>NC_060130.1:814249476-814874476 GCF_021461395.2 Schistocerca americana | reverse complement strand
ACGAAAGAACAAAGAAAGAAGGGTTGAAAGTTCATCTTTCACGTACCATATAAATTGTTACATTGTGTTTAGCCATTTACTTATGACAATATTTTAAAATTTTTCATGGACTACTATAAAAGTAACATTTTTTAATAATGTTGTGAAAATCATTGTTTAGTCCTCCACTATTAATAAGATAAGGCTATATGAACAAATTAGTTTAAGTCTTATACACCGACACAAATATTTAACCAATTCCACTATACAACCTACACCCCACAATGGACACTGATTAAACATGCGTCATTTACACAAACTGTTGAAAAACAGATTCTAAATGGCAACAGCAAGGATTGCCATTGGTAAAAAAACTCACCTGTTCACGACTATACCCAAGATCCATTATATTACGGACATAGTCCCTGAATTCATCTTCAGACACCAATGTTGCTTCTAAGTCACCCATTTCCTCGTGTAAAAACTCAGGAGGTATGTTGATTGGAGAATTTGAAGAGGAACCACTCCTGTCACAGAAATTTCACATAGTGAAAGATGACTTTTTTACATCAAAAACCCAGCAATATTAAAATCCTTTCATTGTATTAAATATCCTTAATTTACATCATAATATGTTTAAGATTTTAAATGCAGGATTTGCTATCTAGCACATAGAGCTTTTAAAGTCCTGATGAGTAAACAGGATAGAGGAAATGCTGACTATTACAAGCCAGCTAACCAATGCTAATGGATTCCATGAAAACATACAGAACAAATTAATACCTAAGAAACAGCACACAAATCTACATGGGAACGCAACACAGAATGTTAAAGGAGTCATGACTCCTTATTTTGGTAATTTATCACAAAAGCTAGCTAACATTCTTAAACTGTTTAAAATCAAAATCACATTTAAAATCAACAACTACTTAAAATTTAAACTAGAAAATAATTTAAAACACAAAGTTAGTAAATATGATAAAGCTGGCATCTACAGAATTTATCATAATAGTTTTAATGCAAACTAGACTGGTCAGGCTGATGGGTCCGTCAAGTTGTGGTACAAGGAATACAGGGACACTTTTTAGCTTAACAATTTTGAAGTCAGCCACAGCCATACATATCCAATAAAATGACCACCCTTTGCTGGGAATTGAAGACTCACAATTCTGTACATACAGGATAGTGGTAGGAAACAGGATCTACTGGAACTGTTAGAGGTTATGACACACATTACAAAAAATGAACACACATTACATGAATAGATTACAGGAGAGACAACTTTAAAAAAAATTGTAGCTCTATGGTAATAACAAAATTTTTGGTTAGCTACTTTATAGCCACACTGTCAGTATTCAGTGCATGGTGTAATTCAAACTCCCACAAAACTCCGTAGGAGTGTGAATTATCTTTGATGATTGATGAATGTCAGATTCCTTGATTACTGTTACGCTACATGTGTGTGTGTATCCAAATGTGTCTTTCAGTCGAGATATTGACTGTACATGCAAATAGATGTTGCTGTGACAATGCTCACATTCACAAACTGCATATGCCATCTTATTTTATTTTGCTGAGTGGACAAATGATGTTAAAGCACATGTTACGAAGACACTGTTACAAGGGAAGGGACCATGATTTTTTAGTATTTATAACTATACTTTTATCACAAAGAGCAATTCTGGTTATGAATGCTCGCCACTTCCAAACATGTCAATTCTAGTGTTTCTGCATTTTTAAAGGTGGTTTAGCCTCCATTTTAACACTTAACAACTGTGACCTCACATAAATCATGGGTAAATTCAAAGTCCAAATAAATATTTCAATTTATTTCTCTCCTGACCACAATTTTTGTGAATATCATTTATCAGTACGTAAATATAAGTAGGAAAGAAGAGTAAAGATTGGTTGGTTGGGTGGAGAAGGGATCAAATGACGCAGTCATCAGTCCCTGCGACCTTAGATTAACTAAAACTGATAAAATCCTACATTAAAAGAGGGAACTAAAATATCCATAAAATGATAAACTATTGACAGGGAATGAAGGAAAAGGACAGAAAAAGAGGTGAGGGAAAGAAAATGACTAATGACAGGGGCGTGAAGGAAGAAGCTCAGGAGACAAGAGAGATGCACAAGACATAACAGACCCCATAAGGAAAGGAGTGGGAAGGCAGAGGGCCAGAGTGAACCACCAAGCCCAGTTGAAGCCAATCCAGTCGGGGCAAAGGGGGGAGCAAGAGGGCCTGCCATCCCCTCCACTCACCGATAAGGTGGAAGTTCCCTCCCTTAAATAAATCAATAAAAACCCCCATCATGAATAAAACGTAAAATGAGATACGCTGTTGAGGCATTGTCAGCCAACAACAGGGGTAGCGAGTCTGGAAAGCTAAAAGCCCGTCGCAGGGTGGCTAATTTCGGGCAGTCCAATACGATGTGAGCCACAGCCAACATCGATCCACAACAACAGAGAGGGAGAGTCCTCACGATGGAGGAGATAACCGTGAGTCAACCAAGTATGGCTGATGCAGAGCCGACATAGGACAACAGAAGCCTTACGAGAGGCCCAGAAGGAGGACCGCCACGGAGTTGTAGAATCCTTAATGGCCCTGAGCTTGTTCGGCAAAGAAAGTGTGTGCCATTCTGCATCCCAAAGGCTCAAAACTTAACAACGTAATGACGAGCGAAGGTCTGTTTCCGGAATGCCTATAGCAAGAGATGGCCTGGTAGTAGCTAACTTAGCCAGTCGATCGGCAAGTTCATTGCCAGGAACCCCAACACGGCCTGGAGTCCAAATGAAAACCACCGAACATCCACATTGAGCAAGGAGAGAAAGAGTCCTGGATAGAGATGACCAACAGGTGGTGAGGGAAGCACTGACCAATAGCGTGCAAACCGCTCAATGAGTCACTAAAGATAGTGAAGGATAGTCCTGAGCAGGAGCAGATATGGTCCAGTGTGGGGAAGATGGTTGCCAATTCTGCAGTAAAAACACTACAGCCATCGGGCAAGGAACGAAGTTCTGTGTGTCATGTATAGGTGTAAGCAAAACCAGTGCAGCCAAAAACCATGGAGCCATTAGTATAAATCACTTCTGAACCCTGTAATGTACTGAGGAGACAGTACAATTTGTGGCGAAGAGCCATTGGAGGGACAGAATCCTTTGAATCGATTGAGAGATCAAGACAGAGCTGTAACCGAGACACGCGCCAAGGAAGGGTACATGCATGAGAAAAGAAGAGAGGCGGTAAACGGAATTGCTGCAGTTCAGAAAAGAGCGACTGAATGCGGACAGCCACGGTAAGCCCACATCGTGGCCGCCACTGTGGCAGGGTGATCTCCGTGTCTGGATAAAGGAGACCATAATTAGGGTGCTTTGGGGTGCAGCGAATGTGGAGCGCATAAGATATCAGCTGTTGTTGGTGCAAAACTCGCAGTGGTGGAAACCCTGCCTCTGCGAGAAAGCTAAGTATGGGGCTAGTCCGGAAAGCACCAGTCGCAAGTCGGACCCCACAGTGGTGGATGAGATATAGGATCCGCAGCGTCGAAGGCGATGCAGAATCATAGACAGGACTTCCATAGTCTAAATGAGACTGGACCAATGCTTTATACAATCGCAAGAGAACAGAGTGGTCTGCACCCCAGGCAGTATTGCACAGACACCTAAGAACACTGAGATGGGACCAGCATGTCCTCTTCAGCTGGTGAAGATGAGGGAGCCATGTCAACCGGGCATCGAAGACCAGACCCAAGAAGTGATGGGTGTCCACTACCTTGAGGGGTTGGCCATAGAGGAACAGTTCCGGATGGGAATGGACTGTACAGTGACAGCAGAAATGCACGAGACATGTCTTGGACACCGAAAACTGAAAGCCATGAGAGAGAGCCCATGAGTGGACCCGGCAGACTGCCCCCTGTAGACAGCGTTCTGCAGCACCCATTACGGAGGAAGCGAGGTACATACGAGCTTGACCCTCCTCCCAGGGGGTGGCCAGGGAGGGGAAAGCCGAAGGATCAGAAAAAGGAGTGTCACGTCTGCTACCACTCTTAGAGACTGCCACAGAAAGGCCAGGTTGGTGAAGCTTTTGTCGCGTCATGCACAAGGCGTCCGCCCTAGTACCACCCACTCTGATCAGGGGCTCACCCCAGCCACAGCAAGGGTCGTCTGGCATGGGGCCATTGCTGGGAGTTCTGATGCCCCAAAGTGATGAGCATCAAATCCTGGGCATACACGAGGCGTTAACAGCTCAGGTACTAGCAGTGTGATCCCTGTGGTTTCAGGGGTCTCAGCCAAGTGGGTACTTAACAGCCCCACCACATGGTCTGGCTACCGTGCTGGTGACCTAGCAGGAGGGGGGCCAGGGTGCAAAGGGAAAGGGAAAGGGAAAGGGAAAGGGAGGGGGAGGGGAACCTGCACGATGGAAGCTAGGTAGGGAGTTCATCACAAAATGGCTCACACTGAACGGAAAATTTTGTGAATGGAGGTCAAACCCCAAGGGGACCAAAAACACCGAAACACTAAACAATAGCACAGACAAAAACATAGCCAGGAGGATAGCCAGGTCGACATAAAGAAGTCCACCAAGAGGGAAAAGAGGGGGCAGGGACAAAGGAGTAAGGATAGGGAGGGAGAGGAACAGGGACAGTAATGTAGCCTGGAAAGGAAAGGAGACTGCAATAGCTCAGGGACCCATGTGTGCCACGTACCCACAAAAGGACTGTGGGCCCCCTGGTGGGAAATAAGAGTGAAAGGTAAAGTTGTACCGCACTGCGGACTAGGCTAAATAGAGGGGCAGGTCCTAATTGGTCCTAACCAGCCAGGTATTTCTGATGAAAATTTTTTTCACCTCTAGGATTCTAAACTGTCCGCAGAGTCAAGCCCCACTGCACAGGATTGCACAAGTGATCTCGGCTACTAATGCGCATTTTGAATCTGACTGTACAGCATTACTCAATTTCTGTATTACTAATATTTTTTGTTACTGAAAATATCACTTGACCTGGAGATTGACACTTTAATTCTTTATGGGCAGCCTACACTTACAAATGATGATGGCTCAAGAAATGAACATGTTAGCCTGAACAGACTACACAGGACAGCACACTGCACTGCCATATTGAATGTTGTTTAAAACATTGGGTAAGTTTGAGGTATATCATTCTTTAGACCAATGTCATATTTCTTACAATGAGGAGCAGGATCTACGATCTATATTAATAATATATTTAAATACAGTATAATGTTTGAAATCTTCAGAGTTTCTTTGTTCTTTCCATGTTCTACCTTCTTTATTTCTACTTCATAGTTTAACTGCTTATTAAACTCTCTTTCATTAACATAATACTACTTTTAATTAAACCAATAGTTATTCAGAACTTCTATACAAGAATTAGAAACACCAACTGTCCTCCTGTACCTCCACATCCAATGCTCAAACAAAACTTTTTCCAATCAATTCAAGATTACAGATTTTCAGCAGTACACCAACTGAAAGATCTGCCTTTACTTTTGACAAGATAACATCATCGTAAGATTTTTTTGTCAGCATCTCTAAACAGAGTTTTTTAATCAAGTTATTTGTCTTTGGAAAAAACTTGCAAAAATGGAACACCCTCCTAACCAACTGAGCTGACTTCGATGTATTAATACCTTGTTGATGATACCTATGCTTACAAACCTGTGAAAATTTTCAGGGTAAACAATGCTTTATGGCTACTTATGAGTACCACATGAATATAATTTTTTGTGTATTTGCGTGCATGCAATTTTAAAGATAGAGATATTACCTTTAGCACAGTAAACAGGCACATATACTTTTCTTTGGGTATTAAAACTACAAGGTATTGACTTTTATGTTGGTAGACAGATTCTAATGTGCACAAATTAGAAAGTCTTATCACTCTTACCTCTTACAATAAACTTATTCACTGAAGGAGTTCTATAAAGTCTGGGATTATCACAAACAATTAATTAATGTGGAGTTCTTGCACTTTGAAGTTCAATGTCAGTTGGCAACAGGGAGAAGGTTAGATGGTTGGGTTGTTTGGGGGAAGAGACCAAACAGTGAGGTCATTGGTCTCATCGGATTACGGAAGGATGGGGAAGGAAGTCAGCCATGTCTTCTCAAAGGAACCATACCGGCATTTGCCTGGAGTGATTTAGGAAAATCACAGAAAACCTAAATCACGATGGCCGGACATGGGATTGAACCATCATCCTCCCAAATGCGAGTCCATTGTGCTAACCACTGCGTCACCTCGCTCTGTGAGACGGTTAGATTTAGTATCAATGTCACTTGGAAACAGAGACAAGGTTAGATTTAGTATAACTGACAATGAAACCAATTAACATTGAGCACAAGCTCAGATAGAGGAAGAATGGGAAGGAAATTACAGATGTGCGTTTCGAAGGAACCATGACACAATTTAGGGAAATGACATAATCCGGATGGGCAGACGGGGGTCTGAACCCTGGTCCTTCTGAATCTGAGTCGAGTATTCCAATTACTGTGCCATCTTACTCAATGCAATTTGGGATAGCCAGAATAGTTACAATAAAGGATATTAAGGGAGCACAATAAAAGCCGCAGGTGAAGAGTGGCATTGAAGCCTAACAACGTACATTTGGAAATGGATCAAATTGAGACTTACAGAAGTTGTACTTTCAGATTTTGGAGAAGTTAATAACCATGAAAAACATAAAATTTTAAACTGTATTAAACTTTATATTAAACTCACAGTACACTGCTCTGCAAAACTTCAACATGAGCTAAATAAAGCAACATAACACATTAACTACTCAGTGGAAATCAATGAAAGTGCAAGAGCATGCTGCCAGAAGAATGAAGAGTCATGCACAAGAAGTTGTACATCACACGGCATTAGGTTGGAGTGACTACAGTGCCAAATGGGGGTGCCCCACAAACATGAGGCAGTTGAGGGAAAGGAAGGAGATAGTGTGTGTCAATCAGCAAGCAGTCAGTGGATTGTGGCAGTGGTTTTCACTACTAAATGGCCTGGAGACAACATCTGAATGACCTCACACAGAAAGTAGAACGAAAACTGACTAGTATAGACCAGGAGTTTGGAATTGCTCAGAGCATTTTCTCACATGCACGGGGAGCATTCCAAACCACAGGCTGAAGAAGAGGATGTGGTCAACCACGGTCAACTATGGAAGCAGATGACCACTATCTTCTGCAACAGGCAAGAAGGGATCCACATCAACCAGTGAGTGCAATTGCAACCACATTTCCCAAGGCTGCAATCTCACAGCAACTGCATGAGTGTGGTCTCTCTGCCCAATGATCGGTATTGGCGGCACCATTTGTGATGGTGCCAAGAATATAGGGACTGGATCAACAAGGAGCGGGGTTGCATGCTCTTCAGAGATGATGGCAGATTTTGTTGGGTTAGTGATTCTCGACGTGGTGGGAATACGTAACACAGCCAGGAACATTGGCGAACATGATGGTTTTGGTGGACCAGGTGTTATGGTGTCGGGAGGCATAATTTTACATGGGAGTCATGACTTCCAAATCTTCGGACACGGTACACTCACTGGTCAACATTATTTTGACAACGTACTTCTTGCCCACATTTATATCTTTTCAGGGGTACAATTAGCCCTGATTTCATTTTTACGGATGGTAACGCACAATTGCAGCGAATAGAGCATTTAGAGGAGCTCTCTGAATGAGACAATATTTGGCAAATGACTGGCCTGCCCGTCTTTGAACTTAAACCCCACTGAGCACTTGTGGCATGCATTGGGGGAGAATATTACAGCACATCCACATGCAGCAATGACCCATCCCACAGCAGTCAACCCTTCTGGTGAAAGAACGCAATGCCCTACCACAAGAACTTCTTAGCAACCTTGTGGCCAGTACAGGAGTACACTGCAGAGTATGTTTTGCTATCTGTGGAGAACACACACCCAATTGAGAACCATGTCTTACCTTTTGTAATGTCCAGGGAACGATCATAAATGGGCGTGACTTCAGGGTAATTACTGCCTTTGAATAAAAGTCATTCTTGTTTGTTTGGGTGTTTCTTTCAGTTACCTTTGTACTATACTGTAGCAATTCTTTCCATTTATGGTCCAAGTTTCATCAAGCTATGTCACTTGGCAGTGACACATCACGCAAAAGTTGTTTTCGTAAGTTTTGCATACCAGTATAATTATGGGTCAAGAAAAACTGATACTAAGGCTAATTCAGTTACTGTAAAGCTTTGTTTCAAGTTGTGCTGTCCTTTTATAAACAGCATTAACTTATACTAAGTGGGGTATATGTAAGAAGGTGACAGCATGACGTGTTCTGCACAGAAAGAGATACAGAGAATACTTTGTGGCAACGTCAGTGCAGCGTGCAATGCCACATCACACGCTCCAGCCACTGCCAGTAACTGGCAATGCAGGGGTGAGCGCTACATCAGGATAACTGTGTCTGCTTCCGACACTGCCGAGCAGAATTCATGTGGTCAGTAAATCAGCACCATTCTTCTTAACAAAATACTTGTTGTGTTTGCTTTATGCCACCCGTAATGAACACTACAGTCGCTAAGTACCATCACCGTACCTCAATTAACACGAAAATCGATGCTCCATGTTCTACAATATATTTTGGGTAAATGTCAGCATCAGCAGTAAAGATTGAAATCCTTTATTTCACAGATCGATTATATGTTGGAGCGGCAATTGCTGAGGTCACAAGATAGGCTCATCAGTAATTTCAAAATTGTTATATGCAGTAGAAGTGAAGATATCTGTTAGAAGTAATCGTCACATTACATGTTACACCTTATAGAAAATATTGTGTTGTTATGATATAGGCCTTCAAGGTTTGAATAGTTAGCAGTGAAGATGGTCTTACAGTGAGCAAAATCGATCTGGAAAATAAAGGATTTCAATCTTTATGACTGATGCTGCCATTTATTCAAAATATAGTGACAATAATACAGCCGTGGTGCACATGGTTCCCAATGGAATTATACATCAAAATGTTCTACATGCACCCAGCTGCACGTGCTACAGGCAGAAACAGCAGAATGATAGTATCAGCTGGAGTGTCACATGATACTCTGTTCCATGCCACTACGCATTGACCCCCCCCCCCCCCCCGCCTTCTTATGTGCGCACCACTACAGTGAAAATAGCGAAAAATAGAAATACAACGCTATAAAAATAAGACAGTCTCTCCATGCATAGATAAAGCATTTAGTAGCAAACAGGCACTTCAGCATTGGGTACAGTGTTCACATTTTATTATGGCCCTCATCCACAACAAAATGCTGAGGTAAACAAAGTATGAATTCAAAAAAATATACTAGTTGGAAAGGAAAACTACCTATAGGCATATACAGCACATCATTAACAATTTGCATACAGAGAAAGCAACAAAATGTGGCCAAAGGTCGAAGCAAAAATACTTGAAAACCTAAGTGAGGGAAAACTTTTAATTAAACTGTGTAACCAAAAATTAAATGAAATTAATATGAGACTGAGGAAGAAAGAACACAATGGATAATATGTGGAAAAGATGGCTCAGTTGGGATGAGGATGGGGCAACCAAGGATGAATAAACTTGAATGGACTGGAAAGTGGAATTAGTGAAAAGAAACAAAATATGGGGAGAAAGAGAAGGTGTATTTTAATTCCCACATATGCTAATATCTTATGAGGACATAAACCTCAGAAGCAGTGAAATTTTTTCATTCCTTTAGCACAATGGAGCACTGCATCAACAGTAACGAACAGATCTGGGAAAACAATTCTGAAGCCAGAAGTGTTATGATCAGATTCACAGTGAAAGTTACCAAAAGAATTAATAATGGTAAGTATTCTATTGGGGACATTCAATCTTGTACTTATACAAATTTGTAGACAATTAGCATTAATTACACCTAATTACAACCATTTCCAAAATTAGTCTTGCTAGGAGTTGCTGAAATCACTCACTGATGATACAGTCATTCTACTGGCTGCTGAGCAGTCATATGGAATGTAGAAAAGAAAAGGTCACATATTACACAATAAATATGATAATAGCCTGCTTTCAGTAGAGACTAGGTCACTTCCGGTATGCAGCATTATTTTTAGATATCAGGGACAGAGCTACTTGAGCCCTACATGGATATTTCATATCAACTGTAACAATCATGACCACCAACAGTTTACAGCCACCGTCCAGGTCTGTTATGTGTCCTCTGCATTTTCACCTATCCTGCCACTTTGGCACCAACCTGTTCCAGTCCTTTCCTCCAAATTCTCTCCTTCATTCCTTTCAGTGTATTCTTGATCTTTTGCTTGGATTCTCAATTAATGCACTCTGTACCCTCGTTCTCTTTACCTGTCTTTACAACTTAAGCCTGGTTGATTCTGCTGCCCCTGTAAAAAGTACTGTTTTACTATATCCCTGATCATTTCTTATTCTGTTCGCCTTGCTACACCCACTCAAAATCCATAAAATTATATTTCACACATCTGTATCTTCCTTTAATTCATTTTCTTCACAGTCCACATTTCAGAAGCGTAGGTCAAGTTAACCCAAAGTAGAAACAATATATTATTCCTCTGTTCTTTGCAGGACAACTAGATACGATATTTCTTCTTTATAACCACCACAAAAATTTTATTATTATTACCATTAGCTACAACTGATCTTCCACACTTGAAGGAAATTTCGATGAACTGGAAGTGTGTCCTTAACTGTAAACAGATAACTTGCTAAACGTGACCAGGTGTAAGAACATGCTTTACATATCTTAACTAAGGTGGGCCATTTTGTATTAAATATGCAGAAAAAAAAAAAAAAAAATTAAACCACAGATCTTAAATTAAACAACCTTGCAGCCCCTCAACTTTCACTGCACTAAACTGTTCACACACCATGTTATAAATTCAGACATTTTACTTCATATTTACTATGTGATATCACAAACCTGTGATCCATACACCATAATAGACTATAGTATGTTCGAAAGTACTTTAGGAATGGCAGCTACGGTGGAAGTAGTAGAGGGCAAGCCTATTCTGCCAATCCCGTGACCCCTGTAACTGCAACGAGCACCCAAAGTTGCCAAACCTCTACACGTACCACATGATACTTCTTCCTTGCACTACACTTGAGTTTCAGACAGGTTGCTGTCCTCTGTGATTTCTACAACCTGTGAGTTTGTTTGCTTGCATTTTACTGTTACAGGAGTTATTATTATATTTGTTACTGCTCTTAGCTGTGTATTACTGACCTATGTCGGAAGCAAGTGTGTCAAAAGACGAGTAAAAAATTTTTGACATTCGCTTGGCCAGGGGACTGCCATTTGAGATCAGTTGAGAGAAATGGCTTGCTAATTATGTAAATACTTTTGGAGACTGAAAAATGTAATGGTGGCCTGCTGTTCTCCATTACCAAGGTGGTTGGTACACTGCTGCAGCTTTAAATACAAACAAAAACACTTGTGAATAATAGCAAGGAAATATTGGAGAAAGAAAAGGAAGTTGCAAAAACATATTTAGTATCCCTGCCAACAGACACTGCGACAGAAGCAGATGAGCTGGCATGATCAGTGCCACAGAATAGTGGAGAAACCGGCCATGGTGGGTGCACGTGACATGTCGTACAGGCAGATCCGCCGACGGAGGTGTTTACCTACAGGCAGCAGTCAGCCTAGTATGACAGCGCTTATGCCGAATTGAACTACTGCAGACCTTGTCTCACGCACTGTGTTGAGCGTTGTTGCCAAGTGCTCAGTTGACAGCTGCCCACACCAGCTACAGCCAGTTTACCCCTGTGCACACCTCTATGAGGTTTTGGACACACTGCTGCTCGCAGACAGACTCGAATGGCGAGATCCCCTGCCCCTTCATCTCACAGCGTTCTGTTCCCTGACTATTATTGAACCACCATCAGGCCATGAAGTACCCAGCCCAACTGTGTAGTGTAGCGGCATCATCATGCCAGTGCCGAGACTAAAATATCAAAGCTTGAAACTCCAGAGGAGAAAAAATGTGTGGATAAGTACATTACTAATATAAATTCATTTGCTGACAATGCAATTTGTGACCACATTTATGATTATTACTGCAGAAAGGAACATCCAATAATCAGCAAGTGACTGGCCACTAAAACGAAATCAAGTCTTTTTCAAGGTAATGGTACAACATTTTTCACACTTTTGCACAACACAGGATTTCATTATACTGTTTCTGTTTGTGGAAAGGGAGGACAACTTCTAGTTTTAACAACTCATCCATGTTGCATTTCCTACCATTCTGCAATTTCTACATTTTCAAATGTACAACATTTTGGTTATCAAATTCCTGTAACTCAATGTTAGCGCTCTGAAATTTGGATCTCATATTTGTTTCTCTCAACGTAAGTCCAGATTTGATGTGCAGAGCAAATTTTGCAGCTCTTCAATACACCTCTTATCTTCTTACACCAACTCTGTATCTGTCCCTTTCTACTGGCACTGGAGACAAAGTGCTCAAAGTTGGCATCATTTATTTTTCAGTTTTTTAGTTTGTAAAATCTTTCACAAGTTGTTCTTGTTTCACTAACTGTTAATAGCTTCTCCTCTTCTGTAGTATCCAGTATTAAACTTCAATTCTCATTTCCATAATATGAATTGTATATTGTTAATTTCACATTCATCATTTGTAATTAATATTTTTTAATCATTTTTGTTAGGTGACTTAACAGCCATCCTGTCATTCATAAAATGTATATCTGACCATCAACTGTTTTGTTGAAAACTTTAAGCACGAGGTGGTTTCAATCTTAGATCACGATCAGCAGATATCTATCCAAAGTTACAAACACAGATAAATGTAGTTCGTGGAAATATGTAAAGAAATTATAAAGTAGTACAAAATGAACATGAATACTTACAAGGTTAAAAATAGTTCAACTAAATACACCTCTCTTGTCATTATTTGACAGTGGATACAACTCAGGTGTTATAATATGTAATATTTCCAGTATATTAAGTTCTACACAGGGCACTTAGAGTGCACTTGGTATTGACATCAGTTAATAGGACAGTCTACACACAATGAGAAGGCTAGAGAAGTAAATACTGCCAACCTACAAACTCTGAAGAGTTGGTTAAAGACCTTCACTAAACCTTTTCATCATTTGATACAAAGTTTGTCAATTATGAGTTAACTGCTGATTGCACGAGACTAGATTATCTTTGGTGAACATCTCTGGTAGTTTCTCGCGTAAACAAAAAGTGAAAAATGAAGTTTCCATTACAAAAACAGACAAACACTTATCCCACAGCAAGAAGGTACCAAGCTCTGCAATATCTACATGCTAAACAGTTGGATAATTATTACATAATAATCTCTGAGGTGTAAAAAAAAAATCATCACAACATAAATGTAATGTACATGGTTGGTCATAAAAAGTTCTTAAAATAGGTACAAATTGTCAGCTACCATTCATTTACACCCTTGGTGCATTAATCAATCATTATGATAAGGTAACAATTAAGTATGAAGGATCACATCATATACAACTGTTGTATCAGTTAAACTGGTTATTCAGTAATGTTTTTAAAATTTTACAGTGTGATACAACAATTACATATGATGTAATCCTTCACACTTAATCATTACCTTATGGTAATGGTTGATTAATGTACTTATGGTGTAAATGAATGGCAGCTGACAATTTGTACTGATTTTTAAGAACTCTGTGTTTTTTGTCTTTTAGTCAATTCTATATTATGACCAACCGTGTGCATTACGTTTTTGTTGTGACTGGTTTGTTTTTATACACCTCGGGATTATTATGCAATAATACACTACTTTTTAGCATCTAAATATTGCAAAGCTTTGTGCCTTCTTGCTGTGGGATAAATGTTTTTCTATTTTTGTAATGGCCACATCGTTTTTCACTTTCTGTTTATATGAGAAATCACCAAAGTAGTTCACCACAGATAATCTAGTCTCCTGTCATCAGTAGTTAACTTGTGGTCAACATACTTTGTATTGCAGGATGAAAAGGTTAAGTGAAGGTATCTGATGAACTCTTTCAGAGTGTTTACTATTGCAGAACTTGCTTATCTAGCCAGCTCATTAGTGTATATACTGTCCTGTTAACTGATATCACTACTGAGTGCACCCTGAATGTCCTATGTAGAACTTAATATACTGAAATTTATTACATACACCACCACCTAAGCGGTATCCACTGTCAAATGATGACAAGAGAGCTGTATTTACATGAACTATTTTTAGCCTTGTAAGTATTCACATTGTATTGTACCTCTTTATAATTTCTTAACGTATTTCTGTGCACCTTATACATCTGTGTTTGTATCTTTGGACAGCTATCTGCTGATGATGGCCTACACACGAAACTGGTTGATGTTTAAGATTTTCAATAAAACGGCTAACAGTCAAATATGCATTTCATGTAATATTTTTGTACTTTTAATGATGAAATGACCATATATGGCAATAGCACAATCTTTGGTTCAGCATATATTACCCAAAGATTATAGGGCAGTGATCTTTAATTAGTATGGACCAGAGAAATTCACATTTCATGATAAACATGAATTCTGACTCAAAATATGAAAGAGCGAAATTAATTAACAGATGCTGTTTCATAGCAAATTGTGTCCAGATTAACTATTTTGTTAGAGATAGTATGAAACAACTTTATCTACTGCATATAAATATCAAAAATGTTCCTATTTTTGGTTACTGGTGAATCATCTGGCGAAGCCCAACTGGGGAAGATAATATGCGTAAGAACATGTTAGCAACACAAAAAAATGCACGAATGCGATGACATACCAGTGCGCTCGACGCTCTGGCGCCATTCCATCATTCACACTGGAGAATCATACAAACACAATGTCATTTGACCATCAGACTCCTGTATGGACGGCATAGTAATAAGCATCCCTGGCACAGAGAAACAACTGAAAGATTTGAAAGCAAATAACTCACCAGATCTGGATGGAATCACAATTCAGTTTTCAGAGAATACTCCATGGCATTGGCCCCTTACCTAGCTTTCATTAATCGCATATCTCTCACCCTGAATGAAGTCCCAAATGATTGGAAAATAGCGCAGGTGACTGTGTATAAGAAGGGTAAAAGAACGGACTAACACAATTGCAGACCAATATCCCTAACTTCGGTTTGCTGCAGAATGCTTGAACATATTCTCAGTTTGAATATAATAAATTTTCTTGAGACTGAGCATAGCCCACAATGCACTGCTTGTGCAATACTCAGCTTGGCCTTTTCTCACAATATCATGGGAACTACAGACGAAGGGCAACAGGTAGATTGCACATTTCTAGATTTCCGGAATACATTTGACACTGTGCCACATTGCAAGCTGTTAACGAAGGTACTAGTATATGGAATAAGTTGACAGATATGTGAGTGGCTCGAAGTCTTCTTAAGTAACAAAACCTAACATGTTGTGATCAATGGCAAGTGCTCATCAGAGACAAGGGTATTGTCAAGAGTGCCCCAGGGAAGTGTGATAGGACCACTGTTGTTCTGCTGATAATGCTGTGGTATACAGTAAGATGTTGACATTGAGTAAATGTAGGAAGGTACAATATGACTTAGACAAGATTTCGGGTCAGTGTGATGAATGGCAGCTAGCTCTCAATGCAGAAAAATGTAAGTTAATGTGGATGAGTATGAAAAACAAACCTGTAATGTTTAGATACAGCATTATTAGTGTACTGCTTGACATAGTCATGTTGTTTAAATATCTGGGAGTAATGTTGCAAAGCATTATGAAATGGAACGAGCACATGAGTACTGTGGTAGGAAAGATGAATGGTCGACTTCAGTTTATTGGGAGAATTTTGGGAAAGTGTAGCTCATCTGTAAAGGAGAAACCATACCGGACGATGGGGCGACCTATTCTTGAATACTGCTCGAGTGTTTGGGATGCGTACCAGGTTAGATTGGAGGAGGACAATTCAGAGGTGGGCTGCTATATTTGTAAACAGTGGGTTCTAACAACACTTCATTGTTACTGAGATGCTTTGGGAACTCAAATGAGAAGCCCTAGGGGGAAGGCGACATCCATTTTAAAAGACACTATGGAGGAAATTTAGAGAACCAGCATTTGAAGGTGACTGCCAAATTATTCTACTGCAATCAACATACACTGTGTGTAAGGACCACAAAGATAAGATACGAGAAATTAGGGCTCATATGGAGGCCTCGCCCTATTTGCGAGTGGAACGGGAAAGGAAATGACTAGTAGTGGTACAGGGTACGCTCTGCCAAGCACAACATGGTGACTTGCAGAAAAGTTACATGGATGTAGATGTAGATGCCAACTGTGGGCACTGAATGGTCTCTTACGAGATACATGCCATGTAATGCAACACAGTAATCAGTTGTGGAATACAGTATCTTAGAACAAAGAAACGCGTACACAATATTCGAAAGTTGGCATAATGTGGACACTTCTACAATGACAGTTTTTGTGGGTGGGTATTGTGAACCACGGTTGAGTCGAATACCACTAGAGGTCAGGCCCTTTGCTAACTGTTAAGCATACTCTGCCAGTCTCGACAAGCAACTGCACGGTAACCGTGCCCAAATGGCTCCTGTTGTGCATTGTTTGATGTTTTCTTTAATCATTTTGAAATGAATGAAGATACTAATCCTGGTCCATCACAGATTTTGATTAGGACCCTCACAACAGCAGAAAGGATCAGTCGGCGCTGTGAGAACGTTTCAGTTCTGCTTTTGGATTACACAGGTGCAGGCTTTTGCACTTGGAGATGGAGGCAGGGCTCATTTGTCCACACTGTTCCTCTCCCCTCTGGCGGCCAAAAATCCAGTCTGTTTACACTCACCGCTACATCTACAACCATACCCCGCAAGCTACCTGACGGTGTGTGGCGGAGGGTACCTTGAGTACCGCTATCGGTTCTCCCTTCTATTCCAGTCTCATATTGTTCGTGGAAAGAAGGATTGTCAGTATGCCTCTGTGCGGGCTCTAATCTCTCTGATTTTATCCTCATGGTCTCTTTGCGAGATATATGTAGGAGGGGGCAATATACTGCTTGACTCTTCGGTGAAGGTATGTTTTCGAAACTTCAACAAAATTCCGTACCAAGCTACTGAGCGTCTCTCCTGCAGAGTCTTCCACTGGAGTTCATCTATCATCTGCATAACACTTTCGCAATTACTAAATGATCCTGTAACGAAGCGCCCTGCTCTCCGTTCGATCTTCTCTATCTCTTCTATCAACCCTATCTGGTATGGATCCCACAATGCTGAGCAGTATTCAAGCAGCGGGCGAACAAGCATACTGTAACCTACTTCCTTTGCTTTCGGATTGCATTGCCTTAGGATTCTTCCAATGAATCTCAGTCTGGCATCTGCTTTACCTACAACTTTATATGATCATTCCATTTTAAATCACTCCTAATGCGTACTCCCAAATAATTTATGGAATTAACTGCTTCCAGTTGCTGACCTGCTATTTTGTAGCTAAATGATAAGGGATCATTCTTTCTAGGTATTCGCTGCACATTACACTTGTCTACATTGAGATTCAATTGCCATTCCCTGCACCATGCGTCAATCCGCTGCAGATCCTCCTGCATTTCAGTACAATTTTCCATTGTTACAACCTCTTGATATACCACAGCATCATCCGCAAAAAGCCTCAGTGAACTTCCAATGTCATCCACAAGGTCATTTATGTATATTGTGAATAGCAACGGTCCTACGACACACCCCTGGGGCACACCTGAAATCACTCTTACTTCGGAAGACTTCTCTCCATTGAGAATGACATGCTGCGTTCTGTTATCTAGGAACTCTTCAATCCAATCACACAATTGGTCTGATAGTCCATACGCTCTTACTTTGTTCATTAAATGACTGTGGGGAACTGTATCGAACGCCTTGCGGAAGTCAAGAAACACGGCATCTACCTGTGAACCCGTGTCTATGGCCCTCTGAGTCTCATGGACTAATAGCGCGAGCTGGGTTTCACACGACCGTCTTTTTCGAAACCCATGCTGATTCCTACAGAGTAGATTTCTAGTCTCCAGAAAAGTCATTATAATCGAACATAATACATGTTCCAAAATTCTACAACTGATCGACGTTAGAGATATAGGTCTATAGTTCTGCACATCTGTCCGATGTCCCTTCTTGCAAACGGGGATGACCTGTGCCCTTTTCCAATCCTTTGGAACGCTACGCTCTTCTAGAGACCTACGGTACACCGCTGCAAAAAGAGGGGCAAGTTCCTTCGCGTACTCTGTGTAAAATCTAACTGGTATCCCATCAGGTCCAGCGGCCTTTCCTCTTTTGAGCGATTTTAATCGTTTCTCTATCCCTCTGTCGTCTATTTCAATATCTACCATTTTGTCATCTGTGCGACAATCTAGAGAAGGAACTACAGTGCAGTCTTCCTCTGTGAAACAGTTTTGGAAAAAGACATTTAGTATTTCGGCCTTTAGTCTGTCATCCTCTGTTTCAGTACCATTTTGGTCACAGAGTGACTGGACCTACCGCTTTGACATAAGACCAAAATTTCTTAGGATTTTCTGCCAAGTCAGTACATAGAACTTTACTTTCAAATTCACTGAATGCCTCTCGCATAGCCCTCCTCACACTACATTTCGTTTCGCGTAATTTTTATTTGTCTGCAAGGCTTTGGCTATGTTTATGTTTGCTGTGAAGTTCCCTTTGCTTCCACAGCAGTTTTCTAACTCAGTTGTTGTACCACGGTGGCTCTTTTCCATCTCTTACGATCTTGCTTGGCACATACTCTGCAAGAACATAATGTCTGCACTCTGCACTACAGCGATCAGCAAACTAAACCTGTCTCGTATTTAGACTGCCTCAAAATTCTTCCCCTAACGTTGGAATAGTTATTTATGGTTCTCCTTCTGCACCACGTACCTCGTCGGTTCTGTCTGTAACATTGTCAAGTACGGTTGCCCGCCTACGAATGCCCAAAAAAGATCAAAATTAATATTTTGTAGATTCTGTAATTCACCTATAGCAGAAGACATTATTGGAAGCTATCAATGCAGGCTCTGACTAGGCAAGTCAATTGTAAACCGGATATTTACTTTCTGAGAAATAGTAGAAAAGACCAATGAATTCAATGTTGGTGGGCACCATCTTTTCATTGACTTTAAATCTGCATATGACACAATAAACTGGGCCGAACTTTATGAGGCAATGCGGGAATTTAAGTGCCTGGATTGGAGCATTTAATAGAGGTCACCCTAAAATACCCCCAGTGTACAGTGTGAGTGCAGTCCAGGCTATCACCTCAGTTTCCCACTCGAACTGTGCTAAGGAAAGGATATGGGCTTTCCTGACTACTTTTCAACCTGACATTTGAAAAACTGGTGCATGAATCAGGTACTCAGACAAGAGACACTATCTGCCATAAGTTTGAATAATTGCTGGGATATGCAGGTGACTTGGATTTAATGAGCAGAACACTTGGAGATCTACAAAGCGCATTTTCAACTCTAAAACTGAGTGCAGAGAAGATGGGCCTGAGAATTAATGAAAGAAAGACAAAGTATATGTATACTGGCACTAACCAACACTTACAGCCCACAATAACCTTTGATGGAATGACATTACAGTGAGTGGAATGTTTCACCTATCTGGGCTCAAAGATAGAAGCAAATGGCACTAGCTTTACTGATATGACTCACATAAGTGCTTCTAACCGATGCTGCTTTGGAATGTTGCAACATATTAAATCCAAGCTTATATCACGACGGACTAAGTGCTGACTTTACAAAATGCTTATACGCCCAGTACTTACTTATGGCTCACAAACATGGACAATTACAAATCAGGATAAAAACAAACTGAGATCACATGAAAGAAGTATATTGAGGAGGATTTTTGGACCTGTATATGAAAATGGTACCTAGAGAATGCTAAGAAATGACAAAGTTTATGACTGCTGTAAGGAGGAGGATGTGATCAAGTTCATAAAGCTGTGTAGACTGAGATGGGCTGGACATGAAATGCAACTAAATGAGAGAGATCCCACAAGGAAAGCCTGCTGCAGTGAACCTGGAGGAAGAAGAGCAAGGGGATGGCCTAGGCTGAGATGGAGCAATGAGGTCAAGTCGGTTGCCGTAACTGGAGGTCCACAGTGAAATCCAGAAAGGAATGGCAGAAAATTATTGAGGCTAAGTCCCACCTTGGGGTGTAGTGCCAATTGAAGAGAAGAAGAAGCAGGTTTTGTCATCATCAAATTGGGCAGGCAAAGAAATATAATATTGAGAAACGCCTTAAATCAGATATGCATTTAGTTCATGGCGGCAAATGCGGTTGCTTCTCAACAGTACAATCATTTGTTGAAAAACTGAATACAGCCAAAGGGAAAAAACAAAGGCCATTTCAAGGAGATGGGGGTGGGGAGACATTGACGTTTTTTGTAAAAGCAAATATTCCAGACAAAATGTTCACCAACCACCACTTTAACAGTCAGTTTCAAAGCACTATGGCTATTTTCCTCAGTCAAGTAGCATAGCAACCTTTTACATTGTGCGTCTACCCGTATTTACCAAAATAAATGTGAATATCAACAAAAATAGACACCACATTTTTCAGTCCCTAGTAATTAGCAGAAGTACAATGCATGTGGAGCTTATTCCACAAGCACTCTACAGCAATGAGTTTGATTATTTACATTCACAGCTCTGCAGTATTTTAGAAATGACAACACGTTTCCTGCTAATCGTATTAACCCCTAGACTGAGCTGTTCCTTGTGCCGCTATCTGTTCCCGCCCGTGTAATTAATCCCCTGCTTCGCAGTGCCTCTTGTAGTGTGCCATAATCTGACACATTTCAGGGCACTTTTCTCAAATTGAGTGATTGTTGCGACTGGTAGGTTGTCAACAACTGAAGGGCTGAAAGACAGATTGTGCCACATCATTTTCATGTTTTTAGAGCTGGGGTCAAATACAGGGAGCAAAAGGATAGTTACAATTTGTACAAGAACCAGATGGCAGTTATAAGAATCCAGGGGCATGAAAGGGAAGCAGCGGTTGGGAAGGGAGTGAGACAAGGTTGTAGCCCATCCCGGCTGTTATTCAATATGTATATTGAGCAAGCAATAAAGGAAACAAAAGAAAAATTTGGAGTAGGAATTAAAATCCATGGAGAAGAAATAAAAACTTTTCGGTTTGCCGATGACATTGTAATTCTGTCAGAGACAGCAAAGGACCTGGATGAGCCGTTGAATGGATTGGACAGTGTCTTGAATGGCGGATATAAGACAAACATCAACAAAAGCAAAACGAGGATATGGAATGTAGTATAATTAAATAAGGCGATGCTGAGGGAATTAGATTAGGAAATGAGACACTTAAAGAAGTAGATCAGCTCTGGTATTTGGGGGAGCAAAATAACTGATGTTTGTCAAAGTAGAGAGGATATAAAATGTAGACTAGCCATGACAAGAAAACCGTTTCTGAAGAAGAGAAATTTGTTAACATCGAGTATAGATTTAAGTGTCAGGAAGTTGTTTCTGAAAGTATTTGTATGGAGTGTAGCCATGTATGGAAGTGAAATGTGGACAATAAATAGTTTAGACAAGAAAAGAATAGAAGCTTTAGAAATGTGGTGCTACAGAAGAATGCTGAAGATTAGATGGGTAGGTCACATAATTAATGAGGTGGTACTGAACAGAAGTGGGGAGAAGAGAAATTTGTGGCACAACTTGACTAGACGAAGGGATCGGTTAGTAGGACATGTTCTGCAACAACAACGGATCACCAACTTGGTGATGGAGAGAAGCGTGGAGGGTAAAAATCGTAGAGGGAGACCAAGAGACGAATACACTAAGCAGATTCAGAAGGATGTAGGTTGCAGTAGTTACTAGGAGATGAAGAAGCTTGCACAGGATAGAGTAGCATGGAGAGCTGCATCAAACCAGTCTCTGGACTGAGGACCACCACCACCACCACCACCACCACCACCACAACCAACAACAACAACAACAACAACAACAACACAGTGGACACCATCTGTTGATTGTTTGCTTAGCTGAGTGCTTCACAAAATCATTGTTGTGGTCCAAATCCCTCATAATACAATATAACAACAGGGTAACTAAAACTCACTCTAAGAAATCACAGTTCCCTTTAGAACCATAGTGGGCCATATCCGAGCAGCTGGTCAGAACAAATGACGTACCATGTGATGTAAACATTCAAGATGGCTGACATAATACAAGTTTTAAAAAAAGGGGGGGGGGGGGAGGAGGAGGAAACGTGTGAAATTGTGATCAGTGAATGAAAAATACTAGCAAAAGGAAAATAAAAATGGGTTAGTGCAGGACACTGACTTTATCGTCTGTATAATTGGTTCAAATGATGTGGCCAAAAAATGTAGCAGAGGCTTGCGTGTAAATGCTGCAGAATTTTTTACAAGCTAACAAATGCAGAAACACAGTAGTTGCCACACTGCCTCATAGGCAAGATCTAATTTACAGATCATGTGTAAACAAAGAAATTTGGAAAACAAATATTAAAATAAGGAAACTGTGTTCTCAATACGCTAAGTATGTTGTACTGGATGTAAGCGAGCTTCATCGAAATCTACACAAACCATGGAATGCATTTGAACTATGAAGAGAAAAGGTTTGATTGTAATCATGTTAGTGAAATAATTAAAGAAAAACTTCTAAGGAATAGAACAATCTATCAGATTCCTGTACATCCTTCCAACAACAGCAATGGGATACAACCTGGTAGAACAAGACAACCACCATCAAGAAGTGAGGATATTTACTAGTCACAGGTGAAGAAAGCACCTCCATAGTTCATCCTAGAAGTGTTCTTCAGATTAAAATGAAAGGAAGGCAGAGACAAATCAGATATGCCAAGTGGAAACCCCAAGTTTATAACTGTCCATCAAAATGTGCAGTCATTGTGAAACAAAATAAATGAGCTTGAAGTATTACTGTCAGATCAATTAGAAGAAGTGTCTGTAATGTGTTTTAGTGAACATTGGCTAACTGTTGAGGTGTTAGCAATCACAAGTACACAGGGTTATGTTACAACACCTCGCTTCTGTAGGAAAATATCTACACATGGAGGAACATGTATATTTATGAAAGACAATATCAGCTATTTCTGCCTAAAATTTCTCAAAAAGTTGGGAAAAGAAAGTGATTTTGAAATTTCTGCTGCAGAACTAACCTCAATAAAAACACAAAAATATTCTTTACCCAACTTGAAGGTAATCTTGACAGTATCAGGGACCTAAACAAAACAATTATACTATGTGGAGATTTTAACACCGACTTTAAAAAAGTTTCAAAAGATAGAGATGATCTTGTGGCTATTTGTGCAACATACAACCTGCTCCCAATTATAAATTCCCCTACCAGAGTTACAAGTGTATCCAGCACCACAATTGATATGATACTGATAAACAAGGAAAGCCATGAATATGCAGCTAGAAACTTCAACACAGGTTTCAGTGACCACTATGCACAGCTTCTTGACATATCTTCAATGCTGAACTTAATTAAACAAACAGAAACAATAAAAATAGGGAGAAACTTCAGCCATCAAAACATTGGATACTTTAGGAATTTACTGAAGAAGGAAACCTGCACTGAAATGTACAGATACGAAAACACAAATGAGAAGTTCAACATATTTATGGATATATTTACACTTATTTTAACATGTCATTTCCATCTAAAAATCAGACAATCAAGAGTAGTAGGCTTAACAGAAAAAACTGCTGGTTGACAACAGGTATAAAAAAAGTCGTGCTGAAAAACGAAGATTACATGAGATCTCCAAGTCTTCCATAGTATCCAATGAATTCCTTAAATATTTCAAGAATTATAAAATGATACTTAAAAAGTTATCAAAGAAGATAAAGTAATAGCAAATGACTGCTATATAAATAACTCCAATAACAAAATGAAAGCTGTATGGAGTACAGTGAAACAGCAAACTAACAATGTTTCTCCTCAAAATTCCAATATTAAATTGAATTGTAACAGTACAGACATTAATTATCATAAAGAAATAGCAAATGTGTTCAATACTTATTTTAGCAATATAAGTGAGCAATTAATCACTGAAATCAAACTTTGGAATACAAACGGGACTGTATCATCTGTAAATAGCAACACAAATCCTACCTGACTGTTTCTGTTTCCAAAAACCCAGAATGAAGTCCTGTCAGTTATCAGAACTTTAAAAGTGAATCATTTCACTGGAATAGATGGCATCCCAGACAGCCTTATTAAAAAAAAATGTGGAGATCTCGTTATTGAACCATTGTTCTTCTTCCTCCTCCTACATGGTCTGGCCCAGTGATCTTTTAGTTTCTCCACATGGCACCTTTCAAATCTTTTTAACTTAGGTCCCGTTCTTCCTTTACACTGTACGTTTAAAAGGCCTCTGACCAGGAAATGATCACTCCCACCTTCGACACCCCGTGCTGTCTTAACGTCTACAACCCATCTCTTGGTTCTTAAATCAATGGCAACATGGTCTATTTGATTTATAGTTCTCCCATCTGGTGACACCCAGGTGCCCTTATGTATGGTTTTCTGCTGGAAGTTTGTGGTGGAGATGAACAACCCTGATGATGTAGTGAAGCTAATGAACCTCGCCCCCATTATCATTGCTTAGGTCATATAGACTGTGCTTTCCTGTTGTGTCTTGAAATATTTGTTCTTTCCCAACCTTGGCATATATCACCAAGGAGGATCCTCAGGTGTCCATTTGGTATAGCATCCATCACTGCCTCTAGCTGTGCACAGAACTCATCTTTCACTTCACTTTTGCTCTCCTCCATGGGAGCATGACAGTTCACAAAAGCCGCCTTAATCTGCTTTACATCCACTGTTAGAGCAGATATTCTTGGGTTGACAGACACAAACTCTGAAACATTAGTGGCCAATGTCTTACTGACGCAGAAACCAGTGCCTAACAGATGACCTCGTTCACAGGCTCCACACAAAATAGTACAGTTTTCAACATCCATCCTTTCAAACCAGAATTTTCCCATCAAGCCTAAAAACAGCTAAGCTCAAACCACTATTCAAAATACGTAAAACGAATTAAATGGCTAACTACAAGCCCGTCGCTCTACTTATCTGTATTCTCAAAAATCATAGAAATTTTTTTTTCAAAGACGAGTAACAGATTTTCTGAATGAGCATGAAGTACTATCCACAGTGCAACAATGGTTCCAAAAAGGTCAATCGACTGATACAGCAACTTTTGAACTATTAAGGGAAGTATTTCAGAAACTAGGTAATGGCGAAAATGTCATTGGCATATGTGTAGATCTCTCTAAGGCTTCTGATATCATAGATCACACAAAACTATTGCCTAAGCTTGACAACATGGGGATTAGAGGGATATCTAACAATTGGATAAAGTCATACTTAAGCGGTTGAAAACAAGTGGTTGAAGTGCAACATCAAAATTTCATCAAACTCACTCAACACTATTCAAACAATGAAACCATTAAATATGAAGTGCCACAAGGTTCAGTTCTGTGACCTCTTCTATTACTTTTATATGTGAACGAACAAATTCTGCGAGATCATCATCTAGTTTGCTGACAATACAAGTGTGCTAGTGAGTGGGAAAGACATGGAAATGCTTCAGAAGTCTACAACAGAGACACTGAACAATATTGAAAATTGGTTTAGTCACAACAAATTGGTAACAAATGCAAGTAAGATGGTGGCACTAAATTTCTATAACGTGAAAAAAGGTGAGCAAACTGTTCAGAGTCAGATTTCTGACATAGACCTTCAGAATATAGACAACATTAAGTTCTTGGAAGATAATCTTAAATGTGGAACTTATATTGAAAAAGTCTGTAAGAAATTAAACACTATATGCTACTTAATGAGAATATTAGAGGGATGCTGCAACAAAGATTCTCTGAAAACTGCGTATTATGCCTTTATATACTCACAACTGAAATATGGAATTATTTGCTGTGGTAACTCTTCTCTTAGCCAAAAGCTCTTTAGACTACAAAAAAGAATTATACTGCAAGAATAATGGTAGGTTGTAAAATTGAACAAAACCTGTAGACCTTTTAAAAAACTAGATATCCTCCCACTTCCCTGTACATATGTGTATGAGATAACTGCGTTTGTAAAAAATATTCAATGGAAAAGCCCACTCTCTTCCAGAAAAATGAAAATATCCACTCCTGAAACACCAGGCAAAAAGGAAACTTTCATTTAGAACCCACCAACACCACCCTGAATACAAAAGGAACCCTGTATTATGGGAAAGTTATTTATAATAAACTTACCCCACAAATTAAAACAATAAATGATCTGGCAAATTTGAAGTCAACTGCTAAGGCATATTTGACACATCACTGCTTCTATAGCCTCCACGAGTTTCAGGAAGTTCACTAGTGATTTGTGTCTTTGCCTTAGTGATGTGTCATATAAATGTGACTACAAATTTAATAATCTACCATGTAAATTGTGCTGTAATACAAATATTAACCTGCTGGTACAGTACATGCTGTTCCTGCTTTAAAATATCTAGTCAATTTTTTGTACAATATTTGCTCTGTATATTGTAACTCAGTGACCATTTAATGTAGAAATAATGAAATTAATGCAAATTTAATATAATATTTTGTTATACATTGACTCGTCAAACGTCAGAATGTACTCTTTGAGTATACATGATTGGCAGGACCAATAAAACTCAACTCTACTCTAGAGTATGTTAATTCAAGTGGGAAACATGCATCTGCAGAAACATACCCAGACAAAGACTGTAAATGTGGCTTACGACGTTTTGAACATTTGGGCGATATGAAATACGGGGCACATATGCATGATATGTTCTGGTCCACTGATGATTTTGACCAGCAAAATGGACAAATTTCAGGGACAGTTCATGAAATGAAAATCAAGAAATAATGTGGAAATACTAATTCAGAAGACAGGCATAAACAACATTCACGTTTTTATTACACCAAATTGAAGGTATGTACTGAAACGTTACAGCTAGGACCTTTCTTCTTCTTTGAAGTTTCTTACCACCAGATTGTCACCCACATTAATTAACTGAAAAGCTAATAACATGTGAACATAAAGGCTAAGCATATGAAAATATGGACAACATAAGTAATGCTACACTTTTGGAACTGTTATGGTGAAATAAAGCTGTAAAAAGTATTCCTTATGCCTCAAGTTTGAAAACACGCTATTTACTTATAATCAGTAAAATACAGTTATGATCATAGTCTATGACACATATCTGAAATATGATGTTATTCACGAGTGTGTGTGTGTGTGTGTGTGTGTGTGTGTGTGTGTGTGTGTGTGTGTCGCTGTGGGCCTGTCTTGCCCATCACAGTCATTTTAAGATAATAGATCAAAACTTTCTAGAATCAGGTCATTCTTTTCTCCCAAATGAAAGAGACTTCAGTAGTACTGAATCTGCTAAACACATAGCCAAACCTCTATTTTCAGTAGACAATTATGTGGATCTCATAAAACACTGCAGGAGATAGAAACCTTTTACAGTAAAAAAAATGAATCAATACAATGTGTTAATTTTCAACGTGCAAGGAAACTGTAGATGGTGAAAAGGCACAATGACTGAAAATTAAATGCACGAAATTTGACGCATCTCAACCATGTCGCTACTGACTAAATGAAATACAAAGTTGGAAAATTACTGACATTTCACCAGTGAAAAGAGGTAGAAACACTATGAAGGTCAAATCTGCTGTTCCTTCTAACTGGTTTCTGACACTAGCTTATCAAGAAGCAGTTAAAATAACTAACTAAATATGAGCACCTAATGTCTTTGTTATCTTATATTCCACGAATTTCACATAAATTTTTCCAGAATTTGGAGGTGGAAAATTTTGCAGCAAGAGGGGGTTTGGATACGGCCCACATATGATTTTTCTAGTTTGACCATAAAAACTTAGAGCCATAGTGGGCCATCTACAAGAGTATGAAATATGTACTACTGTGTACCATTATTTTTAGGACAAGATATTTGTTTTTTAATTTCATGTTGCAAGTATACTTTCACCAATGTCTACTTTACATAATAATGTTAACAGTTCAAGTAATATGCATTCAACGAAGTATGTGAGGTACTAAACTTTATGTCCATTTTTCTCAGTTTCAAGGAAGTGGCATTTGGCCCACTCAGGCTATGAGCTCCACAATTTGAAGCTTTCAGCAGCAGAGATGTGTACTATGAAAATAAGCATGTTACAATAGATTTATTTTGGCAGTCTTATGAAGGTTTTTGGTGCAGAAGTAAATGCATACAGAATACTTTTGGAAAATAGATGTTACAAGAATTTCATCCTTCGAGTAAAACATTTCAAAATCATGTTTCTAAACTATACCTTATAGGAATAACACTGCGAACAAAGAACAGAAATCTCAGTAGTTGGTTAGTAACCATCTGTGAAAATGCAATCGTCATTTCATTGTACCCACATTTGAACTTACAAACTGTTCAGCATTTGCTCGGCTCATTAATTATTATGGTTAACAACCTATTGTCAAAAACGAATGTTAAAATACCAAGTGAACCCTTTCAGCTGGTGTAAAACTCTTAACTTTGTAAAGCCTCCTGAATGTTGCCAACTGTGGGACCAAGCACTGTTTATCGAGCATGTAGTGCAGCACTGCCACTGCCAGGCAGGCTGAAATCAGTTCATCGAGCACGGTCGAGGGGTTAAATTTATTTACGAATGCAATTGTGGTTGTTGTGAGATTCTAAAGCTGAGTGTGTAATGGTCTTTTCAATTGCCTGTCTGCAACTCGATGTGCTATCTTTTCACTACGCAGCAAAAATAATTCCTACCTAACTCATGTAAACACTACACTCTATTAATCACTGTGCAGGCATTTGTGTTATTTCTCATAATATTAAGTTCACAGATCCAAATATCTGACCATTGGATTTCCTGCCACCAAAGAGGTCAAAGTTCCTAGTAACCATTATGCCCAAGGATAGTAACCCCAGTGGACTCTAAAAATTATACCCTGGCAGCTCCCGGAAGGCGAACTGCCTGTGTCAATAACCAGTAGACTGCCAGTTAGTGGGAAATGCTGCGAGTTATGGAAAACACGGAAGCTATAGTGGAATGACCGAGTGCCCAAGTCTGCAAGCGAAGCATAATACATTGTGGAAGTGAGAGATACTGTCATACTAGTGACAAAGTTTGGTTGGTTGATTTGGGGGGGAATGGGAGAAAACAGCAAGGTCATCGGTTCCATCAAATTATGGAAGGATGAGGAAGTTGGCTATGCCCTTTCAAAGGAACCATCCCAGCATTTACCTGAAGCGATTTAGGGAAATAATCGAAAACTCAAATCTGGATGGCCGGACGCGGTTTGAACTGTCGTCCTCCCAATTGTAAGTCCAGTGTGCTAATCACTGTGCCACCTCACTCGGTATATATGAGGGTGGTTTGAAAATGTCGCAGAACAGAATAGAAAGAAAGTACTTACATCACTGAAACTTTTTTTTTCAACGCAGTCACCTTGTAGATTAATGCACTTAACCCAATGATATTCCAGTGCCTTGATCCCATCTCAAACATGAGTTTCCTCCAGGCCTGTAATTCTTCGTTTGAAGTGAATCTTCATCCACCAAGAAAAATTTTCAGTTTTGGGAAGAGATGGAAGTCTGACGGATTCATATCTGGTGAATAAGGTGGGTGTGGCAACAATTCATACCCTAGTTCATGTTATTTTGCCATGGCGATGGCATGTGTGTGGGCGTGCAATGTGTTGTTGGAAGATGACTTTCTTCATTGCTAAACCTGGCCTTTTTTCGAATATCTTTTGTTACAATTTGTCCAGGAGGTTACCATAGTACTCTCCACTAATTGTTTGTCCAGTGGGGACAGTATAATGAAGGGCATTCAATATGGATTTCTTGAACAAATGCCTTACAGATGATATGCCACACTGAACTGAACTACAAGGGACATTTGTTAACATTATAGCAATGGTTTTTTAATCATCAACTCCAGAAGTACGAGGGGTCAGGTAGAACGACAAAGGTGAAGACGTGATGAACATGAAGTTCAAGATTTACATAAAGTGCGGAACCATGTGAATGGATAAGAATACAGGTGACTCTCACTTATAAGATGAGCAAAAGAATGGATGCACAGAACAACAGACCAATATCACTTACATCCATCAGCTGGAAAACCCCAGAAATAAAGCTCTAAAAAGAGCATGACCTACTGAAAAGAGCCTTCTTTTGAAGAACTGGAATGGATGCAAGAAACCGTACTTGTCTGGAGGTAATCAAATACTTCAACATAATAGACACAGATTCCATCTTCTTTGTTTATAAAATAGTGTTCTAACACTACGAAACTGTCAACACATAACCAAAATAAGACCGGAGACATTCATGAATATACATTTGGTTTGAAGAGTTTCACATGTAAAACATAAAACTGTATACGGGATGGCACATATTAGTGACAGTAACACCATGTGTGTAATATCAATTACAACCAACAGCATACTACGTTTATTCACAGATGATGTCTACAAAAAAGTATTACCCCTGGGTGATAGTAAGGCAATGCAGAACACTAGGCAGTATTTCACTATGTTCACTGAGTGGCAGCTCTGTTTAAATGTGGATAAATTAAAGACTGCCACAAAATACATGAAATAATGCAATCTTAGATTAGTGGTAGAAGTCTGGCACCTGTCGTCTTTGTAGTAACATGAAACTGAACCAGTATTTGAAACCAGTAGCAGAGAAGCAAAATGCGAGTACTGAGGGGATCCTTGGTGCATCTGATAAGGAAACAGTGTGATGCAATGGAGTGAAATCCTGATCAGATGCTGTGTCAATTTGATGATGAGTGTGACAGCTAGTGGCCACAAGGTGGTTTGCTTATTTAGGAGGAGTAAATCAGCATGCATCGAGCAGCAAGCAGCTTGCTGTCAGGCACACGTTCTTCAGGAAGAGGTGCTCTACATCACCCCAGAAGACGAGCTGTCAGCGGATGGGAGTGGGAAAAACCTTGTTATTGTGAACCGTGTGAACTGTGAAAATGCTAAGAAATAGTGACTCCCAGAGAGACTGGAAAATAGTGTGGGACTATTTTGTGTTGTTCACATTAGTCATGATATTTCACAAATGAATAAAGATATTCCTCAGGGAGAAATGACAAATTAACAAAGTTGAGATGGAATTACTGACCTCTGAGCTATCTAACGTGATCAGCAGTTGAAGAGTGACAACTAATCGAGAAACATTTCACTACCACATCTTGAAATTATTGAACTCTGTTTAATAATACTGATATAACACTCAGTCAAGTGTCAACAGACAGAACTCTGCGACAGCTATCTACATATAGACTAAATTGCATTATTTACATGTTTGCTTAACTAGCAAGAGACCATCACTAACTACTTTTGAGAAGCTATGCAATTAACAGAATGTCACACACACCAGCATGCATTAGCATTAAGACCTAGATATTAGAAGAAATATAAATGTCTTCATTTTTATGCAAATTAAGATAAAAACTTAGATGATGTGTAACACGTATCATTAATATCATCAACTGCGTGTGAACTGGAAGTGCTACATCAATTCTGAGTCCATAATTGGAAAGAGGGGGCTCTTTCAAATAGGAAAAATGTCCTACTTTTTGTGCCAGAGTAAAATTGGGATGTATTTTGACTGTTCAAATTCAAAGATTTGTACTTTATGCAAATGCTACAAATAACAAATAACTCATGAGGTATTTCAGTTATATACATAGTGTTGAGTCATAAATTGTGTATGACATGGTACACTTATAATGTAAATATCATGTGTTGTTCAAAAGACCTGAACTTTTCAAATCTCAAATCACACAGTGTCGGGTGTGGGCCAACAGTGAGGTAATTGGTGGAAATTACAAGACGTGTGTGTGTGTGTGTGTGTGTGTGTGTGTGGGGGGGGGGGGGGGGGGGGGGCGTGAAGACTACATACAAGATGCATTTGTGCAAAGTAGCTGTCTCTGTCTGGATGGCAGTTTAACAGCACTGATAAAGTATTTGTTGTGAGAAATGTTAATTTCAAGGCTTAATTTTTGGAGGAACTCCTTGTTTGGCATGTGATGACCAAATAAGACGTGTTAACTATTGAAGGGACTTAGTGCTGGGGTGAAGCTAGGCTCCAGACACTAAAAGTTGTTGGTACAGAGGATACTCAATCAGTGCTTTGATGGGAATTGGTATAACATAACTGTAGTGAGCCAGTTAAGCTCAGCTGGTCCAATGATTAACAACTCTCTGCACACATGTCTAAGGATAATAAACAATTAATTGAACTTTAATTCTCACATGTGTTGACAACCAAAATTTGAAGCCAGCCCTACATAACAATTATTTAGGAATATTTACAGACTTTTTGATGAACAATACTTCCAGGAGCAGAATGCGATGGTGCAAAAAATCCCTGTGACACAGAGGAGCACAAAAACATTAAATAGTTATCCGTTACATCAAGTTCCACTGTCAGGCTAAATGTGTCAACATTAAGAAAAGCAATCTTTATTTTAAAACCCCAGGTATGAGCAGAATTGTCACAACCACACACAAATGTTCTATCCTACAATACTGTTTCAGCATCTGATGTCCTTATGAACTGATTCTGGAAGTATACATAAGAAATCAAGAAATATGCTGCTAAGATCAGAACATGCTTGTAAGGTCGATATGACATACAGGTACAGTTTATTACTGATACTTTATGCAGATGTACAACAATGCTGCCTACACCATATTTCTCACCCAGAGACTCAGAAAATAATCAAGGTAAAGGTTCATACAGACACGACTTATGCATTTCCCCTGCTCATGTGGGAGTTACATAGGGCAGGACAACAACACAATTTTGGTATGAAGTGACTTCTGCCATGCACTGTAGGGCAGATGGTGGGGTACGCATGTAGATATAGGTATTTTCCTGATATCTTAATATCTGTATGAAACTTATGCAAGTGCTTTCATGGCATTTGTAGCCATTGACAATTACCACACTTTTCATTTTGAAGCAGAACAACTTACCCACTGTGCTCTTCTGTAGATGCACTCCTTTCACATTCAGTATCAGCAGGGGCACTTTGAGCAGAAGCTTCATTTCCACCACCGGAAGTCTGTTCCCTCTCCTCGCGTCCGGTCTGGTTTGGATTGGGAAGTACGTGGGGGCCATCATCTCCTCCAGGATGAGAGTCATCGCTTCCCGCAATCGGCACTGGCACACGAGGAGTTTCTCCAGCACTGGTTCTTGAGGCAGCTGTAGCTGGTAACGTTGATGATGATTCACTCTGAGCAGTGCTGGACAGAGGCTGACTCGATGAAGCTGATGACTTATTAGTTGCAGGTACAGTTGAGACAGTGGGAGATCTCATAGCAGTGGTAGTTGCAGCACTTGTGGGAGCTGCAGATGCTGATGTAGTAGTAGCTGGTGTGCTTGTGCCAGCTGTGGTAGTCGTGGTTGAAGGCAGTGAAGTAGCAGTCTGAGAACTAGAAGTGGCTGTGGAGTTTTCTGTAGACGGTGTTACTGTTGCCACGGTACTTTTTTCACCATTTTCGACAACTGGCAGCTTTGGTTTGCTTACCATAACAACAATGAATTTTTTCTCATCTATATTGTATTTGGACACGGGATCCTCGTCATTTAGTAGTTTCCCTGGAAAAAAAATTAACAGACTCAATAACTTGCATGAATTTCATTATCAATCACATGGACTCAAATGCATACACTATTCCACAAAAACTTGAACTTTGTGTAAAAATGTTACTCCAGCAAAAAACTGCGTCACTTTTTTTTTAATAATCAACAGGCTAATCAATGACTGAAAAAAAGTTTTCAAACATTTGCAACCTGATCAATATCTTCATGAATATGTTATGATCTTTGTGTGTGTGTGTGTGTGTGTGTGTGTGTGTGTGTGTGTGTGTGTGTGTGTCCCACAAAAAAGCATCTAATTTTGTCTATCAATGAAAGGGAATTAACAATCAGCTAGAATTACAATTATATTTGATGCACGAGATGAAAGGAATGTGCTCTGCAATTAATTAAATATCATCAAAATTAAATTTCATCCCTATCTAGCACATAATTTTAAGCTATCTGATACTTTCAAGAACACTGTGATCTCTCATTCAATGTGTGGCGGAGGCCAGTTCTTCTCATTGGCAACTGGGAGAGGACGCTAAAAACACCAGCACATCTCATGGTGTGTGTATGCTCACAATATGAAGAATTGTTCTTGGAACTGACCACTGAAGCTCTCATTTCTTTAAACCACATCTCTGAGACTTGTGTAACTACTGGGATCATATTAGTTCTTAGTCTTGCACTGTGAAGGTAAATGCTGCAGTGTTCCCCCATATAACTCACAAGTTTGAGAAATACATGATGTGCTATCAGTGTAGCTTGGTGTGTAGAACACAAAAAAGTGACAGAGGTTGAAGCACTTCTGGAATGTAACGGGTCTCACATAATACTTGGTACTGAAAGTTGGCTGAACGAGTGAAACACGGATCTTTGGGACAAACCCAATGTCCACTTCCGTTTATTAGTCCCAAGAGGTGAGTAGATTACCCATATTCATTGTGGAGAATGTAAGTCTACACACAAAAGGGAAGATAACAGATTAACACCTCATTGACCAAGAAGTCATCAGTGACTAGCACAGGCTCAGAGTGAGTAAGTACGGAGCAGAAAACAGATTGAGTTATTTTAAAAGGAAAAATTCCAGCATTCACGTTATTGATGGAAAACCTGAATCTGGACAGCTGGAGAGTGATTTCAGCCCCACTCCTCCCAAGCTCTGAGTTCAGTACCACAACCACTGTGCCATCTAGCTTGTTGTACATCAGCCAGACAAAATGTAAACATGATGAACATTCAAGGGAAGATCCCAGAATTACTCTCACTTGTTAACACCATTAATGTTCACCCAGTGCTTGGAACGGAGAACTAGGAGTAGCCAACAATAAAATATTGGGAAAGATAGATTGATACTTAATGCGCAGATGACAAATTAAGTTGCAGACAGGCACAATTGAAAGACACTTACACAAAGCTTTCAGCCAGTCTTCGTCAGCTAAGGAAAAGAGAGAAATGTACACCATTCATGCACACCAAGCAACAACACCTCAAACGCACAAGACTGCTAAGCCCGGCAACTCGGGCCAGAATGCCTCGCTCAGCTGCGTGGTCGTGTGTGCGCGAGATGTGCTTTCTTGATCAAAAATGCCCAGAAATAGAAGATGATCCAAAGAAATCCAATACATTAAATTCCAGTGTTGTGTCACTGAAGACTGCAATGATTCTTTTCATTATTTGATAGACACAAAAAGGATGGAAGTAGGTGATTATGTGGGGTAAAAACGAATGAAATTGGTCAGAACGACAATTTCATGGCCAGTTGGCACAATACTCCCTGCAAAATAATTCTCAAACATTTCTCGGAAAACGTATTACGACAGAATTTGGAAACAAATCCATGACAGAAGTAAATTAAATCTGTTGGCAATAAACAGTCTTAACAAATTTGAGGATTACCAGAGGCTGAGATAAGCATTTATGAAACAGTTCCGCAGTAACAATAAAAGTAAAAATAACAACAAAACAGAAGAGTTAGCCCAGTTATTAAACAAGTTTAGAAAGAAGGCACCCTTTTTTCAAAATGGAGCAAGAATTTTTTAATTCAAGAAACTGTTTCAAGTCAAAGCTGTTGTGAGAAGGGGAGGTTTCTGTAGTTAATCAGTGGAGTATAGCAAGTGGGTGTAGGGCCACACATGGTCTAATGCAGTTGTTATGTGTTGAGGACTAGGCATTTTTTGGGTAAACCATGACAAGAGGCTCTCTTCCTTTAAAAGGGTCTAAACCAGTTTACAAAATACTTCAAGTGTACATGGAAGATAGAATGTACCATACTGGAGTGCACAAAGGCCACAGAAATTAGCTTATAATTATCTATTCACCATCAAAATGTGCAGCCAGTTAAAAATGAAGTTCACCAGCTTGAAGCTGAATTATAGTCTTCGAATAGTACAAAGCATTGGTGTAGAGTGACTGAAATACAGCAATAGTGCTTTCATCATATGAATGTGGAAGCTGCTACAGTAGAGCTACCTTAAAGGATAGGGGATCGCGTATTTATGCCACAGGTGGCATACATTTTATAGCTAGAGAAGATCTGATCACAATCAGTGTAGATGAGCATTTTGAATTGGTATTCAGTGAACAAACAATACTACACATCTGTAACAAGTTAATCATTTCAGTGCATGTAGTGCTCACAGAGCAGTAATGTAGGCACTTTCTTCGACAAATTGACTGAAGTCTAACAAAGAATCTCACCCCCAAAATGTTAATACATGGAGACATGAATATTAACTCTCAAGTGAGCATGCCTATGTATGACATACAGCAATCTCAAATAACACTGTTTTGTACTGTTCCAGTGTTGTTTTATAACTGCGAGCCCGTTCCTGTTCATTATTGCTTTAGCTAACACAGTGATAAGCTGCACAGTACATGGCAACAGGGTGGTACGGCGAAAGTTTTTTTTTTTATTATTGTTTAATTCAACGATCATTTAGCCCATATAATGCAAGTTTATTTTATCCTTGTGTAATTAAACTGCGATTTTGCTCATACATATTTACCTTGGTAACAAAGACAGGTAGCCTTCACATATGTGTAAAGTACCCCGTGAGCCCGCTCATGTTATAAAAATTGGCGTACCTGCTTGAGAGTTAACAGTTAACAGAGTGTTAAGGGTGAAGCTACTAATAATTGCCTACATATTTTTAATATTGTTGGCATGGCACAAAAGATAAATGCTGCAACTATGACATCAATAATGATACTGAAAGGGAAAATTTTAAAATCTTTATAGAGATCTTGGCCTCTTTGATCATTACTGTCAGATAATAGAGCTAAACACAGGCCCGGTAAAACCCACAAAACTGCTGAATTCTCACAAATTTGCAGATTTGATAAATGATTATTTCTCTGGTATTGCTGCAAAGTTTCAATAAAATCTTCCTAAAACACATGTAGCACCCACAACTAATTACACAGAAAGATAATAACAACATATACACAATAACTGAGATGAAGGGTTGTGTCAGGTGGATTGTGCCAGGAGGGAAAGGAAGCAGAGGAGCTGGAGGGTGGTTTGGGGAAAGGTTGCTGACATCTCAGTGGAAGGCAGTAGGTGTAAAGGATAGACCTCTAGATCTATAGGCATACTCCGCAAGCCACCATATGGTGCACGGTGGAGGGTACCCTTCACCATTACTAGTCATTTCCTTTCCTGTTCGACTTGAAAATGGAGAGACGGATAAACAACTGTTTATATTTCTCCATACAAGTGCTGATTTCTCTTATCTTTCCTTTGTGGCCCTCACACAAAATGTACACTGGTAGCAAATACTGGTTTTCTAAATTTCTTAAATAGTGTTTTGCGAAAACAATGCAATCTTCTTCCAGATATTCTAAATTCAATGAGCATTTCTCTAATAGTTGGGGTTGACTGACAGCAGTAACATATCTGGCAGCATGCCTCTGAAATGCTTTGCTGTCTTCCGTAATCCGACCTGGTGAGGATTCCAAACACCCACAGGTGTTCTTTATGACGACTCCTTTACATATGAGCTACATTTTCCTAATATTCTCCCTATACACTGAAGTCGACCATTCGCCTTCTCTACAACCATCCTTGCATGCTCATTCAGTTTCATACTGCTTTGCAATGTTTTGTCTACATACTTAACCCACGTGACTCGAGCAGCACACCATTAATACTGTATTCAAACATTATAAGATTGCTTTTCTTACACATCTGCATTAACATATATTTTTCTACATTTAGAGCATCACACCAAGTACAAATTTTATCTAAGTCATCCCAGTCCTTCTGCAGGCACTCAATGACAATACCGTCCTGTATATCACAGTGTAGTCTGCAGTTGCAGATTGCTGCTTACCATTCCCATCAGATCATTTACGTACATAGAGGATAACAGCAATCTTATCACCTTTCCCTGGGGCACTTAAAATGACACCATCGTCTATGATGAACACTTGCCATGAAGGACAAGAAACTCAGTTCTATGACTTAAAAATTCTTCAAGCCACTCACATACGTGGGAAAATACTGTGTGTGCTCATACCTTTGTTAACAGCCTGCAGTGGCGCATGGTGTCAAATGCTTTCCATAAATCTAGGAATATGGACTCTACCTGTTACCATCCACGGTTTGAGGGATATAGTGTAGGAAAAGGACAGGCCGAATTACACACAAGCACTGCTTTCTAATTCCGTGCAGATATGTAACTAGAAGCTTTCATGTCTCATGTAAAATTATTATATTCAGAATATGCTCAAGAACAGGCTATTTTCCTTTGTTAAAAATATGGATTGGATTGTTGTTATTCTGATTGATTATAACATTTTAATAGCATTTACGGTCAATTTTCTCCCAAAATATCTTATTTTTATGTAATTAAATCTTAAAAATCATTAAATATCAAGATCTGGTTTCGTGATCGAAGATGCTCTGTTACTGGCTGATGCTCTGGTGAGTAAGATAAAGCTATACATTTATTAATGGAGCATTAGCTGAAGTTACGAAGTTTTTATGCACTTTTTCCATAAACAATTGCTATTTAGTGATGGAAAACATAATTACAATTTTCAAGTAACAATATAAAGGAATTTTGTGTGTGCTGGTAGTGGAAGCCCTGTGAAAGTTGATGTATTTATGCTCCACCCATTGAGAGCAGCAATATTTGCAACAACAGATATTCTTTTCCCTGCTCCCTGCAACATCATTTAACTCGCTCAATGCCAAGGAACTGTAGAACTTTTGAGACTGGATCCATATATTATAACTAGATGTTGACTATCAGTCATGAGCTACAACCCAAAGTGCAATAAAATTATTCTTGGCAAAACTTTGTGTGGATTTGTGCTGTAGAGGATACTCAGCAGAGATGCTGCATCCAGTAGATGTTCGGTGGCGCAGCGGATACTGTGTGAGACTCCAGATAAATAACACATGTTCGAGTCCTTGAAAGGTTATATATTTTAAACGTTTTACACAAAATACAAAAATTGCATTAGCAAGGACTGATTTTAGCAGTTGTTTCAATTGTGGGATGTGCTATGTATAGCTTGGACATTGACTTAAATGATTGAGTATGTTGTTTTATGTTCCTACCATGCCTTTTTTCCTTTTGAATTTCAGTATTCTTTTATAAAAACGGAAAATGAATTCAAATAATTTGAATGCCCACTAACACATTCCATTTGAGTAATGTGATGCCTGTGATGTCACTGGCTAGCTCGCTGCTTCTGCTGTCGGAGTGTTAATGTATGCTATGTATAGCTATGTATAGCTTCACATTAGTCTTAATCTGAGAAATGGAAAACAGAGGATAAATGCATTTACTTTGCGAACAAATAATTCACTTTTTTGGAATGCATTGCTTGTAGTGAAGATATCACCATATGCCTACAGAACACTGAAGTGGAGGACGTTGAGGTTATACGGAGAGATACAAAGTGTGCACAACATACAGGTGACACAAACGTAAGGGCTGTGAAGTTTGCGAATTTAAACTAAGGTTAACTTCTGAAGCAGACTCACTTCATTTTTACGTAAGATGATGAAACTGGAAAATTTTAAACAATACGGATCCTAGCTGGACAGTACAAATATAAAAACATTGTTTCTAATCAAGTAAAAAGTGTATGGTCACATTAACTAGGAAGTATCATTTTGAACATGACATGCATGAGCAGAGACTGCAATTGTAAGTGCACGTAAGCAGCAAGGAAAAAACAATAATATTCTGTTTGTGATTGGTGTGTTGCAGTTTTGTAATTGTGATTAAGTTTTCATATGAGAGGACTTTCATGTCGTTTTAAAAATACGTTAAAATGTTCTTACAGGTTAGAATCGAATCAGTGATCTATGGGGGCCATCTTATAAAATTCGATGGTCTACCGCTCAACAACTGAGGTACCAAATAACTGAGATGTAGCTGGGTAAAACAACAGTTTTCACTAGGAGTTAAATTTCATTGAATGACGCTATCCTTTCATGTAACAGTGGGACAGCATATCTCTGATGTAAGTTAATGTTAACTTCACAGTGCAACACATTTTTAATTAAGTTAGTGAACTTGTGCATCAATGTGGTGGCAATTTGCCGGTACAGTGCAACCATATTTTATGCATCTTCCCATTCTCTGGAATACTCAAAAACAACTTTTCAGAAGTTTTTATATATGTATTTGTACAGTGTGGTACCACGCATCATTCGTAACCCATTTTCGACAAAGTAAATTTAAAAGAAGACATCACTGTGAATTAACACTCCGACAGCAGCAGCAGCGAGCTAGCCAGTGACACCACAGGCATCACATTACTCAAATGGAATGTATTAGTGGCATTCAAATTATTTGAATTCCATTTCCGTTTTTATAAAAAAATACTGAAATTCAAAAGGAAAAAAGGCATGGTAGGAGCATAAAACGACATACTCAATCATTTAAGTCAATGTCCAGAAAACTGTCAAATACCCTATTCTGCAGCAAACCAACATTCAGGAAACTGGTCTTATTTTGCAGATCAATTCTTTCACCCTTCTTATATATAAAAGCTATCTGAGCTTTATTTCAAGTAGCATGGGACTTTACAGTCAGTGAGAGATTTGCAATAAATGCAAGTCACACTATCTGTAAAATCGAACTGGGATTCTGCCTGGACCTGACAACTTATTTGTTTTCAACCCTTTCAGTTGCTTCCCTACACCAGCAGTGTTTATTACTATTCCTGCGTGACGTCAAACAACGGTATGTCTCTACAATCCTCTTGCACGAATAATTCCTTGAATGCAAAATGTAGAACTTCATCTTTCCTTTTGCTGTATTCTATTGCCACAACATACAGGCAACAAGCAATCTGATTAATCCGCTTACTAATTTTACACAGAACCAGAATCTTCTTCGGTTCTCAGAAAGGTCTCTCACTAAGGTACAATACCTGAAGTTGTACGCTTCACACATTGATTTGATTATAAAAATACTAATTTCTACGAACTTTTGTCTGTCATCATTTCCTATGTTATTTTGTGAACAGTGTGTGCTACAATAACAGCAACCTCAGCATTTTCAGAATTATGTTTTTAAACCACAGTGGGTCTTCTCCGTGCTCCACGATCTGATTTCACTTTCCGTCCACTAACAGTAGAAGTGTGAATAAACAGATGCATAGCACTACTGAAGAAACTCTGTTGGATATACACTATTTGCTCAATATGTTGTTGTCTTTAATCTGGAGATTGGTTTGATGCAGTGCTCCATGCTACTCTATTCTATGCAAGCCTCTTCATCTCTGCATAACTATCACAACCTACATCCATTTGACCCTGCTTACTGTATTCCACCCTTTGTCTTCCTCTACAATTTTTATCCCCACATTTCCCCCTATAACAACTGACAATTCCTTGCTGCCTCAGGGTGTGTCCCATCCACCAATCATTTTTTTTAGTGAAGTTGTGTCACAAATTTGTTTCTTCCACAGTTCAAGGAAATACCACCTCAATTTTTATTTGATATACCCACCTAATCTTCAGCATTCTTCTACAGCACCACATGTCAAAGCTTCTATTCTCTTCTTGCCTGACTTGCTTATCATCTACATTTCACTCCCATACAAGGTTTGACCCAAAATACACAGACACATAAGTTACCACATCTGATATGCTCTCACTATCATGATCCAAAATGGATGAGGCTGTTACAACAACACAATGCATCAGTTACCTACATACCATTCCCTATGCTCTTAGACCAGTATAAAATAAAGAAAGCACTCGGCTGTGATCAAATCTGAGCAAATGTTTTGTGAGCATTATACTGGCCAAACAGAAGATGTGATATGGAGGCTCAGTGAGTTACTGGCAATAGCAACTTTAACAAACTGAGGTAACGCCGCAGATGTGTCAGGCATCATATCAAATGCTTCTTTTATCCCCACATTTCCCCCTATAACAACGCTGACAATTCCTTGCTGCCTCAGGGTGTGTCCCATCAACTATATTCCAGTGATATCTCCCATAGTGACATGAAGCCCACAAAAAACTTTCAACACAAACAGAAAAAACTTCTTAATTTGCTTACTCATTTTCCAAATAGACACGTAGCATAAGACAGTTTGCAAACTGTCCTCCACAAAAACAAAATAACTCCCCGTCATTAAATATGAGGATACACTTCATGTGTCTCAAAGTTCTCAGTACCAACCATAATTTGTCAAGTTACTATCTCTTTCTGTACTTAGTAAATAAAAATGGTAATTAAGATTGAAAAGTACGATTTTATCTTATCAGCCATCTGTAAAGTGGGTGAAATGGTTTCTGGCAAAACCAAAACGAACACTGAATGTTGTAGATCACTGTGTTTATGGCTGCACTGACCTCCATTTGCAACAAGTATAGAGCTCCAAATGCTTTTTACAATATGGAGGCAGTCAGACAAGAGCATACAACAGCCAACAAATCAAAGTAAGAAAAAGATTCAGCAACAGGGTATAACACTGGTAATTTCAAGCATGCCTACCACCATCCTACTGAGCAAAAAAAGAACTGTACTTATCATGCAAAAAGAACTACTGATCTTTGTGAGAGAGAACCCATTCACTTTTCATTTAATCTGTGCAAATCTTGAACTTTTACAAGATCAATATTACAAAAGGCTGGAGTTTTGTATAAAAACCATCCACAAAACAATCACGGACTTGTCTTTATGATGTTTGCAAAGCTATAAATAATTAGTGAAAGACAATAATATTGAAATACCTTTGAATTGTTTGTTATTACCTAAATGTTCCTGTACCACTATATTGCCTTGTGAGGGTGTTTGTAATATACAGTTTTAAGAATAAAAAGAAATACACAAAAAATGCAACACTACTGAAATAGCTTTTGGTGTACATACAATACTGATAAGAAAGAATGGATCTTGTACAGAGACTACCTTAGCAGCAAAACACTAAATATGAGTCTGAACTGCCCTGAAACAGACAGCAAAGGCAAATGTAAGAGAACATAGGCTTCAGGCTATGTTACAGATCATTGCCACCAGAGCCCACATTCCAAAAACTAATACAAACAAAAAAGAAATACTGTCAACTTCCCGGTTTCTTCCTGTTTGCGTACGTGTGATGTCATATGCCACATCGTAATTATGTTATGGGGTAAAACCAACCTCTGGAATCAGTATGGTCCTCTGACTCGAATTTTTACTTACAAATTCAAGTCAACTCTTTGCCTGAAAGGTTACACTTTATACCTTTTCAAACACTTTTTCCTACACTATAATATCATTTACATGAGTAACAAAGAATTCTCTTAGATTGAGGTAGAGTTTGATGTATAATAAATAAAAATGACTAAGCATCTTCTGCAGCAATGGAACAACAATGAATTAAGAAAAAGCTAAAAACCAAAACAGACACATAATGCAGGCAAATGAAAACCTTAACAACAAATGGCAACAACACAACAGGTACTGCATTTCATTTCCAACTATGTGGTGATTCACAATATGGTGTCTTTGAAGTGTATAATTATGTAAAAATATGGACAAAACTGAAGATGATGTACCACCCATCAGTTTTGATCTATGACATCATCAAAATGGTGGACACCCCTATTTCAGCCTTATACAATGTGGCGCCTGTGATGTCACTCATTACACATACAAATAGTCAAAAATAACATGAAAAAAATTTGACATCAGAGATATACTGCTAGAATAACGCATTTTTGAGAAAGGGCAAGCTAAACATATGACAATCCTAATAATGAAGACATAGCAAAACAAATGCTACCACAAAAATCAAGCAAAAAATTCTCAGTAGTAACGAACTCACAATAAAAATTGGTATCGGAAATCTCAAACAAAGGCCAAGTACCGCAAAATCAAAATTCATCCATATAACTCAAACTCCACAATAGTTACCAATCACACTGCAACATAATTACCAACAGCTAACAACACAACACAACACAAAAAACTCATTAAAAATGGTGTTAACACAATTTCTATGTACAAGAAAAGCACACTTATGCACATAAATACACACAACATACATGCCACAATAAAAAAATAAAACCAAAAAAATATACTTAACAACCAAAGTCAGCCAATACATAAATGAAGCCATAGCAAAAATAACAACGTAACACAATATCTCATATGGCCAGTCTAGACTTCTCAAACCAGGAACCCTTCCAGACAGAACACACAAACTACGCTCATGCTCATACATTAAGGATAATGCTGATACATGACGAAACAATGCTCTGGTGGGAAGTTTGCATGTTTAAATCACCTCTGAGTATGACCATGCGGTGCATTTGACCTGCGGTCGTCGCACAGTGGTGCTTGCAGCAGTCCACATATGCAGAGGTGCGTTGGTGCATGTCAGAGTACGGTGCAGCGAGTAAGTGTGCAGACATTTTCAGACATGCTAATGGTGCCTGTGTGTTGAAAATGGTTCAAAGAACACATATTGATGACATTATGAGGGGTAGAATTCTAGGGTGACTGGAGGCTGGTCAAACACAGCAGGTCGTAGCAGAGGCCTTCCGTGTGCCACAAAGTGTGATCTCAAGATTACGGCAACATTTCCAGCAGACTGGAAACGTGTCCAGGCACTATAGTGCGGAACGTCCACAGTGTACAAACCAACAAGAAGACGGATATCTCCCATCAGTGCCCGCAGACGGCCACGGAGTACTGCAGGTAGCCTTGCTTGGGAACTTACTGCAGCCACTGGAACAGATGTCTCCAGATGATTGAACAGACATGATCTATTCACCCGTAGACCTGCAAGGTGCATTCCACTGACCCCTGGTCACAGGAGAGCCCGTAAAGCCTGGTGTCAAGAACACAGTACATGGTCATTGGAACATTGGTCCCAGGTTATATTCACGGACGAGTCCAGGTACAGTCTGAACAGTGTTTCTCGCTGGATTTTCATCTGGCGTGAACCAGGAACCAACCCCTTAATGTTCTTGAAAGGGACCTGTATGGAGGTCGTAGTTTGATGGTGTGGGGTGAGATTATGATTGGTGCACGTACACCCCTGAATGTCTTTGACAGAGGAACTGTAACAGATCAGGTGCATAAGGAGGTCATTTTGCACCAGTATGTCCGGCTTTTCAGGGGTGCAATGGGTCCCACCTTCCTCCTAATGGATGATAACGTATGGCCCCACCGAGTTGCCATCGTGGAGGAGTACCTTGAAACAGAAGATATCAGGCAAATGGAGTGACTTGCCTTTTCTCCAGACCTAAACCCTATTGAGCACGTCTTGGATGCTCTCAGTCGATGTATCGCTGCATGTCTTCAAACCCCTAGAACACTTCAGGAGCTCCGACAGGCACTGGTGCAAGAATGGGAGGCTACACCGCAGCAGCTGCTCGATCACCTGATCCAGAGTATGTCAACCCATTGTGCGGCCTGTGTACGTCTGCGTGGCGATCATATCCCATGCTGATGTCAGGGTACATGCGCAGAAAACAGTAGCGTTTTGTAGCACATGTGTTTTGGGACTGTTTTCACAACTTATCACCAATACCGTGGGCTTGCAGATCTGTGTAGTGTGTGTTCCCTATGTGCCTATGCTATTAGTGACAGTTTCGTGTAGTGCCGCATGGTGTGGCACTACATTCTGCAATTATCCTTAATTTATGAGCATGAGTGTAGTCCCTGGTCTGAGGTGCAGCAACTTTGGTCAATCTCATACCTCCTCCATAAACGTAACATTGCAAATATTGTGCAATCAAACTGAATAACTGTAGGAAATACATCATCCCGATTGCAGCTTGCGGGACCTACTCATGAACTAGATCTCCAACCATAAACAAGACACCCCACCCAGAAACGAATCCATGCCCACAACTGCCACCCTCAAAACAACTCACCAAAGAAACCATAATGAACTCTTCCAATATTATTCTCACAAACAGCACTCAGGAAGTGCAAATTAATCACTAACGGCACTCTCAAACTATTTATAAACAAATATCCCACAAAAGAGCATTCCACTGCCTATTCCAACAAGACCTCTGTAAACACAAACCATTTCATATACACTGTGGCACCATGACATCACACGACAAAACACAGTAATACTCAGTCTGTCGGTAAACTAGTAAGCAAACAGACAAGTTCCCACTCTGCTACCCAGCATGTCAAAAGGTTATGTTGTGACTTTGAAAGGTATTAGTCAAGTTAGTCCAAATGGGCACACAAACATTTCATTTTGCCGTCGACAAGTTAGGTGGTGCAGTGGTGGCCATTTTTTATTTTATGTTTGCCATGATTTGATTACCCAAGGTGCAGAATCATACTAATTTTTAATGTGCTGTTACAACCAAAAAGAATTTCACAGTGCTTGCCTCTTATACAAATGTAAGTTATTGTTAAGTATATGGTATTTACTGGTACACCTAGTTTTTGTTCTATCCGTATCTTATATGAGCATAGGCTGAGAATGACTGCACTGACAACAGAAGCTAGTCTAACCATATTTTAATTTTTTATATATGTATGTGATCTATGCAGTTAGAAGATTTTTGAATTTTTTTTACACATTTTAACACATTATGTAAGTTTGCTTTCTCCTTCCCTTAAAAATCCAGTATTACTACTTATGTATATATTCTGATAGGATTTTCAACACAATACAGTGCAATTATTCTGTAATTAAAGGCTTACTCCCTCATTGTGTTTCCGCTAAGAGGTCTTCTTTGACGGGCTGAACCGAAATCAATTCTTACTATAGGAGAGGTGCTCAATAAGTAAGGGGGAAATGGTTATTTCGCTTCTCGAATTAGTCCGATTCGCACAACTTTTTTGTCACTCTTGGTACATATATCCAAAAATTATCTTCAAAATGTTTGACATATTGGCTATTTAGTCTATTGTCAACTGTCAAAACGCTTATATGTGCTTTGGCAGTATCAGCGATTATTTATTTTGTATAAAAATGGAACAGGGAATGTGTGTTAAATTTTACAATAAGAAGGGAATAAAATGTAAAAGTTTTAGAAATGTTAAATATTGTTTTTGGTGAGTCTGTTGCAAGGTTGTCATAAATACACTGAAGATAACGACTGCCTTGGCCACCTCAGTACATCAACTGATAAAAATATGAAAAAAATTACTACGAATGATCACCAAACTACAATCAGAGATGTAGCTGTTGATGTTAGCATATCAACTGGCTCATGTCATGAAGCTGTTTTGGGTAAAATTGTTCCAACATTATCGAATTTCAAACAAAAACAGAGTGGCAAATGCGAGTCACTCAGGAGTTGCTAGATGAGGTCAACAACAATGCAGAACTACTGAAATGGGTCATAACAGGTGAAACATGTGATGACATATGATGTTGAAACTGGTGTGGAAACATTTTGTATTGCCAAGACTGGAAGGATAAGTCCATGGAAATTCAATGCAGCACTCAATCTGACCCAGTCAGATTGCTTTCAAATTTAGTACATTTAATGATGCAGATAAGAGGTGGAAAACAACAAATATGCAGAGAGGTATATGACAATTGTGAAGAAAGTTTCAGGTCTGCAAGGTTTTGAAACTGTGAAATTTACATGCATATGTCCAACATAAATGATTATAATTCTTGTTCTAATCCAGATACAGCAATGAAACTTGTATTATTGAAAAGCTTTACATTGATATGCAACATGGTGGGTTTCTATGAATGTTCACATTCAAGGTCACTGGCCTTAACATTTGACCTTGAATATCTCAAAACACCACACCTTCAACTTTTTTGGAAAAAATATATTGTATTGCCCAAACAGCCTACCACAGGCATGATAAATATGAAGATACAAGGCATCATGACCAAAAATTTATTTCATCTACATCACTACACTAGCAAAATGCAGTGAGCAGCTATTTACACAGGTTTTTTCCAGAACAGTAGACAATAGCAGTCATTACTATACTGACAAATTGATGAAAATTTCTTGCTGTGAACAGCCAATCAGAAAGACTTTTACTTTAATCAATCATCAATAACTTGTTACATGGGTGTGGCATACTTACTGTATCTGCAGTCTTCATGTCCTGCGAGAACTATTTAGTAGTAGTTTGTGAAATATGGATTTCAAGTCAAAATCATACTATTGCAATCCATTTAAAGATGCAGATCATGCAAGAGCACAGAAGAATTTGAGGAATGTTCAGGAGTGGATGTTAAACAAGTATCCTAAGGTATCGCTAGGTGGAAAAATTTGCACCAAAAGGTAAAACGCAAATATCACAAAACACATCAACCACAGCAGGTGTTTTATCAGGTGTGGTAGGTACTCCCAGAGATGATGTTAAGTGAAGCTGAAATTGCTTCGGATCTGACACTGGATTCTTTAAAAACTAGCCTTCAGCATGAGCCAAAGTGCCCAAAGCAAAAATTTAAAAAGGTTACCTCAGTGAGGGAGCATAACTATGTGACAACTGGAACAAGAAGAGTGTGGAAAAAAGGGAGAAAGAGAAATCATAAACCCAGCTGAAAAGTTAGTTTCACAATACAGGACGTGTGTGTGACAAAATAAAATTTTGACAATACTTCCAAAGAGCTGGAGTACAAAGAAAACTATGGAATTATTTTCCGCTTCAGATTATAATGGTACCAAGAGCAAAACAGTCAATAACAGAACACGGTATATTAATGTCTCCAAATCCAAAGCCAGGTACGACATGTTGTCAGAAAGCTATTCAACACGTAAATAATTTTTACTGTGAAAATAACATGAGATGTGTGGGACTGTCTCTGCGAAAGAAAATGGAATTAGAGTACTTAAGCAGAAGCCACTAGGGTTACACAATATCAAGGAATTGTATGCATATTTCAAAGATACATACAGATATGTAAATACTGGATTCTCAAAATTTAGTGAGTTGCAGCCAAAGCACAGTGCTCTTGCCTCTGCCAGTGGGACCCATGCTGTTTGTGTGTCTCAATCAGAATTTTAAGTTAATGGTTGAAGGGTGTAAATTGAAAGAACTAATGAAGTGTGAAGAACACACACTGCCATCATAAAAGCACTGGTAGCATTTGTTACCTGCAGTTCTGCGCTTCCAGCATGTTTCTTAGGTGCATGTCCCTATTGCCCACATTTGACAAGACTGACTGATAATCTGTTTATAATGTTTGGTGGAAATTGCATTGATGAAATTACCTACAAATGTTGATTAACCAAAGGCAGGGTAGTTCTAGAGCCTGTACTAAAATCAACAGGTGATTTCATTGAGGTGTTTGCATCGAGTTCGTGACAACTCCTATCACACTCGTGTATTACACAGCAGCAGGCATAGATCTTTGAAATCATTAAAGAAGAAATGATAGTACATGAATATCTTGCTGTCTATGATTTTGTACAGAATTACTCCTTCACTATTCAGGATGAAGTACAAGGAATTCACCAATTTGCAGGTTACTACCAGGCACAAATACTTATGAAACACACCATGCATGCACTCTTTCCAGCACAATCTCATCAGTTGCTTAAACAGTCCCTTTCCAACTCCAAAACACATTTACTACTGTTTGGAAGGATGTACTGTCCAGTACAAAAACAGCAAGAATTTCATGAATCTGTCTCAGGAAGATTAGCTGCACTTACCAGCCACAAGTGACCTCATGAAAACTGTATTTTGACATTACAATTGAATCAATGGTGCAAAGAAAATATTCCTTTGTGTGTTTTCAATTATACATCCATTTCCCATCACGATTAAGATCTTGGCAAGTTGAAGCAATGTTTCAAGAATATGATTCCAGGTACCCATACACTTCATTGTACAATACCTACTGACAAAAGCATAGTAGAAACAAAGACATATTCTGCTTCTTTAGTGAGCAGAGAAGAATCCGTGATGGCTATGTGGAAAGAAATGATGTTTTTAACGTGTGTGGATTTGTTGCCTGGCTGTATGACAATCATTGGTGGGCTGTATATGTCTTACAAACTTATGAAGAAACAGATGAGGTACACGCCAGCTTCTTGCGTCCACATAGACAGTCTCCACCATATATGTTTTCTACCAAACCTGACACTTGTTTCATCAGAAGATGTGACATTGTCACAATAATGGAGCCAGTGACACCAACTGGAAGGACATACACTCTCCCTGCATCCAATCCGATGAACATTAACAATTTAACTGGAGATTTATGAAATGAGAGGTAACTACTCTTTATTGCCTTTTTATTGAAGCTACATTGTAAATCATTCATAATACCACTACAATAATATAAACCATATTTTTGGACGTTACCTATGAATTGTAACTTTCAACAAACTGTCTTTCATATTTATGTGCTATGTTCTGCATTTTGGTAGTGCACTGATGCTGGCAAAATAAATTTTTGGATATGATGCCTTTGGTGTGGCATCTAGATATTTACCATGTTTATAGCAGAAATCCACAATGTTGCATATGATTAGATTAGATTCAGTTTTCATTCCATAGACCCAAAAAATGAGATGATTCTCATGGGTGTGGAACATGTTAGAAAGCATGGCATAAAAACATAAAACATTTTAATATAATACATACTACCCTGATCATTTGTCAGGAGATAGTTGAAAATAAGTTAATACAATGCAGTAAACTGGGACAGCTAATATTTACAGAATTAACACATTGTCAGAATGAAACACTCTTATGCACTATTAATAAATTTATCATACGCAAAATACCTAATCTTGACTGTTGTGACCAAGTGTTGTCAAAACTGAAATCTAACACATATTTTTACTTAAGCTGACTTAACAGTCTCTGTTAAGATGTTCATCTATGGAGTAGATGGAGTTGCATATCAAAGAGTCTTTCAAACTCTGTTTAAACCGTGCTTTATCTGAAACCAAGTTTTTAATGGTTGCTGGCAATTTACTAAAAATAAGTGTTCTTGAATATTGGACTCCTTTTTGGACCAAAGTAAGTGATTTTAGGCCTTTATGTAGATTGTTCTTATTCCTAGTATTGATACTGTGTACTGAGCTATTGGTTGGAAATATAGATGTATTACTTGCAACAAATTTCATTAAGGAATAAATATACTGAGAAGCAGTGGTTAGAATACAAAGTTCCTTGAACAGTTTTCTACAAGATGTTCTCGAATTTACACCACAAATGATTCTTATCACACGCTTTTGCACCCTAAAAACTTTTGCTCGGTTTGACGAGTTGCCCCAGAATATGATCCCATACGACATAATAGAATGAAAGTAAGCAAAGTATGCAATTTTTCTTATATTTATATCTCCTACATGTGAAATCATTCTCACGGCAAATACAGACTTGTTTAGGCGCTTAAGCAATTCTGTGGTATGCCCTTCCCTATTGAATTTGTTATCGAGTTGTAATCCCAGAAATTTAACATGGTCAGCCTCTTCGATCTGCATGTCTTCATACCTTATATTCATGCTGGAAGGAAATCGCTTACAGGTACTGAACTGCATATACTAGGTCTTCTCAAAGTTTAATGACAAAGAATTACTTTTAAATCACTTATTAAAGTCAGTGAAAATTTGACTAGCAGCTATTTCTAAATCTGTACTTGACTTGCTACTTATTGCAATGTTTGTATCATCAGCAAACAAAACTTAGCATCTGGCAACGTAACAGGTGAGAGGTCATTAATATACACAAGGAAAAGCAATGGGCCCAAAATGGAACCTTGAGGAACACCACATGTAATTAATTCCCAGTCAGACGAAGACTGACTGCTTACTGCACAGGTATTTCACAATGACACCCTTTGTTTCCTGTTAGATAGATAAGACTCACACCATTTCACAGCATTGCCAGTGACACCATAATACTCTAATTTACTTAGGAGAATGCTGTGGTTCACACAGTCAAAGGCTTCTGACAGGTCACAGAAAATGCCAGTAGCCTGTAATTTATTATCTGATGAATTAAGTACATTCTCACTGTAAGTGTAAATAGCTTCTCCATATCAGAACCCTTCAGAAATCCAAACTGTGACTTGGACAATATATTATTTGCAGTCAGATGCTTAAGGAGACACTTGAACACAATCTTTTCAAAGAGAAAGCCGTCAAAAGTGAAATTGGTTGATAGTTTGATGGTACCTCTTTATCCCTCTTCTTGTAAAGAGGCTTAACTCCAGCATATTTTAGACAGTCTGGAAATGTTCCACTGATAAAGAGATTAATTACACAAATAACTTAAGATAGAACTTAACTCGCATGAGCGCTCTTTGATTAACTTTGTTGATATGTTATCATACCCAATGGAATACTTAGATTTTAAGGGGATGCTACTTCTTTGGGAGATGTGAGTTTCATTTCCATTTTACTGAAGTTATTTTTAAAGACTTGTCTCAGATACTCCATTGCACTGTTCACTGAACCTGATAACCCCGAGCTGTCAGTAACAGAAATGAAATAGTTGTTTAAGAGGTTTGCAACACTAACTGTACTTGTTACCAAAGTTTCATTTATTTTTAGAGCTATCTGTTCCTCTTCCTTTTTGGCCACACCTGTCTCTGTCTTAACAATATCCCATACAGTTTTTATTTTATTACCTGATGTAATTATCTTTTTCTCATAATTAAGCTGTTTCGATTTCTGGATTACTTGCTTCAATATTTTGCAGTATTCTTTGTAATGCATTACAATTCTAACCTGAGAGCTATACCTAGATAGTAGATAGTGTCTCCTTTTTGTTGGTTGGTTGGTTGGTTTTGGGGAAGGAGACCAGACAGCGTGGTCATCGGTCTCATCGGATTAGGGAAGGATGGAGAAGGAAGTCGGCCGTGCCCTTTCAGAGGAACCATCCCGGCATTTGCCTGGAGCGATTTAGGGAAATCACGGAAAACCTAAATCAGGATGGCCGGACGCGGGATTGAACCGTCGTCCTCCCGAATGCGAGTCCAGTGTCTAACCACTGCGCCACCCCGCTCGGTCTCTCCTTTTTGTCCCACATGATATTTTTATTCCTTGTGTAATCCACGGTTTATTTTTTGGCTTGTGTGTGAGTTGAGTTACCTTTAGGGGAAAACAGTTCTCAAAAGTGGAGGCAACTTTATTAATGAATGCTTTGTATTTTCCATTTGAGTCAGATGTATTGTAAACAACTATGCAGTCCATGTCTTTGAGCAATTTCCTGAATTTCTCAATTTTTGAATTTTTTATTATCCTCCTGTACTCAGATTTAATAGATTTTTAATCCTGACAAGTTTCAACATTTAACACAAGATGCTGCACATCATGATCAGATGGTTTTGTGATATGAGTTTTTTCCCTAGATTTGTCTACAAAGATATTATCAATAGCAGTCTCAGAGCATTTTTACATATCCTAGTAGCAAAGTTCACAGCACGAAAAAAATTGAATGATAATGTTACTGACTGCAACAATTGTTCACTGACAGAGCTTTTCAACAAATCCACATTAAAATCCCCAGAAACCACATTTCCTTGTTTTTTTGCCATAAGATGGGACAGCAGAGCTTCCAGGTTTTTTTTATGAAAAGGTTAAAATTTCCTGAAGGAGATCTGTATATACCTACTATTATAAAGGACTTATTATGAAATACTACTTCTGTTGCACAAACTTCTAAGTGCTGCTCTGAGCAAAATGTATTAATATCAATATTCTTGAAATCAAAACAGTTTCTGGCAAATATAGGAACTACTCCTTTCTCCATATTTCCTCTACAGAAATAAGAAGCTAACTTGAATCCTGTAACATTTAACATATATATATATATATATATATATATATATATATATATATATATATACACACACACCAGTGGTCACATGATGTTCAGAGGCAAATTATATCAACTGGTTTGCTCAACTCTAATTCTTCAACACAAATAAGCAACCCCTTAGTCCTCGGATATTCTGATGCAATAGTGATAGCTGATTTTGTGCACTGGCTGAATTATGACTGGATGAACCTAATTTTCCTGCCAATTCTAATTTTTGAGTATCTTTAGTTTCAATCAGAGGTTGTCTGCGTGAACTGTGTACATTACAATTTGCTTTCTGGCTGCCTGTTTTATGAATGTGAATGTCATTTTCAGCTTGTCTCTGTCCACGTTTTGTTTCTGCTATCCCTATCCTGCAAAAACTGCTGATCTGTAGCCACTGGTACTTTACCACTTGCGACAGTGCCCCCCCCTCCCAAGTTATTTTCTATTAACCCAAACAGTTTTCCCTTCCCTTTCCCGTTGAGGTGAAGGCCGTGCCTAGTATAATCCCACCTGCTGATAGAGTCAACAGGAACCACACCGCTATGAGACCCCATACCCGATCCAAGCAGCCATTCCACCTCTAAATTAACTCTCGTAACAGAAGAGTTTAAATGAGACCAGTCATGGCGACTCAGAACAGACACAAGCCCAACACCAGTATATCTGACTGCTGAAGCTATCTTTACCAGGTCACTCTCAATTGAATAATTTCAGTTCCTATCTATGCTCTTGCCCGCCCCACCCACTGTTACCACGGTGTCTTCCTTTGTGAAGTCTTTACAAAGTCATCCTACATCCTCTATCACCTGACCCAGACTTGCACTAGGTTTAAAAAAGCTTGTGACCTGGTAACCCGACCCTAGTTCATCCTGTAACAGTTGGCCAACACTTCTACCATGTTAACTACCAAACAAAACCTTCTTCTTCACAGCTTTTTCTGACTTCTTACTTTTCAAACACTTTTTGAAAGTTTGTCGTGTCCTGTCTCCTCCTACATCTATTTGTGGCTCATCAGTTTCCAACTGTGACAACAGATCAAACCTATTTTCCACATTCACAACCACACTGTTTGAAAACGTCCTATTTCTTCTACAACCTGTTGTCACTTCCTACCTCTCTTTTCCCTTCTCCCCCCTTAACCTTTCCAGATCTAGTTTCGCTTTATCTAGTTCCGCCTGAAGGGCAGCAATCTTCTCCTCTTGTCCCAGTATCTTCCTATCTATACAGCAAATCCTGCACAACCAATGAGCCTTGTTTATTTCCCCAATTCCCACAACACTACAGTCATCAAAGTAAAAGAAACTGCAACAACCCTCACACCACACACTGGAACTAACACTCCTACGGCAAGTCATACACTTCACACTCATGGCAAACAAATAGTAGCTTTAGTCCAAGTTAAAACAAGAATAACTTCGCAAATTACTCAATCAATATATTAAATTTCTTAGAAAGTTTAGGCCTAAAGTTTGGATACTAATTCAAAACTTCTGAAGAAATGTATTGTTTACGCGATGAAACAAAAGTAAACAAAGAACTGAGCCTACACTGTATAAAGTTTCAACTTATTTCGGCACAGCACAACTTTACTTTATTGAAATAATCACAGACCTTACAGTATATCACAATGTAAACAAATCCTAGTCCAAAACTCGCGCCTATGAAATGTTTTCTTTTTTCCAAAAATACGCAAAAAATGTGAACCCTTCAATTGATAGCTTACACTAGGTATTAATTTACTAATTATGATGTAATATTGGCTTAATTAATTGTTATTACACAATTAAACACTTCTCTTTACGAGAGCTGTGAATGTGCACCACCCACCAACCAAAGATCTTTTCTATATTGTATTTTCTTGAATGTGTACCTCTACTTATTAGCTTTTCAATTATGTATATTTAATTGCTGCATATGGATTATGTTGAGACAGATGTGTAAATTTCACACAATATCCAAAGTTTGCAGACCTGTAGCATTCTTCACAACTGTCACATACCTCTGCAAATTGGTAGTTTTCCATCTCTTATCTGGATCATTGAATATAGTAAATTTGAAAGAAATATGAGGTGGTCAGACTGAAAAAGTTACTTTTCTGCACAGAACTGACATGCCCAAAGAGCTAGAAAAGTTTGGTCAAATGTGAAGGTTAAGCTCACTGTGTTCTTTAGGACATAACAGAGGCCAATGCAATTATAATAAACTTTTTTACTTTGATAGCAGATCTTTATAGATTTTTATGAGCTGAATCCAAATCTAGCCTTAATTTTTTTTATATCACCCATAGCTTTCGAGCAACATGCTTTTTATCATATAGTATAAAAATCATATGCTACGCGATAAATGGGGAAATTAATGAAACGCTTTGGTACAACATAAGCATGGGTTGTATTTACAGTAAGCTACTTAAAACAATGATGTGTGTTAATAGTGGTTTCACTTGTCAGCTGGAATTGGCTTGAATTTTCTTTCTCTTTTTTTCTTTGAAGCTTCTTGTGTAGCTTTTTCTACGATGAGTCGCTTGCTGAACTTCTCGGTGAAGTGACCCACAGTAGTCCCCCATCATTTTGGTTTTCCAGCAGCCTTGGTAGTGTTTTTTCCATCACTTTAATGTGCTGGTGAAAATGATATCCTTGCTCCTCACTAACATCTCCCATATTGTCCGGCAAGTAATAAAGGTGACTGTTCAAAAAGTTAACTTTAAGGCTCATTGAACATCCCACCGTTTTAAACTTCTTTAACATTGTAGCTATAATTAAAACATATTCTGAGTCTTTTTCATGTCCTAAGAACTTTGTTACGACTGGCTTGCATGATACCTATGCTTCTTTCTCATTTAAGGTCATTGTGGATTCAAAGTTAACATCAAACATCAGTTTTCTAATGTCAGGTCCGACAAAGACACCTTCCTTTAGTTTAGCTTCTGAAACATGTGGAAACTTTTGACAGAGATACTTAAAACATGGTCCATCTTTACGCAAAGCCTTTACAAACTGTTTCAATACGCCTAACTTTATATGTACAGGTGGTAGGAGTATGTTTTTTTGGATCTACAAGGTTTTTGCATAGAATGTTCTTTTCACCAGGTTTTAAAGACTCCCTCACAGGCCAGTTCTTTCTGCACCAGTGTTGATCCCTAGCCCTATTGTCCCATTCACACACGAAACATGGAAATTTGATAATGCCACCTTGCTGACCAAGGAGCATGCATCTTACTTTTAGATCATCACATATCATCCAACCATGAGCAGAATAGCCTATTTTACTCAGCACTATTTCTAGGTTTTCACAGCTTTCTTTCATATGTACAGAATGTTCAACAGGTATAGATGCATACATGTTACCACTGTGTAATAAAACCGCCTTTAAACTAGTTTTGGATGAATCAATAAACAGCCTCCAGTCTTCCTTTTTGTATTCAATACCAAACTCATTCATCAGACCAGGAATGTCTGAGCAGTACACTTAATCATCTTCTTGTTGAAAAAACTTGGAAAATTTCTGCTCTTTCTTTCTACACATGTATGTGCTGGTTCCAACTGCCAATAAATTTTCTTTTAGTGTAGAGCCAAGCAATCCAGCTTTTTCTTTCATTAAGCCCAGATCCCTAACCAAATTGTTAAGCTCAGTCTGAGTAAACAAATTGGGCTCTAGACTTTCTGTATTACAATGGAATTCATCATCTGGTTCACCTAAATCACACTGTACATCACAAAATACTTCAACTGAATCATCTGGTGATTAATGAACCGGCAAATCTACACCATGCCCTACTGGTTGGATGGCAGGCGGAAGGTTAGGGTAACTTATTAACTTCTTGTTTTTCAAATTATGACCAGTAATATCAACACTGCAAAAGTAGCAATCATCAGAGTGATTTCTTGACTCCCTCCATATCATAGGAACAGCAAATCTAAAGGTTTTTTTTCTCAATTTTGGACAATTTTATCCGATCTTCAACACACACATAACATACCCTATGCGGTGCCCAAGATTTATCTTGATCAAGTTTAGATCCAAAGTATGATAGATAAACATTTTCACAAAGTCTGTAAGGTTTCTTTCATGTCTTTTAATCACAAATTCACCACAAATATAACAAAATTCACAACAAATATAACAAAAACTTGTCAACAGAATTTTTACAACAACGATTACACACTGTACTGAGTACATGTACAGGAAACGGGAAAGTTAGGTTAGGTTGACAGTGAACAAAACACCATCTGTTAACACAAAAACAGAATCAACCTTCTTTGCCTGCAAATGTTTTTCAGCAGTGCTACCAATGTCATCTATATTCATTACACCTCCTTTTTAAATTATTTTAACTATATAAAAGCTATTAAAGTCTTTAAAAAATTGCTTAATTTAATAAATTTAATTGCAAAATGTGAAGAAATGGTGGGTGATACAGTTTTTTAAGTATCATATTTGGATTCCCCACCCTACAAAACATAAGAATAAGGTATTTTCAGCAAAAAAGTTTTTCCATCGTTGGCCTGTGTAATTTGTGTAATGACACCATTATTTCTTGAATTACATAAAGTCCTCCAGTGTTTGTTGAATCATTGATCTTGTAAAGGTGTGTATAACCAGGGGTTTCCTCCCAAAATTCTTGGAGAGCCCAGTTAACTGTGTTGTTTATTTTAGGATTCCTTTCTAATGTGTCACACTGTGGCAAGGCTGACTTCTGTATAAATTGCAGTCCTTAGAGTGGGCTGGCAATATTCTCCAACAGTTCTTTTTGTGTTGACTTTTCAATACTAACTGTAATAACATTTGAGATGACCAAACACTATTTACTCTGCAAATACTACTTCTTCATATTGTGCACATTTTCTTGTGATGTAGTACATTTATCGATTAATTCTGAATAAGTATATCTCTGAATATACGAACCAAACTGACTGAGGGCAGTAGTTAAAATCACACGAAAAGAATTGGCACAAATCATTGCACAGTGCACTACACTGCTAGAGAGGAAATTGATGTCTGATTTTTGGTGTGCCTGTACAGCAATTCCACAGTTCTTCTGTGGAATTCCAATTCCCCCACCAAAAGCTCTGCTCCCTCACAAGTTTACCAGAAGACTATAGGTCACAGACCAAAGCAGACAGGTGCTGCAACAAACTTTGGTTATCCAAAATAAATGGGTGATCTCTCTCTTAGGGTTTCTCTGTACCCTGGTTACAAAAGCATTCCATTCAATAGCCTTTTAATTATGCTATTAGAGCTGCTACCAACTTTGTACAAACCAGATACAGATTTCTCTCTGCTTGATCTGATGAGGTAACAGTAATACTGAAGAGACCTCAGTCAACAGTCAACTGTAAGCCCCTGTGACTGGCTGGGTATATTAGTTCAAAACTGTTAGGAAATAAGGGCATACCACACCAGTAAATGTCTAGACCATGGCCTACAGGGTACTGCATTTCTAACAACTTCGTGCAGCAATGATGTCCGCATTTACCTCACGGTACAATGGAAAACGGGGGAGGGAGGTAGTGTCCACTGCCAGTTCTACGAAACCGATGAGAAAGCAAGAGACGAGGAAACTTTGTTGCAATTTCACATCACTAGACCACAAACTCATAAATCTTAACACATTTAGATGAAACAGTCCAATGCTCGTGACAATCCATATAACAAATTTTGTTGCTGCTCGTTTCAGTCACAGCAATTTAAACTCTACTGTTAGGTCCTAACTTAACTAAAATCTCTTAATTTGTGGCATATTTGTAAAAAAATTCAAATTTTTGTGACAACACAACAGAGAAGTGACTTTACCACTGTATTGGGTATGTGAAACAGACACATCGTCAACTTACAAGAACACAGAAACACTGACATGAGGGGCACTGGCCCTGATCTAGACACTAGCCTACCACATCAAAAAAGACAATGCCTGAAAGTAACTTATTTAAATGCAGTAGCAACAATAAGGCCCACCCTTGTGGGTAGTGACGTGGGCCGGGCAAATGCCCAGTGGGCAGGACATTTATAAATGGGCATTTACTCAAAGCAGTTTTAATGTCCACAAATCAGGGCATTTATATAAAAAAGTACTTTTTAAAGTTTTTACTGCTAGAATGTATAACTTACCACTTAAAATAACAGATGGGACAATACTCTCGATATCAGAAGTTAGTAAATGTTTACATTTTAACATACATATGTCATTCATTGCTTTTAAAGGGCATGTGTTACTGAGAGCTGCATCCGTGAATGCGTGCATCCCCCCCCCCCCCCCCACACACACACAACATTGAACAGCTGTGTAGTGATAAGCCAGTAAAAAAGTTAACCTTACATCATCGCTTTGTAATGTAACACACTTTACAATTCGTGTCAAATCTACTGAAGGATGATTATTGATAACAAACCTCTTACTGGAAGTAATAAACAGTTGGCATGCATTTTTTGTTAACAAATGTACTCGTTAATGTTAAACTTTTTTTGGGAGGGGGGGAAGGGGGAGGGGGGGGGGGGCGCAACAATGCTTTATTGTCAGTCAGATGTAGTGACATTTGAGACAGACTATAGTTTTGTATTCTGCTCCTTTCTTTATTTACTTTCATATAGCTGTACTGCTGTGAAGACAAAATGAGAACATTACTATAAAAAAGATTTTATAACAAAGAATCAATGTCTAAGGCTCCAGAATAGTTCCATTCTGATACTAGTCGATTCCTACAGACTCAGCAATTCTCGGACTTGTGGAATCGGCACTTGATTCATCCCCAATTAAAATCATTATGGGTAAACTTTTTTTACTCTAATTTTTTTCTGTAGTATAAGTAAAAATACTACCTATAGGGTACCTACTTAATATAAACTGTACTTTATTTCACAAATTTCTTTTAAACTTGAGTTTTGTTTTCTTTTTTATTATTTACTACCTAAGAACTAACCTCATTAAAAAATATAGTTATGTTTACAGTCCAATTTATCTCCCCTAATAACTTTTCCCTAACTCTCAAGCAGCTTTTTAAACTCTGTTAACCAACCACTACAGAAGCAGTGTTGCAAAACACCTTTTACAATACAAAATATCAGTTTAAAATTATTTTTTTATAAGTGCCACTTATCAGTCAGTCTTTAAAACACATAAATGCACAGGTATTTATGCATTTTGGGCATTTGCCCCAACTTATAAATCCCCAAGCATTTTACATTGCTACCTGTGAGTATTTCCAGCACACGTCAGCCTTGTTGTAACAAAACTATGCAATCTTGAAACCAGTTAAATCTTTATGGCTTACAGCTGCACATCTATCATTTAATTTTTCCACCTGATCTTAAAAACTGGTGCTCTATACATTAAAGGAACTGTCTGTAGAAGTGTGGGTGTACATTCTGCCTTATAACTTATTATGTTTAGACAACATTGCAAAAAAAAAAAAATTACTGCCTCTAAGTTTACCCATTATACCATGAGAGACATTTCATTTCTGAAGGCATTATATTCTCTAAACGTGATGCCTATTAGCAATTCTTGCACACTGTAGTTTCTGAGAAAGATATTCATCTCACCAATCGTGCTCCCTATGCTGAGCCTTAAAAGATTTTAAATACCATAATGTAATCAAAGTAGACAACAAGTAAAGCCAAAGTTGCTACTAACCTGTTGATGTATATGTCCATTGTAAAATGACCACCACATGGCGAATAGACAAAGGTTATACACTTTGCTATTTCCATTCAAATACTGGTTTCATTTCTCATAAAACAAACCGTCTAATGAAACATGTAACAGTATAGCAGGCATAAAACTGAAACCTGTAGCATTATGACATTTTCAACTGATTTATTACCTCACGTACTAGGTAGTGCATAAGTTTGCATAGCATTTTTGTTTTGAATGTTCGTTTTCTGGCTGCTATGGATTTATTTATCAACTGTCAATTTTTATTTTTAATTCACTATTGCTGTTTGAGTTAACATATTGTAATTTTGAGATAGTGAGTGGAGCTGCGGACACTGAAATATGGACTGCAAAGTGGAAAAATCTGAACACATCCAATTTATTCTTCTGTTGGAGTTCTACAGGTGGGTGACACTGGCAGTGGCAGCCAGAAACATTTGCACCTTGTATGAGGATAATACCAATGGACAGAGCATGGCATAAAAATGGTTCTCTCATTTTAAGGAATCTCGACACCGTTGATAAATAAAGAGCTCGTCAGAGCTGGGTACAGCGATGAGACAACTGAACTGGAAGAAACACATTGATGATCTACTGAAACATTTGAGTTCAGCTACTTATGCTATTAGGGTCATTGCAAATTTAGGTGGTGGACATATCACTAAATTAGTCTACTGTGTGAATTTCCATTCACTGATTTCGTATGGCATCAAATTTTAGGCCAGTTCATCATTAAGGAAAAAAAATTCACTGCACGAAAGCATTTAATCAGAACTCAGAATACCAGTGAAGCCCACCCGCAGACATTTATTTAAGGACCTACGGATAGCCACAGTAGCTTACATATACATACATATCCACAATCAAATTTGTTAATAAGAACCCATCCAAATTCAAAAGCAATGGCAATGTGCATAGCTACAACACTAGGAGAACGGTTGGACTTCTATAGTCTTAATTATGCTGCCACAAAAATATTTTGTCAATTACCAAATAGTATCAAAAGCCAAACGGATAGCCAACCAGCATTTAAAAATAAATTAAAAGAATTTCTGATTGACAAACCCTTCTACTCAATAGAATTTTTAGATATAAATGAGTAATCATGCAATCATTATTTTAAAAATTGAATTATGGGAAATAAGAAAATTTTGTTAAACTGACACATTACACATCATCATGAAGTGTCATATTCATGATATATGGGACAAGTATTAATCTAATCTAGGAGGATCATTTTAACATCAGTGAGTCTTCATGTTCAGGAAGACCTTCAGGGGTTGATGATCATTTAAACGTATTAATACACAATGACCCACTTCAGCGTACTCGAGAACTGGCATATGTGATGAACTGTGATCATTCAACCATTGTGTAACATTTGCATGCAATGGGGAAGGTTCAGAAATCTGGTGTATGGATACTGCTTGCTTTAAGCAAAAACCACAAAAATCAATGGGTGGCCATACGTGCCTCTCTGCTTTCTCGTCTCCTGAACAACACCGACTATTCATATACTGTATCGATACTGGTAACGAGAAATGGTGTTATTATGGTAGCATACGGGAAAGAAAGGAATGGTTGAGCCCAAATGAAGCAGCAACACCCCATACAAAGAACCGTGCCCACACAAAAGATAATGCTATGAATATCATGGAACAGCGACAATGTGGTGTACTACTAATTGCTTCCCTGAGGTGTAACCATCAAAGCTGACATTTACTGTCAACAACTGAAACGTCTTGCAGTTGCAATCCGAGAACAATGACCACGAAGGCTATGCGAAGTGACGCTACCCCACGACAACAACCACCCGCATTCTGCTAAACTGACCAAAAACACTACACGAGTTTGGTTGGGAAGTCATTCTGTTTCCACCTTATTCAGCCGATCTTGCAGCCTCAGGTATTAATATTTTCTGCTGTCTATCAAACAACCTCCAGAGAATTAGTTTTCCAGGTGAAAATGTGCTCCAAACATGGTTCCACAAGTTCCTCACGTCAACACCAAGTGACTGCCAGTCATGGAATCTAAAGGTTATGGCAGTGTTGGCAGATTGCTGTAAATAATGAAAGACAATATACTTCTGATGACTGAAGTCTCTATTATGCGTATCTGTTGCGTTTATTAAACTTCTGGAAAAATGTTGTGAACCTAAGTGCCAACCTAACAGATTAAATTCATTCAAAACATACCATACTGGATACGCTTTCAGCAAACATGCTATTTTTACACAGTTACATTGTTCAGTGCCTGGAACTGACAAACTTTATCAGTGTGTCGCATTTAGGAACGTACAATTATAAAGCGAGCACACCAGCTTTGGCCTTTGCAGTCAATTTGGGTGTGGGCCTCAGGTAGTTTTCCACACAAATATTTCCAAATGCTTTTTTGTTCTGTTGTATCCAAATTACAGACAGTGTGCGAATTATATCGAACGAAAGGGAAGACGTCAATACCTTATGCACATACGTAAATAAAAAAAGTATTTACTTCATTACTAGCTCAGGTAGCCTGCATACACAGACAGAAGCGAGAGCAAGTCCTTTTCATTGTTTACTACCATGTTTTAACACGTACTCCGACGTCTAAAAATGAAAAATGTGGATCTTACTTAAACACAACGTCTTAAAATAAGACTCAAGTATCTAAAAATGCGAAATGACACGACATCTGATCTCTACATGACGACGTATATTGTTCACATTTGAAGCTGACTACACAGCGAGCGAGACATACAACAGCAGCAATTCAGGTAACACACAGAATGATTCAATACAAAATTGATAAACCCGTCCAATCACTGCAATCCATATTTTACAGAACCAACAACGTACTCCAACGATGCTGAAGTAACATACAGAACACTGAATGACAGCACCATAACATATATAGAAAATACTTACCAGCATAGATAAGCTTCTGGTTTTCAACTGGGTAATCTGCCCCCTTCTCGGCTCGTATTTTTTCTTTCAGTTCCTTCACCTAATGATGATAATGATACACATTGTAATATCCACAAAATACTGCTATAAACTACAATGGGTACAAGAAAACGGCGAACGCCAAATATTTAGAGAGCACTGGAGATCCGAATGTGTTAAATTGTAAATGACTTCCAAGTCATCTCCTGGATACAAAAGTTCAAGTAAAACATCACATTTTACAAGAAATATATGATTCTTAGACACTTTTATTTTTAAAAAAATTCAATGCCATGTAGTTTTAAGAATATCAAAAATGGTGAAACTGGAGCAAATAACGTGCAATCATATAAGTCACTACAAAACACAAAACGAAAATTTACTTACTGTAAGATTTATGTCAAAATCTATGACGAATGTTTTCTTTTGTAATGTTTTGAATGTGATAAGCATCTTGGCGCTAATTTATGTAATTACAAACAGTGGTAGCAAAGAAACAAGTTAATCCTTGATAACTCTTCCCCTACGCTCGCTCCGTCACTCGGCATATGCGCCACAGACAATCACGTGATCCAAAGATGTTCGACTAAGCAACAACAAACGTGAGATTACACTTTATGTGGTTTGTAAAAGGTAAACATTTCAACATGAACAAACGAAAGAAGACAAGTAGTCCCTTTGTACGTCTCAATCGTTAAAAACCAGAAAACGAATCGAAGAAGAAATAATATAGTAGGGAAAAAAATGTAGAAAACGCAAAAATAATCAACTATTTTTAATCCAAAGATATTCATGAGCACAAACAGACTAGTGGCCACAGTCTATGTTAGACTGTGCTAGTGGCCCAATCCATTGAGGCTAGAGCTCCACATGTACGTAAAGTGGCGCCACTTCAATGAAGTCTTTGAAACTACATGTGAGAGCATCCATGTAAGGTGGCATGCAGGGTAGAGAGCATTTTGCAGTACCCCAAACGATAAACCCATTGTACGACGCCACAAGTCTTTCTATTAAGTGTTAAACCGTAAATGACTTTCAAGGTACTTGTTGAATATAAAAGCTCAAGTAACACAACCTATTTTAACAGAAATATATCTTTCTCTGGCATTCCATAGCTTGTAATATTAGAGTATTAGTACTGCATTGGTATCAGTAGTATTCAAATTGGTGAAAATGGTGGAAACCATGTAGTAGCGTAAAAGTGACACATAAAACGAAAATAAAATTTTACTTACGGTAAGAGTAGCGTCAGTACGTACAACGAATGTTTTCTTTCGTAACGTTTGGATTGTGATAAGCATCTTGGAAGTAGTTTATGTAATTACAGTGAAAGCATGAACACATTCCATCTTCTCTGCTCACGCTAACGCCGGGTTGAATAGTAAGTGAAACAGAAATAGGCAGGATAATAAATAACCTAAAGAATAAGTTCCCATCTGAATGGGATGGTTTGAGTAGTAACGTGATTAAAAAATATAATAAGGAATTAGTTAAAATAATGACCCACCTGGTAAACTGCAGTATCAGAGAACATACATTTCCAAATGTATTGAAATGGAGCACAGTTAAACCAGTGCATAAAAAAGGATACAAGGAAGAGGTTTCAAATTTCAGGCCCATATCATTAATACCTGTCTTCAGCAAAGTATTTGAAGTTGTGCTGCTGACACAACTTAGTGACTATTTCTTGAAAAATAAGTTCCTAACAGAGACACAACATGGATTCTGAAAAGATCATAGTACTATTACAGCAATTACGGAATTTCTTCACAAAACGTATGGTGCCCTCGATCAAGGAATGCAAACAGCTGGCACATTTCTAGACTTTACTAAAGCCTTTGACTCAGTAAACCATGAGTTACTTTTAGGTAAACTTGAGTTATACAATGTAAATGCTGCATCCATGCAATTGCTGTCTACATATTTATTTAACCACAAGCAGTGTACAAAGCTGACTTACAAAATCAATAATCAGTTCATTAATTTCCAGTCCAAATATGAGACAGTCACACAAGGTGTACCCCAGGGCTTAATTTTGGGCCCTTTCCTTTTCCTAGTATACATATATGATATAGAGCAACCTTTCAACTCCCAATTGGTAACCTATGCAGACGATACCTCACTGTTATATCTTGGTAAACAAAATGATGAGTTAACGTTGGTAGCAACTGAGGGACTACGTCAAATAACTACTTATTTCCAAGATCAGGGTTTGAAAGTTAATATCAGTACATCTCAGTTATTGCCATTTATACATACAAACTCACACCAAACCTCTATCAGTAACATAGGTGGAATTGAAGTAGTGGACACAGAAGGCTGCAGATTTCTAGGTATTCACCTAGATGAAAATCTAAGATGGGTAATCCATATCAAATTTTTGTGCAGTACAATCAGCAGTTCATTACATATAATCAGACAGTTATCAAAAGTAGTCCCTCATCATACATTAAAAACAATTTATTATAGAACCATTTTTGCACAGATTAATTACGGGATAGAGATATGGGGTTGTGCTGCCGACATACATATTAACAGACCATTAACCCTACAGAAAAGAGCAATCAAAATTATCCGTGGATTAGGGTATAGAGATTCATGCAGGGAAATCTTTGTTCATCATAAATTCCTCACAGTCTACTCACCATATCTTTACAAATTAATTATATTTTTTGTGACACGTCAAAACAAAGCAACAAAGTGCTCTGATATGCATGCCTATAATACAGGAAATAAAGACTGCTACTACAGACAAAGAACAAAATTAAAAACAACAGACCATAATCCATGCATTAGTGGTCAAATATGGTACAACAGATTACGGAGCTCTATAAGGTGCCACAAAGGGAACTTATTCAAAGTGAAACTGAAATATTTCTTGATTGACAAGTGTCTATATTCTTTAAGTTAATATTAACATTAAACTAAGATAAAGTATTGTATATATATATATATATATATATATATATATATATATATATATATATATATATATATATAAAATGGTGTGAAATCTGAATATTTGTAATAGGTACGATGTAACACCCAATATTGTGCCTTATTAGGTACAATGGTACATTTGTATCATGTATATGTAATCACATATGTATATATGATTGTACTAAACTTGTAAAAAAGTGCTATGACGTTTGCAAAAGACACCAGTTGGTGTCTCCATGCAAAAAAAATACAATATTCAATACAACATACAATATACAACAAAAAGTGTCGCCACAGCTATTGGCATGTGTGAACCGCCAATTTCTAGTGGCGCAACTCCAGAGACGCAACTTTTGTCATGCCACAAAATGTTGAACGTTGTTGTAGTTCGTTGCGCCACTTTCCTCTCATCACTGCTCCCTGATGGCAGTATTTCGTAACACGAGCATTCTGTTGCAGTAATTGCTGCTGTATTTCAGTGTGTTTTCATTTTATTAGTACCGAAATAAGTGAAAACATTAGTCGGGAGGTACACTTTCGCAGCTTCTGGAACTACAAGAACAGCAACCTATGTTTGATTTTTTGCAGTGTGTATGTGTGTGTTTATTTTTGTAAACCAGTGATCCATCCCACAATCTTAAAATATTTTTGGATGAATAAATATGTAAACATAATATATGTAATCAAAACAGCGAGTCTTATAACCTTTGTGATTGTGAGTCCAATCATTGTTGATTATATCAGGAAATAGCTCCTGAGTGTGATGTGGCAGTTGTTAAACTAAAAATTATTTATTCGAAATGCCTACATCAACGAATACAATAAGATTCTAAAATCTTGGAAGAGTGGCATGTCTGCAGATGATATTTACATGTCACCTGTTGGATAGTTTACCATTGCAGACAGTATTTTTTTCTCTTCGAGTGTTGTTTATTTTATAAATTTGTTTGTGGCCCCCGATTTATCTCTGTGCAAAATCTATTTGCGGATCCAACCTTTTCGTTTCGTCTTCCTTATATTTAATTCTTGTCACAATTCTAATGCCATAACCTGCACTATAACGTTCATATGCACCCATATGATTTCAACTGACTCCATACTGAAAGATGTGCAGCCACGTAGAATTTGTGGTGTCCTGTGTGATTGATAGTTCATGATGCCATTACAAAAAGTCACAATCTGTGGCGCTATATTAGGCACGTGTGTGAACCCAGCTTAACGTCCTCCTCTAAGTATATGCACTATAAACTAACACACGATACAAAGTTATTGGACGAAGCAAGAAAATCGAAATGACACTGAACTGTATTTTGTGGAAAAACTGTATACAATATGAATTATATATCCTTAATGTAACAGTCAACCTGCTTGTTATTCTGAAATAAAAATATTTCAGTGTAATAAACACTGATCACACATTTCAAAAGCAACAAAGTGTTCAGAATCTGTAAAATACTCCTTCTTGAATGAGTCTACTGTTTTTATATTTGCTTCTCAAAAAGCGCTTAGGTCATAAGCAAAACCAATGACTTACTATATGAGACTACAATGCAGAATACACACAAAGTGAAAACAGTCTTCTTTTAGATAGCGAATTTTAATCGCTCTTGAAGTTTGTAACGATACAAGTATCATTACCACCTTGTATAAGCTGTTTCATTTCAATAATATAATTTTCTTTGGTAACTTGTTATTACGAGTATTAGCCATGCATAGATCGATAACAATATATAGAAGACATTGAGGTATTAGAGCAAGCAAGTGACGCTTATCCCATCTAGCGGTAACAGTGACAATATGAGCCCCCCTATCACTGTACGGTGCTGTCACCAGACAGGTAAAGGAGAAACTTAAAGCATTGAAATGTCGTTTGGAACTTTACCTTTTAAATGACATATGAATTGTTACATGTATTTCGTAAGACTGCGTTCATCATCATAATTGTCATGGACTTACGTAAATACAAATGTACAGGGTCATGACTCTCGTTTTAAGACATAATCATTAGGGACTTCCCGCAGAAGGGCTTTGGCGGCAGCATTACCGCCTTTTTACTCACTTGAACATTTTCTAAAGAAAAGTGAAAGACAGTCTCTTGTTATATGTGAGATGGTCAACGCATATATAAAGTTGAGGTGGTAAAACTGAACGTAATTGTTATGTAAGCCTCGGATGGACGACATAAAGTTGCTGCTTTTACTTCTGCAGTGTTTTAAGCAGCTGTTTTCCAAGGAAGAAGTGGTGGCTATACAGGGTGAGTCACCTAACGTTACCGCTGGATATATATCGTAAACCACATCAAATACTGACGAATCGATGCCACAGACCGAACGTGAGGAGAGGGGCTAGTGTAATTAGTTAATACAAACCATAAAAAAATGCACGGAAGTATGTTTTTTAACACAAACCTACGCTTTTTAAATGGAACCCCATTAGTTTTGTTAGCACATCTGAACATATAAACAAAGGATCTGGAGAAATGAAACTGCTGCAAAGATCAACAATGAGGTAGATAACAAAAATAAAATGCTAGTGGAAAACATTAATGTGTTAGAAAGCAGAAGAGTATTAGTTACATTTGGAGGGGCATGCCATAATCAGTTGGGGATATAAATAGAAAGATTTGAACCAAAAGGTAATATACAGCCTGTGATATTTATAAAGTCATATAGGAAGTTGATCCCTAAAGAATTACTGGAAAGACAGAGAGTTATAGTATTATTTTTATAGGGAAATATGCATACATATTAGGATAAATATTGGTGGGGCATTGCAAGTTCCACAGTGTAATACTGAATAATGAATACGAACTAATATTTCTGTATACACAGATTTCAGCCAGGAATATATGAAAAAACGAAATTACATTAATTTATATCACTCTTCCACATATATCATGCACTCAATACTGCTGTTAAGAAAAGGAAGTTCACCATCACTGACACTCGATACACTTAATAGTAGATATGCTTTGTAGTCCTTCAAATAAACCAGCACTGCCATACCCACTGGTGTTGATGCTTCTTGTCCACAATATTGGGTGCCACACCTCCTTCTCCAATGCTGACAATCTTCCAGTGCATATTGCACTTCAGCCCTCAGCCAGATGCTTCAAGTTCTATAACATGTAAGCAGAAGAATCTCTGATTTATAGAATGAGAACAGGTAACTGATAACCAAAATATATAATTTTTGTTAGTAGAAGTGGTATGTAGTGCATGACAGGCCTATTTCGTTTATTTCCAAAAAAGAAGAAAGCATTGGACAATGAGGGCAATAGCATCTATGATGGTCCAGCAACAAGGACATGCTACTCAAAGTGGGTACTCTGCTTTTATGATACACCACCATCCTGAGTCAACAAGTTCAAACCAGTTCCAAATCGTTCCAACTGGCAAAGAATGCGATTAGTGAGGAAGTTGTGACATTAGTCAGCAACTCCTATATTGTCGAGATTAGCATCATCTTTTGTTTGCAGATTCCAAGGAAAATGATCTTGAAGACATGTATGTTTGGATATGCACAATCAAGGAAACTGTAATGCAATCTCAAATGCCCATGTTGTGACTCCATCTCTATTCTGTCATCATACTTTGCTTCCACATTTCAGGCAAGAGGAAACTGATGTGCACATTCCAGGAACTCAGATGGAGGTGTTGTCTCTCTGGAGGTCTAGGCTGCACAGTTACATTGGCTGGCAGTAACCACAATTTTTCAGTAAAGAAATTAATTACCACTCATACATGACAATCAGATAGATGCATGCAGATAAGCATCAGCCTGCTGCAAAGGTTAGCTCATTATAATGGTACTATAATTCTGCCTGCTTTTTCAACCACCTCCGAAATCGAATGTGATCCCTCACCGTCTGTTCCCAGGATTCAATGCATACACTTTGATTGGAGAAATGTACATTCAAAAATTATGTGAAGTGTTTCCAAATCAACAAAATGCACTTTTTGTGGGTGTCTTTCAATCGATGGTATGATCTCATACGTGACTCTCCATTCTGCAACTGAGTATTTCACTTTGTTACCATATGCATTATCGCATGCCACTTTCGATTGGCTCATATTACAGAAAAACTGTAACAAACTGCCCTCCATCCTACAACAACATTGTAATATTGGACTTTAATACAGTGTGTGTCCACCCTATGTCCTTATGATGGCTCTGCACAGTATACTTTCAATGAGGTGTCTTAATGGGTGTAGAGGAATGACAGCCCATTGTTCCTCAAGAGCTGAAACTAGAAAATATAGTGATGTCAGTTGCTAGGATCTGGAGCGAAGTCAACTTTCTAACACTTAGTGAAGGTGTTCCATTTGTTTCAGATCCTGATTCTGGGTGGACCATGTCATTCACTAATGTTATCATCCACAGGCAGATACCTCACAGATGCTGCTTATTGACAGGCTGCACAATGCTATAATGAGTTATTATATCCTTCCATATTAAGTGTTTTTGTAAGTGCAATAATGGCTAAAAATGATTCAAATGGCTCTGGGCACTATGGGACTTAACATCTGTGGTCATCAGTCGCCTAGAACTTAGAACTACTTAAACCTAACCAACCTAAGGACATCACACACATCCATGCCCAAGGCAGGATTCGAACCTGCGACCGTAGCGGTCACGCAGTTCCAGACTGAAGCATCTAGAACCGCACGGCCACACCGGCCGGCACAAGTACAATAAGGTGATCATGTCCTAACTGGTGAGTGGTACTTAAGATAGGTAAATAAATTAGTGAAATCAATGTGAAGTGAAGTAGAAATTAGAAAATAAATGAAAAACGTAGTTTAATTTAGAAGAGTTACACACTGGCAAACAACGGACAGAGCAGCAGTGGCAACGGCCGGCGCTTGCAAGTCAGCACATTCAGGAGAAGCCATCGCCCCCCCCCCCCCCCCCACATAAGCGGAAGCTGTCGATTCAGCCGTCAGGGCATCGCCTGACCAGCTCATGTGTTTCTCATTTGTCACATGTGATCAAAGGCCTTTGCCTACATTCCAAGAGCCAATGACCGACGTTAAGAAGATTCTTCAAGAAGCTTTTCAACGTGACAGAAGAGGCAATGACCGTGAAGTCGTTCACCTCCAGTGAACTGAAGTAAATAAATACGCGAGACGCAGTGGGCCCGACAATAGTTTTCAGTTCAGTTTCAGTTCGAGTTCAGTTCCAGAACAGTTGGTGCTGAAGACCGCCTTGCAGGAAGAGACTACATCAAACACAGAAGCACAAGTCCGCCGCTGTAATGGAATAGCAAGCAGCAGCCTCGCCGCCAGAAGACAGAAGTTTGAAGGTATTTGAAGACTGATTTTTACGTACCCGGGTGACTCGTGAGGACGGGAAGGAGACGGCCTCGCCGGCCGCGGTGGTCTAGCGGTTCTAGGCGCTCAGTCCGGAACCGCGGGGCTGCTACGGTCGCAGGTTCGAATCCTGCCTCGGGAATGGATGTGTGTGATGTCCTTAGGTTAGTTAGGTTTAAGTGGTTCTAAGTCTAGGGGACTGATGACCACAGATGTTAAGTCCCATAGTGCTCAGAGCCATTTGAACCATTTGAGACGGCCTCACATCAGCAGTCTCCTGTGAGCTGGTGATGAAGATCTGACAGCCGAAGACTGGCAAGCTGGAGTCCGTTGTTCGAGTCCAGGACACTGGCCTTCCCCCACCGCGCCACTCCGCTGGCTGACACACGCGGCTGCATAGAGAAGAGAAACACTGGGACGCCACATCCAAGGTATCACCATCCGATTCACGACTTCGTTCTCAATAATTAAACGGGCCACCTCACGATGTGTGTCTCCAGTCAACTGGGAGAAACAGCGACAAGTGATACACACCGCCAAGCGTAATCAGACGCCGCCGCTCACGCAGCAGAAGGCTTCGCAAATGACACAGCTGCCGCTCTCCCAGCCAGAACAATCCAGTAAGGAAACCATTGTACAAATCTTTCAATAAAAGTTATCTTATGTAAAAATGCTGGTTCATTCTACCTCATACTCGAGCCAAGGAAGAACCCACCCTGCCCACATGTTGTTAAGAGAGAAAAAGTAATTTATTTAGTGTTTTTTCACCCTGACATAATGCTTTAGAATCAAATGCCCTTTGCAGTAATGCTCATCCTGACAATAGACTAGCATCAAAAGAGGTTACCCAGTTACATAACCACGAAAAACACACCCACACCATAACACCAACTCCCATATACTTCAATGTTGACATACACATGATGACAGGCACTGATCTCCAGGTGTTGGTCAAACTTAAATCCTTCCACTGGTCTGTCACAGGGTAGTGCATGATTTACCATTACAAATCCATTTATCCACTGTCTAGTGGCACTGCACTTTATACCACCTCAAGCATCACTCAGCATTGAATGCAGAAATGTGTGGCTTATAAGGAACTGTTATACCATTGTATCCCAGCCTTTTTAACTCCCTGTCCATAGACGTTGTGCTAGCTGGATTACTAGTAGCACTTTGGAACTCACAAGTGATTTGTGCTGTGTATGTGATTCTGTACAACCACCCTCTGCAATGCTTGGCAGTCACTATCCATCAGTACATGAAGTTTGCCTGGTCTTGGTTTAGATGGAATTGTTCCAATTCACGATTCCATCAACAACAGTGATCTTGGGCAACTTGAGAAGGGTTGAAAAGTCCCTGATGGAGTGTTACTCCAGAGATATCCAATGACTAGTCCACATTCAGAGTCATTTTACTCTCCTGACTGACCTGGTCTGTTGTTTTTGTTTCTCTACTGACAACATAATACTCTGCTCACCTCCTTTTATACTGTTTGGTCAACCTATCATGACACAGAATTTTCTACCACAAAAACTATTGAAAAACGGAACGCGCAAATGTATCACAATACGTGTGTTACCACAAACTGTCAACAAAGAAATGGATCAGAATCTCAAAATGTTTCCAAAACGCATTTCATTCACACAGACCATCAATAGAGTGTCAAAATTCTTCGAGAAGATAGTTTTACATTGTTGTTAACATATTCTCTCTTCCCTCACTCATGCTGTGGTACAGGATTTTATGTTTTCGTGACACATTACACTTTGTCATGTCTGTATGCAACACACTTTCTCCAGCAGATAAATGTTGATGGAATCACCTCGTATTCTACTTTTTCTTCTAACTGGTTTGATCTGGTTCGCTGCAGTTTCCTCTGTTATGACCTTTCTCATACAAACCATTGTTTATTGTTTAGAAAACATTTGCTTTTAAAAAGTTATACATTTTTGTATGCATTAGTTTGAAAAACCTGGCAAATAGCGCCAGGCCACCTCTGTAAGTAGTGAAGGCAGTGGTGGGTGGCTGGCTAGTAGCCGAGGCAGGGAGCAGCAGCCTGACCATTAGTGGGGATGCAATTGGGCCCAGTCATCAGAGCTTATAAGACTCACTCACCTGAGGTAGACATTGGGAGTTAATTTCATTGTCAGATTGTAGTTATTATTAAACAAACCAGCCAATGTACCCATGAAGGACGGAAGTGAGGAGTCAACATGTCTATTTGAGATTGTATTTTATTTTCCTTTATTATGCATATCCTGAAGCGTACATGCCTGTGAGATCATGATCCTTGGAGTGTGGCTAAATGGTTCAAATGGCTCTGAGCACTATGGGACTTAACATCTGAGGCCATCAGTCCTCTAGAACGTAGAACTACTTAAACCTAACTAACCTAAGGACATCACACACATCCTTGCCCGAGGCAGGATTCGAAGCTGCGTCCGTAGCAGTCGCGCGGTTCCGGACTGAAGCGCCTAGAACCGCTCGGCCACAGCAGCCGGCCTTGGAGTGCGGAATCAATATATGATATATATCTTGACAAGTCAGGACTTATCACAAATTGCTTACTATTCGCTTCTTGCCTATTGCATTATGTCAGAACAAGTATGGAAATGGAGAAACTTGTTAACTAGACATTTCACATGAGATGAGAAATTCCTTGAACTTGCATGTGCAGACTCTCTTCCCACTACCTGCTGCCTCAGCGGCAAGGTGGGTTATAAAAGCAGGGGGTTGGCACTGAAAGCAAGGTAGTGATGTTGTACATCATAGCCATCCTTGTCAATCAACACATTATTTCAAGGATATGCATACAACTCTCCAAAACATTTACATCTGACATACAGGGTATTCTGAAATTACTTGTTCAGATTAATGTAGGAGGTAGAGAACGTCAGAAAAAATATATCTGCTTATTGTAAATATGGTCCCTGATGGCAGTTTCTGATGCTAAGGAGGATTTACACAGAAGGTGGTTTAGCATGCTAATTACAGCAGTGGCATTCACAGGAAATGCTTGAATGTGTGACCATTGGCCTGTATGCACACAGTACATAATTGGACCAGTGACTGATGTGTCTGTTCGAAGATTCCTGGCATGTCTGCAACGATAGCAATAGTGAAGGCAATTCTAGCAAAGAGGTCTTCTTTGGTTTCCACAACCATTTCATACACCAGCTGCTTCATGTACACCCAGAGGAAGAAAACTAGACACATGAGGTCGGGTGATGTTGGTGGCCAGACCACAGGGCCACCTCAGCTGATACCTCGATTCCTGAAGATGGCTTTGAGATGATTCCTCATGGCAATGCTGAAATTGGTGGGCACCCCATCGTGCTGGAAGTACATCCTTTGTCTAGCATTCAGAGGTACATCCTCCAGCAGTTCTGGCAACACATGTTTCACAAAGATGCGACATCTCCTTCCATGAAGGTGGAATGGAAGAATGTGTGGTCTAATCAACCTATCATCAAGGATGCCAGTCCAAACATTAACACTGAACTGCTGTTGATGAACATGAGGTCGAGTACCTTGTGGATTCATACATGCCCAAACTTGTGAATTGTGGATATTGAAACAGTCTCCACGAGTAAACAAAGCCTTGCTGGTGTATAGGACGTCAGCTGGAAGTAAGGCATGCAGGGCAATCTGTTGTAAACTCTAACGTGCGAACTACAGTCGTTGTGGAAAATTTTGAGGTGCTAGTGCTGCCGCACACTGAAGATGGAAAGGTTGAAGCTGCTATCCATCTAACACATTTCATACAAGGATGTGTGCAATACATAGTGTACTGTAGATGGAGTATCTTCAACATGTCACAGAATCTCGTTGTTCCAATTCGGGAGATCGTACTGTTAGATTTGGACCTGTAACATGCACATTGCACAGAAAGTGCCTGTTTCACGTGGCAGGTGATGGAAACTTCCGAATTTTTGGTGTTGTAGAAACTGTCGGTTGGCAAAGAGTTGTTAATTTTCTTTCACTGCAGCTGTGAAAGAAAATCAGACCCATATGCCAGATGCATGTAAGGAATTTCAGCATCATAAACCACTCCATGTTGACTGTTGTAGTCACAAGTTGGTTATGATTGAGACTGAATTGGCGTGTTTAAAAGGAAATCACCAATATTGTGGCAAGGCGGTGATGCTTGCAAATGAATCAGTGTGTTTCCAAGCAAGCTTCAGAGCCAACCATCTGTACACAAAGCAGTTTTGAATGCCAGTACGCCGGCCGTTGTGGCCGAGCGGTTCTAGGCGCTTCAGTCCGGAACCGCTCTACTGCTACGGTGAGAGGTTCGAATCCTGCCTCGGGCATGGATGTGTGTGATGCCCTTAGGTTAGTTAGGTTTAAGTAGTTCTAAGTCTAGGGGACTGATGACCTCAGATGTTAAGTCCCATAGTTGTTAGAGTCATTTGAACCATATGAACAGTACCAGTACACATGCCCAGTCAGCGAGACCGACACAACAGATTACAACAGCACAACTGACAAAATGCTCCCTAACATTACAAGTTACCTACAGAGACCAAATATTCCTTATTGAAATACAAGGAGCCGGCCGCGGTGGTCTCGCGGTTCTAGGCGCGCTGTCCGGAACCGTGCGACTGCTACGGTCGCAGGTTCGAATCCTGCCTCGGGCATGGATGTGTGTGATGTCCTTAGGTTAGTTAGGTTTAAGTAGTTCTAAGTTCTAGGGGACTGATGACCACAGCAGTTGAGTCCCATAGTGCTCAGAGCCATTTGAACCATTTTTGAAATACAAGGGGCTTTCGGTAAATACGGCAACATTTTTTTTTCTGAAAATAGGTTCTTTTTATTGAGGATTCCAATACACCATGGTTACAAAAGCCTATTTTTCAAAATAATCTCTGTTCAATGCAATGGCCTTATGTCATTCTGTTGGGAAGGCCTGTATGCCCACATGGTATTGCTCTACTAGTCGACACCGGAGCTAACGTCTTGCTTCGTCAATAATCTCCCCATCATCCTGTTGAGTGCATCCTTCATTGGGCCAATCAGATGAAAGTCAGAATGAGTGAGTCTGGCCTGTAGGATGGATGAGGGAGAACAGACCAATGGAGTCTTGTGAGCTTCTTTCAGGTGTGCAGACTTTTGTGAAGCATTGCATTGTCATGGAGAAGGAAAAGTTCGTTTACATTTTTATAGCGAAGAACACGATGAAGTCGTTTCTGCAATCTCCCAGTGTAGAACAACACACTTCAGAGTTGATCGTTGCACCATGAGGGAGGACATCATACACAAACCCTCTTGAGAGTCCAAGAAGACTGTTGCCATGACTTTACCGGCTGAAGGGGGTGGCAAGACGCCACTACATCGATTGCAGTTTTGTTTTAGGTTTGGATTGATGAACCCACAGTTCATTTAGCTGTGACGATTTTCGACAAAAAGCTGTCATGATTAGCCTCGTAACACGCAAGCAGTTCTGCACAGATGGTTATTCGTTGCTCTTTATGGTCTTCTGTTAGGTGGCAAGGAACCCAGTGAGCACACACCTGCGAATAGTTGAACTCGTGGACAGCGTGTCAGCACTACCAACAGAGACTCCCAATGGTGCAGTGAGGTGTTCGATTTTGATCTGTCGATCATCTCCAAGGACAGTGTCTACACACTCCAACATTGCAGGAGTCACAGCTGTGTGCAGCTGACCAATCGTGGCAGATCAGAGAGGTTTGTGCGACCTTTTTTCAGTGATGACAGATGCCTCGCCCAATCGCTCACCATGCTTTTGTTCACTGCCAGGTCTCTGCAGACATTCTGCAGGCGCCTGTGGTTTTGCCCCAAAAGAAACTCACTGACAGCTCTCTGCTTGGAACTCACTTCCATTACAGACGCCATTTTAAAGACTATGTATCGTGCTGACACCTGTGTGAACTTCATGAACCTGTAGAGGCTGAAGTGGGAATATTCCACAAAATCCTGCAACAAATTCCGAATTTTTTAAACCGCAATTGGCCGAGAAAAAATATGTGCATCATTTCTTGAACATCACTCATATGTTTGTTTTGATGTTCTCTACCTCCCATATTAATTTGATTAAATAGTTTTGGAACACCATGTACACCATGTACATTTTTCTGTGGCTTTGCTAGTTTATGTATTCCACACATATCCACACATATAATGTTCACTTCTCTACCTCCCCCCTCTCTTGATCCATCCTCTGCTGCCCCTTTTTAGCCCATCACCTCCTTGCCACCCACTCTACCCATCTCCTCACCCCACTCTCTGCCCATCTCCTCCTCCCCCTTTCTGCCTGTCCATCTCTTCCTCCCTTCTCTCTAACCATCTCCTCTGTCCCTCTGTCTCTGTTCATCTTCTTCAGACTCACCTCTCTCTCTGCCTATTGCCTCCTCCCCACTCTCTCTGTGCATTCGCTCCTGCAGCCCTCTGCCCCATCCATCTCCTTCTGCCTCCTCTCTCTGTCCATCCTATTCTCTAGTTACCTCAGCCTTCCCCCATCCACACCCATCTGCATGTGTAGCTCCTGCAAAAGAGGTGTATACTACTCCCACAACATGCTTTTCATGTTGGGCAGCCTGCACGTCATGCATTTGAAAATAGTTTTTTGACCCTACATCTAGGTTACCCAGCAAGGCAGCTGATACTCCTCCAATACACAAGCCAGTCATGCGGGGCAACCTACACATCAGGGTTCGAAAAACGTTTCTTTCTCCTGATGCGTAGGGTGCCCTGAGAAGCAGCTCAGTGAGGTAGCCAATACTATTCCCACAAAACATGCCTATCATGCAGAGCTGCCTTTATGGCAAGGCCAAAAAAGTGTTTCCAATGTTTTTGCTCCTATTGGAGATGGGAGATCATAAACCACACAGTACTGATCCTCATGAAGTTTGCTGTTTGTGTGCCAGATTTGATTGAAATCCTGGGAATACATATTTACAGTCTGCTTTACATATATAGTAGCCTTTTACCTGTGGCTTTGCTTGCATTTGCATTTGACACATATATGGAACACACCTCTTCCTCTCCCTCTCTGTGTCCACTTCTTCCTCCCTCTGTCAGCCCACCTTATCCTCCCACCTCTATCTGTCTAGCTCCTCCTCCTCACTCTCTTCATCTCCTCCTCCTGTCTCTTTGTCCATTTCGTCCACTCCCCTCTCTCTCTCTGACCATATTTTCCACCCTCTCCCTGTGACCATATTCTCCTCCCCTTCTCTCTTTCAATCTCTGCCTCCCTGCTTTCGCTTTCCTCCTGCCCACTACCCCTCTACACATTCCACCTGCCTCATGCATCTCCCCTCCACCCCTTTCCCTGCCCTTTTCCTCCTACCTCTCACTCTGTCGATCCACTCCACTACCCATTTCAACCTAGCTCCAGCCATGCTCTTAGGCACATGTAGCACCTACAATAAAGTTCAATAAAGCAGACCGATACTGTTGTTGTTGTGGTCTGCAGTCCAGAGACTGATTTGATGCAGCTCTCCATGCTACTCTATCCTGTGCAAGCTTCTTCATCTCCCAGTACCCACTGCAACATACATCCTTCTGAATCTGTTATGTGTATTCATCTCTTGATCTCCTTCTACGATTTTTACCCTCCACGCTGCCCTCCAATACTAAATTGCTGATCCCTTGGTGCCTCAGAATATGCCCTACCAACCGATCCCTTCTTCTAGTCAAGTTGTGCCACAAATTTCCCTTCTCTCCAATTCTGTTCAATACCTCCTCATTAGTTATGTGATCTACCCATCTAATCTTCAGCATTCTTCTGTAGCACCACATTTCTAAAGCTTCTATTCTTTTCTTGTCTAAACTATTTATCGTCCACGTTTCACTTCCATACATGGCTACACTCCATACAAATACTTTCAGAAACGAATTCCTGACACTTAAATCTATACTCGATGTTAACAAATTTCTCTTCTTCAGAAACGCGTTCCTTGCCATCTACTTCGGCCATCATCAGTTATTTTGCTCCCCAAATAGCAAAACTCATTTATTAGTTTAAACATCTCATTTCCTAACCTAATTCCAGCAGCATCACCCGATTTACTTCAACTACGTTCCACTATTCTCGTTTTGCTTTTGTTGATGTTCATCTTATATCCTCCTTTCAAGACACTATCCATTCCGTTCAGCTGCTCTTCCAGGTCCTTTGCTGTCTCTGACAGAATTACAATGTCATCGGCGAACCTCAAAGTTTTTATTTAGGCCGATACTACTTCCACAAAATGCCTATCAGGTAGGACAGGCTACATGTCAGGGCCCTGAAAACTGTTTCTTGCCCTAATATGTGTGGCCCAGTTAACTGTTTCTTGCCTTAACATGTAGGATGCCTTGCAAAGCAGGTTGGTGTGGTAGGCTGATACTGTTTCCACACTACATGCCTGTCATGCAAGGCAAGCTCTATGCCAGGGGCTGGTAAAACACATTTTTTACTTTATCTTTGGTCCTGTTGGAGGTAGGACGTTGTAAACATCATTGCTGAGACTCTTGATGCCTACTACTTCTGTGCCAAATTTGGCTGAAAACGACATAGGGGTTTCGGAGGAGATCTTGGACATATATGCATACACTCTGTTTTATATACCCACTGAAGAGCCAAAGAAACTGGTACACCTGCCTAATATCGTGTGGAGCCCCCGCGAGCAGGCAGGAGTGCCTCATCGCGACGTGACGTTGACTCGATTAATGTCTGAAGCAGTGTTGGAGGGAATTGACGCCATGAATCGTGCAGGGCTCTCCTGAACAGCACACTGCAAGGCATCCCAGATATGCTCAATAATGTACCTGTCTGGGGAGTTTGGTGGCCAGCGGAAGTGTTTAAACTCAGAAGAGTGTTTCAAGAGCCATTCTGTAGCTATTGTTGACGTGTGGGGTGTCGCATTGTCCTGCTGAAATTGCCCAAGTCCGTCGGAACACAAAATGGACATGAATGGATGCAGGCGATCAGCCCTGATGCTTACGTATGTGCCATTGTCAGAGTTGTATCTAGACATATCCGGTGTCCCTTATCACTCCAACTGCACACGCCCCCCACCATTACAGAGCCTCCACCAGCTTGAATAGTCCCCTGCTGACATGCAGGGTCCATGAATTCATGAGGTTGTCTCCATGCGCGTACACGTCCATCCACTCAATGCAATTTGAAACGAAACTTGTCTGACATGGCAACATGTTTCCATTCATCAACAGTCCAGTGTCGGCGTTGACGGGCCCAGGTGAGGCATTAAGCTTCGTGTCATACAGTCATTGAGGCTACACGAGTGAGCTTTCGGCTCAGAAAGCCCATATCAATGATGTTTCGTTGAATGGTTGGCACACTGTCACTTGTTGACGGCCCAGCATTCAAATCTGCGGCAATTTGCGAAAGGGTTGCGTTCTGTCACAATGGACGATTCTCTTCAGTCGTAGTCGGTCCCGTTCTTGCAGGATCTTTTTCCGGCCACAGCGACGTCGAAGATTTGATGTTGTACCGGATTCCTGATATTCACAGTCCACTTGTGAAACAGGTGTGAGGGAAAATCCCCACTTCATCGCTCCCTCAGAGATGCTGTGTTCCATCGCTCGTGCACCGACTGTAACACCAAGTTGAAACTCAGTAAAATCTTGATAACCAGCCATTGTAGCAGCAGTAAGCGATCTAACATCTGCGCCATGCACTTGTAGTCCTATATAGGCGTTGCCGACCGCAGCGCCATATTCTGCCTGTTTCCAGATATCTGTATTTGAATATGCATTCTTATACGAGTTTCTTTGGCGCTTCAGTGTAAATATATATATATATATATATATATATATATATATATATATATATATATATATATATATAATAAAACGTCCATCTCCACAGGTGAGTGGTCATTATAGATGGCAGCCATATGGAGGACCTGGGTTCGATTTCCGGTACTGCCCAGGATTTTTCCGTGGTGGGAGGACTGGTACGGTGTGCACTCAGCCTCATGATGCCAATTAAGGAGCTACTTGACGGAGAAATAGTGACTTCACGGTGTGAGAAGTCCATATTGCATCCACAGGGCGCTGCAAGGCAGAGGATGACACAGCGGCCGGTAGACATCCCTTTGGCTTCATGGCCTGGATGAGAAGCTCACATGGCTACTCTGTACAAAGAGTCCCGGATCTTTCACGTACTGGTTCTTCTTCTTGAAACGTTTACGCTTCTGCAGTTGTCCAGAAAGCGTCTTTTAGTTTTCTCTTTTCTCAAAGTCTATCATTCACGCATTTGATATATATGTTTCTGATTCTGAGTTGCATCTTCTGTGACAGTTCCCAGTCTATTCAGACTTTCCCAGAACTATGAATGCTACTGCGATGTGTTCTCCAAATTCACCTACTTGCTGTAACCGAGGGATGTGTTTTATTCAGTGCTGCAGAATCTACACGGAGTGGGTGTCGTGTAATACAGGATCGGATCATGGCCTAAGGAATGCAGAGGTTATATTCTAGTACCAGATCGAAGAGGAAGACTGATGAAGACCACCTAGAGACAAGTCTCTCGGTATGCCGAACATTGTCGACATCGTCGATTCTGAGACTAACCTTGTAATAGTATTGTATTTGTGTCAAGTTCATTATAATGCTGGGAGATCAGGTAGGCTAGTCTATCCACCCAGTCACATAGTAAAAACTAGGTTCGATGTGAGTCCCCGTCACCATGTAGGTGTCGATATTTTCCTCCTGCACTAATTCTTACAAATCAAGTGGATGGGGGTAAATGATTTTGGCATTCCAAGTCGCTATAATGACTTCTTCATTGCATCTAATTACAGCCATAGCTGGTCTCGACTTGTTCTAACGTGTGTATCACATTGTAGCGGCACCGCCGGCCGCAGTGACCGAGTGGTTCTAGGCGCTTCAGTCTGGAACCGCACGACCGCTACGGTCGCAGGTTCGAATCCTGCCTCAGGCGTGGATGTGTGTGACGTCCTTAGGTTAGTTAGGTTAAAGTAGTTCTAAGTTCTAGGGGACTGATGACTGCAGATGTTAAGTCCCATAGTGCTCAGAGCCATTTGAACCATTTTGTAGCTGCACCACAGTTTAAGATAGGAAAGTTAGATTAGGTGCAACATTTCTGAGCGCACAAGTTACAGCCAGGCACAGGCCTGTTGACAGTAAGTTACGCTGACCAGCGGCTGCGACGTAGAATGGAGGCCACTGGGCCATCGAACCACTGAAAAGCGTAAACGCAGCAGTTTGCATGGCGCAAGTTACAGGCAGAAAGGGCCCACTGGCGCAACCTAGGTGTTGTGAGTACGTGCCTCGGAGCGGTGCGTTAGCAAAACAGGGGCGCACAGCCGGGTATAAATAGGTGACGTTTTCTAACGAGAGTCATACATGTGTGGCAGCTTTCTCCTGGATGGCGGGGCGTGTCACACCGCCAGCTACACACACCAGTGTTCCAGTCCATGTCGGGTCGTTGGTTTGACCCCCTGAGGCCGACGCGGGGTCCGCAGCCAGCCAGCCAGCAGCGGGCCACTCTTCGGCTCACTACCGTGGGCAGTCGTCTTGGCTCCCAACGCACGCCAGAGGCATCCCGAGGCGAGGGCCAGATCACGGGCACTTGTGGTCGCCGCAATCTCAGCTACACCAGCGAGGAAGGACACAGCGGGCCGCTCGCCGGCTCCCAGAGGAGCGGCGCTGAGTCAATGGGGAAGAAGACCGCTGAGTCGGCTGCCGGCGCAGCCCTGATGACACGGCCCTACAAGGCCGACACACAGCAGCGCCTTGCACTCGGTCGTTGCGGGACCTTGTGAAGTGGACCAAGGTGGGTGGGACACTGTAATGGAAACAAATAAATCATTTGTAAAGCTCGCACAAGTCTTAATACGGTGCCTTCTAACTCTTCCTTATACTTTCGATGGCAGAAGTCGCCACTACATTTGGTGTCAGAATAGCGGGCGTCGTCTGTCCAGTTCAACACTTGAGCCCACCACCTGCATTATGGTCACAAGATGTAGTGAATTTTGACCAGTTTTTCTTTTGAGTGTTGGACGTTTTCTTTCTTGTTTGTGTTTTGAGTATGGCCTGCCAGGAGCCACATTTTAGATGTTTTTCATGGGCATAGTATTTTTTGTTGTCAGAATAAGTGTTAGTGTATTTGGGGCTGTAAGATTTCTTTTTTTTTCATTGCATTTAATTACTTTTGTATTGGCTTGTGATGATACTGAGTGTGATGATACGTAGTTGTAGGAAGTCAGGTTGTTCTTGTATTTAAACGTCTTGTTTCTGGACTAACTGGCAATGAAAGCATTACAATGGCAGAGTGAAGGATGCAAGGTGTGTCGGAACCAGAAGCGGTGCGGATTTTAATGGAAGAGATAGCACAATTGACAGCAGACAATACGCAGTTGAGAAGTGAATTAACATCTAGAAGTGAGTGGGGAACTGCATTGGATCAGCCGTTGTTGCCTATGATGCCGTAGCAGGAGACTGATCCAGCTGCCGCAAGTTTGAGTATTCCGTTTTCTAGCAAGGCATCTGAGGATGTGCCTTCGTTTGTGGAGGATTTGGAAATTTCAGCTGTGATGAATTGTTGGTCTGATAAACAATTGTTACATGTAGCCAAGATTAGATTAACAGGTGAAGCGAAGACATATGTAAGGTGTTCTGAAGCCTTAAGGAAGGCAGGACAGTTTAAGCAGTTGAGGGAGGGGCTTTTACAAAGGTACAAGAAACAGAATAACGCTCGATACTTTAGGGAGAGGTTGAGTACCATGACGAAGAGGCAGGGGGAGATGGTAGAGAAATTTGCGGACAGAATAAGAGAAATTAAATAAATGGCTCTGAGCACTATGGGACTTAACATCTGTGGTCATCAGTCCCCTAGAACTTAGAACTACTTAAACCTAACTGACCTAAGGACATCACACACATCCATGCCCGAGGCAGGATTCGAACCTGCGACCGTAGCAGTCGCGCGGTTCCGGACTGAGCGCCTAGAACCGCGAGACCACCGCGGCCGGCTAAGAGAAATTCACGAGTATACTTATGAGTTGGGTCAGAGCGATAAGGAGAATGGTGTTCTGTTGCAGGAGGCCGAGCAAATGACACTTGATGTATCTTTTTTGGGGGGGGGGGGGGGGGGGTTACCGCGCATATATCGCGGAAAGTGCATGAAGGGAATCCGAAAGATTTGTATTCAGCCATTCAGCTGGCAATCCAGTATGAAGAAATAGACGTGGCAATGGGGGTACGTGATAGTCAAACAGTGTTTACAGTGAGTGTGAAATGTTTTAAGTGTGGTCATACGGGACATGTGCAGATTCAAGGTACCTAGTCACTCAGGAATAAGGAAGGGTGGAAGTCAGCAGCGGGGAGGATGGAGAAGTGGAGATAGGAGAGGTGGACAAGCGTTAAACGGCGGAGGGGGCCCAAGACTAACCTAAGGGAGCTTCCGTTTAATTTCAGTGCTACAAATACATCTGCAGAGGTGGAATGTTCAGTGGTAGGATCCGTAGGAACTAAAAAGCTTAAGATTTTGTTGAACTTAGGGGTGCATGTGTCCGTGGCTACTAGGAATATAATGGGACTAACCTCGTTATAGGTTGCATGGTGTGGGGGATATGGAGGTCACGCCTTTGAGGTCGGTGACAGTTGACTTTCGAATAGAGAAAGTCCGATTTAATGCATGCATGGAGGTAGTACCATGGGTAAGCGAGGGCTACGATATGATCCTAGGAGTAGATTTCTTGCATCAACATCATGCCAAAATTGACCTTCGACAACAAACTGTGGAACGTGGTGGAATGTTGTTTCAAATAGGGGAGCATAATAATAGTTGCCCGGGAGCGGACATTGTCGTTGTGCCAAAAAAATCTATGGATGGAACTAAGAAATACAGGTTCTGTTGTGACTACCGATACTTCAATAATAAGACAGTAACGGGCACATACCCCATTCCAAACATATCGGAGACCTTGGATCACTTAGGACAGTGCCAGTACTTTTCTACAATGGATTTGACAAGTGGTTATCATCAGTTGGAGGTGGTTCCAGAGGATCGTCCAGAAACTGCTTTCTCTACTCCTGGAGGCCATTACCAGTACATTAAAATGCTATTCGGTTTGAAAAACGCTCCGGCAACGTTTCAGAGGTTGCTAGACAGTGTCTTGAGGGGCATGAAACCACGGCAGTGTCTTGTCTATTTGGGTGACAGTATAGTTTCTTCCAGTAGTATGGAGCAACAGAGACAACGGTTAAGGGAAGTCTTTATGAGGTTAAGAGCAGCTCGTTTGACGTTGAGCCTGGAGAAGTGTCATTTTGCATTAGAAGAAGTAAAATATTTGGGTCATTTTATCAGTAAGGACGGATTGCGAACAGATCCGAGGTTGGTACAGGCTACAATGGATTTTCGGAAACCGAAAACAGTTAAGGAAGTGCAGTCATTCGTCGGAATTTGCAATTTCTGTCGAAAGTTCGTCAAGGGTTTTGCAGATTTAGCACAACCGTTGACGCCATTGTTATTGAAGGGTGTGAAATTTGAGTGGACGGATGAGTGTCAGAAAGTGTTTGACAAACTGAAAGAAGTGTTAACATCAAGTCCGGTTCTTGTGTTTCCCGATTTTGAAAAGGAGTTTATACTAGCATGCGATGCGTCGAATCAAGCAATAGGGTGTGTTCTTAGTCAGGATATTGATGGGAAAGAACATCCTGTAGCCTATGCGACTAGGCAGTTGAATGCGGCAGAGAGGAATTACTCAACAACTTAGCGTAATCTATGGAATCACATATTTTAAATGTTATTTATATGGGACAAGATTTCTGGTAGTGACAGGTCATGCTGCATTGAAGTGGTTGTTGGGGTTGAAGGATCTGTCCACTAGACTCGCTAGATGGGCTGTGACGCTTAGTAAATTCGACTACGAGGTGGTGCACAAGTCTGGGAAGCTGCACTGTAACACGGATGCACTAAGTAGGAAGGTGGCAAAAGTAGAAGTCATAGGTTATGACCTAGCAGTATGGGAAAAATTACAGGACGCAGACAACAATTGTAAATTGTATCGGACACAGCCACAATTTAATATGTATGACGGTCTTCCGTGCAGGGAAACGAAGTTAGGACCAAGGGTAGTAGTTGAGGGATGAGGTTTTAAAGGAAGCACGTGATCATTTGTTATCTGGTCATGGAGGGTGTAGAGCGACGAATAGGAGAGTGGTGGAGAGGTATTGGTAGAGAGGTAGGAAAGCGGATGTGTATCAGTATGTCAAGAATTGTATACCATGTGCGCAGAGAGCAGATTTGAGCCGGAAACAGATACAGCTACAACGATTGCCAGAAGCGACATGTCCATTTTCTTTGTTGGGGATTGATGTCTTAGGGCCTTTTAGGTGAACACCATCGGGGAACAGATTCATTCTGACAATAATAGACCATTTTTCGAGGTATGTGGAGATGGTGGCTATGCCAAATCAACAGGCAGCAGTGGTCGCGCAAGCATTAGTAAACAACTGGATCTTGAAGTTTGGTGTACCAGAGGCAATAATTACTGACCAAGGGATCAACTTCATGTCAGATTTAATGAAGGAGCTGTGTAAATTGTTGAACGCAAAGAAGTTGAGGACGAGCAAGTTGCACCCACAGGCGAACGGAAGGACAGAATGGGTACACAGAACAATTGGGAAGATGCTGAGTTTTTATGTGGATTCTCATCACCATCAGTGGGACGAGTATTTGAAGCATACTGTATGCACGTACAATGCAAAGGTCCAAACAAATACCAGTTTGACTCCATATGAGGTAGTGTAAAGGCGAAAACTGCCATCACTGTTTTGATTTAGTGAAGCTACAGAAAGGAAGGACCGGTGAATCTATATGTCAATTCGCAAGGACAATTCGGGATGTTTGGAAACCGGTGTAAAAGGCGAATACAAAGGCTTTGGAAAGGCAGGAAGACGCAGTAAAGTGGAAAGGAAGGTTACTGCAGTAAAAAGTGGGGCAATGGGTAATGCTGTCCAGCCCCTATATGCTGAAAGGGAAAACGAAGAAGTTCCTCATGAGGTATCAAGGGCCATACCAGGTAGTTGAAACCACACCCCCCGTTAATGTTAAGCTTCAGCTGCCAATTAGAACAAAGATAGTACACATTGGGTTGTTACAGCCGTTTAAGAGTTGCCCGGATGTGATTCCAGGCGCGTCACAGGAAGGAAAGAGGAAGCAAGAGAGAGTGAAGATAGGTGCTAAGCACAGAGAAAACCAGGAAGATGGAGTACAGCCTGAAGTACCGTATACTTTGCGATCCAGAAAGTAGTATGAAGGGTGATCCCTGTCGTCAGGTCACTGAAAAGGGAAGCGTAGCGTCTGACGTATGTGGAGTGTTGTTGGAGGAGAAATTGAACGCCGTTCTGGAGAAATAAATGCGTCGGAGTAAATTTTGCGGCAAAGCCGTAATAAATATGTGTTGAACGATGTCAGAGTCGTACGATTTCCTGTTTAATTTTTTTGTTATCGACAGTGCTGGGTCAGGAACGTCGCGTTTATTGCACCAGTTCATATAATGTAAATTTAAGGATGAAAGTAGCCACACAGTTGGTGTTGAGTTTGGACCAAAAATAGTGAATGGTGGAGGAAAATCAGTGAAGCTACAAATATGGGACACATGCACAGTGCAGTTATTTTTAGCCAGGGGGAAAGGAATAGACTGTCCAAGGGACACCGTGGAGCCAAAAGTCAGCTTGCAACAGGTCGGGAAACATTGCATCTTCTTCACCTACGAGAATTTGGTAGTAGTAGCAAGTTGTTTTGAGCGGGGAGTATTTGCAGAAGCGAAACGTCTAGAGCTCAAGGGGAGCGGAATTTTAATCATTGGAACTAAGTGTAACATAATAGGACCAATCTTCCACCTACCAGCATCAATTTCAGGAGTCACGCAATTGAATGTTAGGCAGCCACAGCTGTACTGGCCAGAAACCACTTTAGAGTTTTTGCCAAGTCAGAATCTGACCTTGTTAAATCAAACTCTGGAGTCAGGTCTGTTCGGATCTGTAAACTAGTTCATTTTAGAGCAAAAGGGGCGCGTATCAGCTGAACAGCTTGTGCAACATGTCGCTCAGTATAAGGAAAGGCAACGGCAAGTAACGATCATTTTGAGCACCTCTGTGCCAAGTGTCATTGATGCCTTAACTTTGTTACGTGTTGTTTCCTTTCTGATCAGGTAGAGAGCTAATTCCAAGAGGGAACCAAGGGTAGTCCAAGCCCCTGTGGATTGGATACTGAGGGCGCGAGACGAATAGGTAAGGGGTCGATCGAGCAGTGGCCGTCCAGAAAGGAATTTTTATGTTTTTTTTTTTTTTTTTTTTTTTTTTTTTTTATGTCGTGGTTTTAAGGGGCACTAGACCACATTTAAGTTTTCTAATAGTAAGTAAATATGCCATAGGTGTCAACCCAAAGAAGTTAAGAGCTAGTTAAGGGTCGACCCAGGGACAGGGTCTTTCCGAATAGGGGAATAATGTAGCAGCACCGCAGTTCGAGATAGGAAAGTTAGATTCGGTGCAACATTTCTGAGCACACAAGTTACAGCCAGTCGTGGGCCTGTTGACAGTAAGTTACGCTGACCAGCAGTTGCAACGTAGAATGGAGGCCACAAGGCCGTCGAACCACTGAAAAGCGTAAATGCAGTGGTTTGCATGGCGCACATTACAGGCAGAAGGGGCCCACTGGCGTAACCTATGTGTTGTGAGTACGTGACTTGGAGCAGCGCGTTAGCAAAACAGGGGTGCACAGCTGAGTATAAATAGGTGTCGTTTTCTAACGAGAGTCTTTCAATTGTGGCAGCTCTCTCCTGGACGGCGGGGCGTGTCACACCACCAGCTACATGCAGAAGCGTTCCAGACCACAGCGGGTCGTTGGTTCGACCCCCTGAGGTCGACACGGGGTCTGTAGCCAGCCAGCCAGCGGCGGGCCACTCTTTGACTCACTATTGCGGGCAGTCGTCTTGGCTCCCAATGCATGCCGGAGGCATCCCGAGGCGAGGGCCGCAGATTCGGACGCTGGATCGCGGGCGCTTGTGGTCGCCGCGATCTCAGCTGTGCCAGCGCGGAAGTATGCAGAGGGCCACTTGGCGGCTCCCAGCGGAGCAGCGCTGAGTCAATGGGGAAGAAGACCGCTGAGTCGGCTGCCGGCGCAGCCCTGACATCAAGGACCTACAAGGGCGACACACAGCAGTGTGTTGTACTTGGCCACTGTGTCGGTGGCCTCAGCATTGTGGGATGCTGTGAAGTGGACTGAGGTGAATGGAACACTGTAGTGAAAATGAATAATCATTTGGAAAGCTCGGACGAGTCTTAATACGGTGCCTTCTACCTCTTCCCGCTACATTGGTCATCCTGATACATTCGTTGGCAGATGGCGCCACTACAACATTGATTGCGAGTGCTGTATTGACGGTGATGCCTACAATCTCTGGAAGACTCTTGACAACACCATTAACTTCTGCCAGAGTTTGTGTGATTAGTTCCAGGACTGTGGTCATCTCATAATGTTCTCTCGTTGTCTGTTGTATGTCGTTTTCTGCAGTGGAAGATTACTGGCCTAAATTCTGGGGAGGACAGGAAACATACTAGTAAATTCCCTTGCCTTCTCTTTTAATGTACGCACACCTAGAATTCCTAACGATCACTGCTGCTACTACTACTACTATTACTACTGCTAGTAAGGTGATGATAACGACGACTACTACTACTGCTACTACTCCTAGTAACAATAATAATAATGAAACCCATTCTTTTTTACAAACGAACTGGTAGAGTAGGCGTTTAAGCATTTATAGTTGTAACACAAGTCAACAAATACAATCTTTTGATTGTATCATCATACCACGTGTCTCAGCTTTCAAGTATTCGCAGTACTGGTTTCTCAATTGAAGTATAAGCAAGAGCTGATAAGCGATTCTGGGCCATACTGTTCCTCAAATAAGTTCCTACGTGTCTTGGACGAGAAAAAAACTCCTTTCAGCTAAGGCTCGTGTTGCAGGAATGATAGTGATACCTCACAACAAGGGTTGGGATAATTTTAAGGAAAATCACATGGAAGGTGGACACACATATTTCATCATTTGTTGTTACACATAATACACTTTATTGATTAACAATATTCACTATGGTTACGAATTAAATGCATTATCACAAACAATAACAACGCTCACAATAATTTGAAGTACTCGAAGAGGATCAATTAATTAATAACAAACTTAAACCATTTATACCACTAAGAACACGGCTTGAAACCATGACTATAGGGTCTCCAAATACAAGAAAGAAATCACACCAACTAGTTGTGGCTGCAAGTGGGTTCAACAAACTGAGTTTTACCATTAAAATGAATTACAAATGTACTAACAATTCCCCAACACGAATAACACCTTACACAAACAGACAACGCCCACCAAAAATACAGATAGGATAACAAGTCATGCCACTGATTGTGGCTGTTGAAAAGCCCTTAACAATCTATAAACCTTAAGAAAATCCCTTAAGCAACAAAGTACACAATTCCCCAAAATACAAGGAAAGCTGGGAAGGCAACCAATGTAACATGTGTCCCCCAGCTGGTACACACCAGCAGAAACATTGAAAATTACCCTTAAATAAATATACAATCCCCTCTTACACAAGGAAAGCTGGGAAGGCAACTATTGTGATGTGACTCCCAGTTGGTACACACCTGCAGAAACATTGATAATGACCCATAAATAAATATACAATCCAACAAAATACAAGGTAAGCTGGGAAGAAATGCGATTCAAATGTGCCTCCCAACTGGTACACACCTGCAGAAACATTGAAAATGAACCTTTAAAAAATATACAATCCTTCAAAATACAACATAAGTGGCAAATACAGCAGGTGGTTATCACAACCAACAAGGAATATGCAGGTAAGTTTCACAATGAGTGGAATTAGCTAATGACTGTGGATTAAAAAGGAAACACTCAATAGTTCATACTCCCAAGTTAAGGGCCTTAAAACTTAACACGCTCCAGAACTAGTAATAAGGGTGCAAGGTTTAAACAAGTAGTTGAAGAATAGGTTTAGTGACGAGGAACGTCGGGCTTACAGAACGAGCTTCAAAGCTTATGCGCTCGCTGAATTCACAACACTGAATAGATCCATAGTTTTGGATTAATTGGCGACACTCCGTCGTGGCAGGAGTCAAGAGATCAATTTACTTAACTTGCGTCAACACGAGGCGGCTGGTAGAGGCACAAAATTGTGGGCCAACCTAGACGCCATGCGACAACAGAAATGTCACCACAGCAGAAAGAAAACACGTCTCTGCTCCGGGTCAGGGAAACATGAACAAGTCATCCGCTGCCAAAACTACCCTGCCATCCGATGGGAACAGTAATCTGCGCAAATAAGGCTACAATTGAGAATGTCTAGGATGTAGACAATATTTACTTATCGTGCAAGCGACTTCACATACAAGTTACAAGGTTAACACTCCTTAAAATAAGTTGAAAATTAACAAAGTGAAGTATCAGCGCCGGAAAATCCAGTTACTAGGCCCTTGACGCAGACTGTTTATAACTTCAATTCCATCAACTCACTCTGTAACAGAGAATCTACATCTACATCCATACTTCGCAAGCCACCTGACGGTGCGTGGCGGAAGGTACCTTGAGTACCTCTATCGGTTCTCCCTTCTATTGAAGTCTCGTATTGTTCGTGGAAAGAAGGATTGCCGGTATGCCTCTGTGTAATCTCTCTGATTTTATCCTCCTCTTCGCAAGATATACGCAGGAGGGAGCAATATACTGCTTGACTCTTCGGTGGAGGTATGTTTTCGAAACTTCAACAAAAGCCCGTACCGAGCTACTGAGCGTCTCTCCTGCAGAGTCTTCCACTAGAGTTTATCTATCAACTCCGTAACGCTTTCGCGATTACTAAATGATCCTGTAACGAAGCGCGCTGCTCTCCGTTGGGTCTTCTCTATCTCTTCTATCAACCCTATCTGGTACGGATCCCACACTGCTGAGCAGTATTCAAGCAGTAGGCGAACAAGCGCACTGTAACCTACGTCCTTTGTTTTCGGATTGTATTTCCTTAGGATTCTTCCAATGAATCTCAGTCTGGCATCTGCTTTACCGACGACCAACTTTATATGATCATTCAATTTTAAATCACTCCTAATGCGCACTCCCAGATAATTTATGGAATTAACTGCTTCCAGTTGCTGATCTGCTATATTGTAGCTAAATGATAAGGGATCTTTCTTTCTATGTATTCGCAGCACATTACACTTGTCTACATTGAGATACAATTGCCATTCCCTGCACCATGCGTCAATTCGCTGCAGATACTCCTGCATTTCAGTACAATTTTCCATTGTTACAACCTCTCGATATACCACAGCATCATCCGCAAAAAGCCTCAGTGAACTTCCGATGTCATCCACAGGGTCTTTTATGTATATTGTGAATAGCAACGGTCCTACGACACTCCCCTGCGGCACACCTGAAATCAGCCTTACTTCGGAAGATTCCTCTCCATTGAGAATGACCAGCTGCGTTCTGTTATCTAGGAACTCTTCAATGCAATCCCACAATTGCTCATATATTTGCACGGAATATGGCCTGGAACAAGAAATTATCGTCAGTTGCACTGAACAATGATAACACGTACAATCACTTGGATGTGCATTAATATGACAAGTCCAATTCCACAATAACACAGACGAGGCCTTACGATAACAAGAACCAAGAAAAAACAACACTTAACTCCACTCAGGTGTGAAGGAGCAGTGACTTCCATGATTCCAAGCAGGGGTGTTATTGTCTCCAATCTGTAAAGGACGTCTTCGAGGTGCCATAAAATTTTAGCTTTCAGAGTTGGCTGGGAATTTGCCCACCATGTTGCACGTGGCGTCCACTGCTCTTCCTGCAACACCACACTATTAAACCTTAATCCAGCTGGAAAGTCTTGCCTCCATCCGATTTAATCACTTATGGCTTCTCGAGGCCTGTACTAGACAGCAGGAGTCCCCCAAACCAACAACTTGCCGTCCACATGCCCTCCAGCTAACTCAGTACCAGGGCTCGCCGAAAACCCACAATACACGTCTCTACCAAAGACCCTAGCTCCCAACATATGATCAGGATCAATATCGACAGCTCAATTAGTTAGTGACGCCAGCAGAGCGCCGTACCCGTCGAAATTAAAGGGTGCGAACCAATAGAAACGCTGAATCCGACCACATGATAGGCTTTGGCCAACAGGATCCCACTATCTGGTGACGTCATTGGAGAAGATATATTGTGGGCTCAGCAGCCTCAGGCTTACTCAGTCAGCCAGCAGTAGCAGAAGAAGAACCATATAGTGTCAGCAGCAGCAGTCGAGATCCAGCGCATCCCTGCAGAACTGGAATAAGCAGAAAAGTAAGTATTGTACACACATCAAAAAAAGTTTTGCATCACCCTAGTTCTCAGAACTCCTAAAGGTAGACGTTGACTGTGGATATTGTATCACAGGCACAGTCCCTTTGACTGTTCAGGGATGTCACTAAACCCGCCCAAAGGTGTAAACAACCATGCACCAGCAACGCCTATCAGACGGAGAGGATCCGAAGCCGATCAGTTCCAGTCATTCCACCAGGAACGAGGTACATGGCTCGTGTTGTCTGTATCTCAACCATGCCTAGACGGTCAATACTGCAGTTCGATCACGTCCGCATTGTTACTTTGTGCCAGGAACGGCTGTCAACAAGGGAAGTGTCCAGGCATCTCGGAGTGTACCAAAGCGATGTTAGGACATGGAGGAGATACAGAGAGACGGGAACTGTCGATGACATGCATCGCTCTGGCCGGGACGACCGCTATCTACGGATTGTGGCTCGGAGGAACCCTGAGAGCAACGCCATCATGTTGAATAATGCTTGTTGTGCAGCCAGAGGGCGTCGTGTTACGACTAAAACTGTGCGCAATAGCCTGCATGATGCGCAACTTCACTCCCGACGTCCAGGCGAGGTCCATCTTTGCAACCACGACACCATACAGCACTGTACAGATGGGCCCAAGAACATGTCGAATGGGCCGCTCAGGATTGACATCACGTTCTGTTCATCAATGAGTGTCGCATATGTCTTCAACCAGACAATCGTCGGAGACGTGTTTGGAGGCGACCCGGTCAGGCTGAACGCCTTAGACACACTGTCCAGCGAGTGCAGCAAAGTGGAGGTTGCCTGCTGTTTTGGGGTGACATTATGTGGGGCCAATGTACGCCGCTGGTAGTCATGGAAGGCGCCATAACGGCTGTACAATAGGTGAATGCCATCCTTTGACCAATAGTGCAACTATATCGGCAGCATATTGGCGAAGCATTCGTCTTCATGGACGACAGTTCGCGCCCCCATCGTGCACATCTTGTGAATGGCTTCCTTCAGGACAACGACATTGCTCGACTAGAGCGGCCAACATTTTCTCCAGACATGAACCCTATCGAACATGTCTGGGATAGATTGAAAAGGGCTGTTTATGGACGATGTAACCCACCAACCACGCTGAGGGATCTGCACCGAATGGCCATTGAGGAGTGGGACATCTTGGACCAACAGTGCCTTGATGAACTTGTGGATAGTATGCAACAAGGAATACAGGCATGCATCAGTGCAAGAGGACGTGCTACTGGGTATTAGAGGTATTGGTGTGTACAGCAATCTGCACCACCACCTCTGAAGATCTCGCTGTATGGTGGTACAAAATGCAATGTGTGGTTTTCATGAGCAATAAAAAGGGCGGAAATGATGTTGATGTTGATCTCTATTCTAATTTTCTGTATAGGTTCCGGAAGTCTCGGAATCAAGATGACGCAAAACTTTTTTTGATATGTGTATATCACATTTTTGTCTGTAGTTAGCATTATTATTTGTTGTTTCATGTCTTGGTCTGTATGTGACACTTCCTCCTCCTTGTTCAACAGCAGCCTTCGACATGTCGAGGCCTGCAATAACAAGCATCAGCATGTCGACCTCTGCCACATCCGGAACTACAGCAACCTCAGCCGCCATCTTGCCGAGATCTGCACTGACCTCTGGACCTGAGGCAGTAACAACCTCCAGTGTGTCAACCTGCAGTGACCACGGAGATCCTGTAGTGCACATTTCCCACATGCTGGAGCAGGACTAGAAGCTGTTATTGTCTGTGCCACTCATCGATTTGTGTGATGAGGACACTCAACCTGTTTCTGATGCCTCAGATGGTGATGATGGTCCCAAACAGCAGATAGATGGAGGTCAGTACCGGTCATCAATGTATGACCCATCCCACCAGAACATCCCTGTGGTACTGCAGGGGCTGAGTGTAGATGCTATGGACGAGAAGGTTCCACACATAGTCTACTTGCTGGAGCAGGACAAAGAGCTGCTATTGTCTGCCCCACTCATCGATTTGTGTGGTGAGGAGGCGTAGTCCGTTTCCAGCAATGCAGGATAGTACTGGTCACTAACATATGACCCGTCTTAGCAGAACATCCCTGTGGTAGTGCAGGGTAAAGTGCAGATGCTGTGGGTAAGAAGGTATCAAGTGTGTGCATGCTTTTCAGTTCTACATACAATTTAACTCCTAATGTGACGAAACATGTAAATGTGGGTATAGAAGAACATCATGAGTGGGACTTGCATGTGAGGATAGAAATTGAAAATGCATCAAAGGGTGTTAAAGTGCCTATTTCTAAGTTCGACTGGTACGAAATATGACGTGCAGAGTGCTACATCAATCAGCAGATGAACACAGAGTGTTATCCAACTAGTACCCCACTGGACATTTGCCTAACTGGTATGGCACTATCTATTACAACTGTGTACGATGACTCTGCACCATGTGTGAAATCGGATGACAAATGTCTTTATCTATCGCATGCCTCAGTTATGAACTTAGAGACTGAGTCGGTGGTTGCCAAGCATAGACTTCACATATAATTATGTTAAATTTTCTGTGTGTGCGTAGTGTGCATGTTGATGATTTGGGACAGTACCTTTGTTTCTGCATGAACACAGAGTCAAAAGAGAAACAGGTTAAATGTAAATGTGAAAAACTGGAGTATTGTGAGGTGCCCATTGGTTTGAAGGAGGTCCGCATGGAACTTATTGCACATCAAAAAGCTTTATTTGGGTAATATTGTACACCTGCAAAGAAAATCAAGAAAGAATCTGATGATTTTTTGAAGTACTACATCTGATGTACAATATTTAAATAAATAGTGTGTATATATAATCTCAAAGTGTGTTTGTATTTTATTTCATCCCTCTCTTACTGTAGTCCAAGTATTACACTTATTAATATCACTATTTTCAACGCTTTGTCTATAATTAAGCAGCAGCAGACAATTGCCTCAAACACCTCCTCACCAGTCATTATCAAATTGAATAATGGAGTTAATTTTCATGCAGGCACACACACACACACACACACACACACACACACACACACACACACACACAGTTTGAGTAACCAATTTAGCTCAGTTGGTTAACTCATGGAGCTGTAGTGGCTACATATACTATTAACATGTGTGTATGTGTGTCTTCCTACATATGCCCACTATTTGCCAGTACCGGATGTAGTCAGCATTATGGCAGAGTGGGTGAAACATCCTTATCACAAAGACTTTGTTGTAGGTGACTGCTCCCATGAAGATTGAAAACAAGACCAGAAGAAGAAGAAGAGTGGAATACTGCTTATTGATAATACACGAGCAACTATTGTAAGTCTATCCAACTGTGGCAAGACTAATGTTTATGATGTTGCTAACACATGTAGATGGAGCCCAATTTGATCATGATTGTGCATTTTCAAAACCACTCTTTCAGCCCAAGTATCAGACAGTACAGGAAATATTGCGCGGTGTTAAGGGCATTACATGCCCGACATTCAGTGAAAGCGGTGATATCCCCCCACCTGGAAAAGTAAAGCCAGATACTGTGTTCGTATTTGACGATGTTCCTGCGGAAAACCAAGACGAAATTCGACAATATTTTCGTCTCGGTCGTCATTTTGGTGCTGATGAATTTTATCTAAGTCAAACATATTCCAAAATCCAAAAACTGTTGGTTAGGGACATTGCAAACCTTATTATAGCCTCCAAACAAGACAATCTGAATTTAAAACACATTTACCAACCACATGTAGGAACTGACATCTCGCTCAATGACTTTGTAAAGATATGAGCTGATAGCTGGAATCATTCACAGTATGGGTTTCTCGTTATTGATAAAACACGAAAACTGAATGATAGTAGATACAGGAGAAACTTTCAATAGTTTCTCTGCATATAGCCTGGTAAGAGAGGTGAGTACATCAGTATACACATCACCATGGACAAATTCGCGGGCATGTCTGGCTCTCAACCCGATACAATGGGAGTACATAGACAGAACATTCGCTTGTACGCGGATGCGAAAATTCAGACTATCGTGTATAAAGTTGGAGGAGTGTTCAGGGAGCTAGAGACGTATTACCAAACTCTTCTGAGAATGATCAACGCATTAAATTATCTAGTTAATAACATCGGTAAGAAAGTTACTGACTTAACTGAAAAGGCTGAGGCTATTGAGGGGAAAAACAGGTGTATAGGCCCTTGTTATTGAGACGGGGGAGGAAGAAGAGCCGAGATATACAGCCTCACACTGCTGAGAAGTCTGATTAGTTATACATCGACGTTTGGATGACTTATGGCAGGCTGTTCTTGTGGATATGAGGGAATATTCATAAGAGAGTAATGGATTCAAATATATTTTAATGGTTGTTGACACATACTTTATATTTGCCTGGGCATTATCTGTTAAAACAAAAACGGGGAGAAATGTCGCGGATGTGTTTGAGTTTTTGCAGCAGACAGGGACGAATCGATGCTTAGACAACCTCCAAACTGATCACGGTGGAGAGTTTTACAACAGGTATTTCCAGACGGTGATGCAGCGGTACGGAATACATCACTACTCAACATCCACCCACCTGAAGGCGAGTATCGTGGACCGTCTGAACAGAATAATAAAACGTCAAATGTGGATGGTTTTTAATCTTCGCAGCTCATACAAATGGACAGATATCCTACCAGGGGTCATTCCTCAGAATAATCGAACTAAACATAGCACAATAAAAATGAGATCAATCAATTATCATGATAATGGACTCATGGATATAGTGTACTATCGTATTAAAATGCCGACAGCATTTGAGAAATCGTATCTGCCAAACCCTGTCAACAGAGATATTTAGAGTTTCAAAGGTGCAAAGAAGAAATCTTAGAATTTATATCTTGAAGGATAGCAAGGGTGAAGAAATTGCAGGTCAAGTCTACACCGAAAAGTTGCAGAAAAGCTCAGAACCGAATGTGTTTCTCGTGGAGAGAGTCATAAGACGTCGAGGAAACAGAGCGCTAGTCAAATGGCTTGGTTTTCCTGCAGCACAAAACAGTTGGACTGATGCTAACGATTTGCTATATAATGAGGCGCGCAATCCACGACCACCACAGTAGCATAACATGAGTGTTAGCAGACGCACTATAGGAGGTGGTGCTATTCTAGACAAACTGCCAGTGGAATTACACATACTGGGATATAACTGATGTCGACCTGGAGCAAAGCTTCAAAAATGCTTGGCACAAGTTTATAAGGGGATTAATCTGCTCGATGAAGTGTGTATGGAATACGACATTGAATATGCTGCAAATAAATGTCTCCCAAGTCGTTACATTGCAGACAGAATTTTAGCTGATAAGGTTAAGGCGATACGCAGAAGAAAGGATATTGGTATAGGACAACGCACTGCAGCATTTGCAGTTGATAAAACCATGCGTGGAAAAATTAAGTTATGGATGCTGCACGTTGTTCACTAAAGAAGAAGAAGAAGGAGAAGAAGAAGAAGAGTAGGAAGCAAAGGTGTTTGAAGAACTGTATCACGAAAGCGATGTATGCAGCTAAAAAAGCTCTGAAGCAGAAAGGAGCGGGAAGAAGAAGAGGATCAGTTAAAGGATCTCAAGTTCTACGAATACCCAAGACGTGTGGTGGTTTTCTTTCATTCCTCATTCCAACCATCTCATCTCTCTCGGCGGTGTGGTCCCTCGCTGGTGGTGCTGCAACTACTGCTCGAACGTTCAAGATCACGCAAAACTCCCAAGCGCAGTTAGAAGAAGCAATAAGACGTAACTGCATGGTGGAAGCCACAGCCATTGGAAAAGGACTATATCTGAAGCTGTACAGGAAAAGGCTTGGTCTATTCATAAATATAAAGAGTCCATTAGCAATTCTACCAGATCTGGCACAAATGGTGATCTACTTAAGTTTGTTAGAAAAAAATTCAACGTTCCAAGATTCCGTGGTGTGTTTATGCAGTTTACATTACCGAAGACTATCTGGAAAACTGGTGAATGTGGTATTGTGAATTTAGATGTTGCTGGAGGTCCCGGCACCCTTGGGTGTCATATGTTATGAAAAATACAGATACCGTCTACTATTTAGACTTATTTGGTGACCTGCAACCGCCAAAAGAATTACAACGCTACTTTACTCGCAGAAGATGTGTGTTCTACAATTTTCGGCGCTATCAGGATTTAATACACACCTCTGCGTACGTCTATGCATCATGTTTCTGTCGACGTCTACAAAGAATAAGAAGAACACGTAAGGAAGGGCTTTACACATCCCTTCATCAGTTGAGGTTAAGATGCAATGTCGTACACTTTGACTCTAAAAGAACGATCATCTGTATTATGTGCAGATTAGTTCCCGCCAATTGATCTGAGCATTGGTAAATGTAGGTTTGCGATGAATGGACTGGAGACGTAGAACAGCACCCCAAATATCAGCGAGGCTAACAACAGCCTGCATCTGGATATTAATAGTGCAAAAAACATCTTGGCAATAGAAACTCATGCATACGATATCGACGATTTAAACGAAGTTTTAAAACAGTCTGTAAAAGGTATTGAGCTACGTGCAAACATCAATACACTTAAATCTGAAATGAAGACTGTGAATGCAACGACTGACTTTAACCAGAGAGCTTCAATAGGGCACCTACTGGGTTTCACAAAAGAACAGGTCTTGAAGAAGGATCCCAGTAAATTTTACAACTCAGATCAGACTGTGGACATACTGGCTGTCAGCACAATCCGAGTCGAATGTAACACTGCAACGAACTCCTATCTCAACAACATTCTGATTCATACTATTTACGGAGTCTTCTCGCTTGCAACAGGGTATAAGATTTTTGAGACTCTCACCAATTCAGTATAACTTCCAGTAAAAGCTCAGACATTGGACTATGCGGAGTTGCTTATTGTGGACCAGAATAATCAACTTGACGAATTTTCTGGTGAGGAAATCATTGTATAATTACATCTAAGGCATAATGGGTGTACAGTATAAACCCAATACAAGCAATCCACTGCACGTCATTTCGGTTCCAAACCACAAAGTGATAACACGTGCGAACTACAAGTTTCTTAAATCATTTCTCTTGAAACCTCGCAATGACACTCTCACTCAACATAACCAGTCTAATAGAGTATGATGAGCGAATTATAGGCGAGGAATACTTCTCGCATAAACCTTATGCTTCAACCACATTTAAAAAGAACGATGATATTAAGGTTGTCATCCAGCACCTAGAGATGCTGACCCTTCCATGCTAGAGTTTCATATACACTCCTGGAAATTGAAATAAGAACACCGTGAATTCATTGTCCCAGGAAGGGGAAACTTTATTGACACATTCCTGGGGTCAGATACATCACATGATCACACTGACAGAACCACAGGCACATAGACACAGGCAACAGAGCATGCACAATGTCGGCACTAGTACAGTGTATATCCACCTTTCGCAGCAATGCAGGCTGCTATTCTCCCATGGAGACGATCGTAGAGATGCTGGATGTAGTCCTGTGGAACGGCTTGCCATGCCATTTCCACCTGGCGCCTCAGTTGGACCAGCGTTCGTGCTGGACGTGCAGACCGCGTGAGACGACGCTTCATCCAGTCCCAAACATGCTCAATGGGGGACAGATCCGGAGATCTTGCTGGCCAGGGTAGTTGACTTACACCTTCTAGAGCACGTTGGGTGGCACGGGATACATGCGGACGTGCATTGTCCTGTTGGAACAGCAAGTTCCCTTGCCGGTCTAGGAATGGTAGAACGATGGGTTCGATGACGGTTTGGATGTACCGTGCACTATTCAGTGTCCCCTCGACGATCACCAGTGGTGTATGGTCAGTGTAGGAGATCGCTCCCCACACCATGATGCCGGGTGTTGGCCCTGTGTGCCTCGGTCGTATGCAGTCCTGATTGTGGCGCTCACCTGCACGGCGCCAAACACGCATACGACCATCATTGGCACCAAGGCAGAAGCGACTCTCATCGCTGAAGACGACACGTCTCCATTCGTCCCTCCATTCGCGCCTGTCGCGACACCACTGGAGGCGGGCTGCACGATGTTGGGGCGTGAGCGGAAGACGGCCTAACGGTGTGCGGGACCGTAGCCCATCTTCATGGAGACGGTTGCGAATGGTCCTCGCTGATACCCCAGGAGCAACAGTGTCCCTAATTTGCTGGGAAGTGGCGGTGCGGTCCCCTACGGCACTGCGTAGGATCCTACGGTCTTGGCGTGCATCCGTGCGTCGCTGCGGTCCGGTCCCAGGTCGACGGGCACGTACACCTTCCGCCGACCACTGGCGACAACATCGATGTACTGTGGAGACCTCACGCCCCACGTGTTGAGCAATTCGGCGGTACGTCCACCCGGCCTCCCGCATGCCCACTATACGCCCTCGCTCAAAGTCCGTCTACTGCACATACGGTTCACGTCCACGCTGTCGCGGCATGCTACCAGTGTTAAAGACTGCGATGGAGCTCCGTATGCCACGGCAAACTGGCTGACACTGACGGCGGCGGTGCACAAATGCTGCGCAGCTAGCGCCATTCGACGGCCAACACCGCGGTTCCTGGTGTGTCCGCTGTGCCGTGCGTGTGATCATTGCTTGTACAGCCCTCTCGCAGTGTCCGGAGCAAGTATGGTGGGTCTGACACACCGGTGTCAATGTGTTCTTTTTTCCATTTCCAGGAGTGTATTTAGAGGAATCATTCACGAAAACCGATGGCAGCGCCACGATTGGATCCAAGTGCTTTAGCATTCCTGGTTCAAGAGATACGCTATAAACTCAGTGGGCCTGAGATTGACCGTACACCCAACGTCAGCATAATATCAGCCCTTAAAACATAAGCCTCTGCGTCACCTATTGATTTGAATGGTTTAGAAAACGCAGGATAGTTCCTAGACGATCCGGTGGATAGAACAGTTGCAAAGTACAAACGATTAACTGCATGCATACCTCTAAAAATACTTATGGGCTACTTTGGGGACATGAAGCAGATTATTACGAATGCCAAACAGAAACTCATTTTGGTATGGAGTATGACAGATAATAACTCATATGTTCATGGAGCTCAAGAGGAGAATATGATCACAATCAGCAAGATAATATGGAAAATGCCTCACATCAGTGTATTAGACGAGGAGCGTTTGAAGCTTTTAAAAGTTCTGAAGTCCGGTACGTACCTATTACTAACATTCATCTCTTGGAGGTTTTCGAGTACCCAGCGCTACTCACTGAAAGCACACAAGCACAGGCTATTAAAACCTCTTCTCAGCTAGAGACGCCTAGATTCATCATACTTGCGTTTCAGACTGATAGGGAAGGGAATATAGCAAATGATTCCACTGTATTCGACAACTGCTAGTTAACTAATGCCAGAGTGTTCCTGAATTCAGAATTCTACCCATATGACAATTTACACCTGCAGTGGGATGAAAATGTATAGCCCGCATCTCGTGGTCGTGCGGTAGCGTTCTCGCTTCTCACGCCCGGGTTCCCGGGTTCGATTCCCGGCGGGGTCAGGGATTTTCTCTGCCTCGTGATGGCTGGGTGTTGTGTGCCGTCCTTAGGTTAGTTAGGTTTAAGTAGTTCTAAGTTCTAGGGGACTTATGACCACAGCAGTTGAGTCCCATAGTGCTCAGAGCCATTTGAACCATTTTTTTTGAAAATGTATACAATCTAGTAAACACGCTGACACTTGATGGCCCAGCACTAAAATCTGCAGCAATTTGCAGAAGGGTTGGACTTTTGCCATGTTGAACGATTCTCTTCAGTCATCATTCGTTCCGTTCTGGCAGGATCCTTTTCTAGCTGCAACAATGTTGGAGATTTGATGTTTTATCGGATTCCTAGTATTCACCTAACAACTGTGCCAGACACTTGTTGCTTATATAGACATTGCCGACCGCAGCTCCGTATTCTGCCTGTTTACATATCTCTGCATTTGAATACTAATGCCTATACAAGTTTCTTTGACGCTTCAGTGTATATATTTTGTTATCTGTCATCTTAAACTTCGCCCACTTATTAGCACTCATCTTCATAAAAACTAATGTAATTTGTGTCATGCATATCCTTTATGCTCGTACACAATGCAATAGGGGAAAGGTTTTTTTGTAAATAACAACAACAACAAAGATGTAAAATTTGATTTTTGAGATACAGTTCAGTTCTTGAGATACAATTCAGTTCTTGAGGTACAGTTCAGTTCTTGAGATACAATTTGGCTCTCGTATTGCAACGCAAAAATACTTTTAACTTACACGCTACAACAGTAACACTGGTCGAGAATATTCTTTACAATTTTTTTTCTCAGTAGCACTGGATGATAATCAGATATATAAATCTGTATTAAAACTAATGCAGAGATACTTTTTTTACTACTACAACTAAATTTCACCACAGTCCCAGTAGCATAGCTTTTACAATAATTCTGATGGACTGTGTACACTTTGAAACTAATTAGTCTTGTACAGCTAGCGGCAGGTGAAACTTAAAGACGCACATGGTGTGTGTGTGTGTGTGTATGTGTGTGTGTGTATTTACACGATACAGACACTGTGTATGGATAAATAAATACAGAAATATTTTTCCTTATGCTTTTGTTTACATTTTTTAACCTTTTTTTACATTTTTTCACAGACTCATATTTCCTTGTTTTATGCTTTTTTCCACACATGCTGTGTGTGTGTGTGTGTGTGTGTGTGTGTGTGTGTGTGTGTACATTTATACATAGTACACATAAATAAATATTTACATCACACACACACAAACACACACACATAGTTATTTGCACTATGATAGAAGGTTCACACTACTACTCTGCAGACACACACACTCCCCGTGTCTCACACATATTTTCCCCCTCTCACTCAATCAGAGTCCCCCCACCTCTTCTCTCGTTACAGGTGAATAGTGTGAGTATAAGAGATTCTCAGTCCCGTCATCACAAATGGCCCTTTTATCGTCATGTCGTCGAAGATACGCCGATTTTAGACTGCAGTACTGTGTACACCTCATGTCCTCTCGATCGAATACTAGTTTGCCACACCACATGCAGAGGCTGCAGTGCAGCAATACGAAAACCATTGTACAGACACTGCAACTAATCTTCAACAGAGAGCGCTCTCGATGCCCTGTGACACACACCCTTCGCCCACGTCTGGGTGGCACCTTCCAATGTGCGATACGCATAAATTTTTGGTCACAGACCTACAAACTGCACAATTGGCAATGCATTCGCCTGGTCGTTCGTAAGACCGATAACCTTCTTGTTGTGTGGAACAATACCATAAGGATTATCGGCCTTGTACGTGGAGGTGACGAATTCATTACTGTGGTACCTCATTACTTCACACAGATTGCAGTTCTTCATCCAATAGATGAAGCTCTCCCATATTCATATAAAGAAATTTAAGATCTGTGAAATGAGTTTTCGCGAACTCATTGTGAAGGTTTCCAGAATTATATAGAGATGGGGCCCCTCCACGCCCGCACCAACGTGGTGACCAAACCAAAAGTTCGACTGTCACCTCCGTCAACATGTTAGTTACATAATAGGTGGATCCCAGGATGCTGGGCTGTGATGTTCTCCGTGCGTCTGGGTAAGACTACGCATTAACACGGTCCATCAGGTGATAGATAGTGGACGAAACGCGAATGAGGGTAGCAATTTGAAGAGCAGAGGGACAAAAGTGCCAAGGCTCGTGCCGTGGGAAAAAAACCTCTGCGACAGTGGGATGGGTAGTAAGAGCAGAAGTGGCTTACTAGCTGCGATAGTTCATGCAAGGTTGGGTTTGTTAGTATGGGTATCATGCATCATTACTGTGGCAGGCGATGGCGATCTATATGAGTTTGCTGCAGCTGCTGCATTCCTGGAACAATCAGGATCGTTATATATTAGTGGGGGATCGGCCATAGATCATCTCACTGTGTGTGTGGGGGGGGGGGGGGAGGGGGGGGGGGGAGCTTGTCTGTATGTAGTGTGCGGTACGGCTTCCCTGCGTGATGCCAGTTATTCGGCAAGTGTGTTCCAACTGGATATCCAGTACTGGTGGCTGATTAACAGCGGCTCACCTGTACCGTTGTGTTTGCGTGAACTTGGCCATAGATGTTACGTCCTTACAAGTATGTCTTATGGTCTTTTATGTTTCCATCTATGGTTGTGGTCGTAGTTCCCCAGTTTCAGAATAAACGGGTTCTGCGAATGTCTGGAGTTTCTGTACAGTCTTGTGGTGAGTTTGTGGATTACCTCCGTGAGAGTCTCAAGTCGGTATTCCCGGTGAGGGTCCGCGATGCGTGTGTATCGTGGAACATTGCTTGTTTTGTATGTTCTGCAGACGGTGGAGGCGTGTGGGCGCAGCGTATCCCCAGACAGGGGCTGCGTACGTCATCAGGGGTCGAATAAGTGTCATGTACATGGACCTCGACACCCTTCTGTTCAGTGTGCTACGCCTGTTGAGCATAGGGTAGAGCTGTTTAAGCCTCGCGCTTGCTCGGTTGGTCATGTGTTCTATGTGGTCCCTGCAGAGTAATTTCCGGTCCAGCCAGACACCGAGGTATTTGACTTTCTCGCGGAAACGTATTGGGCGTGCATGTAGAGTTATTGGTTTGCAGTATCGGTGTTTGCACAGTTGCTTCGGTCTTCAAGTGAACAGAACGGCTTCGCACTTGTCGACGTTTACTCTAACACGCCATTTCTCTAACCAAGGCTCAGCCACTCTGAGCGCGGTCTGTAAGCGTGACGTAATGTTTGATAGTTTGCAATCTTGCGCGAGGATGGCTGTGTAATCTGCGCAGATTGCCATCGTTGTGTTGTGTGTGGTTGGGAGATCGTTTATGTAGAGGTTAAACAGTAGGGGCTCTAGGATGTTTCCCTGGAGTACTCCCGCGTTTATACCGTGTCGTGTTGATTGTTTTTCCTGCACGTCAGTGTTGAAACTCCTGTCTGTGAAGTATGAGTGTATGAGTATATGAGACGCACCAGCATGTCGGGGAACCCCGCGTCGCTGAGCTTGCGAATGAGGCCGTTGTGCCATAAACGATCGAAAGCCTTTTCGATGTTCAGGAACACCGCCCCTGTTGCTTTGTTTGTGTTGAAGCCATGTGTTATATGTTTCAGAATGAGATTTTCACTCTGCAGCGGAGTGTGCGCTGATATGAAACTTCCTGGCAGATTAAAACTGTGTGCCAGACCGAGACTCGAACTCGGGAACTTCGCCTTTCGCGGGCAAGTGCTCTACCATCTGAGTTACCCAAGCACGACTCACGCCCCGTCCACGATATGTGCCGAGGCACAAATACCTTTCGTTGCTAGCGATGACTCTGACGAGGCTGAGAAGGAGGATGAGGCAGTGCTACTGGGTCCGGCCAGTGCTGCTGCTGCTGCTGTAGGCCTGGCCCACTAGCCTGAGGGGTGGTAGCTGACTGCTTTATCCACAGACACAATGCTGGGGCGACTGTGGCGGCTGTTGTGGCTGCTTCTCGCGTGGCAACTAGCGGTGCCCTTGCTGGCGAGGCATGCGTCTTTGGGCCCCACTTTGGCGAGGTGCCAAAGCGCCAGGATGACCAGAGTAGGTGACGTGGTCGGGGTTGTAGGGCGTGGCTGGGTAGAAGAAGGTGGCTGTTTTAAGAAATCTTCCTCTTTATTATTGGTTCTTCCAATACATTTTCCGGTAGCTCAGCCCCACAGCTCGTGTCGTGGTGGAGACGTGCTGATGCACGCAACCCAGGGTACGCGACGCCGCTCTTGGTCAGCGGCTGTGCAGGCGGTGCGAGGTTTACAGCACGAGGCACGGCCCAGCGCGCCTCCTGCAGACGCGGTGGCTCGTGACGACGCCGGGAGTCGCCAGTGCAGCAGCAGGCAACGCCCCTGCCGGCCGATCCTTGGGGACAGCGTCACTGATGACGACGACGTAACAGCAACCGGGGGCGTTGCAGCTGTGGAGATGTTGCTGCTGTAGAATAGAGAGAGAATAACGAAACAAAGATTAAGTACAACTTTCCAGAAAGTGGTAGCTGCTGTTGGAAGGAAAGACAGAATACAGATGACCACATTGTTATATCAGTAGAGTGAGTAATTACCTTTCACACCGTGGGTCCACGGCGCGAGTATTTCATCAGCATTGTCAGATGTCTCTATTATCCATTCAGGAAAGTCGACCTCCTCTCTAAGGGCTAGGTCACGCTGCCTTTGCAGAGGCATTTCCCTGACCCATTCAGGTATCTCATCCTCATCAGAATCAATATGGTGCCTCCAATCTATCTCGTCAATAAGAACAAAAGATAAATGTACAGATTTGCTAGAGAAGACGAAACACCTCCTATACTGCACATCCCGCCCGGTTGGCCGTGCGGTCTAACGCACGGGTTTCCGAGTGGGAAGGGGCGCCGGTCCCCGGCATGAAACCGCCTGGCGGATTTATGTCGAGGTCCGGTGAACCGGACAGTCTGTGGATGGTTTGCCAGCCGAAGTGGCCGTGCGGTTAAAGGCGCTGCAGTCTGGAACCGCAAGACCGCTACGGTCGCAGGTTCGAATCCTGCCTCGGGCATGGATGTTTGTGCTGTCCTTAGGTTAGTTAGGTTTAACTAGTTCTAAGTTCTAGGGGACTAATGACCTCAGCAGTTGAGTCCCATAGTGCTCAGAGCCATTTTTGAACCTATACTACAGACAAAGAAAACAAACAAACAAAATTAGAACTTTTTTCCACTTACAAGACTGCTCTGTTGTCTCATTGGGTGCTGGAGACTGTTGCTGCAGTCTCCAGCTGCCTGTCTAGGAGGTCTAACCCCTCTAGAATTGTTGCTGTGACAAGACGAAACATAAATTTTTGAATTGCATACCACATAGATATTTCTTTTTTCTATGCTTGCACTTTGCTGGCGCTGTGTATCTGCTGCTGGAGGCCATTCCACAGTGTGCAGCTGGTGTAGTTTTTCAGCCTCCAGCATTGCCTCAAGCTCAAGCTGCATTTTCATCATGTGGGCTACAACAAGAACAAAACCAAATTACACTACTACAACCATGTAATTTTTCAATACTCATGTGACAGTTCCAGTTGTGGACTTTGCACAGGAGGCTGGACCTCAACAGGGAGAGTTTGCTGTGGTTCAACCTCCTCCTCCTCTCGTCTGTCCTCCAAATCCAGAATAAAATCCTGGAGTTGCTTTCTAAAACAAGGAAAAGAAACTGAATTACCGACGAGAATTTTTAACACATTACTTTTTTTCTTGATTTCTACACCATAACCACATATTTACAAAAATAAACTATTTAATCAATTAGTAGTTCATATTCTTCTTCTTCTTCTACAATTCTACATCACTTGTCACTGATGCTGATGCTACTCGATGTCACTGATTGCTTCATTTTAGACAAACAGAAGCACACAACCAAGAAGCAGCCACACTGTCGAATTGATGCTGGCAGAATGAGACTGGGAGTGGAAAGGGTAGAGCTTCCATAGACACAATGATTTGGCAGAAACCAATCAGGAGCGGCTGTTGATGGAAAATATTGAACAGTATTTTTCAGGAGCTAACAGGAGTGTGGAATTCCACCCCACCTGGTGACAAATGCTTGTCTGAGCACGCAGGACTAGTTGGTGCTTGTCTGCCAGGAACGGGTTTCGCGCGCTTTTGCACTCGGGTTCTGGTGCACTCTGGAAATACCAACTAGTTCCACTGATCCGTTCTTTGTGGTGGATGCGCTCGTCGATCCGGATGGAGTAGTCCGGTTCCGGTCGGCAGTTTACTCCATGGCGAACTACAGCCACTGGTCCCGGCTTACGACTGTGCCTAGTGTAGGGAACTACTGCACACACATCCATGCCCGAGGCAGGATTCGAACCTGCGACCGTAGCGGTCGCGCGGTTCTAGACTGTAGCGCCTAGAACCGCTCGGCCACTCCGGCCGGCTATAAACAGTACTCCAGCGCAATGTATTTTCGAGTGTATTTGCATTTATTTATTTTTACAAGCTGTATTTCCGTTCCACGTGCAGCTGGGAAGACAGTGCAGTGTTTTGTGTGCGTGTGTATTTGCAATATATGTTTAAAGCAATATTTGCGAATTTATTGAGGCACCAAACGCTTTACCTAATTTTTTTATGCGCGCAGATATTCCAAAGCAGTGTCGACTTGTAGTTATAATTAATATTTCCTACTGTGCAAGTGTATATTCAATTTGTGAAATCTATCCTGCCAAGTTGTTTACCTATTTATTTGTGACACGTCTTGAAGCAAACTGCTGTGCAGGGATCTTTCTGAAGGCGTATTTAGAGATATATCAAATTGGATTTAATAACTCCTGAAGCAACTCATGCTTAAAGACAATGGAAGGCTGTGGTATTTCCCACAAAAGTGCCTGAAGTCTCTCATGGAGGAAGGTTGGATGAAGACTTAAGAGGTTTCAAAGTGTGCCAGAAACTGCCGTGATCTTTTTAGAGTCGGGGTTCGAGTGTGGCGGTATTCCTCGGAATAAAATGTGTTATATATGTACTAAGATGGAATCTGTTCTTTCGGCCATGACCATGCAGCTCGTTAGAATAAACCTACAATGAAATGAACACCCTCAGCTGCTTACAGGCGTTGACATACGTCAACGGGGACAGATGAAAATGTGTACCCAGACCGAGATTCGAACCCGGGATCTCCTGCTTACATGGCAGACGCTCTATCCACCTGAGCCACCGAGGACACAGAGGATAGCGCGACTGCAGGGATTTATCTTTGACACGCCTCCCACGGGACCCACATTCTCAACGTATTGTCCCGCACTACATTCGTAGTGCCCCCGCCCATTATACTCATTACTCGCGGCGCGTTGCCGATTCCCGTAAGAGTTCGGGCACTGTTTGTGCATTCGCACAGAAGAAGAGGATGGCCAATTGGCCGGTGAGCCTTAACTTTGCGGAACAGCAGTTATGGACTCAGCTTGCTCTGTTTCTTCATGTAAAGTAGAATGTAGCATGTGTAGTACCCTCCTACTGTTGGTCAGCTGTAAACTACTTTTTGGTCAGCTGCAGCGACAGTTTGTGGGGAGGGGTGGTCAAACACAATGTAGGGAGATCTTTCAATCTCCAACTTTATCCTAAGAAAGCGAGAATACTCTGTGAGCCCTTACCACACAGTGAAAGATGAGCAATCGTAATCGTAAATTACGCACTATGACTGAAGCGCTAGAAATATGTGGATGACTTAACTGCATCGATGTAGGACGCTGTCTAGCATGCTTCGATGTATACGTTCGAGAATTCACCATGAATGGACACACTGTGCAGTGCTCTATCTACGTTCACAATCTAGTGTATGGTACATGCAAAGTAGTGGATAGTTGGTTTAGCAATGACGGAGAAATTGGGTAGCGTACTGCCATGTCATTGGTTGGTGTTGAAATTACGGAAAAACTGCTAAAATTGCTAAAAGTGATCCCACTATCAACTGTGAGGATGGTTCCGTCAATCTGATAAATACAAAGTCAGAGGGTGACTTGTCAAAAGTAGAATCCGATTTGGATTTCAGTGAGGCTGCCAGGTTAGAACCAGTCTCTGATGAGGAAGTCATTGAGGTAGAGATCAAAAAGGAGAAGATAGAATTAATAATTTTATCCGATAGTTAAACTGAGCTCAATGTGTCTCAAATTCAGCCAGGTCAGGAAATGCCAAGTGGAAAGGTAGAGGCTCCGAATCGGATGTAGTTGTTGTTTGCGAAACTGGAGTCAAATCAAAAGGAACTAAAGGATAGTAATAGAGAGTTAGAAAGTAAAATAGAGAGTAAAAATGATAATAATAATAATGTCGTGTGACGAGGACCTCCCGTCGGATAGACCGCTCGCCTGGTGAAAGTCTTTCCATTTGACGCCACTTCGGCGACTTGCGCGTGGATGGGGATGAAATGATGATGATTAGGACAACACAACACCCAGTACCTGAGCGGAGAAAATCTCCGACCCAGCCGGGAATCGAACCCGGGGTCTTAGGATTGACAGCCCGTCGCGCTACCCACTTTTTTTTGGGGGGGGGGGGGGGGAAGGCGTTGTTGTTATTTATTTATTTGCATTGTGTTTTGTAATAGTCACTATTGCCATGAAATTATGTGGACACATTGGCGAAAGAGAAAAAAAATATATAAATTCTGGGTAAAGAAAAAGGAAAAGCAAAAAGAAATAAAATCCGCGCAATCTGCAACGCGCTCTCCCATCCGCGGAGGTCAGAAGTAGAATCGATCGTAGGCGGCTTAAACTCAGACACCATCGGGGTAGGAGGGGTAGGTGCCCTCAGCTCCAGGCACCCGCCAACTTAGTGGAGGTCTAACAAAGACCCCTCGAAATAGTTAGCAAATAAATAATGTTCGGTAACGTGGCATGTTTTCGAGAGCTGCATGGGCTGTTCGTAAATAGGTCCAGAGGTCGAGGCGGGATTTAGGTCCCTCATGAAAGAGATAAGCGACCGCCCACCCTTTGACCCACGTAACAGCATGACATTTGGCGGCGGGAAAATGTTTTTCCTCCGAGTGTAGGAACATTCGAGGCTCGATTGTGTCTGGTGGCACCCGGAGATAGCAGGCAATGATTTGCTGCACGAAGCGCCAGACATCTTGCGCAGAGGCGCATGTCAGACGGTGTTCATCAGTGTCCAGTTGCTGGCAAAGGAGACAAAGAGGGGATTCTCAACTACCGGGGGCGGACAGTAAAATTGATACCAGTAATAAAGAGTTAAGAGAAGAAATGACATCAAAAATGAGTAGTTTAAATTATAAAATTAATGCTATCCATAATGATAGACAAGTTAAAGTAGGGCAACAGTTAAATAAAATGCATAGTACTTTTAAATGCAAAATTGACAAAGCTCGCAAAGATTTCCAAGTTGCAGATGAACTTTTGGAATGGAGGTTGTCAGAAAGAATAGGCAATGATTCCAAACTTTGCTCTAACAGAATAAATGAGGTGAAAGTTAAAGTAGATACCTGTCAGAAAAATATTAAAGAAGTAAAAGAAAATTGTAAGGAATTTTGCGAATAGGTGGACAAAAGATGTTCTGACAGGGTGGGAGCAGTAGAATTACAGGTGGAAGAACTGAATACTAACTTTACTAACCTAGAAAATAGAGTAATCTCCGTTAGTTCTAGTAATACTACTGTACAGCATGTGAATTCAGTTAACGCCGCTTTTACCGGGTGTCGACAATTCTTACGTTTTGATCCAGGCAAACAAATTCACCCTCTAGAATTCTGGAGTGACTTTGAAGATGTTATGCCTAATGCCTCGTCAGAAAGGGAGAAAATTTCCTTTATAAGAAGTTATTTGTCAGGAGATGCTCTGCGGTGGTCAGTTGACGTCATGATAAAATGTAAAACCCTTTCTGAATTTAAATGTGCATTTCTTAACGGATACTGGTCACACAACAAACAAAATGATGTTTTAAGAGAGTTTTGGAGTGGTAAAACGTTTTCCCCAGGATGTGAATCAGTAAAAGATTTCTCTGGGAAGTGGGTTTCACGACTGTCACATTTGACAGAAAAGATGAAATCGGATATGATTATTATGGGTTTAGAAGGTAAACTGCCTTGGTACTGGCAGAGAACAATCATTTCCGCTCTTAGAGATAATTTCATTGAATATTTAGAGAGAGTAGAAAGAATAGCTGCTGCGGAGGAGCAAATGCAGCATAATAACAGACCTTCTAACAATCACGTACAAAACAGAAATCAGGATAATGGAAACGTGAATGTTAGAAGTATGGAGGTTAGAAATACTAGGACAAATTATCAGAGTCAAGGTCGTGGTAGAGGAAGAGGGGATAGACACTCAGCACGCTTTCGTAACAATTATTATGACAAAAGCAGAAGTGTAAACACAGCGCAACTGAGACAAGGAGGAGGACAAAATGCTATAATATCTAATGCTGTAGCAAATGAACGCAACAGGCCGCGAGTGGGAAACTAAATCCAGTCTACGAGGAAACTGGCGCTCACCAGCGGTAACCGCAACACAGCCAGTAATAACAACACAAACAACAGTCATCAAACGTACTCAAACAGAACACAGAGATGATGAAATAGGAACAGAAAATACTAGTGATGTGTTAAATCACTCTCATAATATAGTGGACAGTATTTTGGATACTTTGGAGAAATGGGTCAAAGAAGAACAAGAATACACTGTAGATAATAGGGAGAAAGTAATTAACGGGTTTGAGTCTGATAGGGATGAAGATGAGGTAAAGCTTACATCTTCGATAATGATGGCAATCTAAAAGCTGAGGTTGTGGTAGCAGAAGTAGAGTCAGTTTTGCAAAGTTTTAAGGAGGAGGACTGAAAGAAGGGGGTAGCAATAGTAAAGAGATACAGGAACCTAATAACTGTGTTAACTTGCCACAAATGGTAGAAGCAATGTTGCGCAGGGACGCAGTTGAGTCGTCAAGTGCTTTGATTTGAAATTGGTGGACAGGTTGGAGAAGGTAGCTAAAAATGTAGAGATTAATGAACTCCAAAATATACGTGTGAATTTACTTGCAACTAATGAGAACTACTTTAGCAGAAAGCAGGTTGAAAGTGATTTGTTAGAAGATGTGTATGAGGAAACTGTTCAGACTAAATTAACCTACCCTATTAGAGAAATTGACATCTCTGAAGTAACGCAGCGTAATAATTTTGGTAGTGGCAGCGAAATAAGTGCTGTGCCCCAAGTACTCTTTGATGCTATTCCTGATAAGAATAATCTAGCTGACATGAAAGAAAGTGGTTTAAGAACACTAGGTGTTACTAGAAAATTCTCTAACCCAGTACAACACGAGGAGTTAGTACCAATTGATATAAATAAAGTAACAATAGAACAATTTGCATATAAGAAAAGAGGCAGTAATAATAAAGTATGGGAACTGTCTACTACAGTAATAAGGAACAACGGATATGTGCAGATGGGTACTGACTTTGGTAGTATTGTGCCAGATGCTAAGGCAATAAGTGAAAATAGGAAAAGGAGGCACTATGAAAAGGCTTTTCCTACTAGTTTTAGCATTAATATGCTAGTAGTAGTAAAATCTAATGAAAGATCTAAAACTAAGAAGTTTATGCTAGGTCATAAAGTACCATTCAGGAAAATAACAAAGTGATTTAAAAATAACAGTAACTAGATACTGTATGGAGTCTGCCACTGTTTGGCGGATACACGGTTTGGCGTACCGTGTAGTCCCAGCTGGACGAAACTTTATTTCCGTTTCAAGTTTCATTCCCTTCTTCTGTTCTATCATAGTAAGTAAGAATTACATATGTCTTATTGTTGTACATATTCTATTAGTTTATTAAGTCTTCTTAGTAAGTAATCTTCTTAGTGCAAGGCAAAAGTAAATTTGCGTACCAATAAGATGAAGAACATAGCTAAAAATAAACAGATAAAAATAAGATTATTAGAAAGAGTGAGTAACTACAAAAGTAGAGAGACACTTTGCATTACGAAAAGTTATTGAAGCTATGAATGCATAAATATAATCCATTAGAATTTGCATAAAGTGATAATTCTGGTGGGAATAAGGTTGTCTGAAGAGCAAAAAGGATAAGAGTGTAATGCCCCTAGAGGCAAGCAATAGCGTTTGAATATTAATAAAAGGGAGATGCGTGGAAGTGGTGTGAGGATCAAACCAAATATATAAATAAATAAGGAGGTCAGTAGGTTGAATAAGAGAAAAAGGGAGAAACAAGTGGCGAAACAGGTATCCTTGAAAATAGAAAAGCTGACGAAATGAAACAAATATGCTGAGATATATAATTAAATGACGAAGAATTGGTGCATAATTTCCCTCACGTTTCAATAAAATGGTGGAAAACGCTTAATCTTGCTTAAGGCAGATACTAAGTTTAATTAGTAAAAATAGTCAACAGAATCCTACAAATATGTTGGGAAATGCAGATCATAAAATATCAATAAGTTGAAAATAATAAACAATTTTAAATAATGCATACACCAAAGCAAAGTAAGTGCTGTTAAGTAAATGACTTCTTTAGTATACTAATCCATACGATAATGAAGCCAGCCACAAGTATAACTTGCAAAGGTTGCTCAATCTTCTAAGCTAAAGCAAAATCTCAAGTAATAAAAGATAACGCAAATTTGCCAAAAACTCACTATTTAAGAACATAAAGGTAACTTGATTACATAAAAGATATGATCTATGAAAAAAGAAAAGCATGAATGCAAAGTTTGTGATTCAGGCTAAATTATGAACTAAAATGATATAACTTAGTGCTAATTGTCTTTCTGACAACATCTCGGTTATTAGAACTGTTGCCAGAATATAGACTATAAATTGTGCTTTGTCCCCCCTTAGACGTAAGTTGAGAACAGAAGCTTAGGCTATGTTATCTGTTTCTCAGGGACATGGAGGCTGCATGAAAGACTAACTTCAAGCTATAGTGGAAATGGACGAAAGGACGACCAGATCTACAGTGAATCATATCCTTTCCTTTTTATAACAAAACTGAATGAAAAAGTAAATTCTCCTGCCACATTTCTAATCAGTAAGCGAAAAACTGTAGTAAGGATGCCCACCTTAGTGCCTACGATTATGGTGAAAAATGTGAGTACTGTAAAGAGAAAAATTCATGTGTGTTTCTTTTCAGGTAAAGACTAAAAAATTCATAAGTGGAAAACGAATAATAATAATTTTGTAACTATTGAAAAATTTATGCACTGTTTCTACGTAAAATATTGTAAATGATTTTGTGAATCTCTTTTATATTGTATTTTCTATGTGTATATAAGCATGATTATTTTGTACGTGTAGTAATAAGGAATTTCTAAAAATCAATTTTATTTAAAAGAGGTAAATTAAATCATTACATCGCTTGTTTTTTTGTTGGATGTTTAATTTTGCTCAAAAATAGATTTTTTCACAAAAACAAATAGGGGGTGATGAGGCAAAGCAAGCGCTGTATCGTGGGTGAGCTACAGAGGCGCGCGAGTGCGCCGGGACTTCCCCCAGTTCACTGCTAGTAGCTCCACGTCATCTTAACACATCCGCGCTTAGCGCGCAAGTGTTGCACCACAATTAAGTATGAAATTAAAAATCAAAATTTACGTTCAAAACTTTGTTAAAAATATAGTTTAGTTTAATAATACTCCAAATATCAAGTTTTATGTACCTAGAGTAAATGGTTTATGTAAAAATGCAGTTTTAAGAGAAAAATAACTGGCGCTAAATAATAAAGCTAGAAGGCCAGAATTCGGTCAGAAGGTGCCTTTAGAACTTATAAATAAATGGTGCAAGTTTCAAAACCATAGAACAAAAATTAACATCAGGATCCACGTTTTTAGGAAAAATGAAAAGCGCTAAATATTGGACTTAGAAACGTAAAAAATTGGTTTATGCTTCAGTTTACACCAAAAATAATAACTGAGAGACCATGTTAAGCTACCTCTTATAGCCGGCCGGTGTGGCCTTGCGGTTCTAGCGCTTCAGTTTGGAACCGCGTGACCGCTACGGTCGCAGGTTCGAATCCTGCCTCGGGCATGGATGTGTGTGATGTCCTTAGGTTAGTTAGGTTTAATTAGTTCTAAGTTCTAGGCGACTGATGACCTCAGCAGTTAAGTCGCATAGTGCTCAGAGCCATTTGAACCATTTTGAACTACCTGTTATAGTTTTTGAATAATTAAGTAAAAACCAATTTTGTAACTAAAGTATACCCGAGATTAAGTACCTGTAATTTTAATGATATAGAATTTTTGTTAAAGCAGATGATAAAACCTGCCACTTAATAGAGCTATACTAAATTTTAGAGTTGTAGTATTAATAACAGCCAATACAAGTTCTAGCAAAGGTATGGTTCAGAGGTAAAGGTCTGCCGTTAGATCTGCTATAAAAATTCTAGAAGGCAAAGTTTTTATTCAAGGGAGCTGAAACTTATTTGTGCTGTCAAAGGACTTATCTAAATACATGTAAAAATTAAGAAGTTTCTTAATTTATAACTATGTTATTGAAAATTATATGTCCGAAAAAGCGGTCGTTCGGAGGCTGCGGCAGTACGCAGAAGCCATAGACAACAAATGTTCCCTCGGCCGTTCGCTGAGGCACCTGTATAAATACAGTCCGAGAGGCAGTAGGAAGGTTCACTTCGCACTCAGCCTCTGTATGATCCGCGTCGGATCGCGCTCTGCCTTGGATGACGTCAGAGCCGGACTGTGACGGATCGTGTATTTGCGGTGAAAACGGATAATGAACTCGCGGGGACTGTACACCGTCCTGGATCGCTTAGGATTCGCGAAAGTAGCTGTTAGTGTGCCGTCCGTGAGAATTATAAATCCGCGTGGCAAGTGGCGACTATTATTTCCACATTTGTGGCGAGCATTAATTTTGAAAATTTATGTTGAACATTCAGTTGAGTATTATTAGTCAGGGCGATACACAATCTGGTAGGAACGTACCGTAGAGGTCGCCTCTGAACTGCTAAACGTGGTGTTAGAATAGAAAGATTTACTTTCAGTTGTTTGTGTGAGAAACTTTACTCAGTACAAGTATTAACTTGAACTCTATACTTTTATGTAAATTTAGTCCTGATCTCGCTAAGTAGAAGGAGAATAGGAAGTTTTCCTTCAGTGGGGTGGACCAGAATGTGGCCGTGCAGTTTGTAAACTAAGGTTACTATGTTTCCCTTCGCTTTCCGGCTAACTACAAAATTAGTTGCCAGGCTCGCGTGAGAAAGACGGCGTCAAAACTATAACAAATAATAAAAATAACTTTGCCCTCCGCCCCAAAAAGCGGTGCACAGAAACAGAGGTGGAGTTTTCAAGGGGTCTGATAGAATATTTGGAATGCCACCTGACCCTTTCATATAAAATTCCATGGGTTTATGCTCCATATAAAATCTGAAGTAATTACATAGTGTATGACAACAACGTTAATGATCAAAGAAAAAATGACCTGTATGTTTAATGAACATGAAATATAAAGGAAGAAAACTGCACTGGTACAAGCATGAATGAATGCTAAATTGGCCCAATCTAGAGAGGTACATGAAAATCTGAGCTGAAAAGTCATCTAACCCATCTAACCCAGATGCAACCATTAGTGGATGCGAGGTTTCTATTACAGACACAATCGAAATGATATATCCTATAAACAGTAATGTAGGCGGTTGCAATAAAATTGAACATGGTTCATAACAGTGAGTATGTGAATAGGTCATATAGCATGTATAGGACGTCTCTAATCAATGCTGCGTGTCAAGAGCTATTGTAAATGGGGGGCATTTAAGCAAATAGCAATTGCGGAAACCAAGTAGATGTACTGAGTCCAAGGTCTACAATCAGTATAATGGCTAATCAGTATTATGGATGAGAGAGGATCTGTTATACCCGCAACCACTGAGGGTATATGATCACCAGGCTCTAATTAATGCACTAGAATGATGAAGTATTAACTGACTGTCATAAGAGATACCTGTTAAATACTGGATACTAAGTATATAGTCCTCATACAATGTGACAATTACGTGTGGGAGAGGTTACCCATGAGATTTGGGGGCGATGACATGGCAGCTACATGTTTGTATGTAGCTATTTATTTATAAACCAACCAACTTAGTAAGCTGTAATCTCTTCCTCTACCTTACCTAAATTGATAATACATCATTAAAAATACTAAAACATTTATGGTCAGCTGACTCTAATTGGTCATTAAGAAGATGATCTGAGTACCACGTTTTATTTCTGTAAATTTGTATGTTTCTCAAAACACTCAGCTTCTTACCGTTGGGAGCTTTATGTAGAATTTTCATACTATGTAGAACATCTGCTACTCTATGTTCAGATACATGAAAATGGTTGTTGGTTGTTTTGGGGAAGGAGACCAGACAGCGAGGTCATCGGTCTCATCGGATTAGGGAAGGACGAGGAAGGAAGTCGGACGTGCCCTTTGAAAGGAATAATCCCGGCATTTGCCTGGAGCGATTTAGGGAAATCACGGAAAACCTAAATCAGGATGGCCGGACCCGGGATTGAACCGTCGTCCTTCCGAATGCGAGTCGAGTGTCTAACCACTGTGCCACCTCGCTCGAATATGAAAATGGTCCCCAGAGGTAGTTCTGTTATGTAAACTTATGTGTTCTCTGAAGTGGGTCAAAGAATATCTCCCTCTACGTCAACACAAAAGCCTTTGTACGTGCTGCAGTGCAGTTTTTACATCCAACATTTTTATACCTACCTTGATGATTTTGTGTATTATGTCTTAGCTTGGAGCGTAAAATATTAGTTGTATTAGAGGCAAGAACTACATTAGAAATGTTGTTCAACTTTGCCTGAAAGTGGGTCATCGTAAATCACACAAATATACTTTTCCTCCTTTACCTTATTAGCACTTTCATTCGTATTTTTTTCTTTTTCACTTGTTTATAAATGTCATCAACAGTAGCTGGGTCACTACCATTTTCAAAAGTGATATGTTTTAATGTTGCCAATTTTTGCATGACACTGTCCTTCACAGTGAAATTCTCAACAGTCAATGTATACAGAATAAAAGTATGCTTTTTATATTTGATGGGGTGACACAAATTTACATTAGTAATCAGACCTATAGAGATGGGTTTCCTGAAATACTAAACTTATGATGGCCAGCTACTGTTTTCATAGTAAGATCTAAATAGTTCATTCTATTGTCTTCATCCAGTTCAACAATAAATGTAACCCGGTTACACATCCGATTAAGAGCTGTAAGATAGCTGTACACATCCTTGACGTCGCCTTGAATAAGAGTGATAGTATACCTTCTATAATATACTGTTTTTGCTTTAAGATCAGCATTGTTATTGAATAATTTATTTTCCAGCTTCTTTTAAAGACATTGGCCATTGCGCCAGCAAGGAAGTTGCCAGTGGTTAAGCCATAATGTTGATCATAAATTGTATTGCTGAACTGGAAAACATTGAATAAAAGCAGCAAATCTAACAGCTCAATAAATTCTTCTGGTTCTTCATGGCTTAGTTTCTGATAATTCATGATGTTGGTTTTAATGACTTAAATGCATTTCATAATGGCAGTTTTGGTATACAGATTTTTTATATCAAAACTAACAAGTTTTACACCATCAGGTATTTTAATATCTTTCAAGAATGCCACTAGCTTTGCACTATTTTTAAAGTTAAATGACAACTTAAACACAAACAGTTCTCTAAGTGTATTATTAAGGTACCTATTTAATTTTTCATTTGATGCATGTCTACCATCAACTGCCGGCCTCAAAGAATTATAAGATTTATGCACCTTAAATTGTGCGCTTAATTTTGGATGTACAAAGGCCATTATTTTTAGACTGCTGTCTACAAGGAAATTGGACTCAAACCATCTGCTTTCTAATTTCAGCATTAAATTTAATGACATGATGCTGGTAGCATAAGACTGTTGAAAAAAGTCATAATGGAACAGTAAAAGTGTCTACAATGTTATCACAGCATACGAAGTGTGTTCTTCATTTCCATCCATAGCGATGCCCCACACACAGAATGTATACCTTACAACATTGTTGAGAATACCTTATATCACTGCCAGTCGGCCCCTTTTGCTACTTCACCTGCATAGGGAGCACTGAGAGAATGAACATATGTCTCTGACAAGTAACTTCAAGTGTTTGAGTGCAGTGAACCTGTGCACCTTTTACTCTACAATATGGATCGCTATGGAGAGAGACTCGATCTATGATTGACATATCTTAATTCCTCTTCAATTATGTTGTCAAATATGTGTTGGAACATAAAGTTCCTGACTTCTGCTCACTGTATAAATTATGTGTTCCTTTTGAAGTCAGATCTAGAAGCTGGAGAGATCTTGAGGGATTGAAAAAGAGTCTCTGACTGTTCTTTCCACCAACCTGTCGTCTTCTAAAGTTGTGTCACAGTGCAGAAGACAGCTCGTCGGTTGTGGGAACTTTTTCGGCAGAGACTGCTACGCTGTCAGTTCGAACCTATGATTGTGCTTTTTGCAGGATTCCACTTGTCCAGGTTAGTCTCTGTAGCTACAGAGGGCAAGATCTGTAGTACTGACAAAGATGGTAGACAAACTTCTCATTAATGAATCCTGTTTGGTTATTATTAGAATATTCACAAACGTACACATTCTTTTACAATACTCGACGTAGCTTTCCAAATTGTATGGTCACTTTTCCATCCAACTTCCGCAATATGATACACATGACCGTCTCTCCGGTACGCACTAGACAGAGGAGTATTACATAGTCAAACTAAGTTACGGCGATATAGAGTACAACACGTCCGGCTCTTAAGAACACCCGAAACAGAGTGACTATTACATAGTCACATCTAAGTAACGCACGTCCCATGTCCGACCCTCCAGAATGCCTGAAACAGTGACTTGCACAGCCGAAGTACATTGTCTCCCAGGTGCGCGAAAGTGACCCCGTGTCCGAAGCACTTCAGTTGCAATATCGTTACTCTTATTTTTCTCAAAACTAGTGAAATTTAATAAACAAAAGCGATAGGTTCGTAGGGCAACCATGAAAGATTGTTATACTAAATCTGGGCTAAATACAATGAAAAGTACATGCATAATTAATAAGAGAAGTTAGGCGTTTTGGCGCCTAGGCATAGTCTAATATATACAGTCGCGATACTCTCGCTGATTTTTGTTATACACAGCGACAACAGCGCCCCAAGAGGTGGAGAAGCTACGCTGCTGAATACGGTATTCAGTAAATGTAAACAGTATCGTTTATATTCATTTTTAAGATGGTTTTTACGAAAGGTAGCGTATGTAGCGCAAGAAATTGCAGTAATAATAGGAAGAAGACACCACATTTGTCATTCTTCAGGTTTCCTAAGGATCCTGAGAGGTATGAAACATCACATTAGAGCGCTCTTTATTTACGATTTTTTTCTAAACTGTATTGAGTTACTGAATTTGTTTTTTTTAGGAGCAAGAAATGGTTAATAAATAGTAGAAGACAGGACCTGCTGCGAAAGATGTCCTTTATTTGTACAATAACGTGAAGTTTTGTGCGTTACATTTCGAGTCAAACCAGTTCATGAGCCGACCGAAGTGGCCGAGCGGTTCTAGGCGCTTCAGTCTGGAACCGCGGACCGCTACGGTCGCAGGTTTGAATCCTGCCTCGGGCATGGATGTGTGTGATGTCCTTAGGTTAGTTAGGTTTAAGTAGTTCTAAGTTCTAGGGGACTGATGACCTCAGATGTTAAGTCCCATAGTGCTCAGAGCCATTTGAACTATTTTGATCCAGTTCATGAGCGCGGAAAAGAAGACACTAGTATGGAATGCAGTTCCTACGTTATTTGATGTGCCGAATAAGCCACAACTATTGACAATGAAGAGAAAGTTGCCATACAAACGTGAAAGTGTTACTGCAAAAACAATAAAACTGTCTCCTGACACAGAAGAAGCAGCTACCACAAGTGTTACTATACGAGAGACACCTATAATACCACTAACAACGGAATCTGCAACAAAGACATCTTTTGAAGATGAAACGCTTAGACTACGTGAAATTATTCGCGTGTTGGAAAATCGTGTGAAATGTAAAAACGTGCAAATCATTAGACTTCGTACAAAATTACTACGTGACAAGGAAAGTGCCCATCGTAAGAATAAACTGCAACCACAACGTCACAGGACACAAGTACAATAGGATAAGCTCATTTTAAAAAGTATTGGTTCCAAATACTTGAAAAAAGATGCTCTCGATGTACTGACAAGCCAAATCAGTATACCATTGAATGGAAAACGTGGTGCGAGATGGAAAGATAAAACTAAATTATTTGCACTTAATTTGTTGGATTATAGTACTCAGACATACAGTTTTTTATCACACTGTTTTAGCCTTCCATCAGTACGTACCTTGCAAAGGTATGTGGAAGATATACAATTAAATTGAGGGATAAATAATAACATATTTCATCTTTTAAAGCAGAAAGTGCAGCAGTTACCAGAAACTGATATAATTGTTAATTTGTCTATGGATCAGACGTCACTAATGGAAAATTTGATATATGACAGCTCTAGGGATCGTGTTATTGGATTTGAAGACATGGGTTTCATACGTACATCTGTGGTTGCCAATACTGCATTAGTTATAATGATTAACGGCATCTTCTCAAATTTTAAACAGTCATTAGTATACTATTTCTCCAAAGGACCAGTAGGAGCCACCCATCTGACGCGTATATTTTTTGAAGTTGTCAAAAAACTCACAGAGATTGGTTTGGTTGTAAAAACATGTGTGACTGACCAAGGCTCGAATTTTGTGAACTAGAGGCACAGACTGGGTATCACGCCAGTTAATCCATGCTTAGTACACGAAGGGAGTAAGATCTACTTTTTTTATGACACCCCACACTTGATAAAAAGCATACGTAATAATTTATTCAGGTATAACATTATCCACACAACAGATGAAGGAGGGATTGGCACTGCTTCATGGAAGGACATTTGTCAGTTGTACTCAAGCGACTGTGAAAGGAAGTACAAGTTGGCCCCCAAGCTCACTAAAAGAGCTGTCCAACTACCAGCGTTTTCAAAAATGAAGGTAAGCACTGCAGTTCGAGTGTTGAGTCATACAGTAGCAACAGGCATTGAGACACTTGTTACTTGTGGTACCATATCATCATCTGCTACTGCTACTGCAGATTTTTGCCAAAAAGTAAACGATATTTTTGACATATTTAATGCATATAGTGTTAAAGGGCCTGTATCCTTAAGGAACTGCATTACAAGTGCCTCAAGACATTTGGAAATATTAAATACACTGAAGCCATGGATACAGTCATGGAAATTTGTAAATGTTGACGGGAAAGATTTTTCATCTAGAATTAAGTGTGTTAAAGGACTTCTGGGTAACATAAGCGCTTTCAACATGTTTGTTGATGATGTTGTGGATGGAACCAAGTTATATTTATTAACACGCAAAATTAATCAAGATCCACTGGAAAACTTTTTCTCAGTGATAAGGCATAAAGGCGGTTTTTGTAGCAACCCATCACCACGACAGATTTGTGCTGCATTCAATAATTGTGCTTTAAGCAAATTAATGAACACACACAGTGTAGCTACCTCCAATTGTGAGGGGATCAACTGGGGTCAGACAATACTAGATATGACAGCAGCGCCCAAATTACTTGTTTCACCACTGTTGGACATCAGTGACACGAGTTCAGTGATCAGACTACCAAATGTGGAAGTCCAAACTGACCTCGGAGAGGCAAACAGCATGAGATACGTGTTTGGTTATGTATTAAAGAAACTGCTTACAATTCATGATTGTTATAAATGTAGGACAGTACTTGTAGATGTCAGCCAAGACTCAAATGACAACGTTTATTGTCATTTTAAAAGCTATGAAGGCAACTTTGGAAGCCTATTTATTTGTACAGAAGATGTCAAAGAATTTTTAACTCATTGTGAGACTAAGATGTCTTCTACTTTTGATGAATATGCTCACATAAGTAATTGTGGTGCTTTCTTTGTGAACATGTTGATGGACATCCCCAATTTTCCACCTGAGTGCTGTGCTGAAAATAAACCGCTGTTAATAAGACTGTTTGTGAAAGTGAGGCTCTTTTACATTATTAAATTCAGGAATCAAGACTTAGTCTGTAGGAGCAAGAGAAGAAATAAAAAAGTGATGAAGCTAGCTCATTTGGGTTGCTAAAGTGTTAGGACTGACTCATTCATTTAATTTTATTTTCGTTAAATGTATCAGTGGGATATAATAAAGTTTTAAAACAGTCCTGCTTTTTATTGAGATAACCTGATACCACAAAGAATAAGATGGAAATTGTATTTTTGGAAGCAGGCTTCCTGCAAAGCAAAACGTAATGAAAAGTGATGTGTCGCTTCATTTTTACTGCTTCATCTATATACTTCATACGTGGGATATACAGCATGCATTCTCTTACTTTCAGTGGAAGAAGTGCGATTTTATGCCACTTCTTAATTATCTCTTCAAGAATATGTTGCAGCTTATGTCACTTCATTCAATAGTTTGTGCTCTGTTTACTTATATTTCACGATCATTTATGTCTCTCGCTGTTCTCCTAACACTTGTGACGCAAAAATATACTAACTATTTTGTAAATTACGTACAAAACGAATTAAAAACAAACATTATTTTTACGCTGTATCTGCCGTCTGAGGAAGGCGAGCTTTCTGGCCGCTAGGGGCGCTAGTGTCACTTGAACTGTCAAATGGTAACAACTTTCACAGCAGAAAGTGTCGCGACTGTATATATTAGACTGTGGCCTAGCACCCGAACGTACCGACCAATCAGAAGCAACTTCACTACAATTAGCGGACTCTCCCACGGGACTGGCACATACTGTACCATCTGTCACTTGTATATGACTCCACTTTTGTACCGTTTACTACTTCACATGTATCAAGCTGCATCAAGGCGAGCTTCTAGCAAAATAAAATACTGGCGGCCACAGCCAGTAATATGAGGTGTGATTGGAAAGTTTTAAGATTGGATCCGGTACTGCTTACTGGTTTTGCGGGCAGGTACACGGAGGTTGGGGAGTGAGTCATTGCCTTGTCCTTGAACGCCCTCTGACAGCAAACTGCGTTTCCTTTATTCAGTTCGTTGTGGTAGCTGGTTGAGTGGGAGTCTGTTAGGGCTTGTTGCAGGATTCTGCTTGTGTGAAAATGGACGGAAAAACGGAACGAGTTTGTGTGAAATTTTGTTTTAAAACCAGGAAATCAGCTTCTGAGACTTATGAACCATTAAAAACAGCTTTTGGAGATAATTGTATGAGCCAGTCAAATGGTTTTGTCTGGTTCAACAGATTTGAAAACGGCCACGAATCATTTGAAGATGAACCACAGTCCAGCTGTCCTTCCACCTCAAACACGAATGAAAATGTGAAAGTTCGCGATTTAGTGCCCTCTGATCGTAGACTTACATTTAGGGAATTGCTGATTAACTAGTTTCTATGCAGTTCAGTCGATTTTAAATGAAAATCTAAACATGCGTCGAGTGTCCGCAAAATTCATTCCATGTGACTAGAGACAATACCGACTGGAAGTATGCCAAGAACTGATTAATCGGACTAAAATGACCCAGATTTGTTAAATAGGGTAATTACAGGTGACGAATCGTGGGTATATGGATATGATCCTGAAAGCAAAGTGCAGTCTTCACTAGTCTTCAAAGTGCAGGTTCACTACGACCGAAAAAAGCATGGCAAAGTCGGACGAAGGTGAAGACAATGTAGGTGATTTTTTTCGATTCTACCGGTGCTGTGCGTCATGAATTTACCCATGAAGGACACAATTAACCAGGAATACTACAAATGTGTCCTTGAGCGTTTGCGCGAAAAGGTGTGGAAGAAAAGGCCTGCATTGCGGAAAGACGGGAGTTGGGTGCTACACCATGACAATGTTCCAGTTCATCGTGTCTTCTCCATCGTTGAATTTCCGACTAAATTCAAAATTCCTGTGCTTCCACAACCGCCATTTTCCCCTGATTTGGCCCCTGCAGACTTCTACCTGTTTCCTAAACTGAAATTTTCACTGGAAGGGAAGCGATTTCACTCGATTGAAGACATCCAGGCAAATATGGAGAGTGTCCTGAATACACCTCAGGAAAAAAATTTCCAGGAGTGTTTCCAAAAGTGGAAACGCCGTTGAAGTCGGTGTGTTCAGTCACAAGGGGACTATTTTGAAGGAGATATACCACAGTAGCATGTAGGTACCACCATTGTACAATTACAAGCCCATTCTTAAAACTTTCCAATCACACTTCGAATAACTAGTGTCAAACATAGGGTGCACTGTGATCTAATGTCTGACACTAGCAGCTGGCTGTTTTTCTTGTTGAAACGTCATGGGTAAGAAAGGAACAGCCTATTATTTTAGTAAGACGTTGTTGTTTCGTCACATATGTTTTCATCATTGACGATCATTTTATAGGAAATGATATTGTGGCAGTACAGATCCCAGAAAGGCGCCTTGTAAACCTTGCGAGCAGACGCAGGCTAGCGTACTGGGTTGGCTATATTCTGTACGGCAGTTGTTGGTGCACAAGCTGCACCAGGAGAAGTGGGAGCGGTAACGAGTCACATGGAGGCCGAGCGTGGCCACCCACAGCAGCTATGGCTTTGTAGTTCATCCGCTAGATGTCGGCGTCCTTTGAGCTCTGCTAGAGAGCCTATACAGGGTGTTACAAAAAGGTACGGCCAAACTTTTAGGAAACATTCCTCACACACAAAGAAAGAAAATATGTTATGTGGACATGTGTCCGGAAACGCTTACTTTCCATGTTAGAGCTCATTTTATTACTTCTCTTCAAATCACATTAATCATGGAATGGAAACACACAGCAACAGAACGTACCAGCGTGACTTCAAACACTTTGTTACAGAAACGTTCAAAATGTCCTCCGTTAGCGAGGATACATGCATCCGCCCTCTGTCGCATGGAATTCCTGATGCGCTGATGCAGCCCTGGAGAATCGCGTATTGTAACACAGCCGTCCACAATACGAGCACGAAGAGTCTCTACATTTGGTACCGGGGTTGCGTAGACAAGAGCTTTCAAATGCCCCCATAAATGAAAGTCAAGAGGGTTGAGGTCAGGAGAGCGTGGAGGCCATGGAATTGGTCCGCCTCTACCAATCCATCTGTCACCGAATCTGTTGTTGAGAAGCGTACGAACACTTCGACTGAAATGTGCAGGAGCTCCATCGTGCATGAACCACATCGTACTTTTAAAGGCACATGTTCTAGCAGCACAAGTAGAGTATCCCGTATGAAATCATGATAACGTGCTCCATTGAGCGTAGGTGGAAGAACATGGGGCCCAATCAAGACATCACCAACAATACCTGCCCAAACGTTCACAGAAAATCTGTGTTGATGACGTGATTGCACAATTGCGTGCGGATTCTCGTCAGCCCACACATGTTGATTGTGAAAATTTACAATTTGATCACGTTGGAATGAAGCCTCATCTGTAAAGAGAACATTTGCACTGAAATGAGGATTGACACATTGTTGGATGAACCATTCGCAGAAGTGTACCCGTGGAGGCCAATCAGCTGCTGATAGTGCCTGCACACGCTGTACATGGTTCGGAAACAACTGGTTCTCCCGTAGCACTCTACATACAGTGACGTGGTCAACGTTACCTTGTACAGCAGCAACTTCTCTGACGCTGACATTAGGGTTATCGTCAACTGCACGAAGAATTGCCTCATCCATTGCAGGTGTCCTCGTCGTTCTAGGTCTTCCCCAGTCGCGAGTCATAGGCTGGAATGTTCCGTGCTCCCTAAGACGCCGATCAATTGCTTCGAACGTCTTCCTGTCGGGACACCTTCGTTCTGGAAATCTGTCTCGATACAAACGTACCGCGCCACGGCTATTGCCCCGTGCTAATCCATACATCAAATGGGCATCTGCCAACTCCGCATTTGTAAACATTGCACTGACTCCAAAACCACGTTCGTGATGAACACTAACCTGTTGATGCTACGTACTGATGTGCTTGATGCTAGTACCGTAGAGCAATGAGTCGCATGTCAACACAAGCACCGAAGTCAACATTACCTTCCTTCAATTGGGCCAACTGGTGGTGAATCGAGGAAGTACAGTACATACTGACGAAACTAAAATGGGCTCTAACACGGAAATTAAGCGTTTCCGAGCACATGTTCACATAACATCTTTTCTTTATTTGTGTGTGAGGAATGTTTCCTGAAAGTTTGGTCGTACCTTTTTGTAACACCCTGTATAGGCTCTCTAAGCTCTGTTATTGTAGCAGTAATCATGTATTCTGACGCTTGTCAGGTGACAAAAATCGCTATGAAAGCACGTGACCAGTTTTCCCAGTGCTGTAAATCCGTTGGAAAGAAAAGTGATGGAAAGGGCCGCCAAGACAGACCTAAGGAACTTGTTAACGACTGAAAACCAGGTATGTTCTCATAAAATGTGAACCCAGTAAGATACTGGAAAACCAGTATCACAGAAACAAAAGGAAAATTATAGCGAGTACGGTGGTATAAGTGTGCTCTTGGTGCAATCAAACTGTATGAACTTTAAAAAATTGTAACACAGTGACAAGTACACCGATTTTCATATAGTGTCAATGGATAGGTTTCGTTGAAATCTCCGGCGGTACTCCGAAAGGATACCGCCCTTCGATTGTGCCATTCCAGCACTAATCGAAGCGCTAGGTTTTCAGGTGCCAGCCAGCCAAGCAGCAGCGGTCCAGCCGAGCAGCAGCAGCAGCAGCAGCGGTCCCGGCCAGCAGCAGCAGCGGTCCCGGCCAGCAGCAGCGGTCCAGCCGGCAGCAGCCCGCCCTCCAGCAGCAGCGGTCCAGCCAGCCAGCCCTCCAGCAGCAGCAGCAGCAGCAGCAGCGGCCCCGGCCGCGGCAGCAGCAGCAGCAGCGGCATTCCTGCCAGCCGTCGTCAGCGTCAACGTCAGCGCCAACGCGAGCGCCAGCAGCGTGGGACTCTGGTCTTCGTCCGTCTCCGTCTTCCTCCGTCTTCGTCTTCATCCGTCTTCGTCTTCGTCTGTCCCCAGTTTTTTTTTCTTTCCTTTTCGTCCTCTTCATTTTTTTTATCCCTGTCGTCATGTCAGCCCCCACCACCACTACCACCACAGCCATAGTTTATACTTCCCCCTCCGCTGCCACCACCACCATTACATGGTGTGCCCAGTCACACCCCCCTCTTTCCATCCCTCCTCTTCTCACTCTCCCTTCGCCCTCGCTCTTTGTCGCCCCCTCTCCAGCTTCTTCCTCCCGCTCCTCTCCCTATGATCCTTTCCCCCCACTCCCCCAGCCTGTCACTGGCGCTCCAGCTAGGGTGGTGGCCCGTCGGGCCACTGCCCATTCCCAACTCTCCCCATCGCCTTCGCCATCACCGCCACCACCGTCGCCGTCGCCGTCGCCGTCGCCGTCGTTGTCACCATCTTTGGCGCTGACTGCTGCATCCACGCCAGAACCTGCCCCTTCCCGCCACCTCCCTATAGCTCCCGTCCCTCATATCACCACCCACCCTTCTGCCGCCGTTAAACGCCCTAGTGGCGCCTTCGCCTCCTCCACTCCCAAAAAGGCCCCACCTCGTCCTCCTTCCCCCCCCCCCTCCCCCAGTATGCCGTGGAGGTCTCCCCACCTGGCCCTGCTCCATCCACCTCCTCCTCCTCCTCCTCCTCCCCCCCCTCTTTATACAAATACCTCCTCTCCTGTCCCGATACTTCCCTTCTCGAGGCCCAGAATCTCTCCCTCCTCCTCCACCAACACTTCCCTGGTGCCCCCATCTCTCTCCTCACTCCCAGATGGGATTCCGTTCACATCTCCTCCCCCAGCCCCACCCTCCATACTGACATCCTCTCTCGCCTCCCCATCACCCGGTTTGGCTCCAACGCTTCCCTCACCCCTGCTCCTTCTCCATCTCCTACCCACCAACTCCAACACCCGCGTCGCCCGCTGACCCTCACCGCCATGATCACTCAGCTCAGTCCGTCGATCACAGAGGAGGAGGTGTTGGCAGAGCTCAAGGCGCATCCCACACTGGAGGTGCGGGCGGTCCGCCGCATTTTCAACTCGGCCGGCCCCACCCGCCTTATGCGGGTTTCCTCCGAGGACACCCCCTCCATTGACCGTCTCCTGAAGGAGGGTGCCCTCCTCTTCAACCAGCGCTATAAGGTCGACCCCTCCCGTTCCCCTCCTCAATCCCTGCACTGCCAGAGGTGTCTGCTCTATAACGCACACCCAACAGCCAGTTGCCGCGAGGCCCCCACGTGCCCGCATTGTAGGCAAGCGTACTTCCTCCGGCAGTGCCCTAACCTTCAATCCCCTCCCTCCTGCAATACCTGCAATCTCCCCCATCCCACCTACTCCCAAAAGTGTAAAGCCCGACCCCCTCTGACCACTCGTGAACTCACTGTCCCTGTCCGTCCTCTGGTCACCCCCACCCCTCCTGGCAATTTGGCAATTCCCTTCGTCCCCCCCCCCCCCCCCACTGCTGAGGACATCATCAGGTTCCTCACCATTGTCCTACAAAACGTCCACCCTTTCCAGCGCCCTCACACCCTCCAACAGGTCTCCCTTGCCGCCCGTTCCATTTTCCACTTAAAAATGTATGCCACCTACTCCAACAACCAGGCCCATTTCACCTTCTCCCGTCTTGACACCCTTGTCTAAATCCCTGTCATGGCGCGACAGCACCGTATCCTTTTCAACAACATCCACTCCCTTCCCGCCAACAAGAACCTCTTCCTGCACACCCTTGCCACCCACCGTGTGGATGCCTTCCTCCTCAATGAAACTTTCCTCCAAACCCACCACACTGTCCACACATCGCCCTACCTCCTTCACTGCTCCGATAATCCCCTCCCGATTGTGCGTGGCGGAGTTGCCATTGGTCACCACCGCCAGATCCTAGTTCGGCTCCAAACTCCCCTCCCCAACCCCACCGAACACCTGATCCTTAGCCTCTTTTTCCCCGGCCTTACCGTCACCTGTGCCACCATCTATGTCCGCCCCAACGTCCCTATTCCCTTCGACTTCCTCTCCCACATTGAATGTACCTTCTCCTCCTACATGATCGCCGCCGACCTCAACATCCATAGTCGTTCCGCCGCCCAGTTACGGCGGTGGCATCGGTTCCTCTCCTGCCTTCAAGGCGACCTCATCCCCATCCCCCAGCACACCCGTCCCGAATCCAACTCCACTCCCAATGTTATCCTTTCCTCCCCTAACCTCCTTGGCCACATAACGGTGGATGTCCTGGAGCCTATTGGTAGCGACCATCTCCCTGTCCTCCTCACCGTTTCAGACGGTCGTCGCCCCTGCCCCGACCCTTGTAATGACCCCCTCCCTCAAAGTATGTCCATGACTATTCCCGTGCCAACTGGAATGCCTACCGGGATACCCTCTCCACCCAGGTCGATAGCCACCCCTTCACCTACCACCACCCTTATGATGTAACCCATACCGCCTCCTTTCTCCAGCAGACCTTGTCTGAGGCCATGGAGGCCCACGTCCCTACTGTCGCCATCCACCCCCACCGTCCTACCTTACCCCCACAGGTCGTCCTCCTCCTCCTCCATGAATCCCGCCGTCTCTACCGTGCCTTCCTCCACACGCGGGACCCGGAAACACTACGACACCACCGGCAACTCCAGCGACACATTCGAAATTTGCTCGCAGCTAAGAAACGCCGGGACTGGCGACAGACATGCACCCGTGTAAATGCTACCCTACCTATAAACTCGTCCAAGTTCTGGTCAGCCTTCCGTCGCCTTACCAGAACTAAACCCTCTCCCTACTATCCTCTTCTCCATGATGATTACCCCTTCCCTGACACCCTTAGTAAGGCCAATCACTTTGCCTCTTACCTCTCCGATGTCTTTTCCATCCCCGATGATCCCCAGTTTGATTACTCCCTCTTCCCGGATGTCTGCGATCGAACTAACACCTCTGTCCCTCCCCTCGCTCCTGGTTTCCAGTACTTGGACAACATTGCACACACGGAACTCAATGCCCCTATCACTACACAGGATCTCATTGCTACACTCCGCACGAAACGCAACGCCGCTCCTGATCACGATTGTGTCACCTACCGTCACCTTCGTGAAGCTCCTGTCTCTTTCCTCTCCACCCTGGCCAGGCTCTACAATGTAGTCCTGTCCACCGGTTACTACCCCAACCTGTGGAAAACCTCTCATATTCTGATGTTCCTTAAACCTGGTAAATCGCCGTCCGCCGTCTCCTCCTACCATCCCATCAGCCTTACCTCGGTCTTCAGCAAGGTCCTGGAATCTATCCTCACCCGCCGCCTCCACCAGCATCTCGTCAGCACCACCTCCTTCCCGTTACCCAGTGTGGCTTTTGGCCATCCTTCTCTTCCGACGATCTTCTCCTTCACCTCACTCATCTCCTTTTCGAACAGCTTAATTCCCATCACTCCGCAATCTTCCTCTCCATGCACCTCGAACGTGCTTATGACCGCGTATGGCATTCCGGTCTCCTCGTCAAGCTCCAAACCTTCGCCCTTCCCATTAATTACGTCCGTCTGATCAGCTCCTTTCTCTCCCACCGTCCTTCCTACGTCACCATCCATAACACGGATTCCTACACCTTTTTTCCCTCCGCCGGTGTGCCCCAACGCTCCGTCCTCTCTCCCATTCTGTACCTTTTATATAAGGCGGACATGCCGCCGCCGTCACCCCCCGTCCACCTTCTCCAGTTTGCCGATGACACTGCCTTCCTTGCCCTTGCCCCCACCCTGCAGCGCTCCCAACACCTTCTCCAATCCCATCTTGACTGGTTCACCGTTTGGCGCAACCAGTGGTTGCTCAAGGTCAATCCCTCCAAACCCCTTCCTTCGCCTCCTTGATTTCTATCTCACCATTTATGGCCATCCTATCGCCCTCACCCCCACCCTTAACTACCTTGGGGTCACCCTCGATCATCAACTCTCCTGGCCCCCCATCTCCGGACAATCCAAGCCAAGGTACGCTCCCAACTCCGTCTCCTCAAGCTCCTTTCCGGCCGTACGTGGGGTCTGGACCCCTCCATCATACTCCACACTAGGGGTGGGCCAAACGGTTATTCTGGAGTAACTGTTATCACAGTTCCAGTTATTCCTTGATAACCATTATCGTTAACGGTTATTAATAACTGTCAAGTTATTTTTCGCTAGCGAATACCGAATACTCCGACAGTTAAAATAACGACATAGTTGTAATACATCAGTTTAGTTAATAGTTATCAGTATAACTGCGAGTAGTGTGAAATGGCAGGAATGTCGTATGAATCATGTCATAACCTTAGTTAATTAACTCCGGGTATATTTTAGTTGATGTTAGAACGATTATTAGTGTTTCATATTATATGTATGTAGGTTATCGGTCGCTATTAGAAATATTATCCTCGCAGCTGCAACAGAAAGTACGCGGAACTTCGCCACAGCGCTGTTTAAGTAAAATGTTAACAACGTGCGTTTTTAAGTGTGAAGAAATATGTAAACTGAATACTTAAATAGGTTAAATTCGAAGCTTAATTTCTTGTGTTCTTTACTTAATAGAATAAGTGTACTGCCTTGTAATACAACACAAAAATATATGTAATGTGAAAGATTCGTTTACTCCTCTACAAGATAGTCATATGGTTGAAAGTGTGAGTACGCTAGTTGGAAAACTGCTCAATTTCTCCAGCTGCAGCATGTGTATAACATAGGATGGATGGAAGCGTCCGATTCCACCCATCTGCTTTGACCCGTGACGTAAGGTTCTGTAATTCCATAACATATAAAGACATGTAGATCGAGAAGATTGGCAGTGTTAAATTTCTGGGATTATAACTCGATAATAAATTCAGTTGGGAAGGGATTACCACAGAATTGCTAAAGCTCCCAAACAAATCTGTATTTGCAGTTAGAATGGTGTCAGATGTAGGAGACACAAATGTAAAAAAGTTAACATACTTTTATTCTGTTATGTCATAAGGGATCATATTCTGGGGTAACTCATCAACGGAGCAAAAGTTTTTAGCATGTAAAAGCTGTGGTATAAATTCAAGAACACCATGTAGAAACCTGTTCAAGGAACTTCATATTCTAACCACTGCTTTGTAGTATATTTATTCTTTAATGCAATTTGTTGCAAGTATTTCCAACCAATAGCACAATACATAGTATCAATACTAGGAATAAGAACAACTATCTACATAAAGATCTAAAATCACTTACCTTGGACCAGAAAGGGGTTCAACATTCAAGTACACACATTTTCAATAAACTGCCAGCAACCGTTAAAAACTTTGTTTCAGATAAAGCGCGGTTTACTGAGAGTTTGAAAGACTTTTTGATAGGCAACACCTACTTTATAGATGAATACCTTAACAGGGACTGTTAGACCAGCTTAAGTAAAAATTCTGCTACCAGCATATTTCAGTTTTGACAGCACTTGGTCACAACAGTCAAGATCAGGTATTTTGTGTGTGATAAATTTATTAAAAGTGCATAACTATGTTTTGTTCTGGCAGTATATTAATACTGTACATATTAGCAGCTCCAGTTTACTGCAATATATTCACATATTTTGACAATCTCGTGACAGATGATGATGGTGGTAAGTATTATATTCAAATGCTTTATGTTATACTTTGACATGTTGCACATCCATGAAAATCATCTCATTTTTGGGTCCCTGGGACAAAAACAAGTTAATCTAATCTACAGTGAGGGTTTTGATTTTGTGGTGGGAGAATGACTAATGTATATGTCCAAGCCTTCAGTTTGTTGTGTATCTCTCATGTTTGGCATTATTGTATACAGAATTCCAGTGCTGAATGATTGATTAACAACTCATAAGGCTTAATGTCTTAGATGTCATTACAATACCTTTTCACTCTTTTTATACAATTTTTCTTTGGATATCCAGATTGTGAGAGTATGAATTAATGGTATTGTGTAGGTAATACAGATTGCAGTAAGTTTTCAGAAATCTGATCTTGATTGTTGCAGTAAAGTGCTGTCAAAACTGAAATAATACTTTTTACTTAAGTTACTCTACCAGTCCCTGTTAAGATATTCATCTATAGGAAATAAAAAATTTCCTTTCCTGGGGAATGCTTTACCTGTGGATTCCACGTTTTGCTTATTTTCTGTCTCACATGAGGCAATAACACGAATCCTTTCGAAACACTTCATCTTTTTGCAGTTTAATATCACGACAGTTAACTGTCTGAATAGGTAAGACTAATTCATGAACAAGACGAGCACTCAAAATGAAGGGCAAAGTCTTGCATATAACAACTTCAACGCAGCAATGAGTGCACCTAACAGAGTTTTTCAGTGTTGCTTAACATAATAGAAAATGATGATGATGATGAGCGTTTGGCGTCATTGGCCGGGAGGCCCCTCGCGGGGCAGGTCCGGCCGCCATATCACAGGTCTTATTACATTCGGCGCCACATTGGGCGACCTGCACGCCGGATGGGGATGAAATGATGATGAACACAACACAACACCCAGTCCCTGAGTGGAGAAAATCTCCGACCCAGCCGGGAATCGAACCCGGGCCCAGAGGACGGCAATCCGTCACGCTGACCACTCAGCTACTGGGGCGGACATAATAGAAAATGAACTGACTTGAGCTCTTTGAAAACAAAAAACGTTCATGTAGTATGCACAAGTGCTAATAGGCCCAAATGTAAGTAAATCTATACTTTTATTTAAATACACTGACAAAGTATCTGATGTGATTATTGTTGTAAGCATATTGTATTCATGCCAAATATACCTCTGTGAAATGCTTCAATTGCAATACATTTGTTTGAAGTGTACACTGGACAATGTTCCTGCATAAAAAAGATATGCTCCAAACTATGTATAAAATGTTTCAAAGTCAATGGCCAAAAACTAATTAAATGAAAAAAAGCCTATTTGCAATGGATGTGTACAAATTGAGAAAACTCATTTTTCTCTCGCTAATGCCACAAAGCTAAGTCTCACCAAATTACATAAGTTTCTTTGGATTCAAGTTGACCTGATACAGCACTGGCACTTTTTCATCATGATGCTACCAAGCATTAGTGATGGGTTATACTTGGAGAAGATACTCAACTATGTTCCATTTTTAGATCACCACCAATACTCAAGGCATTTCAGTAAGTTTAAAATCCCTAGAAAGTATTAACATGTTGCATACACACTACTACACTTCACTTCATAGCTTTCCATACTATGTATGAGACAGCAAGTGTTTGTGCTCACAGCAGTGCCACAAATTTTGACATTTCTTGAGAAGGTAGGAGATGTGATACATGTATCACTTGAGATGAGTTTCCTATCCTGCCCCAAAATTAAAATATATTCTTACAAGATTACTGCACAGCTGTTTAATTTCTGTATGTTCTATGTAAGACACCTATGTTCATGAGACAGTAATATCACCTCAACAAAGACATATTACCATGCCACATGAGAGATCACCTTATTTGTACATAAAATATATCCTAAAATGGTAGTAAGTGCTCGTCTTTGGGCTCATGGGTTTTCAACAAATTACTTAAGAGTACAGGGAACAAAAGGAAGGAAGATAAGTTAAAATAAAAAATGGTAACCAACACAAATGTAAGTACATGTGAGATGATCAATTTTATTCTGACTTTTCCACAATGATATGGAACACTTAAAACATTGCAGAATTATAAAGCGAATGAATAAATAGTTAGCATGTCAGAGACTGAGCAGAAACTCAGATTGGAAATGGCAGGTAATCTGCCATGGCCTATTCAGTGGAAACAACAAAAGTATTTGCCTAAAGGAATTTAGGGAGTCCACATAAAATGTGAATCAGGATGTTCAAACAGACGAAGGATCCCAATGCACCTGAATGGAAATTCGGTGCCATAACCACTCTGCAATTTTCTCAGTAATTTAACATGCGACCACAAATACAAATGTATAAACTTCTTTTATTTCATCCAAGAATATCTCAACATAATACAACAAACATCAATAATTCAAAATATGGGTATACACACAATGTTTAAAGGATTTCTTTAAGGGCGGGACAGGTGGTCAGCCATGGCCTTGATGAAGGAACCATCCAGGCATTTTGCCTTAGCGATCCAGGAAAACCCGAATCAGGATGGCCAGACAGAGCGAACCCCATCCTCCCGAATATGAGGTCAGTGCTGTTAATAGCTACACTGCCTCATTCGGTTGTTACCTATTATACAATGTTCTGATTTACATGAAAACAGATCTTATAACTAGCAAAAATAATGATTAAATATATACACAATTACATATGCAATTACACTTTAACATTTTTCTTTATCACTTTACACAAACAGACCACACAACACTGTTCACGGAACTTCAATAAACTGCCAGAGGCTGCTTCAGCAGTTGCTGCATATATGAGTAGTTATCTGAAACGGAAGAACAGGAAACAAACACCAGAAATATCCTTGTCTAAAGACACTTTAGAAACAACATAAAAACATGCAGCAACTACTTAGCTGTAGTAAACATATTCAATTAAGGCATGTCTAGCAATTAATTTAATATGTTCTTCAAACTTCTATATGTATGCTGATAACACTACACTGTAGAGTGTGACCACAATGAAACTAACAATGTAAGGGATATCTTCTACACAAATTCTGGGATGTTAACATCTGAATAGCTCTTCTCTGCAAAACTGTTTTTTATAGTTGGAGGGTCCAGCATGTGAAGCAAGATACTGAAACTTGTTAAAGACTTACTGAAATTTATCTTTTGATGCAGTTTTAGATTTGAAGTTAACATTTAAATACCTCAGATAATGACTGACTTTTTCAGTAAACAAAATGTCCATGAAAGCCTCTAATAATAATTCCATGTCCCACAATGTAATTTTATTTTTTAAAGAGTGGAGCCCCTCCACACTGCCACTAGCAAAAGTTCTACAATCACCTCTGCATTGATTAGTTTTTTAATCAATACAGGTCCATCAGGAGATAGAAAAATGGATGAAAAATGTAACAAGAATTGAGATTTTAAGGGCAGAGGGCAAAACATGTCATGGCAAGCACCAAGGGGAAAAAATCCTCCACAACTGTTGGACAGGTAGCAAGAGCAGTAGCGGATTTCTTGCTGTCTGCAGCAGATCATGCAAGGGTAGGTCACATTAGTAAGTGGGTACCATGCAGTTTGATACTAGTGTTATAACCACCTGCACATTAGTACAAATGCATGTTGGAGCACATCAGGCTACAGTGGGGAAGGCCAGTTGCACCCTTTCTGTACTCCAACCTACTTACATTTAATGCCCGATTTAATAAAAATTATACTCTTCCATTTCTGGCACTCTTTCTAGAATACAAACTAGCAAAATTATGAGAATTTGTTGTGTTCTACCACAAAGATAGGAAAACTTCCGTGTTTTGCAAGTGAAATTTAGTATTGAGCACAAGATGTTTCACCAATTCACGTTTGGCATTTTCAGTGGTATTCCTTTCGGTCCTATTCAAGAAACCATTTCTTCCAGTAAATATTTCTCAGCAGGTAACCTATACTGCAAGTTTGCAAAGGCTGAAGTGTTGTTATCATTACAATAAAACAATTTCAGTTAACATCTGAGGAAAATAGCAGCATATATGAACAATAATATATGGATTAGTGTTAACATACATGAAACTGATGTCAGTATCATTTTAAGAAACTTGAAATTCAAAATAATTGAATGTCAGAATGGGTGCTACAGCTAACAATTTTTAAGTAAAGCAGAAAACAAAATGCTACTGTACTTACAAACTTTGAGGTGCCACATGCCTTGACACAGGCTACCAATAACCCACAAGTATTTTTGACATCTCATGCCTCACAGGTACTTAACTGGATTGAAATCTGATGATTGCTGCTATCAACATGAAAGATAATATAGTTGTATCCAGTGACCAAATTTCAAAGCCGATACTGAAATTAAGTTCTAAGTTACAAATTCCAGTATTTACATATACATCACTGGTAATCCATTCACGTGTCATAACATTAAACTCAGTGCAAATGTACCTCCATTTTAAGTGAAAGGTCAAGTTTGCCATTGTATGCAAAATGCTATTACCTTATACTTCAAGTTTGCTTCTATAGGACTGTGTAACATTTGCTGCTGCTGGAAGACTATCGGAGCCATAACTGGAACAAAGAGCTCCGACTTACCACCTGCCAATATAAACAAACTTAAATTTTAAACTGAAGGTGAAATATGTCATATGTGTCCACACCACTACCACATTATTCTTCAAGCTTCTCGCATTATGGCTGTGTGATGTCTGCTGCTGCTGCTGCTGCTGACTTCTGGAGCTGTAACAGGAACAAAGAGCTTTGAGTTACCATTTGCCAGTATACTCTTAAGGACTGTAACTGTACCTTCATTTTAAGTGAAAGGTGAAATTTCCCACACATATCCAAACCACTAGTACCTTATTCTTCAAGTTTCCCATTTTATAACTGTGTGACATCTGCTGCTGGTGGCGGTTTTCTGGAGCTATAACTGGAACAAAGTTCTGTATGTTACTGACTGCCAAACTACATTACACACTTCAAATGTACCTGCATTTTATGTGGAAGTTGAATTTCCCACACATGTATGCAAACCACTAGTACCTTATTCTTCAAGTTACCCAATTTACAACTGTGTGACATCTGCTGCTGGTGACTGACTTCTGGAGCTATATCTGGAACAAAGTGCTCTGACTTACTGACTGACAATATACATTAAACACTTCAACACAAAACCACTAGTACTCTTAATGTAGCATAACAAATATATGCTATGCCCTACAGTTATATCTCTATTTTAAGGGGGAGATCAAATCTGCCAAAAATGTACCCAAACTAGAATTACCTTACTGTTATAATATCCCAAGTATTAAACGGAGACTCATCTGCTGGTGTTGGTGTGCCTCTCGAATCCACTACCAAAACAAACGTCTAAGATAAGAAAAGCATATTTTGGGGTATAAATCACCAGTAATCTCTCGTTAAATACAATAAACAACACGTACCCTGTAACAGGAAATTCAGGAGTTAGTACTGTTCATATTTAGAAATATAAGTTTTTCAACTTTGGACGCCTTCAGCCGTGTTTGCCTTTCATTTATAATGATACCAGTTTTAGAAAATATTCTTTCGCATGGCACGGAAGTGGCCACTATGTTGAATTTTTCCCTCACGACTTTAGAAATATTTGGGAAAATATATTGATTTTCACACCACCATGCCAGTGGATCCTCACTTCTACTGATAACTGGGCTGTCCATGTACCTTTGTACTTCCACAATAGCAGCTGACTGAGGAGTGCCCTGGGGCTGTGTTGATTTTACAATTGCATCATAGACACCCCATACTGACAATGGATCAGTGGTGGTTGAAGTTGACACAGTTTCATGGCTCTGGCCTGTGTTTGTCACTCTTCTGTCACCCATCTTTTGTGCTACTAGTTCAATAAGCTGTTTCTTTGCATTATCTGCTGCAACTCGGCTTTCAAACACAAGAGATTTAAAGCGTGGATCTAGTAGAGTGGCTACTCCTATAGACTTGCTCATCTCTACATTGTGGAAACGGTCCTTCAGGCCTTTTGTTAATTCTTCAATGACAGTCCCTGTCACACTGTTAAATGGCCTTTTCAAAAGTTCTGCACACACTGATAATAATCCCCTTGTCAGAACAATAACCTGAAAATTGGAATAAGTTCTTCAATATAACACAAACAGTACAATATCTCAGAAATGATTATGCCATAATACCACAGCTAACATTTTAGCAAGAAAAAAGCTGCTTAACTTACTTGGCTGCCAGTAGGATATGACTCAGCACTAAGCTGTGTTGAAACCTGTGCAAATGGCTTCAACACAGAGCAGAGTTCTGAGCAGATGTTCCATTCCTCATCTGTCAGTTGTTCAAAATCAACTGTGAATAGTACAAGTGAAGTCTTCACTGCATCTTTAATTTCAACTATTCGCTCTAACATACACAGAGTAGATTTCCACCTTGTTGGCACCTCCTGTGCCAGTTTTTTAACATGACCTGCCCCATTATTTTGCAGGCATGTCAGCAGTCTTTCTGTTGCATTGCAGCTTCTCTTGAAGAATGCTACAATAGTTTTGACTTTCTGCTGAATTGACACAAAATGTTTTAGTGCATACTGCACAATAAGATTTAGTGTATGTGCATAGCACCCAAAGTGTTTCCACTGTAAAATGGATACTGCATTTTTAATATTTGGTGCATTATCCGTCACAACCAGCAAAACTTTGTCTGTCAGCTTGAAGTTATCTGTCATGCCTATTAGAGATGCCGACAGATTCCAAGCAGTATGTGCACCAGAGAATTGGGAACATCCTAACAACACAGACTGCAAGGTGAAATCTTCAGACACAAAATGCCCTGTCACCGCCATGTAACCTTCATTTGCTGCCGATGTCCAGCAATCTGTGGTCAAACAAACTGTCTTCGCAGCTGACAGTTTGTCTACCACTTTCTCCTTTGCTGCGGTGTATGCTGCTTGCAGCATTACATCTGAAATATGCTTCCTGCTTGGTAACTCATAACCAGGATTAAGGGCCCGCACAAAACCCCGAATCTTCAACGACTGAAAATGGTTGGAAGTCTTTAGTGAACAGCTGAAGAAGTTGCCCATCTATCTTCTTTTTCTGATTCACTCCGATCCTTTTGGAGAGGTACGATGTCGTAGAACTTTGAACACCTTGCTGCATTGAGGGGGCTGGAGCAGCTCACTCCTCTTCCACACTACTGGTGCCAAGGATCACCTCTACAGGAAGGGTTTCACCTACAGCAAAATAGGTTTCATATCAGCATAAGCACAATAGAAATGATGCCATATTATTTTTGGTGATATATATTACAATGTTTGCATACAGTATTCTACATGGTACTTGCAGCTTGAATATTTATTTCATACAAGTTGACAATTGACTCAGTTTTAGTAATGACTATAGCTTCAAGTTTCTTCTTTAATCCTAGCAACACCAACACATTTTCAATAATGTGTATTGGGGTGAAGGGAGGGTACTGTATTTCGACCCTAAAAAAATATCTTAATTGCTGTTGACATATCATATTTTAAACAAATACTGATGTATAAGTAGGGCCCTGAACTTCAAAATATTCAATATGACTGTCACTGTGGAAAGTCACATGTACTATTAACGTGTCAAATTTTTGGGTTAAGTTTAACCTCAAAATTTAAAACATTTATGGAATTCAGTTGAAGACTCCATTAAAAACAATTATCCTTTTCAAAATTTTAAAATATGAAACAGTATCTAATTCCCCCCCCCCGGCATCGTCAGGGTTAAAAACAAATGATACACAGGAATGAGCACTGATACAATCTGCTATCCGATTAGTTACTAATAATTGTGAGACGACAGTTCATATATCACACAGTGGCATTTTATTAGCACTATCGTTATTACACCTGCAACAATAACTTCGAATTAAATAATTAAGTATTCCGGCACCATATGCAACATAATTTAATGTTTGAAAATGTCAAGGCAAACAGGTGCGGTGGTATCGACAGCTTAAGTAGTCACGACAAATGAAAACTCGTGTGTAAAAATGCACAAAGCACCACACTGTATAGCATGCTCTTATTTTTAAAAAATTAATAAAATAAAAAATAAATGATTATGCATGCACTGAAATAACCGTAATTGCAATAAATATATTTTTTCATTACTCACCCAAATCTAGCTCCGAGGGTCTTTGTGAAGAGAAATTCACAATTAAATGTGATTTCTGAAGATGTTTTTTTAAATTCGTCGTCGTCGATTCCTATGATAATTTCTTACCGCACAAAGTACATTTCGCAAACTCTCGATCAAGAGTTTCAAAATATGACCACATTTCGCTTGTCCTCGACCTCTTCATGTTGGCAACTATTGGTAGTAATAGCAACAACACAAAGAAAAACAAGAACGCGGAACGAAAGTCAATACCCTCTAACGCAACCAAAGGCCGGAAAGGGAGTGACACCTGTTCCGGAACACCAAGAATTGCAGAGAAATGAGATAATAGATTCTCGTTATTTGCCATCCCCTCTCCCCGATGGCCCACCGTCATTTCCATAGCAGTACGAAAATATTTGTTCGCTCCAGTTACTATTCTCTCTGGAAACATCACCGGGATCTACGACCTTTAACTGGAGTCACCGAGTCAGGAACGTCTAGACACACAGTTATTCCGTTACCAACTTCCAGGTTATCTGTGGACTGTGGTGGTAGCCCGATAACTGCCAGAGAACTAGAACTACGAGCCAATAACGATAACTGCCAGAGGAGAATACCGATCTCTCACAGTTATTTCCATAGTCGCTCGAATTCCTTAGTAACTCTCCTTGTACTACCCGTCCAAGCTAAATTAACACGTAAGGCAGTGACTCAAGGGATCGACTGTACTTGTTAATGCCTGCACTGCAGCTCCTATCAGCCACGGCTCGGACATTAACTTTATTTAATTGTTTACGCTAAAAGTAACGAAGGCCCACGAAATAGTACACAGTTCTTATCAACAGATGGCGCGCAGTCTCACAGTTATTCCCATGGTCTATAGAACGCCTTCCAAATGCGTAGTACGATCTTCGGTCAACAGATGGCGCGAGGCACTGTTGACACTAAACAGTTATTGAAATAACTGCCAGAATCAGAGGAACGGTTATCGCAGTAACCGTTACTTCTCAGTAACCGGTTATTTCTATCAGTTACGTTATTTTTTGCCACCTCTACTCCACACCTATAAATCCCTCATCCGCCCTATCCTTTGTTACGCCTATCCGGCCTGGACCTCCGCCCCCCCCCCCCCCCTACCTTTTATAAATCCCTCCAAATCCTTGAACACCATGCTCTCCACCTCGCCTATCGCATCCGTCTCCCCTCCCCCACGCGGATCCTGTACGATCTCATTCCATTCCCCACCTCCTCCTTTTCCTTGGGATACGGATCCTGTACACCTCCCGCAAACTTGATCCTCCTCACCCGCTTGTCTCGCCCATCCTCTCCCGCCCCCGCCCGCTGCTGCGCCTGTATTCCCACGTCCCACCAGGTCTCCATCTCTCCACCCTCCTTACCCTCTCCCAAGGTGGCTTCCGCCAGCTCCCCCTCCCTGATGATGTCCTCCTCCCCTCCATACACCCCTCCTATCAACTTTGATCCTCCCTCCCTCTTCCTGTGTCTGTTCCTTTGGGCACCCTCCCTGCCTCCTCCCTTTCTACCCACTCCACTCCCGGGCCTCCTTTCCCCTGTCCCTCTACTCCTCCTCCCATCTCCTCAGCCATTGGCATCTTTGTTCTCCCCTCTCCACCCTCTCCACCTCCCCTCACCCTTCTACCCCTCTTGGCAGGTCCCCGGACTCGCACACGCTACATGGACTTTCGCGCGCCGGAGATCATCGCCATCAGTGTCTCGTGTGTGTGACGTCGTTTTGTGTTTTTAGTGCCCGCCGTCACGCTTCTACGTTCACTTGTGCCGTCGGATTCATCAGTGTTATGTGCGCCGTGCCAACGTGTTTTCAGTGTCGTTATCGTCGAGTGTGAACGGCTCCGTGTTTTTTGTGTATCTGTGACCACTATTTTTTTGCCCGTCACTATGTTCATTCTGATTCTCCATTCTGTGTTCTGTTATTGTCAACACTATGGCTGAAGAGCGGCGTAGCATGCCGCTGACAGCCTACCTGATTGTTCAGGTATTAAAATAACAATAAAGGAAAAAAAAAGTTTCGTAGAGACTATCAGACAATTACACCAAAACTGTGATAAACACTGACATTTCTGAACTATAGGCCGGAATCTGTATTCTGTGCAGAAAAATTGGCAAATTTAGCTGCAAGATTAATTTATGTCGTAAGGAATAACAATGGTTAGGAAAGCAGAAAAAGGTTTATAATTGTTTATATTTCTTGACAATCATCTTATGAAAAGTAACGTTTTTTGTGTTAAAAGTGTGATTTACGAAAAAATCAGTGTATGCACTAAAAATACAATTTCAGCACTCAAAAGCTCATAAAATTTGGAAGTGGTATCGTATGAATTCTTGTGTCTATCAATAAATTTATATTTTAATACGGCCAGGAAGCAAATATACTTCATTTGCGTCGTATGACCTATGTGAGACTATAAAAACCCGGCTGCCGTATTGACTCAGGCAAACTGGTTTTCTGTGTGAGTTGGATGGGCAATGACTCGGTCGCTTCATGAAAGTAATGAGTGCCGAGTTGTCGACACAGAAAATTTTCACACGTGCCACCAGTGAACATTTAGTAATGTTTTGAAGGTGTGGGCTTAGAGTATTTTTTCGTCAGCGGACGATTCCATAACCGTAAATGGTGTAACCATAAAATGTAGATCTAAAAGCTGTGAATGCCACAGTGAAATTGTATCACAATAGAATCTGTTCATGCATTTGAAAAGACAAATGCTTCATAAAAGAGGAGAGTATATGAGTTTTGTATGTATATGGATGGCCTCACCAGAGGGTGATATGCCGTTCGATGTTTGTGGCAGCACGCAAGTTTGTCGACCACTATTATATTTGTCTCTGTCGAAGGTTATGAGAGATGTTGTAAGGTGGCTTGCTCCTCGTGGCGATATGAGAGCGAACCAACCTTTATTTGTGCCTACTGTTGCGAACTGATTTTGTCTCCGTTCAGAGAGAGGGGAGATTTTTGTTATGTGGCCAGCTCTGCGCAATGCCCTGTGAGAACAACAATTATATTATTGATGATCCAATGTGGCTTGGCGAGAGGTCGACGAGTACAATTTTATGAACGCAATAATGCTACAAAGGTGAGAGCGATGGGTGTCTCATGAGCGAAGTGACGAAGGAAGTTCCGAGAACTGTTGAAACGTAAATGCATGAGTTGTTGTGTATTTAGTGATCATAGCGGTCGTGCTAATGAGCAGTGCTTGTGTTATCTTGTGTACTGAGATCTTTGTAGTCCGCAGGTACTCTCGTTAGCACCACAACAGACATGTAAGAGGACAGAAATGTGCGACAGCAGCACCAGACAAAGGACAAATAGAAAATAGGTATTACTGAATGTAAAAGTGAAGGTACTGTAGAAACTGATTAAAATATATTAATTAATGAACTGTACTAAAATTTTCTGTACTATACTTACGAATTGCAAACTAGTATCAGTCTAAAGGATACTAAAGAAGGGGAAAGGACATCCATGATCATGTATTTGCATTTGCTTTGCGCAGTCATGCATTCTGTACTGTTCACAGATACAATGACGCCCGCAGCGAACAGAGGTTCAAAATGGCTCTGAGCACTATGGGACTTAACTGCTGAGGTCATCAGTCCCCTAGAACTTAGAACTACTTAACCTAACTAACCTAAGGACAGCACACACACCCATGCCCGAGGCAGGATTCAAACCTGCGTCCGTAGCGGTCGCGCGGTCCCAGACTGTAGCGCCTAGAACCGCTCGGCCACCCCCGGCGGCCGAACAGACGTGCCTCAAGACTGGGCGATCTTGTGACTCCGTACAGTGACATCTGATTTTTAGGAGTAAACGGTGGTATCTGACAGAACACAGTAACAGTTATTTAGAAAACACTGGCCAGTATGGTTAAATGCAAGTGAGTCTTGCTTCCTTGTGCAATTATGGAGCATTATGTGGCCACTAAAAATAAAGATACATCTGCATATTAAAATTTGTAAAGCAACGTAAAGTGAGTGTGTGATATTTTACTATAAGTATGTAAATATATGCATGAGAAAGTTGTTGTGCAATAGGGGAATTTGTGGTGTATGTGCGAGTGAGCTTAATTTTGTAAAAGGCAGCCGTAAGTGGAGTTGAATATTAAATTTATTAGTAATTTATTTTGTAGAAAGGAATCGTATTTTGTTTTCATTAAATTTTATTTAGTTTCGGAATTACGGGATTTCTAGTCTAAATTGCTTGTGGTAATCTGGCTGACATTAGAAATACCGCGAGTGTACAAGTGCTCGAGATGATCTGATTGGCTGCTTAACATACCAGACAATAAGAATTTATCGTTTTCAGCTCGGTTGAGTAGGGCTTTGTGCCTCAGACCTGTGAGTCGAGATAGTTGGTCGGGAGCCATCGTCTGGTAAAAACTTATGTTGAACCGCGCTGATCAAATTTGTACCAAAATGAAGAAAATCGCGCGTTTGATCGGTTCTCGTTTTACTGTGAAGAGCGACTACAGTTTTGAGTACTTAGTGAAATTTTGAGCCTTGTGAGTGGTTTATTTAAGGAGATATACGCGAGTGAACATTTCATGTCGTCAATTAACTCCGCGTGGCGCGTTTCGTGCATATAACGAGACATTATGGCGAGCAATTCTTTACAGGAAGCCTACTGAACGGCTGAACGTGTTAACTTGCAGGTAGTCAAGGGTCAGTGACAGTTTAGGACGTTCCAAATATCTTCTGGCTTCTTTTTGGTGTAAACTTGTTACGGAGACAGTCAGTAACATCGCATAATTGATCTCGGGATATTAAATGTGGACTTGATAGTCATTTTCCCTGTTTTAAAGACAATAAACTAACTAAAAGGAAATTCTCCACATTTTTCAAACGACTCATGCAGGAATCACGAACGCTGGATAGTTTAACTGACTTTCAGCTACTACCCATGGTCTGGAGTTATGTGGCCTTTGCATGGTAGTTATTTAGTCGAATTTTCGTCAACGCTGCTTTCGTTGGCTAAAACAGTATTTACGATCGCAGAGTGAAAGGGCAAACAACTTGAAACCTATCCAGGTAGGTGGACTGGTTGTTTAAATGATGGTGAGACATCAGCCCGCCCCGCCGCATTTTGTGCATTTAGCGGCCGGGAAAGTAAAGTTCGTGTCGAATGAACTTTAAAAGCAGCAATGTAAAACCCGGACGCATAAGCAGATAAACTTTTGAACTGAAGCGATAGTAGAAGGACTTAAACCCAGTGCAGATACTATGAACAATATTAGTGGAGGGACAAGACACAGCAGGCGGAGAGGTCAGCGAAGTACAGGAATCCCAACGGATGCTGCGGGGGGGGGGGGGGGGGGGGGGGGGGAGGGGGGGGGGGAGTGTAGCGAGCAGTAGCAGATGGTCAGCAGGAGTTGGCAGCCGTGGACGATGCTGTGGGGTCCCAGAAACTGGATCGGAGCTGGCAGCCTTCGGCGGTCGGACTCTCAAAGCATTTCGCCATGATGACATCATCGAGGAAAAGCTCAGTAGTGTTTTGCTTCGTTTGGTTTGTGAGTGTGGAAAGAAACTTGTCAACACAGAGAAAAGTGATAAGCCTGTAATGAGCGTAGGAGGGGGATGATATATTTTGATGATTCATTAGTTGCAGATGATAATATGAAAGGAAATTTTAGTTTTGATGTGTCTCAAATTAATGACTGTGGTTATCCAAAATCCGTATGTGATACATTATGTGATCAAAAGTATCCAGACACCCCTACCTTTTTCATATTAGGTGGATTGTGCTGCCACCTGCTGCCAGGTATTCCATATCAGCGACCTCAGTAGTCATTAGACATCGGGAGAGAGCAGAATGGGGCATTCTGCGGAAATCACGGATTTTGAGCGTGGTCAGTTGATTGGGTGTCACTTTTGTCATACGTCTGTACACGAGATTTTCACACTCCTAAACATCCCTAGGTCCGTTGTTAGCGATGTGACAGTGAAGTGGAAATGTGAAGAGACATGTACAGCACAAAAGCGTACAGGTCGACCTCGTCTGTTGACTGACAGAGACAGCTGACAGTTGAAGAGGCTCGTAATGTGTAATAGGCGGACATCTACCGAGACCATCACAAAGTAATTTCAAACTGCATCAGGATCCACTGCAAGCACAATGACAGTTAGGCGGGAGGTGAGAAAACTTGGAATTCATGGTCGAGCAGCTACTCATAAGTCACACATCACACCGGTAAATGCCAAACGACGCCTCGCTTGGTGCAAAGAGCGTAAACATTGAACGATTGCACAGTAGAAAAGCGTTGTGTGGAGTGACGAATCACGGTACACACTGTGGTGATCAGATGGCAGGATGTGGGTATGGAAAATGCCCAGCGAACATCATTTGCCAGCGTGTGTAGTGCCAACAGTATAATTCGGAGGCGATGGTGTTATGGTGTGGTTGTGTTTTTCATGGAGGGGGCTTGCCCCCTTTGTTGTTTTGCGTGGCACTATCACAGCACAGGTCTACATTGATGTTTTAAGCCCCTTCTTGCTTCCTAGTGTTGAAGAGCAATCTGGGCATGACGATTGCATCTTTCAACACGATCGAGCACCTGTTCATAATGCACGGCCTGTGGCGGAGTGGTTACACGATAATAACATTCCTGTAATGGACTAGCCTGCACAGAGTACTGACCTGAATCCTACAGGACACCTTTGGGATGTTTTGGGACGTCGACTTCGTGCCAGGCCTCACCGACCGACATCGATACCTTTCCTCAGAGCAGCACTCCGTGAAGAATGGGCTGACAGTTCCTAAGAAACCTTCAAACACCTGATTGAAGATATGCCTGCGAGAGTGCTACCATCAAGGCTAAGGGTGGGTCATTGCCATATTGAATTCCAGCATTACCGATGGAGGGCGCCACGAAGTAAAAAATGAGACATCACAGTTTCGCGAAAGCGTGAAAGGACAAATTTGCCTTGCAAAACAAGAGCGTAAGAATGATATTGTAACAGTAAAAGGTGAGATAACTAGCCATATGAAGCAAGATGCTGAATGTAGTAAACAGCTAGGTGAACAGTTAAGTGCTGACTTGAATAAAGTGCAGGCCAAAATGGAACATGTTGAAAAACAGTATAATGAGGATCATAAAATTCTGGCTGGTAAAGTTAAAGAGAAAAGTGACAAATGTAAACTGTTTGGAGGGCATGTGTGTGCATGAATAACTGACTTAGAAACTAGCTTGTCAGAATTTAGTACAGCACTAAATGGTAGCCTACGAGATCATGACATTAGGCTAACAAATGTAGAACAGAAAATTACTAATGGTAGTAGCCATGTAATAAGAAATAGTGTTGCAGAGTTCTCCGAAATTGCCTATGTTCAACATAGACAGTTTCTGAGATTTGATTCCAATAAGAGCGTGAATCCGAAAGAGTTCTGCGGTGATTTTGAAGATGTACTGCCTAGGTCATGGAATGACAATCAGAAAATAGAGTTTGTGGTGTCTAACCTTATGGGAGAGGCTCGTGTTTGGGGAAATTTAGCTGTAGACAAGTATGACAGCATGGAGAGTTTTAAACATGCTTTCTTTGAGGAATACTGGGGAAAAAACAAACAGATGGAAGTATTAAATAGCTTTGGGTCAGGTGGAAATAGGACAAGCACGCCAACAATAGCGCTTTTTGTGAGAAGCCTGTGAAAAGTGTATTTAGATAAGAGAGAGGCGCCCTCCATAGTACCTCTACATAGTGTAGATTACGCATGGCAAAGTTCGGGAATAGCTTACATTTGTAATGAAGAGCACCCACCAAAGTGATTTTTATATAAATATGGTTACAGTGAATTAATCTAGTAGGTTTTTTCATTGCGAAAAATTCTTTCTACACCGAATATCGTAAAGTAAAGTCTTAAGGTAAAAGTTTTAAAAAAATTCAATTATAATACTTTTTGTAAATAGACATTTGTTTTGTTGAAAACAATAAAAAAATTGAATTTTGTAGAAGACATAGTTTTTTACAATATTTGCAAATAATTTCGATGCATTGCTCTCAAGTCCAAGCCATGAAAGTTCAATGTATTACTGTAACAGCGTTAAATGTTTCGTAAATTTTCATTTCTCAATAAGCATTTTGGCATCCAAAATTTTGTAAAGAATCCGTGGGTAATTAGTTTTCGTTTGTTTAGTGAATATTGTGTTGTGGTAATAATTTTGCCGTTATATGAATCTCAAATGTACTTGAGAGTAATTTTCGATTCATAAGGGGGTGTGTAACATAGCAAGTTATTACGAGTTCTCACTTTGCATTGGAACCGTAGCTTCTCGTGGAGCCGGGAGAGGGCAGATGTTGGTTCTCACGCTGGCTACTGGGCCGCCCGAGCGGTGTATTAGACTACACTGCGAGCATTACTTCACACATATTCTCTGTGAATCTGAAGAAGTACTATTAAATATTATTCGGTCTTTTTCATACTTAGTATACCAAATTCTATGGATAACACAACCATACGGTTAAAATTTCAAAACAATAACTTCAATACTTTTGGAGATATAACTTTTTATCTAAAACACATAATAAAAATGCTGGAACTGTGAAACTGAGTTAGGGATTGTAATGTATTCATCTATAGTAGCCGGCCAGGGTGGCCGAGCGGTTCTAGGTGCTTCAGTCTGGAACCGCATGACCACTACAGTCGCAGGTTCGAATCCTGCCTCGGGCATAGATGTGTGTGGTGTCCTTAGGTTAGCTAGGTTTAAATAGTTCTAAATTCTAGAGGACTGATGACCTCATATGTTAAGTCCCATAGTGCTCAGAGCCATTTGAACCATCTATAGTATTAGTTTAAACTACAACCAAGAGAATAGGTTCATATAATCTAATTTTCTGTAGTTTCATTATCACAGATTTCTGACGTAATTAAAAATACTTTGGAAAATTGTTACGTCGCCGTGTTTTAGTTGTGAGAATGTTTTAGAGAGGCAGAGAGTGAATGGAGGACATACGTAAAGTGAAAATGTGATATTTTATTAAAACTCTGTAAATATATGCCCGAGAAAGTTGTTGTGCAATAGGGGAATTTGTGATGTATGCCTGAGTGAGCGTGATTTTGTAAAAAGGCAGTCAGAGGGGCCTTGAGTATTAAATTTATTGGTAATTTATTTTGTGGAAAGGAATCGTATTTTGCTTTCATTAAATTTTATTTAGTTTCGGAATTACGAGTTTTCTAGTGTAAATTACTTGTGCTAATCTGATTGACTGATGTTAGAAATACAATCTGATTGGCTGCTTAACATACTAGCCAACAAGAATTCAACGCGTCCCTCTCGTTTGAGTAGGGCTTTGTGCCTCAGATCTATGAGTCGAGATAGTCGTGGCGTGTTTCGTGCAGATGATGGGACATTACGGCGAGCAGTTCTTTGCAGGAAGCCGGCTGAACGCCTGAATGTGTTAACTCCCAAGTAGTCATGGGTCATTGACTGTTTAGGACGTTTAAAATTTCTTCTGGCTTCTTTTGGGTGTGCTCTTCTTACAGAGACAGACAGTAACATTGCGTAATTTATGTCAGGATATTAAATATGGACTTCATAGCCATTTTCCTTGTTTCAAAGACAATAAACTAACTAAAAGGCTATTTTTGACGTTTTTTCTAACGACTCATTCAAGAATCCCGAACGCTGGATAGTTTAATTAACTTGCAGCTACTACCCATGGCCTGGAGTTATGTGGCCTTTGCGTGGTAGGTATTTCGTCGAATTTTCGTCAAAACTGCTTTTGTCGTCTAAACCAGCATCAACGATCGCAGAGTGAAAGGACAGACAACTTGAAACCTATCTGGGTAGGTGGACTGATGGTTTAAAGGATTGTCAGGGACCAATCCGCCCCGGCCAAAGTGGCAAGAAGCTACCCCATTCAAAGCAGCAATACATATTTATTCTGTGAAAAGATGTAATGAACTTGAATACCAACTCTGTCAAAAGTTGCTAACTTGGAGTTATCCACTAAATGCGCGAAAGCATGAAAAACGGATAGAAACTAAAATAGAGTACAATAAAAAAAGTATACTTACAGTAAACCGAGCAGTTCATACCCGGATCCACGGGCAGGAACAAATATGCACCGAACACTATGTGACGAAATCAGCTTCTGTTTTAACGAAACAAAAACAAATACAGAATGATTTACAAAGGGCCAACCCAGTGAGGTGGCGCAGTGGTTAGCACACTGGACTCGCATTCGGGAGGACGACGGTTCAATCCCACATCCGGCGATCCTGATTTAGGTTTTCCATGATTTCCCTAAATCGCTCCAGGCAAATGCCAGGATGGTTCCTGTTGTGTACATAGTTCCATGTAGTCAGCGCGTACACAACATTCCCACTAGAGCATGCCCCGCTAAGCACAACAGCGCACGTGCAGCGCTCGTCCGTCTCTGCACTACGAGATGGCACTGCCATAGAGACGGACCAAATTCTGCTTCTGCCGATCCGGGTATTAATATGTAATGCAGCCAATGAGATTGCTGCTAACGTAGAACCTTTTCTCCTCACGAATCACACTCGCGCATTGATACATGAACGCGTGAGGTATTATAACGAGTGTACAGACCTCCGATTAGTCAGTCTGCATTTGTCTGCAACAGTCTGTACGAGTTCTACATTTGTCTGTACCAGTCTATAGTCAAGTTTCAGTCTGCGCCTAATAAGATTACCATATTCCTGTACATAGCCATGGAGATAAATGTATAGACACTTTTGTCAAGTATCAGAGATATATGTGAGAATAAGATTAACATACCAATACCAAAGGAACTTCAGATTGTCAATTTTGGTCACCGTCAATCTGCTACTCTAAGCGTGCAAGTGGCATTTCTATCGTCTGACCTAACGGCAGATGATAAACACGCCACAATAAGACCACGAGACATATTGCTGACACTCGCCTACTTCGTTAGAGCGACAAGTCAAATAATCTGATGGTGTGTGTACTGAAGGTCTTAAAGTACGCACACCACAGTTCCTTTGAAAGGGCGTGGCTGACTTCCTTCCCTGTCCTTCCCTATTCCGATGAGACCGATGACCTCGCTGTCTGGTCTCGTCCCCCAAACAACCCAACCCAACAAAGCGCCAAGCAGTGACACCTATGCGTGAAGTCAGGATAGCTGCCGGAAACCTGTGGAGCATCGATGATGCCAGTACAACATTTATTTAAGTTCAATTACTTATTCACAGTGATTACAAGTCATTGTTCTTCTTCAGCAGTCTCAGCTGTAGTTATACCTTTCAGATGCGTGTTGGATTCTAGTTGACGTCCGCCGAGTAAGCTCAGTGTTTGCACTCTCAGGAAGTAATGACAGCGACCCAGGCGGCGTGGCGGCTGCCCAGTGCGAAGCAGTTCTAGCGCTGGCTGTGGGGCGTATTCGGTCCCACTCCCCATATCTAATCCTACAATGACCCATCTGTGATGTACCTGGCATTGGTAGTCATGTGACTGGTTGATCTCCTCTCTGCCCCTCATAGGTTTCAGCACAGGAACGTGGACCCCAAGAGGCCCTCCTGCTGGCTTGTTCACGGAAGTCCAGTTCTGGCAGCACTCTGCGATGTTGTGTTGTCTGAATACAGTCAGTTTCTCCATCACCAGATGGTAGGCAGCGAGCAGCATGAAGTTCATCAGGTGAAGGCCATCATCTTGAGTACATATTTGGCTAGTTCATTGACTGTGCTGCAATGCACACATTCTCTACAGTATCATATTTGTGGGGTCAAGTGCTATTACTGTGAATGCCATCAACCCCAGTGATCAACTCACAAGAGCTGGAAAGCTGGAGTATTTAAAGGGAACTAGAGTCAGGGTATGATGCAAGACTCGGTTCATAATGACTGAATGTGTCCTCCTCATTCTGCTACATTCATTTAACAGGCTGTTAATGACTATGTTGGTCTCTTGCTGTGTGTTCTCATGAAATAGATACAGTTCCTTGCAACCTGCCTTACAAGCTAACAAACATGCTTGTCTTACTTCCTTTGGTTTTCCACCCTCTTTTCTGCTGAATGCTTATTCCGTACTCAGCAGACAGTGTTGCTGACCTGACTCACTTGTGACATAATGGCTAGCTTCCTGCTTCTGATTCTGTCTCTGACATGACTTGAATTTGCCTCAGACCATTTGAGTGAGTTTTAGTTCATTTTTTCTAATTTCTACCTCTTACTATCCTGTGCCATAACATAGCTCTCCTCTTCAAAAAATTCATCCCAAATTTTCCTTTCCTTTCACTTACTAATCAGTGGCAGATTAATCTACCAAGTCCCGTACGAGTAATGAGTATGATGGGCAAACATCTATTAGGCGCACTACGAATGTAGTGGTGTGGACATGTTGGGAATGTGGATCTCACGGGGAGCGTGCAAGGGATAAGTCCCTGCAGACGCACTATCCTCTGTGCCCGCGGTGGCTCAGATGGATAGAGCGTCTGCCATGTAAGCAGCAGATCCCGGGTTCGAGTCCCGGTCGGGGCACACATTTTCAACATGTCCCCAATGAAGTACATCAACGCATGTTTGCAGCTAGGGTGTCCATTTAATTATCATTTCATTTCTAGCAAAGCTGCATGGTCATCCACGGTAACTGTTCTATCGGGAACAGATACTACCGTCATATATAGTTAAAATATGGCTTCCCGGCCATTGACCTTCTTGTGCGAACGCACATGCTATGCCCGAACTCGTACGGGACTTGGTGGATTAATCTGCCACGAGTAATGAGTATGATGGGCAAACATCTATTAGGCGCACTACGAATGTAGTGGTGTGGACATGTTGGGAATGTGGATCTCACGGGGAGCGTGCAAGGGATAAGTCCCTGCAGACGCACTATCCTCTGTGCCCGCGGTGGCTCAGATGGATAGAGCGTCTGCCATGTAAGCAGGACATCCCGGGTTCGAGTCCCGGTCGGGGCACACATTTTCAACATGTCCCCAATGAAGTACATCAACGCATGTTTGCAGCTAGGGTGTCCATTTAATTATCATTTCAAATGTTTTATTATTTGCTTGAAATTGATCCTTTTTGCAAAGCTAAGAATTCATCAAGGGATTGTAGCAAAATGGAATCTAAGATTAATGAAGGTAGGATTATGTTTATATAATAAGTGTGGTGGTTCCTCTGAGCAATAACACATTGGTTGGGATATGTTAATCGTGGTTGTGCCTGTTTTGGTAGCTGGAAGGTGAAATTGTTGTCCTGCAGTTTCACATCTAGTTCCATTACTGAACAATCCACTGCATTGCAATTCTAGCTTCATTATCTCAATTGGTTTGCCATTTTTATAGCAAGTGATAATTACTGTTTCAGGTGGAAATATGGAGTAAATCCACTGATTTCCAATTTTCTGGAATTCTGGCTGAGAAGCTAAAACTTTATTTTTGCACTCTATTGCTTCCATTTTTCCTAAGAGTAACTGCACTTCACATCCACATATCACTCTTGTTCGACAAATAATGACATTTTCGCTAATACAATCTTTTAAATGTGCTACATACCTAATTATATGAGTGTCTCTCTGACTGGAAACTAACAATACTTTGTGAGTTTGCATTTATGTCCGTTTTCCAATTGTATTCCATTAAATGTGATATGTATGTACTGTGTAACTCTGTTATTAAACGCTTGTACCTACTACTGGAAATTGTATTTTACTCTGCAATCTGGCTCGATCAGCATCCACTCTTATATAACATTTGCGATAAAATAAAGCTACAATTTTACTGATTATAGGCATGGCATGTTGTAGTCCCTCTGGAAACAGTACAAATAACAATGAAAATAAGAGTTTCTGTAAATAGCTGCTAACATTTCTTTTTCAGTTGTTGAATGATTAGTTTCAGCCTTATTCAGCTGTCTGGCGGCATATGCCACCAGATATTCTCTCCCATCAACATTTTGACCGAAAACTGCAGTTGGAAAAAAAAAATTGTGTCAGCTGAGGTCGAATTTAAGTGTGACAGTGAAGTCATCTGGTTGCGTATAACAGGTGTAGGTGAAACCAAGTTAATTGTTGGATGCTGTGACAGTTCTAGAGTCACTCAAAGAAAATATATGGTAAATAGCATGTAAATACCCAATACTGGTTGGAGGTGACTTTAACCTTCCAAGTATAGACTGGGATGTCTATGGATTCATTGCGGGGGGTAGAGACAGATATTCATGCAAGATACTTCTGAACACTTTTCTGAAATCTTTTTTTAGACCTTGCAGCTATAAATAGGTCAGACCTTATTGACAGTGTCGGTATAGAAACGGGGTTAGCGATCATGTCAACTATGGTTACAAAAGTTAATAAATCAGTCAAGAAGGCTAGAAGAGTGTTTCTGCTAGATAGAGCAGATAAGCAGTTAATAATATCTCCTTAGACAGTGAATTGACATCAGTTAGTTCCAGTAAGAGGGATGTAAAGGAATAATGGGCAATGTTTATGCAGATTGTAATTCGTGGTCTGGAGAGTTATGTGCCTAGTAAGTGGATAAAGAATGGAAAAGATCCACCATGGTTTAATAATGAAATTCGGTAGACGCTGAGGAAGCAGAGGCTGTTGCACACTCTGTTTAAAAGGGAATGCATAAATGATGACAAGCGAAGGTTAGTAGAGATTTGATATAATGGAAGGAAACATTCCACGTGGGAAAAATTATATATAAAAACAAAGATGAGGTGACTTACCGAACAAAAGCGCTGGCAGGTCGATAGACACACAAACAAACACAAACACACACACAAAATTCAAGCTTTCGCAACAAACTGTTGCCTCATCAGGAAAGAGGGAAGGAGAGGGGAAGACGAAAGGAAGTGGGTATGTCTGCTTGTGTCTGTATGTGTGGATGGATATGTGCGTGTGTGCGAGTGTATACCTGTCCTTTTTTCCCCCTAAGGTAAGTCTTTCCGCTCCCGGGATTGGAATGACTCCTTACCCTCTCCCTTAAAACCCACTTCCTTTCGTCTTCCCCTCTCCTTCCCTCTTTCCTGATGAGGCAACAGTTTGTTGCGAAAGCTTGAATTTTGTGTGTGTGTTTGTGTTTGTTTGTGTGTCTATCGACCTGCCAGCGCTTTTGTTCGGTAAGTCACCTCATCTTTGTTTTTAGTAGAGATTTGTGCGTCTGTGGAAAGATCTATGCCTGAAGTATACAACAACTACCATGTCACATCTTAGCAAAAGATGTGCCAGAGAACTCGAGAAAATTCTGGTAGTATGTAAAATTGCTGAATAGGTCTAAGGCTACCGTTCAGTCCCTTGTTGACCAGTCTGGTGTGGCAGTCGAAGACAGCAAAATGAAAGCCGAAGTTTTAAATTTCACGTTCAAGAAATCATTCACACAGGAGAATCATACATACATACCATCATTTGACCATCTGACAGACTCTCAAATGGACAGTACAGTAATAAGCATACCTGGCATAGAGAAACAACTAAATGATCTGAATGCAAATAAATTACCAGGTCCAACTGGAATTCCAGTTCAATTTTACAAAGAGTACACTATGGCATTGGCCCCTTACCTAGTTTACATTTATCGTGAATCTCTCACTCAGTGCAAAGTCCCAAGTGACTGAAAAAAAATGCAGGTGACCCCAAATATGTAAGAAAGACAAAAGAACAGACCCACAAAATTACACACCAATATGCCTAACTTCTGTTTGCTGCAGAATCCTTGAACATATTCTCAGTTTGAATATAATAAATTTTCTTGAGACTGAGAAGCTTATGTGCAAGAATCAGCATGGTTTTAGAAATCATCACTCATGCGAAACTCAGCTCGCCATTTTCTCACATGGAACTATTGATGAAGGGCAACAGGCAGATTCCATAGTTCTAGATTTCTGGAAAGCATTTGATGTGGTACCCCATTGGAAGTTGTTAATGAAGGTACGAGAATGTGGTATAAGTTCACAGATATGTGAATGGCTCAAAGACTTTTTAAGTAATAGAATCCAGTATGTTGTCCTCAACGGTGAGTATTTATCAGAGACAAGGGTATCGTCAGTAGCGCCCGAGGTAAATGTGATTGACCACTATTGTTCTCTGTTTACATAAATGATTTGGCAGACAGAGTGGGCAGCAATCTGTGGTTATTTGCTGATGGTGCTGTGGTGCACGGTAAGGTGTCAAAGTTGAGTGATTGTAGGAAGATACAAGACAACTTGGATAAAATTTCCAGTTGGTGTGATGAATGGCAGCTAGCCCTAAATGTGGAAATATGTAAGATAATGTGGATGAGTAGGAAGATTAAACCTGTAATATTTGGATACAGTATTACTAGTTTCCTGCTTGACACAGTCACGTCGATTAAATATCTGGGCATTACGTTACAAAGTGATTTGAGGTGGAAAAAGCATTTGAGAACTGTGATACGGAAGACAATTGGTCGACTTGGGTATATTGGGAGAATTTTAGGAAGTGTGGTTCATCTGTAAAGGAGACTGCATATAGGACACTGGTGCGACGTATTCTTGAATACAGCTCGAGTGTTCAGGATCTGTACCGGTTCAGATTGAAGGAAGACATTGAAGCAATTCAGACGGACTGCTAGATTTGTTACTCGTAGGTTCAAACAACATGTAAGTGTTATGGAGATGCTTCGGGAACTCAAATGGGAATCCCTGAAGGGAAGGTACCATTCTTTTCGAGAAACGCTATTGAGAAAATTTGGAGAACCATCATCTGAACATGATTTCCAGATGATTCTACTGCTGCTGACATATATTGCTCGTAAGGACCACAAAGGTAAGATACAAGAAATTAGGAGTCATAGGAGGCACACAGACAGTGGTTTTTCCTTGGCTCTATTTGTGAATGGATTAGGAAAGGAAATGACAAGTAGTGGTACGGGGTGCCCTCCTCTGCTCACCGTGCAGTGGCTTGCGGAGCATCTATGTAGATGTAGATGTAGATAAAATAAAGCCCAAAGGATTGTTGGCTCCATCACACGCAAGTATGAATTACTGTTCAAAGTCAGGGAGTATTAACACAAGATCTCATGTTAATATCTCCTTCAGCTTCTCAAATGCTTCTTGACACTGTGTTGTCCACTGAAAATGAACACCTTCTTGTGGTAACTTAGTTAACAGCTGTCCAATTTCAGTGAATCCCTTCGCAAACTTAGAACAATAATTGCATAATATAGTCAAAATGACTGTAATGCTTAGTAGTTTGTGGCCTAAGAAAATCATGTATGGCAGAAGTAAGTTGAGGATCTGTCCTTACTCCATCTTGACTGACAATATGTCCAAATTAACTTTTTTGTGTTGGATCAAAATGACAGTTCTCCACACTAAGTGTAAGGTGTGCTGTATTCAATCTACCAGATACTTCATCTACATGTTTAACATGATCTTCTGTAGTTCTTGAACAGAAAATTGTATTGTCAATGTATACCATTAAGAGTCTTGATTTTAATCCATGAAGTACCTCATCTAATAGGTGCTGGAGCATTTTTCAGTCCAAATGACATTCTTCAATACTGGAAATGATCTGAAGGTATTGTGAAAGCTGTCTTTGGTCTGTCTTCAGTAAACATTTCCAGTTGGTGATAACCACTTCTAAGATCAACTGTTGAAAAATATTTACCTCTTCCTAGGTTGTCTAATGTATCTGTGATGTTTGGTACCAAATATGCATTTGTTGTGCTTTGTGCCTTCAGCTAATAGTAGTCGCAACAAAATTGATATTTTCGAGTATTGTCATGTGACTTTTTTGTATAATAACAATATTTGCTGATCACAGGCTATCACTATGCTCGATAATACCCTCACATAATTGCTGATCTATAAATTTGTCTACTTGTGGCTGTAGCTGTTTCGCTATTCTGTATGGTTACCTATCAAGTCATTAGATGACAGGATAACCCTGAAACATGTCACAACACGGAACATTACAAAAAAAAAAATCACAAAAAAACTTGTGAATTTTTTTGAGTAACCTTACAGCATGAAACTTCCTGGCAGATTAAAACTGTGTGCTAGACCGAGACTCATAATCTGGACCTGTGCCTTTTGCAGGCAAGTGCTCTACCAACTGAGCTACCCAAGCACAACAAACAACCCGTCTTCACATGCTCACAGCTTTACTTCTGCCAGTACCTCATCTCCTACCTTCCAAGCTTCACAGCTCTCCTGCAAACCTTCTGGAAGAAAGGAAATTGTGGGGACGTGGCTTAGCCTCAGTCTGGGGGATGTTTCCAGAACCAAATTTTTACTCTGCAGCAGAGTGTGTGCTGATATGAAACTTTCTGGCACATTAAAACTGTGTGTTGGACCAAAACTCAAATTTGGAGCCTTTGCCTTTCCTGGGCAAGTACTCTATCAACTGAGCTACCCAAGCGCGACTCATGACCCATCCTCACAGCTTTAATTCCACCAGTACCTCATCTCCTACCTTCCAAACTTCGGCACACACACTGCTTCAGAGTGAAAATTTCATTCTGGAACCTTATAGTATTTTTAAACTATTTCATAACTACTGCTCAGTTTTACTGACCACATCTTCATGTAACATCTTTATGTGATAATTTGTAACTGTGTGTGCTGAGGTAAAATGTTTTTCTGTTCATGATTAATACATATGTGTCAAATGATGAGACATTGAGTTCTAGTACAGAAGTTATCAGGGTATCACCATGTTCTATGTAACTGATATAATGTCCATCTTGTTACCTTATGACTGATATAACTAGAGCTTCTTTCTTGATTGTTCCTGCTCACTGAAGAAGACTTGATGAAGGATAGAAATGACAGATGACAGATAACCATTGTCCAGTAAGAATTTATGTTTTATTACAAATCATTTTCGCATCATCGCATAATTTTTCCAAAAGTACAATACATGGATAAAATCCATAATAAAACATCAGTGAATGGGACACACACACACACACACACACACACACAGGCTCTGTGAATGTCCTCCAAGACTGAACTTTCAGTAAACACTGACATTTGCTATATGTTCCACATATATCAGTACACACTGATATCTGAATTGTAAATTCAGTTATCAATACAATGAAGGTGCAAGAGATGACAGTAATTTTAGTTAATCTTAATTTGGCTAAAAAAAGAAAACACACACACACACACACACACACACACACACACACACACACACACATACACAAAAGTCTGAAGAGACACAGATAATGTTACTGAGACCACATCTTTGGTATCATATCAGAGAAGTTGAATGCCGTTCCACCTTTGCAGGTTCAACATTATCTTGCTGGGATCGCGGCACTGGCCTTCGAACACTGCTTCTGAGGACACTAACAACTTCGGCAGCTGTCATGGTGGACTGTGAGGGATTCATGTTTGCCTCACTATTAACAGGGCAGTTCATCTCCACAAGCACAGCAGCATAATCTGGAGGTGGGGCTTGACTGTTACTGGATGATGCAGTTACTGCAGCTGCTAATGACCTTGGCCCGGCAGGGAACTCAGAGGTGTTGCTGCTGTCAGTCAGAGCTTGTGTGATTCTGCGCACACTACGTCGGAAGCTTTGCCTTAACAGCTTTGCAATTCTGTTGAGCAAAGAATTAAGATCTGTATAACACAATATTTAATATTTAACACAAAAAGTATGAGTGGCAATAACATAAAAGATTAATTGCATTATAATAATTGATAGTAAGTGTGTCATTCATGAAAGTGTAGGCTGACAACACTGAAACCACATTGATGTACAATTTCATGTATAAGATGTAGTGGAAATGAAGAGGAAAGAGGCACTGACATACCTCACTTATTCACTGGGACTATTGGTCATTATGACCAGACACATTTATCTATTCACTGTAAACAGAGGAATAGGTTTTTACAACAACAAGTCAGTGGTGGCCCTAGTCATTACTAGTAATTGTAAGTTTTAGTTACTTTTATTGCCTTAGGTCCACAGTGACTGTGAAGTTCTTATGTAACTTAATATTTTTCTCTAACAGTGAGAATCTGACTCATCATGCTAATTTACACACACTTTGATCCCACCACTGACAAACAAAACACTTAGATCTACCCACAAAAATTTCTCCAGTGTACTTGAATCACTCACAGTCTACCTTTATTTTTTTTAACAAACTTAACATTTACAATGATAGCAAAAACTTATAAAAGCCACATTAATCTAAATCCACAGAAATATGACAAAGAAGCAGAATTGTTGAGAACTTTGGAATCAAGGAGTGTGCATGTACATAACTATATCTGTAATGTATTTGACATATCCTACAGTATTGTGCACAATGGACAAACAAAAAATAAATAATGAAGATGTTTACTGTCCATCAATGGTGCCATTGGAAAACTAAATATTTCAACCCTTGCTTTCAGAAAACTGATTTCGCTTATGTCAAAATTATCCATTGTTTATGAACCATGCAAACATTTGGTGGCTTTCTTACATTCATGAATATGTTTATTGAATGGAAGAGTAACTAACTAAACATTGGGCTTGACAAACATGCATAGCTATGCAAAACTGAAATCACGACAGTCTAGCATACATAAATGTCAACATTTTTAGTAAGTGGAATTCTACTTCATGTCTCTCATCCTCAATTCAAGGCTCTAGAACTTAATGAAAATAATGTTCTTTGCACTGTCACAAAATTTAGTACACTGTTTCTGTACCAACTAACTGTCATTATTTTGATGCTTTGTGAGCTTCAATGCGGCACAAATCCATTCAAGTTCTCTTATTGTTCTTGTCTGTTGCTATTTGGTATTTATTTGTCCATGAGATCTTGAATGTACATAGAATGTACAGGAAAATGTTGGACATCACTATAAAATATCATTAATTACTTATGGTTGCAAAACAGATTATTGGTACATTATTACTATTGGTTCAGTGGTTATAATGCTACTATGGTTTCAGTGGATAATACTGGTACATTATTATTTATCAAAGAACTCTTTCAGACTGTAGAAACAGCGGTCAATTTAGATATACCTTCACTGCAACCCTGAGTCCTGCAATCTTGTTTACTGACTATACGGTAGACACAATTCCACAATCTAAATATCTTTTCTCTGACATGTAGAAAGCCATTTTGGCAGAGCTTAGTTTCTGTTCGGTGCATATGGCGATCCATTTTTTGCCTTGTATTGTGGGTGTACACTTATATTTTTGAGGAAGGGTGTAGAATTTTTCGTGGCATACTGCTTTATGAATACTACAGTTTCATATACAGAGTGAACATTAATAAAACCGACAAACTACAGGGATGGATACCTGATGGAAGATGGAGGGAAAAGGGTCTTATGAACATGTGTCTGGAAATGCATCGTTGTCACAATAGATGACACTGACGAATGACAGTTCCTCTGACCACGTGTTGTGGGTTCTTTGTGCATTGCAGGCTGTGTGATTGATGCAATGTACTGTAAGCACCAGAATGGTCCATTATTCATGTTGGGAACAAGCTGAGATGGTGTTTGTGTATGGCCAAGCCCATGGAAATGGTTGAGAGGCAGCACGACTATACCAAACCAAGTACCCTCCTAGACACCAACCACATCACACAACATTTCAAGCCCTTTTTGGGTGTTTGTATGATAATGTGTCCTTTCAGATAGAAGAACATGCTGGGAGGTGGCAGACTGTGCATATACCAGAGTTGGAGGACTGGGTTCTACAGGATATTGAGATGAACTCTAACACAAGCTTCAGGCAAGTGACCCATCAACATGTGTAAACGAAAGAATGATTATGTGTATCCTGCATGGCCACTGCTACTTCCCCTACCACTTGCAATCTCATGGAGGCCACTTTGAACATCTGTTGTGATGTTGATGCACTGCAGCTGTGTACTGTGTTCCAAGAGGATTTGTTGTTGTTGCATAAACACACTGTCCATTTCCAGATACATGTTCATCAGATCTTTTTTTCCTCAGTTTCCTGTCAGGAATCCATCCCTGGAGTTTATCGGTTTTATTAATGTTCACACTGTATGTCCAGGCATATAAGTGGGAAGATTTGTAGTTTAATGTAGAGTGGTGCAAAATCTGTGTGTGGTGCCTTCTATGAGTCTTATGATCCTTTTTTGGATTATGAACAACTTAAATGTTTTGGGAAGCAAACAAAGCACCGAAAATGACTTCTTAATAATTGGTGATTCACTAATTAAAAACGTTGCAGTACCGAATACCAAAATTGATATCCACCCAGAGATGGGTATAAATCAATTAAATAATCACCTCACGAACGTGCAGACAATGAAACAAAATGCATTCATGCTGGGACATCACAATGAAAACTACAAAGGTGTATTCATCCACGTGGGGACGACCTTACTGCAAAACAGCAGTGAATAAGAGATTGTAAATCAAGCAAGAAATCTAATCTGGATGGCAAAAAATATGTACCAGCTTCAAAGTTAATTATTAGTAGTGTCACGCACAGAAGATCGGTAAGTGATAAATAAGTAGACAGGCTAAACAATCGCATCAGATAGCAGTGCAACAGACTTGGTGCAGTTTTCACGGATTCATATAAATTTATCAGTGGTAAATGTGTAGGACAAGATCGAAACAGGTTAGGATCGGCAACATTCAGCAATATGTATAGTGATATTTGTAAGATCATGCTTAGTAAGGGAAACGAGTATGCAGAGATAGGGGTGTAAAAAGCTGATAACGAAGTTGAAATGAAAATACACAAACAGTGTTTCAAAACAGATGCTATTAGGAATATTAAAAAATGTAACAATATGTTCGTAATGCACTTGACCATAAACGGGTTAAGTTCAAACTACACAAATGGCAGAGAAACAAAACTTAATGCCCTGCAAATTGTTTTGTTAGAAATACCAAATATCAAGGTTGTATACTTGAATGAACACTGGCTTATAAAGGATAGTATCAAAATCTTAAATAATCTTGATAATTTTAATGTTGCCAGCAGCTTTTGTAGGAGTAATTTAACTTGAGCAGGATCGTGCATACTTGTGGAAAGATCAATGGAATATAGAGCAAGATCAGATTTCGATTCTCTTAATGAAGAATATATATTTGAAAGCTGCTGTGTAAAGTTAGGGCAAAATATTGTAATTCTATCTGTGTATAGAATTCCAGGCACAGAAATAACAGAGCATTTTTTGTCAAAATTCCAGTGTCTGTTGCCAAAACTTCAAAAAGAAACCGCGAGAAGAGTCATAATAACTGCTGATTTCCATATAGATCTTGCCAGTGAAGCTAGTAACTCGACATAATTCACTGATATGATTCAAATATCGGGTTTCAGTGCAAGTTTAACTGATTTTACTCAAGTAAATGAAATGTCTGCCTCATGTATAGATAATATTCAATTCGAGTTATAATGAGGCAAATAAGTTTTGTTTAGATTTAATACTTTCTGATCATTGCACTCTGTTAATGGAGTTACCAAAAACAATAGAACCTTGCTCGGAAAAAAAACCTACACTAAACACCAGTTCAGCAAAGAAAGAACTTATTCTATCATAGATTACATAAGGTAGAGTGGGCTATATCCTAGTATTTCATGCTCTGAAAATTTTGCTAATTTCTTGGCAAACTTCCTACACGTTTTTAATGAAACTTTCCTCCTTATTGTAAATCATTAAAAAGTAGGAAATAAAGTTAAGTGTATTACTGAAGGAATAAAAATGTCCAGTGCAAGAAAAAGACAGCTACATAGGGAACCAAAACATAACAGAAGTCCTGATTTTGTTACCTATGTAAAAGATTACAAAAATATTTTTAAAAAAGTTGTAAAGGCAGCCGAAGAACTGGCAAATAATCGATTTATATTGGAGAGTGAAAACAAATCAAAGGCATTATAGTCAGTGATCAAAGATGAAATAGGTGCCGCAGGTAGAGGCCATATTTCTGAAATAAAGATGGAGGATAAAACTATGGTAAATCATCCTCAAATTTCTGAATGATTCAATGAATTTTTTTATAAATTAAAAAAAAAGTAACATCAATGTAGAAGATTACCCAGACAAGGTAAATTTCTTCAATAGTGAGCAATTTGATGAAGAATTTTTCAGTATGTTTACCAAAACTATTGTAAAAGATACAGAAAATGTGGTACTCTCACTAAAAAGTAAAACATCAGCAGGATGAGATGGAATACCAACAAAAGTATCAAAAACAGTCTCTAAAATAATTGTGCAGCCGCTAACTACAATAATTAAGCAGTCCCTTCAAGAAGGTTATTTTCCAGACACACTGAAGTACGCACTAGTTAAGTCACTATTCAAAAAAGGCACAAAAGAACATATGGGAAAATATCACCCAATCTCTCTTCTTCCATCACTATCAAAAATATTTGAAAAGTTAGTCACCATACAAAATCAAAATTTCATAGAAAAATTTAAAATTATCTCAAAAAATCAGTATGGATTTCAAAAAGGCAAAATCATAATATCTGCTATAAATAATTTTGTTGATAAAATAAGCTCATCTCTAGACAACCCACTGCACGACAGGAATTTTTGGAACCTATCAAAGGCCTTTGATAGTGTGAATCGTTCCTCGCTACTCTGCAAACTGGAAAAGTATGGAATTAAGAGCACAGTATTAGAATGGTTTAAGTCCTATCTAACTAACCGAAGACAAAAAGTGCTTATATCATCAGAGAGAGGAACTTATATTTCAAAATGGAAAACCATTTTACATGGAGTACCCCAAGGTTGTCTTAGGTCCCATTCTGTTTCTGTTTTACATAAATGATCATCCACTTAATATTGAATATCACTCAGTTTTATTTGCATATGACACAAGTTTAATCATTGAAAGTAACACTACTGATCAAATTCCACAAACTGTATTAAATATTTTAGAAAAATTGGATACCTGGTTTGATTTAAATGGTTAAAATCAAATATTGAAAAGACTCAGTTAATGCAGTTTAAAAGAAAACAAGCAAAATTAAATGATATTCAGGTCAATCACAGAAACCACAATTTGCAGGAAGCTAACTGTGTGAAATTTCTAGGAATGCAACTAGATAAAAATGTACCATGGGGATCACATATACAGTACCTTGCAAATAAATTAAATAGCCTAGGATTTGCAATGAGGGTATTGTACAATGGTACCAGTATGGATATACGAAAAGTAGAGTCAGTAATAAGGTATAGAATTGTATTTTGTGGTAACTCAGACCATGTTTGTCGAATACTAAAACTTCAGAAAACCATCATTAAAAATATGCACAATGTAGGATGAAGATAACCATGTCACCCGCTCTTTAAAAAATCTTAGTATATTAAGTGTTCCCTCACTATACATATATGAGCTGATTATCTTTGTACACAGTAACCCTGATTTATTTGTAGCAAATCATTTTCAACATGAATACATACCAGAAATCAAAATAATGTTATGCTGCCCACCCACCATTTAAAACTTTAAGCTCAAACTCCACATTATATGGGTATGAAAATTTATAACAAAAAGAAAGGAAGAGAATTGCTCAGCATAAATTTAAAAACACTGAAATAATCCTTATATTAGATACTAGTGCAGAAATGTTACTATTCTGTAGAAGAATTCATAAATGACAACCTGAAAATATGATCAGGAGAGAGCAGGTACTTGGACTGTTGATTTTTAAAAGTTTATTACTTCTGAAGAAAAATTGTTAATTGCTTAGTTAAGTAATTATTCAGTGCCATGTATTATATTACTGGTATTATAAGGCAAACTGTAAACCAGTTTTTGTGTTCTGATGAGTCTCCTGTCCATTAAGTCAATGGCTTGAAATTGTATGTTACGAGACAATAAACTTCTATTCTATTCCCCAGAAAATGACTCTGTACTCCATGATCTACAACATCAAATGCCTTCAATAAGTCAAGGCATACACCAGTAATATAGTCACTACTGTCCACTTACTGGTAAATTTGACCCAGGAACTCATAGATAGCAGTGCTGGTTGAGCAATTCTTCCTAAACCCTTGTTGTGCTGTGGATAGAATTTGGTGTTCTTGCATGAAGCCTGTCAGTCTTTTGTGGAAGACATTCTCTAAAATTTTTGATAAGCTGGACAATAGTGCAACTGGCCTGTAACTGACACCTTCTTCTATGTTTGCTTTTTTTTTTGGACACTGCTTTCAATTTCACAATTTTTAGACAAAAAAGGAAAATCCTTGATTCCAGTGAACTATTGCATAGATGTGCCAGTGGTTTTACGATGAGTTTACAACACCTTCTTATTATTTTATCGGGTGTATCATATACTCCTGAAGATTGTTTCATTTTTAAAGTTTTTATGATCTAAATTTCTTTTGCACTCATTGGGTATAGACAAATGAGGCAGCAGAGCTGCTGATCTTAATTGATGGGCCGTGCGGGATTAGCCGAGCGGTCTAAGGTGCTACAGTCATGGACTGTGCGGCTGGTCCCGGCGGAGGTTTGAGTCTTCCCTCGGGCATGGGTGTGTGTGTTTGTCCTTAGAATAATTTAGGTTATGTAGTGTGTAAGCTTAGGGACTGCTGACCTTAGCAGTTAAGTCCCATAAGATTTCACACACATTTGAACATTTAATTGGTGGTGCTGTTACATTCTGGTTACTTGCATTAATCTTACTGATTAGTTGCCCACTTTTATTTGTAAAATAGTTGTTGAAGATCTTCAATGGTGCCAAACCACAGTCATATAGTTATTTTTTGAAAGAATACACCACTGTATATTAATGTATTTTTCTTTTTTCTTCTATTTTCTTCTGTACAATCTAGATTTTGGCTTTTATGCCCTTATTGAGTACAATGCTAAATGTTCTTAAATCATTAACATGTCATATCTGGTAAAGTCAGCCCAATGCAGATAAACAATACCAGCACATGTCTTTCAGAAGAAAATTACAGTAATATATAGTCATATGTTGGAGTATTCTTTCAATAAATAGTTGTTGCAGATATTTGCTACTATTCTTGATTCTTATTGTCTCTTCATCTTTACACAGATTGATAATGGCATTTCTGGTAATGACATTACCTGTCCATCATTTTACAACTTTTCACATAGCTTTTGTCTTGTTTCCAGAAGATTATATATGAAAGCCACTGGACTTCATTTTTGCTTCTTTAACTACTTTTAAAAAAATATTGTCTTGTATTTTCTGTAGCAAGCAAGAAATTCATTGCCCATCTGCTGAATCTTTATAGTATTATATGGTTTTCACTTCCTTTTTGTTGGAGATCATAATTCTAGCTGCTGCCCAAGACTTGTTTTTGTTATTTGACTTTAGTCTGCATTTTTTCATTGGGAGTGCAGCTTCATAACAGTTAGTAAATATTTCCACAAATCTGTTGGACTGTTCACCTGTACTGCCATGCTTGTATACTACATCCCATGTTTCCTTAGCTAATAACTATCTGAAGGTACCTATATTTTGTTCACTTAGGATTCATTCTTCTTCAACTAATTCTGTTTGCATTGTAGTTTTAGGAACTTTGTTGAAAGCAATATACTATCCATTATCATAACTAAATCCTATATTTATGGTTCCAGCCCAGAAATAATTACTTTCTGTATTTATAAATACAAGGAGTGAAAGGCTATGTGCAATTTGTACAAAAACCAGATGGCAGTTATAAGAGTCGAAGGGCATGAAAGGGATGCAGTGGTTGGGAAGGGAGTGAGACAGTGTTGTAGTCTATCCCCGATGGAAACAAAAGAAAAAATTGGAGTAGGAATCAAAATCCAGGGCAAAGAAATAAAAACCTTGAGGTTCGCCGATGACACTGTAATTTTGTCAGAGACAGCAAAGTACTTGGAAGAGCAGTTGAATGGAATGGACAGTGTCTCAGAAGGAGGATGTAAAATGAACATCAACAAAAGCAAAACTAGGGTAATGGAATGTAGTCAAATTAAATCAGGTGTTTCCAAGGGAATTAGATAAGGAAATGAGACACTTAATTTAGTAGATAAGTTTTGCTATTTGTGCAGGAAAATAACTGATGATGATCAAAGTAGAGAGGATATAAAATGTAGACTAACCAAGCCAAGGGAAGTATTTCTGAAGAAGAGAAATTTGTCAACATCAAGTTTAGATTTAAGTGGCAGGAAGTCTTTTCTGAAAGTATTTGTAAGGAATGTAGCCATGTATGGAACTGAAACATGGACGATAAACAATTTAGACAAGAAGAGAATAGAAGATGTGACGCTACAGAAGAATGTTGAAGATTAGATGGATAGATCACATAACTAATGAGGAGGTACTGAATAGAACTGGGGTGCAGAGGAATTTGTGGCACAACGTGACTAGCAGAAGGGATCAGTTGATTGGTAGAAATTGTGGAGGGAGACCAAGAGAAGAATACACTAAGCAGATTCAGAGGGATGTAGATTGCACTAGTTACTTGGAGATGAATAGGCTTGCACAGGATAGAGTAATACGTAGAGCTGCATCAAATCAGTCCACAAACAACAAATGTCCAGTAGAAAGTAATACAGAAGAGATATTTTCATTCAACTAAATTTTATGTAAAAAAGTTTTTTTTTTCACCAAACACCACACAGTTCCTCCCAGTGTAATATTAAACAAAATATTGTCAAAAATGTACAGCTTTTTTAGTAACACGTGGAGCAGAGACTAATAAAGCAATGTTCATTTTATGTGTGTGTTATGAAACAGGCAAGTACTTGTTGATCATATTCCGTGAGTGTAAAAACATGTCAAGATCATATAAATCAAATAAAATATACAGTGAAACAACTGTAACAGTTGCAACTTACCTTGCTCCAGTTGCTGTAGTATATGATGGTGGAGGAGTATATTTAGGTGGTGGATCCTCAAAAGCTGGTTCTTGCACAGGTGAAGATATGATGTTGGTAGTGCTAGTTGTGTTAACATTATTTGTAGAATGGGTACTGTCATGACCCTCTTCTGCATCTACCGGTGGGCGGTAAAGTAATCGGATTCTCTGAAATATAATTTTTTTAAAATTTAAGCGCTCGTTATTAACTTAAACCATAAAACACAAAATGTCATAAATAATACATGGCAAAATATATGGAAAACAATTTTTGGAATGTTGTTATTGATTTCAAAGTGTAATTACCACAATACAAACTTCAGAACTTGTACAGTGCATAAAGAAAAAGTCAAACAGACAGTATCACTTACGTGGACTTCTGTAAAGTAAGAACAGCTCTGTTACTAAGAAGCAAGTGTTTACTAGTACTAAAGTGATTTTAAACACTACCAATTCAAATTGAGTGGAAAAGATTTCCCAAAGAATTTTATGACTATACCACATATGTAAAGAACTCTCCATAGCAAAGCAAATTTGGTGATTCTTATTTGAATTTCATTTTCAGTGACATATTTGCTCAAAAAAATTTAATACTGTAGAAAAATAGTCTAAACAATGAAAAAAGTTACAAAGATCACTTTTGTGTACTGACAGAATGGGAAAAAACATAGAGCTTATCATAGGATGCTCTCCATCCAATAAAAGAACAACCACAATCACAAGGTATGAATTTTTAATGACTTGGTTAATATATTTCCATATCCAGTATTACTGTTTAACACTCTTAGATGAGTAATGTTGTAATAAGAAGAACAGTAAAACATCAAATGAAATTTGGGAGACAAGAGGAGGAATATATTACTTTAATAGTGTATCTGTTACTGGATTGTGACCATATGACACATCCCAAACCATGGGCATGTGAGGATGTTTGTTGTTTTTAATCATTTCCACTAACATATTCTCTGCAGCCATAACACCATGGTCCAGATCCTACTCTTTCAGTTTTCCTTTTATGACCAATTGCAGTAGCTGATACTTTGGATTTTGTAATGAGATTGTCAAATAAGCAGTTTTTGTTCCCTCAATCAACTCTAAATTTTTATTTAATTGTTGCAAAATATCATCTCATGCTGTCAATGAGATTTTCAGGAGTCAACAGTTTATCCACATCTCAGATGCTGCTAACTTTTTCATGCTGCAAACTTTCAATACCCAATCTTCCATAATGTATAACAGTACCAACCATACACAGCACTTTGTAAACAGTACTCCAAGACATACTCTGAAGTCTGTGTTACTAAGAACAGTCTCAAAATTCACAATAAAATATCTATAAGTGACTTATCTTTGATGTTTTACTTCAATACCTGATCTCAAGTCCTCTACGCTAAGATAATTCAATTTCATTAATAGTTCTACTTTTCGATTGATAACACTATTTTTGAATGACCAAAAGACAGCTGTAGTTGTGGTGAAAAGACAAGTTGCCATGTGCAAATAGCTCATGTTCTAATATTATTGTCATGTATTTTCTTCACTTAATATTGATACTTAGGGCCAATTTATTGCTGTATTCGCCAAAATTATCTAGAAGTGACATGTCAGATATTATTTATCTAAACTCTATTCACTTATATCACAATTTCAATGTCAGTGACTTATTATCTAAAGAATATCACTGAATAAAAATTCCTGACAGCAGGAATAATATAATGAAGCCTTCTCAGATCCTCTGTGGATCTGAACTTAGATGGATAGTTAATCATTTAGTTTATTTGAGCGCCCTGGTTCCAATACAGATTTTCTATACAAATCAGCATATCATATGTATGTTTATAACATTGTCATCAACATACAATTAATTGAAGATCTCTGTAGCACTCAGACTAATGATAATAAGTTTAAAGATAAATTAAAGACATCTAATTATGAATCAGACACAAAGAAGTAAATACCAATAACATAAAAACATTTCTTTCACAGAAGAACAAAATATAGGGAGACAAAACCATATAAATTCTTGCTTTCGGAAACTTATCTCTAGCCCAATAAAAATCATCTACATGAGTGGCAAGGCACATGATTATAACTCTGGTATGCCATTCATTTGTACTTAGCTACTGCATTATACATGTAGACACAAGAATTATAATAAAACTTTGTGCATTGTTTTGATAAAATGAGGGAAGCAGTAGAACCATTTGGGGATTGCTGGTATGTCAGCTATGGAGAAAGGAAACAGTGAAACAATCAGTTTGGCTGGTATGAACAGAGTGCAATATGGAGACATTCACAGAAAAGTAGTCGTCATTAAAAATTCTATTCTAATGAGAAAATAAGTTATTTTATAAGAATTTATTCACCAATGATAATTTCAATGAATAAAATTCAGTTGGTACACCAGCAGGCAGAGTAAATAATGTAGATGTCAACAAAGCATCTCTATCACGAAATAACATGGAACAGCATGAAAAACATTTTGGGGGGGGAAAAAAAAAAAGACATCAACCTGCGTGTCCTCTGGACCTCAGGAGCAGACAGAGCAAACTGAATTTCACAAGAGCTTTGTTTAAGGAATTTATGTAGATAATTAAAGTTGATTTTTATTTTATAATGAGGTCATAATGTGGTGTCACCGCCAGACACCACACTTGCTAGGTGGTAGCTTTCAATCGGCCGCGGTCCATTTAGTACATGTCGGACCCGCGTGTCGCCACTGTGTGATCGCAAACCGAGCGCCACCACAAGGCAGGTCTGGAGATACGGACTAGCACTCGCCCCAGTTGTACGACGACTTTGCTACCGTTTTGCGTTTTGTTGCTACGCAATAGCCTTCAGCTAAGTCAAAGTCTACGACCTAGCAAGGCGCCATTAGCTTACATAGTTTGATAGTTATCGTATGAAATGTCTCATCAAGAACGATGTATACAACAAGGATTAAAAGTTAAGTATAATAGCAGCTACGTACTTTTCTTGCTACCATTCATTACGTATCCTGTTTCAGACCTCTATCTAGCCTAAGTGAGATTACGCGTGCCTTTCGGCTACTTCAGTGTGGCGTAGCTGTCTTGTTACGCCACAACAGTTGGCGACGAGTCAACGGAAAGGGTCTTGTTCTTTCTAATTGCTTACATTTACTTGTGTCATGGCTTCGCCAGATGTACTGTCTGAATTTTATCGCTTGCAGAATCAGCAGACGCAGGCGTTATTGGATGCCCTTGGACAGCTCGTCCAGGGTCAACGTGCACTGCAACACGATGCGGCCGCCGCCGCTTCACATAACATGCAACTATAAAATGTATTTCAGCGTTCTGCAGCTGAATGAAATCAGGGATGATCTATGCTCCTTTTCCGTTTGCTTGTAGCCCTTCATTGCTATATCCACCTATGATAAACTCCTGTTGGAACGGGATAAGGTTCTTTCATGTAATCTGTACAGTGTAATGATTATTTTGCCACAGAGTGAGACATCCATTCATCCCTATTGAAGGGTAATTCCAATCAACTTGGAAATCATAGATCTCATCTCACATGTGACACCTTTGGCACTTTTGACCAGTGCGGAGAGAGCAATGGAAACTTATATGCAAACCATGTTAGTCACAAGAAAATGAATCACATACTGACATTATATGCTGAAAAGGGGAATAATGTCTGGTTATGGTCGCATCGAGATTGGTGGGACAATGAAAGGTTATCTTGAATTGTGTGGATGGATTCTCCTGTTCTGGGTAAATAAAACAAATGAATAAAATAAAAAATAAAAGTAATCAAAGCCCTAGAGGTATTTTGGGTGATAAATGACAGGCCAACACTTATTTTTTAGAAGAGTGAGTAATTCTGGGCCTGGCTAATTGTTATCAGGAGTCTGCCTGTGAAGGTTGAAGAGCTAAATGTATTTAGTGAAGGTAGACTTGCTGCATATCCAGCGGCTGGTCACTGACCAACACATATATATACCTTAAATGCCAAGGTTGTTGGGGAGGGAACACACTGGGTACAAAAGATGGCAAATTTAAAATGCTTAGTACTGTTGTTTGTTGGTAGGCTTAATAGCGGCTGGGAAATGGAAGTCAAAGTGGAAAGTTGGTACAGAGTTTCAGCACAGAGTTGTGTGGATGATTTAGCATTTAAGTTTCAGCACAGAAACAGATTGTGTAAAATTCATCAACATATCAGGATGAAATGATGGGATGTTGGTTTGTAGACTTTAGGAAAGACATCCTCAAGAAATTCTTGAGACATAAGAAGGAATTGTCATGGTTGCAATACCATAATACTGATCTGTTTGTATGTCTGCTCCTCAATGAGCAAACAATGATGATGTGTACAAAATGAATTAAAGTGAAGAGGATGAACATTTTATATTGTTTTTGTGTAGGCACTGATTGATTGAGGAAGCATTCAGCAACAGACATTTGTGTTATCATCACAGTTTTGCTAATATGAACCACAACTTACTTTAAAACTGAGCCATTTCAATCACTATGTAACCATTCCAAATTTATGAGTACATTGGAGTTAAGTGAATCTATGATCATCAGTGGATAAGCAGACATACCTTTTTGTAAGACACAGTGTCGAACATTGTTAGTGGGTATCCTTGGACCTGCAGCTTATTCTAATTCTGTCATAGCATAATGTGAACAGGCTTGGGATAGTGTAAGCTAGAAATAATTTTAGCTATTAAATTGTTGGATCTGAATTACATGACTTATGTGCACAATGAACATCTGACCATTCCTCCTCTAATGGAATCATTGCCCATGAGGCATTATGCTCTGCAGAACAGTTATAGATATTTGCTACACACTGTGTGAATCTGGCAGAAGAATAAATCAGCCAGTCATCTTTCAACTAGTCTGCTTCTTTTTGAAGTCGGTTAGTGTGGCCTTGGCTATGAGATGATTCCACAGATCCTCTAGCATTATATTTTGTAACTTTTCTGCTCAATCGAAATTTAGATCTGAGCTTATTAAAGTCATAAGCCATTGCTGTGCAAACATATAGACAATGATGAGGTCATTTTAATCATAAAAGGATGTAAATGTCACGTAGCTACCCCATATATTTGTTGGTTATTATCTGACAAATTTCACAAGTGTTGCAGTTTTAATCAAGGCCCAGTGAGGAAAACATAATTATTGTGAAGAAGGTACTCACATCAAAGAGATCTGGTGGACCACCAGAAAGGTAGCGGCAACTCTGTATCACTGCCACCAGAGGGCCAGCTAACAATGGAAGAATCTGCATTAGTGATCCAATTTCCCTCACCCACAATGGCCAGTAATCATGACCTGTATTGTGCCAGATATACATTTCACGATAGCGACCATTTTTAAAAATTGTGATGCACAGAACCTGAAAAAATAAAGATATATTTTAGTAATTGATCCACTGAATTTAATTTATATCGTTAAAATAATTTCTGGGATTCCAAACACTTTGAGAAATTTTTCAACCACCAACAATGAAGAATGTTTTAGACACATAAAGATCCCCTACATATTGGTTATATGCATAGCATCATTAGTCATAATCTTTGTTGTTTTGTGTGTATGTATGTGTGTGTGTGTGTGTGTGTGTGTGTGTGTGTGTGTGTGTGTGTGTGTGTGTGGGAGGGGGGGGGGACTATTTCCTGATGAGGACTAAAAAATCTGCAGCTGCTTCCAGGGACTCATAACAAAAGTTCATAGGTGTTTTCATTCACTTTTAGGAAGAGGAAAACAATCACATCGGGGGTAAGACTGATGCGTTTGTATAAGTGATATAGCTCAATCTTTCTACATGGAGCATGGACTTGTAGTTTGGACAGAGGATTGAGAGCAGTAGTTTAACAATTTGACATGGGACATTTGGGCTAACTGTAAATGATTTTACTGTGAAGTGGAAATGTCTTCATTGAGCCATCAGCCAAGAGGACTCAATATTACAAAAAAGTTTCTCTCCAGAGTGTGCTGATTGTTAAAAAAATCATTCTGGCAAATCAGAAATGTCCATCCACCATTTTATGTGACACAAGATGCAAGACTGCAGATTTTGTATATATATTCTCAGCACTGCTGTTAAATTAGATAATTAGATCAAACACTGTCAGTACAAACTGGTGCTCTGTAAATGAGACTTCTATGAACTTAAAAAATAAACAGTTTATTCACTTTTCACTTCTGCACAAAAATGTGTTTTTCTTTGTTGTTTTGTGTGTGTGTGTGGGGGGGGGGGGGGGGACTATTTCCTGATGAGGACTAAAAAATCTGCAGCTGCTTCCAGGGACTCATAGCAAAAGTTCATAGGTGTTTTCATTCACGTCTGGGAAGAGGAAAACAATCACATCGGGGGTAAGACTGATGAATTTGTGTATGGATTCAATACTCTTCTGAAAATGCTCTTCAGAAAAGGCTTACATTTTGATCACACTGTAAGCAAGTGTGTCATTGCAGTGTAACCATATCCCATATGGACCCACCTTTGGCAATTTACATCCTTCCAAGAAGCCAAGGAAGGCAGACTCCAGCATACTAATATGCCTTTAATTTAATGCATTCACCAGGCGTGTCTGTGTTGATGTGTGAAAAAAGTGTCCACTACTCTGTCATCCACACTCCTTCCCCTCTTCAGTTTTTGTGTAATAAGTGAACTAATGTCATTAGCAAAGTTTTGTCACCAGTTACATTAGAATTAACAATTTCGAACCATCTCTATTAAAACAGTAAGCACCCATTAACAGAGCTCCAAATGCTGGGCCTTATCCACAGATTACAAGCATCCTGATTAGAAGACTTCTGTGTAGGATCCTTGAGACACTGTCGACTCAGTTCCAGTAACATGTATAATGTGCTGATAGGTGTAGTGGGTGGTTTCTTAAGGAGATCCTGGAATGCAAAATGTATTTTTTTAAACAGTGGCTGTTGCTGTGGACCTAGATTGTTTCTCATCTTCAGGAGAATTTATTTTGAGTCTGAAGTTACTGAACAAACAGAACACCATGGAAATGGAGGGAGGAGAATACCTTAAACTAATAGAGTTGCTCAAGGCACTGCTTCACATTCATGTAAGAAATGTTATAGATAATAGTATTAACATCAAACAAAATCTGAAGTAATGTGTTATGGTATATTGATAATTTTTACTTTTGGCAGTGGTGGCTGCTGAGGCATTCCTTTGGTGGTGCCACAAAAATTTTAGTTTGGTAGCATCAAACATATTATGGAATTTTGTCAATAATTCATATATTTCATAAGATATTATATCAAACAAAATGGAAATAAACACTTATTATAACAACACTCTTCTTATGCATAGTGAGAGTTTGATATATTCCTGAAGATCATGATAGCAAGCATTTGTATAAGAGAGAGAGAGAGAGTGAGGTTGCTTTAACCATATCTGCATCAGATATAGAATGTAACACTAACCCCGGAAATCTCTCTCACTCACAGATATGCATGCACTCGCGCACATATCACCAGCACAGTTATTCACTGCTTACAGGATATGTGCGCTCACTTTTACATGGCAGATGTAAGTAGGGAGTGTTTTGATGTATGGTCGCTTAAGATAACGGTGGAGATTGGGCCTGAACTACCATGTTGATGACACTGCCAGTCACAGCTAACACTTGCGCTCTACCAGTTACCGAATAATTTACGTGCTCCGCTTTGCTTTGAGTTGTACTTGCTGGTTGTTTCCATTTCTTATTTTGAAATGAGTGCAGAGAGCAATCTTGCTCTGTCACAGGGTTCGAATACAACTCTCACAGCACCAGAAGGAATCAGCAATCCATATGTCCATTATTACATCAGTTCTGGCTTTCCAGGACCACAGAAAATGGATGTAGGCTGCCAGCCCTGTGGGAGGGAGGTGTGGCTTGTCCTCCCACTCCACTCTTCTCCCCTCAACAGCTAGAACTTGTTTGTTTTACGTTCATGGTTGACTGCCAGGAAAGTGTCCGCTACAACATGACTGCCGGTGCCAGAAATAATAGAGCACATATAAACTATTCGAACTTGTAATCTGGATTTTGTGAAGCAAATTTAATCAAATTACTGACATTTAAAACTAAAGGTGCTGTACTCACTCAGCAACTCCATGACTTTGGAAAGACAGCTCCAAAATATTTAATAGGAATGGTATTGGAAATCCATTCCTTGTTGCCAAATAAAAATTTCGCTCTCAAACGGAAATCTTCAATTTTACACTTGAATTACTCTTCACAGGATAGTATCCCTAAGGCACTCAGTGATTCTTCTTTCATGGTGTTTTGCAGCAATGTTTTAATTCTCTTGAGCACTGAAAAGCATCGCTCAGTTTCTAATGTCGTTATTAGCAGTTTCAAAACTTTTAACTGTCTCTTTGAATGTTCATCCTCCAGAATCAGCGAAAGAAATGGAACTGTGTCAGAAACTGCTCTCAACTCAAGCTAATGTAGAAGACTTGAAGCTCACCCTTCTAATTTTTTTTCCGGAAATGTATATGTGTCTGTAATTTCAAGGTATTTGTGTGGAAAAATTGTGATGTATCTGTCAAACTGATTTACATCAAATAAGTTGTCTGGATTGAGGTGTCCAGTGAACTGAAAACGTGATTTTATTTCAGAAAGGATGCCAATGCACACTTCCAAAGCATCTCTTTTTTATACCCATCAAAAATCTGTGGCTTCTTGGCAGTCATCGTTTCGTCACTTTCGAAACTAATGTCATTAGGGATTGAGTCAATGTCATCTCTGATGTTTTGCATTACCACTTCAAATTTCTGGATGTCTTGTTTTGCTTTGGTCAGCTCGGTTATCTTCTTCTGAAGCTGATTAAAAAGTACGTCTGCATGAGGAATTATCTTATACAAAAATGATAATCAGAAAATGAATTCGTTATCTTGCAGTCTTTGTTGTGTGAACCAGCTTTTTCAATAGTAGGAGATAGTTTTATGCTGTCACTTGTTTCAGTGACTTCCATAACAAGAATAGGATCTTCCCTGTTTTCAAAAACATCTTTTACCACCCCAGAATGGTAATTCCATCTTGTGAAACACACACAGCAAGCTTTTTTGAATAATGCTATGCAACACTTTTGATCTTTGTGGCGAGTAAAAAGAGAACGAAGAAGTGCCTCAAAGATGTGCAAAAAAGATGCGGGCTTTGCGATTAACAGAGGCTGTCATAGATATAATATGGTTAAACTGATGCGCATAATAATGGATGTAGTTTTCATTTGGGTATTTGTCTTTAGTTAGTTATTGAACCCCATTCAACTTGCCACTCATAATGTTTGTACCATCGCAACTCTGAGCTATTAGTTTTGCTCGGTCATCACCAATTAATGGTTCAATTCCTTTCAGAATACTCTCAGCTATAGTATGAACATTCTGACTTCCTGGATTAACAAAGTTCCAAACTCTTTCAGCAGGTTTCTCTTAACAATATAACACAAAATAATAACCAATTGAAATTTGCAAGTCACATCTGTGGTTTCAGCTGCTATGATTGCAACATAATTGGCAAGTTTAATCTCTTTTCAAACTTCGTCATGGTACACTTCCAATATGCATTGCAGTAGTTCATGCTGAACAGTCTTAGAAATGCCTTTGAACACTGATGCTTGATTGAGATGAACATGAAGATCTTTATCCTGTTCTGCACTGAAGTGAAGCTCATGGAAAACTTCCTTATTTTGACAGGCACCAGATTCATCATGGCCCCTGAGAGCCAGTTCCAAAGCACCACAGTACTGAATACAGTTTACAATTAAATTGAATATATGTCTATTCTTTTCTACATGTTTGTTGTGGCTGTCAGTTGTTTGTCTATATTGCGAATCTAATTTCTGCTGAATGTTGGTTTTGGCTAGAAATGATAGACTAAGCACATTATTGATGTGTCACTTTGACATTTCATGTACTTTTATTTTAGACCATATATGCCCAATATCAGTTATTTCAGTCTTACCCCAATGAACATCTCCTCAAAATAACACACAAAAAAACAGTGTTGCTTTCTTCACAGCCACAAATCCATTTGTTCTTTGGTAAATTTCTGGATTGAACTTATGGCATCAATTTTTTGTTTAATGCTGCAGATTCAGATTCAGGAGTGGCCTACCTAGTGTTTTTATCTGATTTTTTTCACTGAGAGTCCTGTTGCTAAATGGCATTTTTAAAAATAACTCATTTACGTTGTTCACCTTTGCTATTTTCACAGTCAACTGAATTTTCCCTTACAGATAACACTGTGCACAGTCAATCAATCAATCAATCAACCTAACGCCACAATAACAACATGTTTGTACAGAACTGTATTACATGAACATAAGGTGTATAAACAGAAATACTACACCATTGTTTGAAAAACAGATGCTCAACAGGTGGTGAATACATTAGTTTTTTTGTTTTGTTCCTATAGCTGTTGTGAAATATACCAATATTGAAATAATGCCTCTTAGTTTCAAAATCTAAGGGCATAATTATATTCAAGTTGCATATAACTATTTATAATGATAATTAAGTTTATTATTTCTGTATTCAATTTAATTAAGCATTAATTTGAGTTTTGCTTTAGCATTAACTTTCAGAAAGATGATAGAACTAGGTTACAAGAAGTTTGTGCCCCGATGTATTCTAACAAGATCGCTAGATGGCAGATCGTGCTTCTATAGTTCTGCACTGTAATGCTCTCTGGCAGAAGGAACATAAAGCTCTGAGCCAGATCAGCTGTGGCTCCATTCGCGGCCATAAGAAGCATGTAGAAACTGATGGCCGAGCCTTTTACACAGTGCTTATGCGAGCAGACAGTGCCAATCTGCAGTTGGCTCCAAGCTTGAGAAAACCACCACGAGAGTGTGCACAGTGAAACATGCCTTTTAAAATCAGAAAATACATACTCCAAAACAATGTTCTATGTGCAATTCATATAAATTTCTCTTTCTTTCTTTTTCATACAAGCAGTGTCATGGCACTGTGGCACTATCTCAGAAGCCAACCCTGACTTTTGAACCATCTAACTACAACTGCATCAAACACAATTTTTGTGCCATACATGTTTTGCATTTATTCTGTGCAAGGCATCTTCAGTGGCATGGAATATGTACATATTTTGACCATTTAGTTTACATTCTGGGGCAATGTACCTGTAAGTTATAAACAGTTCTAGTGGTTGGGTTCTTCTATGATGTAGTAATATTTTAAATACTACTTACAGGTTGCGTGAATTATTTTCTACACCTTATGTTTCTGTTCCATTTTTGGTGCTGTTCCTCTTCTTATAATTACCACCTGGTGTTTTTGTTTTCCACATTTCACAGCACTAGGGACTGAATACTTGTTTTGATGCAATGTTTTGGTTTGTGTTGGTGACTGTGTTTAGTTCCTAGTGCTGTGAAATGTGGAAAATGAAAACTCCAAGTGGCAATTATAACAAAAGGAACAGCACCAAAAATGGAAAAGAAACACAACATGTAGAAAATCATCCATGCAACCCGTAAGGAGAATTTAAAATATTACTACGTCACTGAAAAACCCAACCACCAGAACTGTTTATAACCTACAGGTACATTGCCACAAAATGAAAACTAAATAGTAAAAATATGTACATATTCCAGGCCACCGAAGATGCCTTGCAGAGAGTAAAGGTGAAATGTGTATGGCACGAAAACTGTGTTTGATTCAGTTGCAGCTGGATGGTCCAAAAGTAAAATTTATCAATATACTGTAATATTACATGCAACTGAGGAAGACAGGAATACAAAAGTTGAATATGAAAAGAAATAATATGTGCTTGACAAATATTCCCATTCCAAAGTAAAACTTCTGAATGTGTAAATAATGTGGTGTGTGTGTGTGTGTGTGTGTGTGTGTGTGTGTGTGTGTGAAGGGAAAAAATACCTGTTGTGCGCAAATGCTCCCATTTTAATTCCAGTGTCTGAATTCTGCATGAAACATTACAGTGGAAGCTTTCTAACTGGTTATAACAACCACACATTGCTGAAACTTGTAATAACAAATTAAATCTTGTCATTGTGTAGTGTATATCCTAAGAAATAGTACTACACTAGAAATTCTATCCAGAAGCTCACTCTTCACTTATTTAACTTTTCATTTCTCACGGGATTGGTTTGTATTAGTTGAAGTAACTATAATATTAAAATTACACAAGTACAATAGTAGTTACTGAAATGGCTTTAAATATTTTATTATACACACCATTAGTGCCACTGGCAGAATAACATTCCAAGTAAAAACAAGCATGGGCCCAGCCCATACTTGTAAGCATCCTGAGCCTTTCGTAAACAATGTTGAGACAACACTCTCTCCACTGTATGGGCGACCACGTACCACAAAAACAGCTGCAATTTGCAGGAGATAAAGCACCATAATCCACCATCCAGAGCCAACAACAAAGTCCATGAAGTAGACAACAAATATTCCAAGCTGAAATACAAATTTGAAATTGAATTTTAATTTTGGTATCAAAGAACTATAAGTGCACAACAATACAAGTAAACATCACTTTTTTGCTTGGTTTCATTTGGATCCAGTAATTTCTAGAATTTTTGGAATATAAAACCTTAACATGAAAGTAAGCTTTTCTAATTACCTATAAAGAATTAACTTTTTAAGATAATTCTACAGTTTCTAGTAGGTTAGTGTGACTTTCATTGCCTAATATAGGTGAATATAAACCATCAAAGAAAGTATGGCACATTGCTGTTACAAATAAAAACGGAAAAATCTGCACATTTAATGAGGTGTTGATGAATCCATTATTTGTAGACATTAGATGTTGTACTGACAGAACTAACAAACAGCTGATAAAAGAATTTGGATATAAATGTTGGTGAAAACTTAGGTCATGAATACATTTCTTAATTATGTGGAATGTGTCAGTTTAACATAAGGTTTCTTTCCATGAAACAATTTTTTTAAACAATTACTACTTCATATCTAAAAATTCATTTATTGAGTAGAAAGAACTGTCATTCAGAAATTCTTTTAATTTGTATTTAAATTCTGTTTGGCTACCAGTAAGACTTATAATGTTATTTGGTAAATGACCAAAGACTTTTTTGGCAGCTTAACTGACACCTTTGGGCGAAAAAGTCATATTTAACCCAAAACAGTGTAGGTGATCATTTCTTCTAATGTTGTAGCTATGCACTTTGCTATTATATTTGAACTGGGATGGGTTATTAAAAAACAAATATTCATAAGTGAATATATGTATTGTGGAGGTATTTTGAACATTCCTAGTTCCTTAAATTAACATCTGCAAGATGATCTTGGGTGGGTTACAGCTATTATTCTGATTACATGCTTTTGTGCAATCAATAATTTGTCTCTTAATGATGAATTACTACAAAATATGATGCCACATGAAAGCAGTGAATGAAAATAGCCATAGTAGGCTAATTTACTAATATGTTTATCAACAAAATATGCAATAACCCTGATAGCATAAAGAGCTGAACTCAAACATTTCAACAATTCATCATTGTGTTTCTTCCAGTTCAGTTTCTCAGCAATTCACACACTCAGAAATTGTGCATATTCCGTCTTAGCAACAGATTTATGATTAAAGTCTATATGTATCAATGGTGTTATGCCATTTCCTGTACAGAACTGTATATACTGTGTTTTTTCTAAATTAATTGAGTGTCCATTTGCATAGAACCAGTTAATAATTTTCTCAAAGATATTATTTACAACTTTGTCAGCTAATTCATGTTTATTGGATGTATTTACTATACTTGTATTATCAACAAAAAGAACTAGCTTTGCATCTACATGAAAACAGAGTGGCAAGTCATTAACATATATTAAGAACAATAAGGGACCCCAAGACTAAAACCTGTGGGATTTCACTCTTGATACCTCCCCAGTTAGAGTATGCTGCTGATTTTTGCAGGGTCTCTGTATTGTTAATTTCAACCTCCTGTATTCTTCCAGTTAAACATGTATTAAACCATTTATTCACTGTCCCACTCATACCACAATACTTAAGTTCATCTAGAAGAATTTCATGCTTCACGCAGTCAAAAGCCTTTAAGAGATCACAAAAAGTCTAATGAGTGAAGTTCTCTTATTCAGAGCATTTAATATTTGATCATTGAAAGCATATATAGCACTCTGTTGAAAAACCTTTCTGAAAGCCATTTCTGAAAGACATTTTGTTAGTACTTCATTTTTACAAATATGTGAAAGCACCCTTGAATACATTACTTTTTTGAGAATTTTGGATAAAGCTGTCAGAAGTGGGACTTGGCAGTAGTTGTTACCATTGGATCTAGCCCTCTTTTTACATGATGGTTTAACAATAGCATATTTCAGTGTATCCAGAAAAATGCCTTGTTTCAATGAGCTACTACATATGTGGCTGAGAATCCTACTTATCTGTTGGGAACAAGCTTCCAGTACTTTGTTGGAAAAGCCATCAATTCCATGTGAGCTTTTGCTTTTGGGTGAATTTATTATTTTCCTAATTTCAGTATTAGAGGTGAGCTGAATTTCAGTTTTATCGAACTGCATAGGTATTGCCTCTTCCATATACAGCTTTGCATTTTCTAATGAACAGCTGGATCCTATTTTCTCTGCTACGCATACGTTAAAAGTGCAGGAGAGGTTAATTAGTCTTAGCATATCCAAAAACTACACAGAAGTCCTCATGTCAGGTACTGTCACATACATCTCATGTATCTGTATCTGCTTCAAGAAACTCAATCAATGTGGTGTACCATACACCAAGATTACAGTGTTATTTGATCTCATGAGTCAGTTCAACTTTGAGCCTTTGTAGAGAGAGACTGGGGCTTGATTACAGGAAGCTGGTTCAAATAAATGTAGACAGCAGTACTTATGTACAGAGTTTGATATATAATGACACAACTGAAAGGCTCCTCTCATGGCTCCAGTACAATAAATTACTGTTAAATACAAACAAGACAGCTCATATGTTACCATGTACCAGGTGTCTGGAAGGAGGATGGACAGAAGCATAGGAAGTATTGGTTTGAATGATCAATTGCTGACTGTTCTTTTCCATATATCAATCCTCTGCTTGATGCATAGAGCAAGCAGTAAAGAAACCAAATAGAAATTTGGAAAGGGAATTAAAGTTCAGGGAGAAGAAATTAAAACTTTAACATTAGCTGATGACTTTGCAAATCTGTTAGACATGGCAAAGGACTTGCAAGATCATTTGAATGGAATGGTCAGTGTCTTAAAAAGAGGTTTCAAGATGAATATCAATAAAAGTAGAAGTAAGCGTAATGGGATTCTGAGGAAATTAGATTAGGAAATGAGACAAAAAATGTAAAAAATGAGTTTTGCTGTTAGAGTAGCAAAATAAGTGACAACAGTCAAAGTAGAAGGGCTACAAAATACAGATCTGCAATAGCAATAAAAGCATGCCTGAAAAGAGAAATTTGTTAACACTGAAGATAGATTTATGAGTTACTAATTCTTTTCTGCATGTATCTGTCTGGACTGTAGCCTTGTGCAGAAGTAATACAGGGCTGATAAACATTTCAGGTAAGAAGAAAATAGAAGCTTTTGAAATGTAGTTACACAGAAAATGCTGAAGCCTGGATTGGTAGATTAAATAATTAATGAAGAGATACTACATCAAACTGGCAAATAAAGAATTCTATGGCACAATTTGATTCAAAGAAGGAACTGATTGATAGGACACATCCAGAGCCATCAGGGAGCTACCAAATTGTTAAAAGAGGGTAGCATGGAGGTAAACTTTGTAGAGAGAGACTGAGGCTTGATTACAGGAAGCTGGTTCAAATAAATGTAGACAGCAGCACTTATGTACAGAGTTTGATATATAATCCATATTTTGATTTACTCCTGAGTTATTTGTGGGAAAAGACAGTTTCAATAAATACACAGCACATACAATAAAAGAGCTTTTCATTTTATCCACTAACACATTAAAATACTGTGTCCATATCCCACATAATATGGCCTTGAACATTCACAACGAACTACAACAAATGAACTTTAACAGCGTAGGATTAATACTGCTAAGCAGAAAATTACACTCCATCTTTGTGCAGAAATACAATTACTCAATAACAGAATTTAAAGTGATGGCCACAGTGTTGTAGAATACTGCACAAAATTTGCTATCTACCCGGTAAATATATATTTATTTATGTTTTCAGATTTTTGTAGTTCTTCTACTTCATGTATTACAAGGTAGTGTAAATCATTGCAATATATAATTTACTGTTTGTTCTTGACAAGTCTCACATAAACTAATTCAACAGTTTAAATTTTTACATGATAAAATTAAAAAAAATGTCATTCTGAATTTTTAGAAACTGGGACTGACTTTAGCAACTGGGACTGACCTCTGTGGTCATGGGCAATCCAAGAACAAATCCACAGGCACAGCTAAAGAATGTAATTGTTGTTTCCCATGATTTAAGGCTGGATGATTTTATAGCTGTTATTCCTGTAATTACACAGTGCCATATGGCCAGCTGCAATTTAAAAACAAAGGACAAGATTAGTAATGTGCTTGTAACATGAAAATATTTATTATTTTGTCAGAAAACATTTAGTATTTTGAAATGAATGTAATATAGTACATTACAAAGAGAAATCATTATCACATGAGTAATTATATCTTAAGCAATAGCAAAAACTGCAAAGCCATTTTCATAAAGACTCTACATCTCACTTACAATTACAGAAGAGAATTAGCCACATCTGAGCAAAACATTTTAATAACATACATCATATTTTGCAAATTGAATCATGAAGGAAAGACTTCAAGAACATGGAACAGGACAAACTTATTGATGACTATTAACAACCAGTTACAACTTGTTCTAATCTACTTACCAGTATGCTGTGGTTATGGAAATTACTTTTAGAATTTATGTAACTTTACACAGAGCAATGTCTGCTGGTATATACTAGTAAAATTAAAGCCTGTTTAATAGGAATGCAAGTGTTAAATGGAATTTATGTGGTGTCATCGCCAGACACCACACTTGCTAGGTGGTAGCCTTTAAATCGGCCGCGGTCCATTAGTATACGCCGGACCCGCGTGTCGCCACTGTCAGTGATTGCAGACCGAGCGCCACCACACGGCAGGTCTAGAGAGACTTACTAGCACTCGCCCCAGTTGTACAGCCGACTTAGCCAGAGATTGATCACTGACAACTACGCTCTCATTTGCCAAGACGATAGTTAGCATAGTCTTCAGCTACGTCATTTGCTACGACCTAGCAAGGCGCCATAGCATTTGATATTACACTCCTGGAAATTGAAATAAGAACACCGTGAATTCATTGTCCCAGGAAGGGGAAATTTTATTGACACATTCCTGGGGTCAGATACATCACATGATCACAATGACAGAACCACAGGCACATAGACACAGGCAACAGAGCATGCACAATGTCGGCACTAGTACAGTGTATATCCACCTTTCGCAGCAATGCAGGCTGCTATTCTCCCATGGAGACGATCGTAGAGATGCTGGATGTAGTCCTGTGGAATGGCTTGCCATGCCATTTCCACCTGGTGCCTCAGTTGGACCAGCGTTCGTGCTGGACGTGCAGACCGCGTGAGACGACACTTCATCCAGTCCCAAACATGCTCAATGGGGGACAGATCCGGAGATCTTGCTGGCCAGGGTAGTTGACTTACACCTTCTAGAGCACGTTGGGTGGCACGGGATACATGCGGACGTGCATTGTCCTGTTGGAACAGCAAGTTCCCTTGCCGGTCTAGGAATGGTAGAACGATGGGTTCGATGACGGTTTGGATGTACCGTGCACTATTCAGTGTCCCCTCGACAATCACCAGTGGTGTACGGCCAGTGTAGGAGATCGCTCCCCACACCACGATGCCGGGTGTTGGCCCTGTGTGCCTCGGTCGTATGCAGTCCTGATTGTGGCGCTCACCTGCACGGCGCCAAACACGCATACAACCATCATTGGCACCAAGGCAGAAGCGACTCTCATCGCTGAAGACGACACGTCTCCATTCGTCCCTCCATTCACGCCTGTCGCGACACTACTGGAGGCGGGCTGCACGATGTTGGGGCGTGAGGGGAAGACGGCCTAACGGTGTGCGGGACCGTAGCCCAGCTTCATGGAGACGGTTGCGAATGGTCCTCGCCGATACCCCAGGAGCAACAGTGTCCCTAATTTGCTGGGAAGTGGCGGTGCGGTCCCCTACGGCACTGCGTAGGATCCTACGGTCTTGGCGTGCATCCGTGCGTCGCTGCGGTCCGGTCCCAGGTCGACGGGCACGTGCACCTTCCGCCGACCACTGGCGACAACATCGATGTACTGTGGAGACCTCACGCCCCACGTGTAGAGCAATTCGGCGGTACGTCCACCCGGCCTCCCGCATGCCCACTATACGCCCTCGCTCAAAGTCCGTCAACTGCACATACGGTTCACGTCCACGCTGTCGCGGCATGCTACCAGTGTTAAAGACTGCGATGGAGCTCCGTATGCCACGGCAAACTGGCTGACACTGACGGCGGCGGTGCACAAATGCTGCGCAGCTAGCGCCATTCGACGGCCAACACCACGGTTCCTGGTGTGTCCGCTGTGCCGTGCGTGTGATAATTGCTTGTACAGCCCTCTCGCAGTGTCCGGAGCAAGTATGGTGGGTCTGACACACCGGTGTCAATGTGTTCTTTTTTCCATTTCCAGGAGTGTATTTTATATTGTGGTTATAACATGTACCATCAAGAGAGATGTTCTACAACTGTGGATTAAAGTTAAATATTACATCAACTACGTACTTTATTTGCTACTATTAATTCCTTTAACTGTTCCAGACCTCACGCCAATCTGCGTGAGCTTAACGCGTGTCTTTCGGCTTCCTCTCATTGTGACTTGGCTGTCTTGCCAACTCACAACAATTTATACACTCAGAGTCTAAATATTCAATAAAGTTGGCTTTTATATTAGTTTAGAATATCTGAGGATTTCAAATTTCCTGTCACATTTCTCCTGGCAACCAGTCAAAGACTTTTTACCAGAGCATAAAACTCCCATCCTGACCGAAAATAGGGATTCATAGTCTGTACAGAAATTAAATAACTAAACTGTATTGCCCCAGAAGATTATGCCACATGACAGAATTGAGTGAAAGTATGTGAAATATACTACCAATACCATCCCCAGGTCAACACAGTGACTGAGCTTTGTAAGTGCTAAGCAGGAAGAACTGATGTTTTGGATAACTTATCCACATGTTGGTGCTACTCCAATTTATTATCCATCTGGATTTCCAGGAATATTTATTTATTTATTTGCTTTCTTTGTGTAGAGATAACAAAGATTATGACTTTTGCAAACATCAGTGTTTTTTTACATTTTGAGAATTTCTTTTAAAATACAAACAAAACAGATAGTTGATCTAAATTAACAAAGTGCAACACAAGCACACAAAAGGGAATGTAAAGCCAAAAAAGTAGGTATAAAATTAAAATATGTCTAATTTCCAATAAATTTCCAACGGAAAATTCAGAAAGTGAGTATAAACATTTCTTTGTCATGAATCAGTCAAAAGTTTCCATTTTAAGATATCTCCATCATGTGCATATAAGTCTTTTGACACATTTATTAAACCAGATTTGACCAATAATGTATGGGTGTGGTTTGTTATTTTTAGATTAATTCTTTGCCTAAAGTAGTTATTTTTACTTCTAATATTGTTGTCATGTATGTCGCCGCATTTTCTAGACTCTTTTTGATGATGCATGCCCCAAAAATAAAATTGCCTTATATCAATACAAGAAACACATTGTAAGGTTCTTACATTGCACAAAAATCTCTTTACAAGAACCATGCTGACATAAAACATGTATTATTCTAATTGCCTTCTTCTGCCACAACATTAATCTATTGTGGTGTGTACCTGCAGCACAGCCCCATAATTCAGTACCATAATTTAGTAAAGGATATATTGTTCCATAGTAGACAGCTTTGATAGTAGGATTTGTAACTATTTTTGGTAGGTGTCTGAATACATATAAACCACTACTAATCTTCCCACATACATAATTAATATGATTTGACCATCCCAAGTTTTCATTTAAGTATAGGCCTAAGAATCTGCACTATCAGTTCCTGTTTCTTCAATTCCACATGTATTATTTATAGAAGTGTGGTTAGAGTTAACAGTCTTAAATGATAATAATTGTGATTTGTTAAGATTTATATTTAGATGTTGTTCATGAAAATACTTAATTAAATTTATTACTCCATCTGTTGCAGACAATGTAAGCTCACAGGCATTTATTCCAAAAAACAACAGACATGTGTCATCTGCATAACTTGCTATTTTGGAATTTTGTGGCTGTGTGACATCATTGACATAGCCTAAGAAGAAAAAGAGTCAAAGAATTGATCCCTGGAGGACTCCTTGTTTCACTAAAAGACTGGGAGATTACTACTCAGTCATTAATTTAATAGATTATTGTCGTGGATCTGCTTCTGGTTTGACAGGTCGTTGGTCAGCAATAGTATTGCTGAATCTTTTAAGCTGTATGCCTGAAGTTTCTCTATTAATAGGCCATGTTTAACTGAATCAAATGCTTTAGTAAGATCAATGAATGTGCATGTTGCGAAATTTCCTTAATCTAGTACACTATATACACTATGTAAAAATTCAGATATTGTTGTGATGGTGCTGTGGTTTTTCCTGAAACCATTTTGTGTTTTCAGAGTAGATTATTTTTTGTGCAATAATCACCGAGTTGTGAAAGCAAAATATATTCAAATGACCTAAAGTTTTCAACCTGTTTTTTGGATCCTTTCTTATATGCTGGTTTGACTGCAAATTTTTAATGAGCCTGGATAGGTGTTTTCCCTTATACAGCAGTTAATGAGATAGATAATAGGTTTAACTAATTCTTTGTGACACTTCTTAACTGGGGCACTAGCTATCTCATCCCAGCCAGCTGAGTGCTTGGTCTTTAATGCGTTGATTATTCAACTTAATTTGTGTTCACTTACAGTTCTGAATTCAAAGTTTATACCTTGGGGTGACCAAATGTTTATCTGACTGTTTTGGTCAACAGGTTGTGCTGGGATACCACACGGAGTGATGAAATATTTGTTTAAAATGTCACAGATTGTCCTTGGATCTTCTATTAATTTTCCCTCATGCACTGTGATTATTTCTTCCATATTCACATTTGATGGTGCTTCCCTGTACTGATTAATAATTAAGCTACCAAGGTGCTTTACTGACATTGCCAGATTTAATAACTGAATTGCTGTGAACCTCCTTCCTGAAATTTGAAAGTTCTGTCTGAAACAGTTTTATGGCTTTGCAATGCTTTTCCTGGAGAATGATATCCTTTTTTAATTTGGAAAGTAAGATCATTCTGGTTGAATTTAATCAGACTACTGGTTAGTTTCAGCTTTGGATTCTTTCTATGTGTTAGAGTCTTTTTAAAATCTTTAACTGGGCAACAATGATTATAATGTCTCAAAATTGTTTCATAGAATGCATCCCATTTATTGTTTGTGCCTTTTACCTTATACAGGAAACCCTGCTCCATTCCTCCTGGGCTAGTTTATGTTCGAGGCAGTTTGTATTATGTTCACTCAGGATCCATTTCTGTTCAATAAAATTTGTTGCTTCTGCTGTGTGTATTGCATGTAGTCAACAGATTGACAATAGTGGTCCAAGTAGTGAAATTTTATATTGCTGTGCTCAAGGTTGTACGAATTCAGTATATCTGTTGACCTCAAGTTAGTCACACAGGGAGTTTCATTTAGTGAGTACTCATTGATATTTACATCCATAAATCAGTTTTATTTGTCTGTAATTGCATAACATGACTGTTTGTAAGATTAACAGTTAGCCTGCTTGCTGTGACTGTTTGCTATGATCCAGTTATAAGGCTGTTCCCCTATCCTGCTAGATGTGTATGGTACTGCAAAGTTCCATTTAGGACTTTTAACAGTATACTTGTACAATCAGTAACCATCACAGTTTTTGAATTCATTCTTTGGTAAATTGTTAACACATGACTCCATCCAGGCAAGGATGATGGTTTTAACACCACACTGTTTTAATTTTGGTTATAAGATTTTATAATATAGTCAATCAAGGGCCTTATTAACACCACACAAATGATAACAGGGCAATCTTTCTTGTTTAGTTCTACCAGAACTAAGTTTATGAGGTTACAAAATGCTTTCTCTGTAGTGAATCATTTACAGGGGTCAAAATGAGCAGGTGGTAAAAAGTCATTGTCAGAAAAGTGGTGCAACATTATGTTATAAGTTACCTGGAAAAAAATAGGTGAAAGCATGAAAAGAAGGAAGATAGAAGAAGAGGCCACTTGCATATCTCCACTTTTTTTATGAACTGTATTATTATTACATACAGTATTTCAGTCTTTTAGGAAGTACACTAACTCACTGACTACACTAGGGAAGCAATGCAACAGAAATTTAATGAAATTAAATTTGCTCATACATTCCCACCAAAAGTATAGAAAATCTTAATGTCTTTCACAAATAAAAGTTCATATGGAGTTGAGACATCTCGAATAATACACTAAAATGTGTGGCTCTTTAATGCATAATATTCTGAATCATATAATTAACTGAGACTTTTTTTATTGCCAGATTCTAATATGCCATTGTTTGGCCTCTCTATAAGAAAGGTGATTCCACATATGCCAATTACTACCAGCTAGTCTTACTACTGGTATTTTCCAAAATTTTGAGAAGGTGGTTTATTCAAGGATTGTCACCCACCTGTTTAGTAGTAGGATACTTAGTAGATCACAGTTTGTATTTCAGAAGAATTGCTCTAATCAGGCTTCAATTTATACATTGACTGAGCACATAATTAAATTATTAAATGATAAAATATCACAAGCCAAGATCTTATGTGACTTATGAAAGACATTCAGTTATGCCACTTATAGCATTCCATCAGAGAAATTAAGGTTTTGTGGAATACATGGGTCTGTGCAAGGTTGGTTTAATTCCTATTTAAGAAACATTATGCAGAATACTACAGTAGGCTATTCAATTAATACAAAGAGGGCTGCAACTTCTTTGATATGGGAAGAAATCACTAGGTGCATTCCACTGGCCCATTACTATTCTTGTCCTGTGTCAATGATCTTCCATTTTACTTAGAGCAGGTAGCAGAATTAGCCTTTTTTGAAGATGATACAACAATTTTCTCAAGTGAAGCAAAGAAGCATCAACAGGGAAAAGAGTAAATTATGTTTCTGTTAATGTTATTAAATGATTTTGTACAAACAGGCATGCTTTAAACTTTGAATTAACACAGTTCACCTAGTTTAGTACTGTTCAAAATACCTGATCTCCTATTAACAACGGATAAGAACAAAATACAAGAACTATGGTAGAACAGTCCAAATTCTTGGGTCACCATACCGAAGAATATTTAAACTGGAAAAACTACTGGGCAGACTTTCTAAAATGTTGACATTCAGCTGCTTTTGCCATATAACTAATTGCCAACTTTGGGGATATGAAAACCATTAAACTGATATATTTTTCATATTTCATTCACTGATGTCCTACAGGATAATATTCTGAGGTAATTTCTCACTTACACAAAAATACTGGGTGATTTTGTGATGATGTTACAATCTTTCAGGGATGATGGAGAAGGGTAAATGTAGCAGTTTGAGGCAAGGGATAGTGGTTCAGAAATAACCGAGGTGAAAGTTCTACGTAAAAATCTTTCTGATACCTCTGACATTGGAATACATGTACCGGTACTGTCGTGGCCAAAACTGTATGGTAGGCAATCTTCACAATGACTTAGATGTAGAGAGTGGGATAACAACTCAACAAATCCAATGCAGATGGTATACTGTGTACTGAAATGAGCAATCCTGGTGTACAATATCAATACCATAGTAGAATGCACTCAATGTTTAAGAGCTGTAGTACTAACATCAATTAGCCCTAACCAAATAGATGTGTACCTGGTGATGGAACTTATGGATATGATTTTCATGTATGAGCAAGCAAATGGAAGCAGCAGAGAAGTGGAAAGCTTGTACAGGACCAAATATCCATGTGGAAGACATGTGGCACACACCATGTTTCCAAGAATGTACCAACAATTAAGTGAAACAGGGCAATTGGTACCACAGCACAACAATAAAGAAGAACAACAAACTACACAGACTCCTGGCTTAGAAGATGCAGTGCTTGTTTGAGTGGATGAGGTGCTTGTAATCAGCACTATCAATAACACTTGAAATAAATGTTTTGCACAGTAGTGTGAGGGAAGTATTATGGGAAATGCAGCTACAACCTTACCATACACACACAGAGCATGCTTTGACCCCTGATGACTTCAGACCTCATGTCATGTTCAGAGAATGGTTCTTACAGTGCATTAAAGTCATTCCTCACTTTCCTGCATATGTACTTTTCATGGATGATGTGTGTTTCACCAGAGGTGGAACACTAAATAGCTGTAGTAGTGCTGTTTGTGCCAATGAGAATCTCCATGCTACAGCTGTGAAGTCAACTCAGATTATCGGTCAACAGGTGGGCAGGTATAGTCAATGATTACACACTAGGTCCATTTCTTCTTCTTCCCCATTTAATTGCAACAGTCAACACAGTGTTTATGAAAAACATACTACCCAGGTTCCTGGAACATATACCACTTGTTAGTCATCAATGGATGTGGTTCCAACCTGATAGAATCCCACCTCACTTTGTACTGAGGGTTCATGAATACCTGGATCAGTGATTCCCTGAAAGGTGGATAGGCAGAGGAGGTCCTGTTTTGTGGTTAGCACATTCATCTGATCTCACCCAACTTGATTTCTTCTTGTGAGACAATGTGGAATGTTTCGTGTATGAGATGCCTGTCAAGACTGAAGAGGATCTCCTGGCATGAATTCTCACTGCCTGTGACACTCTTCAACTGACATTGGGGAAATTAGAATGTGTATAACAGAACTTTGTGAGGCAGTGCTGTACCTGCATTGATGTTGGGGGATGCCATTTCGAACAACTGTTGTACATGTAGCAGCTGGTAAAACTTCTGCAGGTAAATGGAGTTCATTATTACTGTACCATAGACTTAGTAGTTTTGGTCTCTTCAAGATCAAGTTACATGCACTGTTACTTGTCCATCAACATAGGAAATTATCTGAGGATATCTGGGAGTGTTCAGTGGGAATTCTGTATGTCACCATCAGAGTTCAGAAGTTGGGGCCCTTGGTTTGAGCACTGCACAAGGCTAAGGCCTTATATCTTTTGCTATGGTCACTTCTGAACTAGGGTCCCTTACCTCAGATTGATACATTTACCCTTCTTCGTAACACCTGCAAGTTTGTAACATCATCACAGTAATACCCTGTACATGACTGCACAAAAAAGGTGACTAGAAAGGTGTGGGATTTGTACACATACATCTTGCAGACATGTGTATCCATACTTTGTAAACAGCTGTGAAGTGCATAGCACAGGGTATTACCTATTGTATCACATATTAAGATTTCTTTCTTGTCCATTTGCATATGGACAGTGGGCAGAATGACTGTTTAATGGCTTTGTGCTCAGTGTAATTAGCCTAATCTTGTCCTTGTGATCCATAACAGAATAATACAAATGTGTCTGTAGTATATTCCTAGAGTCTTCACTTAATACTGCTTCTTGAAACTTTGTAAGTAGGCTTTAGAAGTATAATTGGCATTTATACTAAATCATCTGCCAATTCAGGTTTTATGGTATCCCTGTGGTGCTCTGTCATGAGTAAAAGAAACCTGTGATATTTGTGCTTCCCTTCTTTGTATACATTCAATACCCCCTGTTAGTCCTATCTGGTATAGTCCTACACACATGAGCAATATTCTGTTGTGGAATGCACAAGTGACTTTTAGACAGTCTCCTATGTAAACAGTCTGCATTTTCCTGGTATCTTATAAATGAATGGAAATCTGACAGATGCTCTACCTATGATTGAGCATAAGTGATCATTCCATTTCATATTCCCACACCATGTTACACACAGGTATTTTTATTAGTTGACTGATTCCAGTTGTGACTGACTGATATTGCTTTCATAAGATGCTGTGTTTTTGTTTTGTAAAGTAAACATTTTTACATTTGTGAAGCTGTAAAGCAAATTTTCAGTCTTTGTGTTAGATTGAAATCTTATCAATACCTGACTAAATATTTGAACAGGTATTTTCAGATGGAACTTCATTATATATACCTGCATAATATGTGAGAAGTCTGAAGTTTCTATTAATACTCTCTGTCAGGTCATTAATATACAGTCTGAACTGGAAGGGTCCCAACATATTTTTGTAGGACACAGCCTGAAGCTACTTTTAGATTTTCGATGACCCCCAAATGAGATAATGTGCTACATCCTTCCCACGAAGAAATCCTCAATCCAGTCACAGTTTGCCATGCCCCATACTGCCATACTTTCACAAATAAGCACTTATGCGAATCTGAGAGAAATGCTTTACAGAAGTCAATAAATACTGCACTCACCTGACTGTCTCAGTCCACGGCATTTAGAATTTAATGGGAGAGAAATGTGAATTGCATTTCACATGACCAATGTTTTCTGAATCTGTGCTGGTTGCCATGAGGGAGATCAATGTGTTAGAGTACCTGATTATGTATGAACTCAGAATATGTTATAAGATTCTACAACACTTAGCAATCAAAGATATTGGACAGTAGTTTTGCAGACACTTTTGTTTGCATCCATGTAGATGGATGTGACTTGTGCTTTCTTCCAACCACTGGACACAGTTTTTGGTTTGAGGAATCTATGGCATACTATGGTAAAACGTGGGCTAACTCAGCTTCAAATTCTGTGTACAACCTGACAATTATTTCACTGTATTTCTGCTTTTTCTTTGTTCATATCAACAGCATCAAATACACAAACTCCATTTCCCACTATTTATCCTTTCAACAAACTTTTATATTTGCTCCAAAAAATCTCAGTGCTGCCAGTTTTGGGTTTTAGGCTGTTTCCTATACCTAGTTTATGTGAGCTGCATTAGTTTTTTACATGTGCTCAAGCAATGGGACTTTGCTGAGAATGCTTTGGCAGTGTCATCTGAAGGGGCGATTTCTTTGACCTTACACTAACACTTCAGGGACACCTACAGTAATTATTATCTAGGCACGATGAAGAGTCATATGATCTATAAAAATTTTTTTGTTCCTACTGTGAAAACAGTCAGTTATCTGTCTAGCAGCCTCTGGTGTACAGTGCACTGCTGAGCCACTTAAAGGGACCATACAGTTCTCAGGTCAACGGTTCATGTCCAGGAAGTCATATCCTAGCTTGGCACACAATCTTGAAAGAGTCTGGTTCAAATCTTCAACTCAACTCAGACCCATGGACCCACAATCAGTTCTGGGAACAATGCTGTGGACTAAGTATTACACTGAAATACTGTGAGCAAGGCTTATGTCCTCAACCTTCTCCAGCAGTTGGTGGACTGGTCCAAGAATGACTGGGTGCCCCAGATGACAGGAATCATGTGTGCAGATGGTTGCAACCTGTTCCTCCCTCCATACCATTAGAGCAACATGTCAAATGAGGCTTCTAGGAACACACATTGAGTGAAAAAGGTGATAATTCTTTTGTCCTTTGCTGTCTAAGGGGTACCATTATTTGCCGCATGTTCTACCTGCTGACAATTAACAGACTATTGCACTTGTTTTCCCAGTATGGGACAGGGGAGGCCCCCTGACAGCTGAAGTGTGTATCCCAGGCTCAGGTTTTGGTTTAGTGGGAGACTGCACCTCAAATTTGTCAGTCGGGGGATGGTTGCAGTACCCTGAGTTCTCCCTGCCTGCTGCCTCCCCTGTGTAGGGCCCATCAACCTCACATGCTGCTCACAGGTTAGTTAACATTGATGTCCTGTGTTTCCTGCAGAGGTGGCAGGATACAAAGGAGAGGATACTACTTTTAATACCTTTGGTATCTCTCCATAACCTGCCCAGCACATCCATTTAGTACAGCTTTCATTCAACTTACAGCAGCCATGGAAATTTACAGCTCCTTATGAACAGCAAAAAAGTAATCTATGACTGAAACAGTGGTCACAGTGGAGCTGCATTAAGGCTGATGTAATGTTTTTCTGAACGGTAAACAAATAATCTTAAGCCTAGCTTGCTGATTCTCTGTTAATGTCTTGATCTTTAATGTTACAGTCACCCATTTAGATACTCAGATGGGGACTACCCAGGAGGATGTCGTAATCAGGAAAAACAAACTGGCAATCTATGGGTCAGAGCATGGTATGAGAGATCCCTTAATTGGTCAGGAAGGTTAGAAAATTTACAGAGGGAAATGGACAGGTTGAAGTTTGATATAGTGGGGATTAATGAAGTTCAGTGGCAGGATCAACAGGGCTTCTGGACAGATGACTAATGGGTTATAAATACAAAATGAAATAGGGGCAATGCAGGAGTAGGCCTAATAATAAATAAGAAAATAGGAATGTGGGTAAGCTACTACCAACAGCACAGTGAACATATTATTGTAGTCAAGATAGACATATAGCCAACACCCACTGCAGTAGTACAACTTTATATGCTAACTGGCTCCACAGATAATGAAAAGATTGAAAAAAATGTAGGAGGTGGCAAAGGAAATTATTCAGATAGTTAAGGGAGATTAAAATTTAATTGCAGTTGGCGAATGGAATTTGATAGTAGGAAAAGGAAGAGAAAGGAAAATAGTAGCTGGGGAAAAGGAATGAAAGGGGAATTCACCTGATAGAATTTTGCACAGATGATAGTTTTATCATCACTAACACTTGGTTTAGGAATCATGAAAGAAGACTGTATATGAGATGTGATAAAATAAAATAGCAGGAATTTTTGTTTTTTCTCAAAGAATTTTTATTTATTCATTGACAACAACTTTAGCCCTTTTAAAGTAATCCCCTTCAGATATAATACATTGGAGCTAGCATTTTTCCCAATCTCAGAGGTACTTCTGGTACCTCTTTATGGTATTCAGCTCCTTCAGTGATTCTGTTATCATGTCATCAATGGTGACAAAACACTGCCCTTTCATGGTTCCCTTCAGCCTGAGGAAGAGAAAGAAGTTGCAGAGGGCCATGTCTGTCAAACATGGTGGCGAGGCAACATAATAGTTTTGTTTTTTGCCAAAAAATCACAAACAAGCATTGAAGTGTGAGTGGGAGTATTATTGTGATGCTATTTACATGAGTGGTTTTGCTACAAGTCTGGTCATTTTCTTTGGACTGCTTCACACAAATACCATGTAACTTCTACGTAGTATTCATTACTGACAGTATGAAACAATGAGAGGAATCTTCACACGCTTAACAGGTGATTGAAATTTTTTCTTTTTGTCTTTTTTTTGGGGGGGGAGGGGGCTCTTCAGGCAGTTTCTATTGGGATGACTGGGCCTTTGTTTCGATGTCATACCAGTGTATACATGTTTTGTCACCTATTACAATCTCTTTAGAAGTTCTGGATCACTGTCCACATTATTTGGCAATTCCTGAGTTGTGTTTATGCAATGTTGTTTCTTTGCCAAAGGAAATGCCAACATCATTAGCAACCTCTATGATGGTGATTCAGAACCATTTTCTTCACTTCCTCCACATTGTCATAAGTAACTGATGTGCTAGGGTGTCCAGGGTGGCCGTAGCCTTGATCATCTTTTCAACCCTCTTTGAAATGTTTATACTATTAGACAACAGTTGACTAGAGCAGGCGAAAGGAATGCAATAGAAGCTGAATCAGTGGCTTTGAGAGCTGAAACAGTCAAGGCAACAAAGAACAAGTGCAACAACGCCTGATAACCTTTACAGGCCACACGCCTGATTCTATCACTTACAATATACCAGTGGGAAATAGTTTCAAAGTTTTGGCAGGCCTAGTACTACCTAGTACTACCTACAGGAAATGTGAGGGGAATAAATTATTCCCAAATCAGTCCAGATAAACAAAACAGTAAACCTTGTAACTAGTTATGTTATACACAACAGAAAATCTCTGTTGAAAAATTGCAGCATCTCAGTTTATTCTGATAGTCATGGGAGAGCATTAGCACAAATGTCAAGGTCTGAGAAGCTAGCTAATGCAACAAGTTTTGTGAAACATTCTGGAAGTTTGCATGAAATCATGAAAAATGGCATAAATAACAATGTAGGCTTATGAGAACAAAATGATGAATATATTGTGCTAGTAGCAGGTGTAAATGACGTTTATAGAAACAAAGCAAATGAGGCCACTCACAGGCTAACAGAATACTTAAAATGTACAGGTAATTCTAAGTTTATTATCATGGGAATTCCACATGGGTATGACCTAGTTGATCACTTGTGTGAATAAAGAACTAGCTAAAACAAATAGGCTACTAAAAAAATCTGTGCTGCATCTTCCAATGTAAACTTTATGTTCACTGAAAATATGAACAGGGAATTGTTTAATAATCATGGGCAACATCTCAATGGAAAGAGTAAATCATATATCAGTGAAAATGTCTGCCAAGCAATTAATGCTGATTACACAGATCCAAATTTCTGACCTACTCCCCTGCCGGCACCTGATGGCCGCTCAAATCACTGAGTCAAGTAATGAAATTACATCAACTTCAAAAGAAGGCAGCATCCTAGGGCCCATATTGTTTCTTGTCTATATAAATGATTTTCACACCTCAGATGATGCAGCCAAAGCAATAATATTTGCAGATGATACTAGTGTGATAATAAGTGCACCAAAGCAATTGCTACCAACAACTGCTGATAAAGTACTAAATTACATCCACTCTTGGCTCAATGCAAACAGGTTGACATTGAATATAAATAAAACAAATTATATGCAGTTTGGGAAAAGATGTCAAAATGTAAATCTCGATCTGGTGTGGGGTGACAACGCCTTAGACAGAGTGACATCCACAAAATTGCTGGGGATTCATGTGGATGAAAACTTAAATTTTAATGACCACGTAATAAAATTTGCACAGAAACTTAATTCAGCCTGTTTTGCCCTCAGAATTATTGCAAATGTTTGTACCTCAGAGGGTGCCAGAATGGCATATTTCAGCTATTTTCAATCTCTTGCCACATATGGGATAATATTTTGGGGTTCCGCAACAGGGCGCCTAAAACAAATTTTTTTGTTGCAGAAGAGGGCCATCCGAATAATAACTCTCAGTCATCCACAGACACACTGCAAACCCATACCCAAAAAGCTTAGAATACTTACTATACCATCATTATACATATACAAATGTGTATTGTATGTCAGGACCCTCATTGCAGATTTTCAGACAAATGCCAACTTTCATAACTACAACACCCGTAATAGCACAGCACTCCATACTCAGCGAACAAAAAGAACGAATACACAAAGGCATGTGAGCCATATCAGTGCAAAACTGTACAACACACTGCCAGTCAACATCAGGCAGTTAGAAGATGATAACAAATTTAAAACAGAATTTAAAAAAATTTCTAGTAGAACAATGTTTTTACTCTGTAAATGACTATGTAGGTCAATAAATTTTTTCTGATGATATTTATAAAGGCAAAATGGAAAATACTCTATCTGTACCTAATCATTCATTACCTAATCATTCATTACATTTACATACTTAAAGAACAGCTGTTGTGTGATGTAAGTATATACTTAAGCAGTGTTGTGTATATAAGGACTTGCCGTTTAGGGAGAACAAAACTAAAGCCTTATGAAAAACAGACTAAGCATTTAAAATAACAAGCAGGGATGTGCATAGGCTATATTAATTTCATTATATTATTATTAACTTCATTGTATTATTTTGTTTTGTACTTTTTTACGTATATATTGTTTGTGTCCCATTTCTTTGAAATGGCTTACATGTACCCTTGACAACATCCATACAACATTTATTGTCAACGGATGGATAAATAAAATAAATAAATAAATAAATATTCAACTTCAATGCAACCTCATTACTCCATCATTACTGAGACAACTCCTAAAAAATGCACATCAAGTCCAATAGAAAAACAAATATCATCACTAAAACTCCCACAAATTTCAATCAAAGGAACAGAAAATGAAAAACCACCACTAAGAAGAACAGAAGAAACTGCAATTGGGACTTGCTGCTATTCCAGGACCAAGAAATCATGAGCCCAACTAACAAAACAGGCAAGTCCTCAAATAGCATTACACTCAGTGTCAGATATTCACCTTCCATTTGAGTGTACAGTTTCAACCAGCAGCAACAGGAGCTCGAGGGTTCCAAGAAGGTCAACAAGAACAAACAAAGCACCAGCCATAAATGAAGACTTTTTATGGTCAAGCCACCTGATTCACAAGATGAAATAGCAACATGCATGTAGCCTCTCCTGTTTCCACACATCAGACAGAAAATCATACTTGCGACTCACAAAAAGAAAAACTCTTGGATTACAAAAGACATTAAAATATCCTCAGAAAAAAATGAGGTTACTGCTCAGAGCTAGCAAACTGGATAGTGGTAAGTTGGGAGAACTCAATTTGTACTTACAAAAATACTTATAGAAGTGTCATTAAAGCAGCAAAAAAGGCTCACAACGATAATCTCTTTAGGAAGTTCTCTAAAAAATGTAAGAGAGTATGGAGTATAATAAACAACCAAACTGGAAGAAAGAGAACCACAGAGGATAAATTTAAGTTGAACACAGAAGGACAAAAACATAAAATATACATAAAATTTGTGATGGTTTTAACAAATATTTTTTCAGAAATTTCAAAAAATGTATTAACTGCCTGTTCAAACACTGTTCACACTCATCCTAACAATAATATTCTCTTGAACTCTTTTTTTTCCTATCTCCAACAACATCTTGTGAAATAGAGGATATCATAAGGAGAAGAATAAAAAAAATATTCTTTGCTGGTCATAGTACGGTACCTTGCTTTTTACTTGTAAAGTGTTCCAGTTTCATCTGTAGGCCTGTGTCTAATATCATTAATGCCCCTTTTGAGGAGGGAACATTTTCTGACCAGTTAAAAATTTCTAAAATTATACCACTGTACAAGAAAGGAGAGAAAACTGCCATGGAAAATTATAGGCCTATTGCAATACTATCAGCATTTTCAAAAATGTTTGAATGCTGTGTTTCCATAAGATTAGAATGCTTTTTAAACTCCAAAAACATTATAGCATCTTCTCAATATGGTTTTTGCAAAAATAAGTCAACCATAAATGCACAGTAGAGTTTTTAGAGAACTGCTCAAGTCATAAACAGCCTGATGTTCATATATTCCTTGATCAGTCCAAAGCATTTGATATGGTCAACCATAAGCTGCTCTTAACAAAACTAGAGAAATTTGGCATAAGGGGTACTGCCCACAGCTGGTTTAGTAGCTATCTAAGAGAAAGGAGAAATATGTAAAAATCAGAAACCCCAAGGATGCTACCCTTTGCAGATCAGATACCATAAATATAGCTTGTGGTGTCCTACAGGGGTCTGTTCTTGGCCCAGTCCTTTTCATATTGTTCATCAATTGCCTCCCAGTAAACATCCCTAATGCTTGTTCTTTTTTGTACGCTGCTAATGCAAATATTTTAATTTCCAACAGAGAAGAAACACTTCAAGAAACAGTCAATGAAATCACCGGTCACATAAAATCTTGGCTGAGGGAAACAGACTGCTAATAAATACTCAAAAAGTTGTAAGCATGAACTTTAACACAAGACAGACTATTACCCCCTTCAAGTTAGACATTTATGCAGGCAAAGATGAAATTGTCAGTGTGAAAGACACCAAATTCCTTAGACTAACTGTCAATCATACACTAAAATTGCAACTGCATGTAGAGACAGTTGCAAAGAAGCTCAGCAAAATGTGCTACCTGCTCAGACCAATATGAGATTCAGCCAAAATTGACACTTTGAAGCTTGTATACTATGCTCTGAGTCCATTATGAGCTATGGCTAATTTTCTGGGGAAATAGTTCTGAATCCAATAGACCTACAATTTTCAAATTACAAAAACAAGTGATCAGAATAGTGGCATCAGAAAACAGATCTGAACACTAAACTACTGTTTAAAGTATAAAAAATCCTGCCACTGCCATATCTTTATATAATGGAAATTGTTAGTTTTGTAGCTAAGAATTTAGGAATCCTACACAGAATTCTCAATTGCCACAAACACAACACTAGAAACAAATCTTGATTAAAAATTGTAGTACAAAGCACCAAATTATATGCTGATGGTGTTAAATATATGGTCATAAAAAATTTCAACCATCTGCCATTAGAAATGAAGACAATTAATAATCTGAAGCAAATGAGAACAAAAATAAAACAAATTTTATTAAATCACTGTTTTCACTCTGTTACTGCATTTCTTGACACAAAATTCTAATTTCTTCTTAAAGTTCATCTTCTTATATACTACATAAGTCTGTTTAAATTGTTACTTTTTTATGTCCAAGCTCTACCCATTCTTCTTATATACAAAATAAGTCTGTTCAAATTATTACTTTTTCTGTCCATGCATTTGTATTCAGTCCTAAACTCTGTAACACAGTTTTTTTCCATTTGTAATGTGTTTTTAGTGTATACTATGAATTTCCTTGTTGTTTGTTCTGTCCATGTTCTGTGCTTTGTATGTAAACCTGAACACCTTAATACAGAAGTGTGTCACTTTCACTGTTTTACTTTAATAATGGATTTTTAAATGTGTATTGTACTTCTGCATTTCCTTGTTATTTGCTTATATGTTTCTTTCCCTTGATAATGTGAACTTATTTCGAAATAACATGTAATTCTGTATTTTTCACAAGATATCCACCTAGACAACTTTCTGTTTCTTGGCATTACACATGTATTATATAAACATTTGTATCATTATAAGATCATTGTCATAATCATTTTAACCATGCATAATCTCATCTCCATTTTTGACTTCTCCTATATCATCGTGTGCTTCTCTGCACACAGTGTATGATCTACAGCATAAATGAAACTACAGATATAGTTGCAACAGCTTCTCTCAGATGATAGGTTAGGGAAAGGCAAATCTATGTTTATGGCATTTGTAAACATAGAGAAATCTTTTGAGAATGCTGACTGGTATACACTGTTTGAAATTCTGAATGTAGCAGGGTAAAATACAGGGACTGAAAGGTTATTTACAATCTGTATACAAACCAGAGGGCAGTTTTAAGAGTCAAAGGATATCAAAGGGTTGGTTGGTTTGTGGTATAAAGGGACCAAACTACAGGGTCATCAGTCCCTTATATCAAAGGGAAGCAGTGATTGGGAAGGAAGTGAGACTGGGTTGTAGCCAGTCTCTAATGTTATTCAATCTATACACTGAGTAAGCAGTAACTGAGATCAAAGAAAAATTGGAGAAGTAATTAAAGTCCAGGGTGCAGAAATAAAAATTTTGAGGTTTGCCGAAGACATTATAATTCTGTCAGAGACAGCAAAGGACTTGGAAGAGCAGCTGAATGGAATGGATGGTTTCTTGAAAGGAGGTATAAGGTGAACATCAACAAAAGCAAAATATGGGTAAGGGAATGCAGTTGGATTACATCACGTGATGCAGGGGGCATTAGATTAGGAAACAAGATACTAAAAACAGCAGATTAGGAAATGAGATGCTTAAAGTAGTAGATGAATTTTGCTATTTGAGCAGTAAAATTACTGATGTTGGCCAAAATAGAGAGATATGAAATATAGTCTGGCAACAGAAAGAAAAATGTTTCTGAAGAAGAGAAATTTATTAACAATGAATATAGATTTAACTGTTAGGAAGATTTTTCTGAAGGTATTAGTCTTCAGTGCAGCCTTCTATAGAACTGAAATGTGAATTATAAACAGTTCAGATGAGAAGAGAATAGAAGCTTTTGGAATGTGGTGCTACTGAAGAATACTGAAGATTGGATGGGTAGATCATGTAACCAATGAGAAGGTAGTGAATAGAATTGGAGAGAAAAGAAATTTGTGTATAACTTGAGTAAAATAAGGGCTTAGTCAATAGGACGGATTCTGAGGTATCAAGAGGTCACCAATTTAGTACTGGAGGGATGTGTCGGTGGTAGAAACTGTAGAGATAGACTAAGACATGAATATAGTAATCAGGTTCAAAAAGGTTGTAGCAGTTATTTGGGGATGTAAAGGCTTGCACAGGATAAAGTAGCAAGGAGAGCTGCATGAAACCAGTCTTTGGACTGAAGACCACCATAACAACAACAATGTTATAATGATTTGGGAATATTAAGTGGTGCCTCATAGTACATTTATTCAATGATGAAATTTGCTGTTGTAAACCATTGCACTTTGACTGTAATATAGATAATCACAACTAAAATACTCTAAAGAAAAATGATCTGCAATTTCCTCTGGGAATCTAACTTTGGCACAGAAAGGATTGAAGTAAACAGCTATAAAGCTATTTGACAATCTGCTCATGGAAATATAATGTCTGACAGACAGCATAAATATTTTCATATGCAGGCTTAAGTTATTTCTACTCAATGAACTTTCAATCATAGAGGAATGCTGGAACAGAAATAAGTAGTCAGTCACAAACCTGTAAATGGCCAGAATAAATAAACTGTATATGCAATATTGCATCCAGTTGACACAGTTCAGATCATAACATTTATCGTGAATATGATCAATGAAACAAGTAACTAACTAACATTATCACAAAGGTAACTTACAAGAGGTGTTATTAAGACAGCAAAAGAATCCACTAATGTACCATCAAAGCCAGAAGAGTAACTGTTTTTCTGTGACACAACGATCTTTGTGATGTATTAACAACTGAGTTGATAAAATGGATGTATGGTCCTGGAGAAAGCAATGTATGACTTTTTGATATGCCACTGATTGCTTCTGATTTAATTAGAGCTATTATAAATAACAAAGCTCATACCAATGTGTGTCAGTATGATACATAGCTAGTTAGATACTCTCCATCTGTTATGCTGCCTACTCCCATGAATAACTAAATTTTCTCCTGTTTTTATTTAATTTTTTGTCATATTTTCAGTATAGGTGCACCCATAATATTTGATATGTATATGAATATTCCAGAATGTCATTTAGGTAGTGTTCCACTTAAATTTATTGGTCAGTTGGTTCTATTTATGTTTTTGGTTGCAATGATGGGAAGTGCACGTTAATTAAAAGTGATAGTTAATTGGAAATTCTACTAGAAAACATTGCATTGCAAGCTATTCAACAAGATAGGAAGTATTGTTACCATTCATTTGAAAGCAGACATTCCACTCTTTCTGATAACAAACTTTAAACTACCTGAAACTGATGTTGAAAGTTCGGATCATAATAATTTCCACTGCCAGTTTTGCCTTTGTGTTTGCTATATTCCGAATTTTGACACTGTACTTTTGATGCTATGTTTTTTTCAAATCAGGTGACATCCCTCAATATCTAATTAAGCCACCATTTAATATTTTGCATAATTTAACACAACGTAAAATTATTTTTGGGACAGATACCATACCCACAGTTAGGATATTCCCAATGCGTGTTTGTAACAGAGTTTTGTATACTTTTATAATTTATTAAGCTTCAACATTTTACATAAACCAAATAACTATCTTAATTCACAGTTCATTCAAAACAGAAAAATATAACCTAGCCAATTTTCAAAACATTATGTAGTTTCCGAAGTCAACAAATATCTGTATGGCAGTTTTTAAATAACACACCCTACCCAACTATCACCAGTTGGGCTTCAGATACACAACATATAACAACTATGTTAGTTAGTGTGAAATTATATGATCCTAAAGCTCAGAAGTAATAACTACAGCAGCTTGTGTCAAAATCTTTGGCTACCAACACCAACGTCAGTCAATAGGAGCAAATTCACTGCAATCAGTCTGGTAGAGATAACAGCTTATAAAATGTACTGTTTTCCAGTTGGTTCTCATGTCCTGCTATCAGGGTTGAGAAAAACTTGGGTATTTTTTTAAAAAGGACTGGGGTAAAACTGGGTTTTTATGGTCTTTTGTTTCACGTTGATGATTAAATAGTTTAATCTGAATTGCACTGATTAATTTATTCAGAACACTAACCCATTATTATAACTACTTTATTAGAGGTTGTTTTCTTGTCATTCCAGCACTGCATACATCAGGAGTATCTTCTCCACTTATGGGATTATTTGGTCAAAATTAAGAAATAATTTAGGAGAGAAAAGACCCAAGAAATTAGTGAAGATCTATAAATTTCTGCATGCTTCTAAAAAGTCCTAAATTTTACTTTACTGTCATTATGATTTACAGTAAGTTAAAGTTTTTTTCTGGCAGTGTAAATGTTATTTAGTTAAGTTCTTTATACGGCAAGCAAAGATAAAACACAATAGTAATAATATACATCCTTGTGACAGTAAATAGTTGCCTTCAATAAGTATGATGGCTCTATCTAATTTTTGTAAGGCTAACTATGTAACATTTTACATGTTAATTATATTTTTGTTATTAAATATAGTTGGGTTTTATTTATTTATTTTTTAGCTTTGTTTATATTGGTTTGAAAATCCTTGATTTTGTAGGTCAGGTTAAATGGCAACAGCCCTGCCTGCCATGTGTAACTTATTAACTCAATGACAGTATCTTGTTATTAATTCACATTGTGAATCTGCATTCAACTTTGCTGACTGTGAGTAACTTTGATAATGGTATGCTGCTATGGTAACAATCAAATGCAGCAACAGACAGATTTAACTAATGCAAACATACTTTCACTCCACAGTCTCATTTAATTCTTATGTCTTTTGGTCTACTCAAGAAACAGTGTGTTATCCCAGAGAAATTATTCTGTCATGCAAAATAGTGATATATCTTGCAACTATTATGTTGACAATCCTTTTTCCGCACTAAACAACTGCCAGTTATTTCACCAAGCATAGCCAGATAGAGCTGTAATGAAGAGCAGTTGTAATGTTCCTTTGCTTGCATTTAAAAGTGTACTATGAAATCTGAACTGGCCATCAATCATTCGTATTTCAAAAGTGGCATTACAAGAGACTAATATCCAACACTACATACTGTGTGGGCTACATTATTGGAACTGTACTTCTGTCACTGATTGATTTCAGCTTTTTACAATGATCAAGAGAAGAGACACAAATTAGCCATGGCAATGAAGTAGGTAAAGTGAATTAGTTACAAGTATGTGCAAAGGCCCTTATTAACACAAATCTATTTCATTTCATATCCCTGACATTTCCTGTATCTCTTCATTTTACTCGATGAGATTTATAAAATGTAGCTCTGCATGTGTATTATTTAAACCAAATTTTGAAAGGAACCAGTTGTATACATCTAGCATTGTCCACGATCAATGGATTTTACTGGCCTGAGGGAACAATAAAAAAAATTGATTACATCAATATCCTGAGAGCCACGGCTTAGTAAGACAAAGCCAAGGTGAGCACCATCAATGAAATGGTCGACTGTGGTTTTGTCAGTTACAGTTTGTAGGATGACAGCTAACAAAGTTTCTATTTGTAATTCACCTCATACCTTGAAAATAAGTGGGTGTTTGGAAGCATAAAGTGATAAACATGTTAGATTTTAGTTTTTGTCCTTACCTGTTGAGCAATTCCAAATGTTATCAAAACAAAATAAAAGAGCACTGCCCAAAAAGGTGAGACTCGTTCAGAGCCCATAAGTGCAAATGTTGCTGGTGCTAGCTCTGTTGCTAGTCTCAGCACTTGATAACCACTTTCCCTTGCTGAATCCATACCAGGAAGCAGAACACGTGACCCAAGTATAAATATGCTATGAGACATGTAGCGCACAGGTGTTCTTGCAAATATTGGATGCGGTGGTGCACCTTCAGCTTGAAGGAATGTCACAGTTCGTAATTGTTCTGTGAAAAATAACAGAAAATTACAAATTAAAAAACTAAATTAAATTTAGCACATGGCAGTCCATATATAATTATGTTAAAATACTGATTTCACACACTCATTGAGCTTCACTTCCACTAGCATTTTCAAAACTGACATAAATTTACGTTCATGGTGACTACAGCCTTTATTTTTATATCACTATGCCAAGTGAGTCATTGCTGTTTTTACTATCACAACCAACAACACACCACTAGGACTTGACATACAGATAACATTAGTAATGAAATTTTTGGATACATGAAACTGCTGAAATAACAGATTGGTTTTCACCTTAAACTCTCTATTGATCAATGGTACAACATAAGTAACAGCATTCTGATGAATTCACTTATTTCCAAAATATGAGAGAGTCATGACTGTTTAGAGGTCCCATCAGACTATAGTCCTCAATTTCAATGCTGTTCCATGTGTATCACATTAATCTTTTGAACCTAAAAAGCACCTCATTTTTAATGAATATCACCCATTCTGCTGTATCCATACACAGTTCTTTAAGAAATATCTGTGAGACTGAATGGTCACCAATAAATAGGATCCGCTGTTACAGGATGTTCTCAGCTGCCACTGACGAATCACAATAATAAGAATTCCACTTTAACTTCACTGTCATAGAGGTCAGTGTTTTGTGGACACCAGTTTTGCTGGACTTGGCTCTTCATCTACACCTTTTACATACCAGGTACTGATAGAACAAAATAAATTATACAATACTTGGCACGGACAGAACTTCACTTATCTAGGAAACTGTGTTGAGTAGTGGACAGGTGTATATACATGACCAAGTATCTACTTGCACTCATCTGGGGAGATGTTTACACACTGTGATGACAACAAGCATCTGGCAACTCTAAAGAAAAATGAAGAGACACACATAGAAATATTTTATAAGTGCTTCTCTATCAATCAGTAGTTAATTTTCCAATGAGTGGTGATTTGTTTTTGAATTCAAGCATCTGGATGTTTTTTGCAGCACCTGGCTATTACTGAGGCCACATTCTTCCCTCACAATTCACCCTAATGATCACACAAAAATGATTATATGCTTCTCTTTTTGTTTCCTCTACCTCTATGTGCATTTCTTTGCTTCCCCAAACTGACCATCTTCTGGTCACTTTTAGCTCAGTTCTCTTTCTCCTCATTACAGACCATGTTTTCTGCCAGCATCCCTCATTTGTGTGTTTCAAAATGTGTTCTGCAATTTGTCTGAAATTTGCTGCCACTTTCCAAATACCATACACTGAATCTTCACTTCACTTCTTAGAATCTTCTCTTTCCCTTACTTTGTTCCCAATGAGACAGTTACTCTCTAGATCCAACACTGTCATCGCAATCATATCTCTGGATCAAGATACAATACAACTGTCACTTTGGTAGGAATAAACTATTTTATTTCCATTTCTTCTGTGATGATTGTTTAGCACAACACCTAAAGAAGTTGTAAAATTTATTCTGTACATTCTGCTGTTCATTTATGACTTCTGGCGTAGTGCAGCAACTCAACATGGCATGGACTCAAAAAGTTGCTGGAAGTCTCCTACAGATATATTGAGTGATGCTGCCTCTATAGCTATTCATAATTGTGAAAGTGGTGTCAGTGCACAGGATTTTGTGCACAAACTTACCTCTTGATCATGTCCCATAAATGATTGTTCACAATGTTCTTCAAACCAGTCGAAAACAGTTGTGGCCCAGTGACGTGGTAGATTGTCATCCATAAAAATGAAGTCCATGAGTGACTGCAAATGGTCTTCACGTAGCTGAGCATAACCATTTCCAGCCAATGATTGGTTCAGTTGGATCACAGGACCTTGTCCATTCCATGTAAACACAGCCAACACCAGTACGGAGCTACCACCAGCTTGCACAGTGCCTTGTTGACAACTTGGGACCATGACTTTGTGGAGTCTGTGCCACACTCTAACACTACCATCAGCTCTTCTCAACTGAAATTAGGAATCATGTGACCAGGCCACAGATTTCCAGTCATCTAGGGTCCAACTGATATGATCCCAATTCCAGGAGAGGCACTGCAGGTGATCTCATGCAGTTAGCAAAGGCACTCTGCTGCTATAGCCCATTAATGCCATATTTCACCGCACTGTCTTGATGGACACATTTGTTGTACATCCCAGATTGATTTGTGCACTAATTTCATGCAGTATTGCTTGTCTGTTAACACTGACAACTTTACATAAATGCTGTTGCGAGTGACTGCAGTGCAATATGAAGTGGGACAAGCATGTAACGGCAGTTGTGGGGAGGGCGGATAGTCGTCTTCAGTTCATTGGTAGAATTTTGGGAAGATGTGGTTCATCTGTAAAGGAGACCGCTTATAAAACACTAATATGACCTATTCTTGAGTACTGCTTGAGTGTTTGGGATCCCTATCAGGTCGGATTGAGGGAGGACATAGAAGCAACTCAGAGGCGGGCTGCTAGATTTGTTACTGGTAGGTTTGATCATCACGCGGGTGTTACAGAAATGCTTCAGGAACTCGGGTGGGAGTCTCTGGAGGAAAGGAGGCATTCTTTTCGTGAATCTCTACTGAGGAAATTTAGAGAACCAGCATTTGATGCTGACTACAGTACAATCTGTACAATTTTACTGCCGCCAACTTACATTTCATGGAAAGACCACAAAGATAAGATAAGAGAGATTAGGGCTTGTATAGAGGCATATAGGCAGTCATTTTTCCCTTGTTCTGTTTGGGAGTGGAACAGGGAGAGAAGATGCTAGTTGTGGTATGAGGTACCCTCCACCACGCACCGTATGGTGGATTGCGGAGTATGTATGTAGATGTAGGTGTAGAGTAGTTAAGTGAAGGCCATCAGCAATTGCTTTGTCCCATGTGAGAGGTAATGCCTGAAATTTGGTATTCTTGTCACACTCTTTGAAACTGTTGATCTCAGAATATTGAATTTCCTGACAAGTTCTTAAATAGAATGTCCCATGCCTCTAGCTCCAACTACCAATCCATATTCAAAGTCTGTTAATTGCCATGTAGCCATAACCCCACCGAAAACATTTTCACACGAATTATCTGAGTACAAATGATAGCTCTGCCACTGCAATACTCTTTCATCCCTCATGTATGTGATACTACTGCCATCTGCATATGTGTCTATCACTATCCCAGGACTTTCGTCACCTCAGCGTAATATGGGCTACCTCATAACAACATTCATACTGGGTTTTCCATTATTTGACAACTGTTCTTAGCTGTATGATATCCACTGTCCACTGTAGCAAGGACTTGAAATTACAGTTCTCCAGTACATTTGCTTGTTAAAAATGTTGTCGTTATTCAGTGCAGTTGTGTATTGTACAAATTAATGCACAAGTTAACATTTACTTACCAAATGAACTTGGAATGTAGGTGTAGCCACTAGCTGCTAGCAGTTCAACACAAGTGTTAGCAAGGAATGCTGAGAGCAGTAAAACTGCAAGTGTGACAATAATAACAATGCTGATGTCTCGATGAAGGAGATGTTTGTGCTGGTTATGAGATGTAATCTGCATAACAGCAGCTCCCAGCAAACCCCATGTATAGAAAACCTCTGTTGTAGCAGCCACCCAGCACTGAAAAAGTAATCATACACAATGGCAAATATGAACTGCAAATCCAAAAAAAGAAGAAAAGCATTCAAATAATTTTACTCTCAATGTTTGTGCACACACATATGAGTATAATTAGCACAAGTTCTTTCTTTCATGAGACTACAGTAAGAGTTGTTGCTTGCTGTATTTGAGTACATTAGCAAATCTATGTAAATATGAACAATGAATATAACTGTGATTTTCTGCCTCTATATGTAACATGAATGTAGCATAACTGAATTTTATGTCCTATCACATCTCTCTAAGGCTGAGTGATGGACTGTGTAGATAACTTCTTCGTCTAGAATTTTGCTATCATTTTTGAACTCTAATGATGTTGGCAACAAACATCATAAGGGAGAAAATGTACTCTGAGGCTCTTGTCATTATGCACAACTGTTTGAACAGCTGGAAACCACATATTATTCTCATTACACACTTCTGCGCAGCAAACTTTTCTTTTCTTTTTTCAATTATGAGTTGATCAATGACCAATTTTGTACCAATATACTTTCTCAGTACAGTAAGTGACAGTATGTCCTTAGATTATTATTCATTCCTCAATTATTCTAGATAATGGCTTTAACTGTTATAATGTGACAGACATACAGGAATAAAATTGTTAGCAACATACTGAGAGCTTAATATAAATCTGAATATTTTGTCCATAAAAGAATGGTATCATGAGGGCTGCAACTGTTGATAAATATAAAGAACACAGTTTTTGTGTCCATTCACTTATTTATTGGCAAAATAAATGACTGGCACAGAAAACTGTTTTATTAATATTAATTACTTTTCACTTTGAACTATTGGTGAGTTAATGAGGTGGCAATGTTATAAATCAGAGTGAAATGCAATACCTTTTGTATTTCACAAAAAAGAAAAAATTTTCAGTTCACTTCAGTAGTAAAAGAAAAAATAAATTTACCTAGCATAAAAAGCACTGTGTTCTGTCAGGCATTAATGCTATTTTCAGAGGTACATACCTTTGTGTTAATGAAAAATTCACTCCATACTGTTTCTGGGAAAACCTTATGTCCAGATGAAGTATTTGTTAGACCAAGAATTTTTGTGCAAAGTATCAACATCCCAAGAACAGAAAACAATGAGAAGACATAAACAACTTTGCCATATGATTTAAGGCCTGAAAGAAATTTTTAAAGAAAAAAACAACACTTTAGTTAATAGGTGACATTTGCCTTTGATTCTATAAGTAATTCATTTACACTAAAATAAAAATCTATCAGACTGGAGTAAGGAGGCTGTGCAGTAAATCAAAATATTTTTGAACACCAGTGTAAGTTCTCTTATCTGTTTGGCATAGATATTCTGATGATGACTGTAAATCAAAGTAATCACTGAAGCTATTTCTATCATGAACTTGCACAGACTAAACCATAGCAATTATCCTAATAAATCATGCACCTATGCAAATAATATCATTCTTTGCTATTCTACGTATTATTCATCCAACATTTCCATTCACAAAATAGAAAGCTGTTCTTGTAGACAGTCTCTGTTTACTGTGCCTACTTCTTATAAATACAGGATTGTTTCTTATTAAGCATGTGCAGTACAAAATTTGTTTTGTGTCCTTTTGAGCAATGTTATAATCAAAACAATTTATCTTCAAAATATGTTACACTGCTTAATGAAATTTGTGTACTGACCTTTGCTTAAAGAAACAAATACTATCATCCATACTACAGCCAAATTGAATGTAACTTGGAATTTAAGGTGCCCAAATGAAGGATCTGGAGAGACAAGACTTTGTCTTTGAAGGACCATTCCATTGAGGTAGTCAGGTACTGTTTCTTCAAGTTTGTGAGTACCATTTATTTGTGGTTCTGGAAATAAAATATAACACATTTTAATTATTACGTTATTCATAAATATTGTTTACATTTAAATAAATTAATAATTTTTCCTATTACAGATAAAATCTGATAAAAAAATAATGGGACAGCCAAGTTAACAAGACAGTGTGAAATATACTTAACATTTTTAACTAATGTGTAAAAGAATAGTATGATGAATATTAATTGAAAATGAGGCAGAATATGAGCCATGGTATTGAGCTGTAGCCTACTACTCTTAAATATTATCAAAGAAGTTACTCAGCTTAACATTTACATACGACAGATGTATACCATCATGCATATACAAGGGCTGTTCAAAATGTAAGGTGACTTTCCAAATTGTGTGAGCAATATACATTCAATTATCGATTCTCTTTTTCTTTTTTTATGTTGGTACAAATTTGCATCAAATTTTGTGTCAAAATGGAATCAAGTGCTCTAAAACACTTGAAATGTTGACAGTGGCATACAATGAGTCTGCTCTAAGTAAAAAACAAATTTTTACAAGTGGTACAAGCTGTTCCAAGATGGCCAAGAAGATGCCAATGATGAACCTTGCTCTGGATGTCCCAGCACATCAAAAACAGATGATAACATCAAAACTGTGAAGAAAATTGTTTTGGAAAATTGTTGAATTATTGTAAGAGAAGTTGCTGAGGATGTTGGCATATCATTCGGCTCATGTCATGCAATTTTTTCGGATGTTTTGGGCATGAGACATGTGTCAGAGAAGTTTGCTTTCAAAACTTCTCAATTTTGACGAGAAGAACCGTCACATGAGCATCACTCACGAGCTCTTCAATGATGTCAATGATGATCCTGATTTGCTCAAAAGGGTCATAACTGCTGACAAAACATGGGTTTACAGTTATGACATCAAAACCAAAGCCCAATTGTCCCAATGGAAGCATCCCGGAGAGCCAAGACCGAAAAAATGTCAAAGTTTTTCTCACTGTTTTTTTTTTTTCTTTAATTAGCATGGCATAGGTCATGAATTTTTGCCTCAAGGTCATTATTATGCACATTATGCACCGTTTGTGAGAAGAAATATGCATAACATGTCTGGAATTGTGGAAAAACAATTCATGGCTTTTGCATTACGAAAATGCACCTGCTCATTCATCATTGCTTGTGAGAGATATTTTGGCCAAAAACAACATGATGATCATGCCTCAGCCACCATATTCACTGGATTTGGCCCCCTGTGACTTTTTCCTGTTCCCAAAACTGAAGAGACCTATGAAAGGACGAAGATTTTCAATAACTGAGGAAATAAAAACTGCATCATTGGAAGTACTCAAGGCTGTACCGAAAAGTGCTTATGAGAAGTGCTTCGAGGATTGGAAGAAGCATTGGCACAAGTGTATTGTATCTGAGGTGGATTAATTTGAAGGGGACAACATGAATATTTGTGAATAAATAAATATTTTTTCATAAAAATATAAAGTCACCTTACTTTTTGAACACGCCTCATACTTCATGAAACAGTGGAGACGTTTGGAGTTTCATACAGGTCATTGGAATACAGTTCAGTGACCCTGAATTACAGACAGCTCCTTCTACTCCCCTTTCTGGCCAAATTATGATGAATAAAAATTCGTCCAAGGCAAGGACTTTAGGTACCCACTGCAAAGGTGAATACTACAGAGTTTGCTTGTATTAGTAACATAAGCCACAAACGAAGGTACTTGTTGTTACAATCCAGATAAATTGTGGTTATCCCCATATTAATTACACAACTTGTGTTGTAGCTGACAGCCAGCATGAGGTAACAACACTCTCCAGTACCTGGAGAGAGAGAAAAATTTGGTTGCTGAGAAGAGAGTTATACACATTATGAGCGGTGTTCATCTGAGACACTCTTGCAGAAATATATCCCAGAAACTACGAGTTCTTGCAGTGACATCTCAGTATATCCTAACTCTTGTATTTTTCATCAAAAAGCTACTCCTTTTCAAAGCCAACAGTACATATCATGGCCACAATATGAGGTCGAAACAGGATTTATATAGTTACCAGAAAAACTTCGCCCTTGTGCAGTAAGGAGTAAATTACTCAGGCATGAAAATCTTCAGTGCTCTACCTATAGACATCAAAAATCTTGCTCTTAAAACACTTAAATTCAAGAGCAAATTAAAAGAATACCTGTTGAAAAATTCATTCAACTCAATCAGTGACTTTTTAATCATGAATGACTCTGCACGTGTGTAGTTTATTGTATAATGTAAATGGGATATTTCATTAGTCCAAGAATAAATATAAATTATTGTTTGTCATGTATTAAGATATTTCCAATATGAATGTTTCATAGTGTATGACAATTAACAAAATACTCTGAGCTATTATGCCATGGTGGATGGATTTTCCATTAAAACCCAAAACTTCATCCTCATCTGCAAAGGACATTTTAAAGGGGAATCAAAACTTCTCTGAGTGTCCAATTCACACCCTGGCTCACTACTGAGTGCAGCAAAATTCCATTTACGTGTACTCCTGAGCAGTGAAGTGACATCGCATGCTTGGAGTACCTGGATGTATCAACTGGCTGTTGTCCACTGTCGCTACCACTCCATGGTGGAAGCGTCAAACACATCATCTTCAGCACCAGCATCCAGATGATATTCAATTTCATGCTCTCCTTCTTCCTACTGAAATTCCTAGGGCACTTAAAAATTTCTGTGGCCTCTCTTTATAGCCTTTCATGGTACCCTCTTGTGGCTGCCAGTACTCGAGTCCTTTCAAAGTGAATGTGGTGGTCATCTGGGCGCAAAGAACATTTTACAACAGCTGATCAGTCAGTCTCTCCCCTCCTACATGTTGCCCCTGAGCTCTTCTAGTTGTTTGTTGACTGTTCTTTTTGTTGTATCCATATTGCGAGTTAATGAGCATTGCGTTTCATTTAAATATATGGCAAAAAGAGTCAGCCTACAGGAATTGTGAAATGAACCCTGTCATTGAGGACTGTGTGTCACAAAGGATGCAGATTCACCACGAGGGGGGAAGTTCACACGCACCTATTGTCTATTGAGGCCTATGTGCTGTAGTGTGTAAGTGAGACAGATGAGAACCTATGTCATTGGTAAATCCAGTAGAAGCTGTCTGTGGCCGAGGAGACATAGCAGTGTTAAATATGGCAGTCCTAAGGTTGGCAATAATGGGAAACATTTATGAAAACTATTTAATTCTGTAGCAGTGCATGGAGTGAAGTCACAGAAATTTTAATCTGCCATCCTCCATAAATTTTCATGGTGATCCCAATAAAACTTGAATATTGATCACATCTATAATAGTTTAGGATTTACTGTTAAAGTGAAATTAACAAGTTTTGTAAGAAAGACCTGAATGCTGAAATCTGAATGCTTTGGTCGACCTTAACGATCGGCATTCATATTGAGGCGCATCATTAAAATGACAAACACTGTAAATATCAACTCTGTAACTTTATTTGTTTAAAAGATAGAGTAAATTTTATTTACCAGTATTTTCAGTTAAGCGTCAGATCATCATTTCCTCCACACAAAATATATTGAACAATGACAGCATGTCACCTTATTGAATCATTAGGTAATAGAATATTTGTTGTAAAGTTTAGTTCATATTAGTTACTTTTGTTCTTTATTTATTTATCAGAAAGCACATTGGTGCAAGGCTACTGGCATGACATTCAAAGTTAAGAAGGAGATTGTATTGGTTTTATGTAAAAGAATTTAACAATGGATATTATTGTTACTTTATTTAGAATGTGAAAGTGGACAAGCTTTGATTATTTAAATATGTTAATATGTAAAATAACGTAGAATAAGCTGGAGCCAATCAGATGGATGGCTTCAGGAAATGGAACTGGCCTTGTCAGTTGAGCAAGGATATTCAGTGTGCGGGAAACACGGCCGGGGACAGGCAGAGGGAGTGCTGGTGCAACATGAAAGTGGACAGTTCGGCTGGAGACACGAAAGGGTGCAGTTCAGATTGAGATGCAAAAGTGGACAGTCGGTCTTTAGGCAGCTAGGAAGTGAAACAACTTAGAAGATTTTGCGTTGTGTGGTATCGCGCGACTTAGTCTCTGAGAGGTGAGCAGCTGCGTGCCTTGTGTGAACTCTCGCATAGATAACTTGTATTTCACGATGAGATTGTGAGTGATCGAACTGTGTCAAATGGATATACGCTAGAGTGTAACAGTAACTCTAAAAACGACCACTTTCACTATTAGTTTGCTTTCTGAATAAACATTACTCTAACTAAATTGCAACTGTGTGGCCTGCATCATTTATGGGTTGTTAATTTAGTTCCCGATATTATTATTACTGTTATTATATGTTATGTTAACTCTGTATTTTGCAAACTGGCCATCAGCCAGACAATTTAACCAAAGGGTCACAAGTGTCTAATTTAGGGTATGTAATGCGACACACGCGATTCAACCCCTCGATGAGTTTGAGCCAAGATATTTCAACAAAGAGGAACTGCATGTGAGCCTGAACATCTTTTGGATGTTAGCTCACAATATATACCTCCTCACAACTACACAGAAGGAGTCCTATAAACTCCTGCTTTCTCCAGCAGTTTGTGAGCATCCTTGGCCAATTTTAGATGATCCTGTATCTTCTTGGTGGGTTTGTAGATTACTGCTGTGTTCCATTCTACCAAGATTTTTCCTGTGTGGTCAGTAATGCACTTAACAAAAAGCAGGAAAACTTTCAATTTCACAACTGGCATTTGTGCACTGCTACGATTTTTGTGTCGTGGTCTTAATGCTATTTTTACTCCAGTGAATGAATAACCATTGTTAAGCAATGCATTAGTTAGGTGTTTTAATTCCATGTCAAGCAGCTCTGATTAACAAATGTTCCTTGCTCTATCCACCAATGTTTTTATGATGTCTCACTTTTGTTTTTGATGGTGGTTTGGGCCCTGGTGTAGATTGTGGGTGGGTCTTTGTTAAACAGAGATTTGAATCACCACCCACAACAAAAGTGAAGCATTACAAAAACATTGCTGGATAGAGCAAGGAACATTTGTGAACCAGAGCTGCTGAATATGGAATTGAAACACCTCACTAATGCATGGCATAACAAAGGTAATTCTTCTGCTGAGGTAAAAAGTGCATTAAGACAGCCACACAAAAAACATAGCAATGCACAAGCACCCATAAAACTGGAAGTTTTCCTGTCTATTGTTAAGTGATACTCTGTCTCTTTGAGGTTCTGTCATCTTATCTAAGAGGCAGGTGGCAGAGTGTTTGTATCCAGGGAGTGACGTATTGTGAAATGGCACTTAAACACTGTGCACAGCAGTGGCCTCTGCTCTTTTTAATGTTTGTCAGTGACTAAAGTTGTGATGATCATACCCTGCTCTTTTAATGACTAAAGGTAGAAATTCAGCTGAGGCAGTAAAGGAACCTGATATTTCATTTGAAGTAGCCTAAAAGTGGTTCAAAGCAAACAAGATCAAATTAAATGAAGATAAAACTCACAAAATATTATGCAGCCTTGCTGACTATGGACCCACAGCAAATGTCGGTAGTGTCAAACACCTGAGAACCACAACTGACAATAAGCTGACGTGGACTGAACATACTGCACATGTGTGTCCTAAGCTCTGAAGAGTAATTTATCTCCTCAGGAAGATCAAATGTGATAACAGATCAGTACTTAATCTCAGTATATTATGCACTGTTCCACAGGCATACCACACATGGATTGCTGCTGTGGGGACACTCTACTGGAATCAAAAACATATTGCTCCTACAAAAGAAGGCTGTACGAATAATATCTTCCAGTAAGAAATCAAATGACTGTAGACCCATTTTCAAGCAGTTGGGAATAATGACAATATTTAGCCGCCGGCCGCGGTGGTCTCGCGGTTCTAGGCGTGCAGTCCGGAACCGTGCGACTGCTACGGTCGCAGGTTCGAATCCTGCCTCGGGCATGGATGTGTGTGATGTCCTTAGGTTAGTTAGGTTTAAGTAGTTCTAAGTTCTAGGGGGCTGATGACCACAGCTGTTAAGTCCCATAGTGCTCAGAGCCATTTGAACCAATATTTAGCCAGTATGTTTTCAACTCTCTCCTCTATATAAAAGAGAATCAAGGATCCTTCTCCAAGAAGATTCAAAGAAGCTACGATCACCCTTGAAAGTGTCTGTAGATGCGGATGAAATGTTAGGTTTTAATGGAAAACCCATCCTGTGTGTGTGTGTGTGTGTGGAAATAAAATTATTAATGTGAGAATGTACTATTATAGCATTCCACTGTGCATGTTTGATTTATGTTTGTTCAACTACAGTGAAGTTTAATACCATTTAATGAATATCTTAGAAACAGAGAGACATATAAGGCAGATGTATCTTACCTTGACGATATTGTTCAAAAACAGCCCACGGATACTGGTCCTGTTTAGTTATAAATGAGTCACGGAAGTAGATGAACATCCATGACACTCCAACTATGCTGTAGATTCCAATTAAAGCTTGTGATGCTAACAGTGCTACACCGACACCCTGAAGACATAAAAAATACAACTTTTAGTATATATGTAAGCTTACTAGGCACTGAAATCAGCATATGAGAATAAAAATTATCAAAAAATCAACTCACTAAGTGGCATCAGGAGAAAACATGAACAAAGCGTAAATAACTGTTCAAGCTTATGGAGCCAGTGGCTTCTGCTTCTGACATAAGTGTTGACAGGGAAGGAAGAGGGATGAAGGAAAAGGACTGGCAAGATTTAGGAAATGGGGAGAGTTGGCCAGAACCCTGGGTCAGGAGAGACTTACTCGAGAGCATGAGAAGGAGAGATTACTGATCATCGACGTCATGGTGTTGCATGTGATTTTTTAAGCCACGCTATTTTTGGCTGGAAATCCTTATCCCTTTTGTTACCCATGAGTTTGTCTGTGAGTTTGTCTGTTTGTTTCCAATTTTCCTGGATTTCAGTGGAAATGCAGTATTGAAGTGGTGGAGAAATGTTTCATGGAAGGAATTAAATATGTACTTTACATCATTTTCTTTATAGACGTCTGCCCAGTTTTCAGCCGTTAACAGATAGTTAAAAAACCTTATATTATCATCATTAAATTGCCTTTGCATTTTGGTTATTGTGGGATATTGTCCTATGTAATTTAAATTCGCTGTTAGTGTTTGGGATTCATGGTCACTGTAACCTGTGCTGATGACTTCGATTGAGTGGTGTAGTTTGTCTGCGTTTATGAAAATCTGATCTAGAGCTGTTTTTGAATTTTTTGTGATCCTGGTTGGTGTGTTTACAGTTGGGGATAGGTTGAATGAATTTGTAATATTCAACAATTCATCTTTGTCTTTTCCAGGTGTGAGGAAGTCAATATTAAAGTCTCCACTTATTAATAGATTTTTGTTTAGTGAGTGAATTTTGACTACACACCATGAAAATTAGGGGATGCGTTATCTATCAATATGAAGTAGATATTGTTAAGTAACAGAAAGTTTCTAATGTTATATTTGCAAATTTTGCAACCTTTGCCATTTGATATTTCTACTAAAAACCTGTAAATAAATATAAATGTTTGGAAAAAATATATACGCTGAGGTGATAACAGTCAGGGGCTAGCAATACGCACATATGCAGATAATGGTCATTATTGTGGGCACATGGCATAAAAGGGTAGCGCAGGGGCAGAGCTGTCATTTGTACTGAGGTGATTGGTGATTCATGTGTAAAGGTGGCCACATGACGGGAATTAACAGACTTTCAATGCAGAACGATAGTTGAGCTAGATGCATGGGACATTCCATTTGGGAAACTGTTAGGGAATTCAATATTACAAGACCCCAGTATCAAGAGTAGGCTGAGAATACCAAATTTCAGGCACTACCACTCACCATGGGCAACACAGTAGCCATCCACTTAACAACTGAGAGCAGCAGGGTTTGAGTAAAATTGTCAGTGGTAACAGACAAGAAACACTGTGCAAAATAACCATAAAAATCAATGTGGGATTTATGATGATCATACACAATAGTGCGGCAAAATTTGGCATTAATGGACTATGGCAGCAGATGATCAATGTGAGTGTCTCTGCTAACAGCACAGCATTGCCTGCCATGCCTCTTCTGGTCTCGTGGCCATATCAGCTGGGCCCTAGATGACCGGTAAACTGTGGCTTGGTCAGATGATTCCTAATTTCAGTTAGTAAGAGCTGCAGTAGGGTATGAATGTGGCACATACCCCACAAAGACACGGACTCAAGTTGTCAACAAGTCACTGTGCAAGCTGGTGGTAGCTCCATAACAGTGTGGGCTGTGTTTATATGGAATGAACTGGGTCCTCTGGACCAACTGAACGGATCACTGACTGGAAGCGGTTATGTTCAGCTACTTGGAGATCATGTGCGGCCATTCATAGACTTCATGTTCCCAAACAATGATGGAATGTTTATGGATGACAATGCACCAAGTCACCGGGCCACAATTGTTCATGATTGGTTTGAAGAACATGATTTGGTCACCCATCAAACATTTATGTGACATAATCGATAGGTGAGTTTGTGCACAAAATTCTGCAGTGGCAATATTTTCACAATTATGGATGGCTGTATGGGCACTATGGCTCAATACTTCTGCACAGGAATTCCAATGACTTGTTGAGTCCATGAAGCATTGAGTTGTTGCATTACGCCAGGCAAGAGGAGATCTGACATGGTATTAGGAGGTATTCTGTAACTTTTGCTTAATGATGCTTTCAAGATTGGGCACATCAACTTGACTCTTAATGCAGTTGCTCAGCAACTATAGCTTTAAACAAAGATTTGAGAAAGAAGGAAAAACCAGAGGGACAAGTAGGCATTGAGACTCTACAACTCTCTCTTTACATCAACATGGAATAACTTGGAAAAGTTAAGCATTGGGAAGGCAACAAATTTATATGAAACAAAATTGAAATAAATTAAACAGGTTGAGATGAAACCAATATCATTTCTTCCGCAAATATTTCCATTTTGAAATCCCCCCACCCCCCTCTTATACAGCTAATAAACCCCAAATGTATGTAACTGAAGATCTCTTCAACTCATTTTAAACACTTTGGTAATTCAAAGTCACCGTAGCGAGTTTCTGCCACCTGATACTGTCATCCACCCAGTGACAGTGTGATACAATCCTCAACCAACATCATACAATTTAAGACGAAGAGTCAAAAAGAGGCAATAAAAAAGTCACAGGAAGCAAAACATGTCAGTGTCCACAGAATCAATGTGTTTTATCTTACTTTAGCCCACCCAATATCATCATACCAGTCCTGAGGACTACAGAACATAGTGATTAATTTGAATAGTGTATTAGTTTCTCAAGACAGTCATTTGGCAGTTTCTGTTGGCTGTGCAATGAGAATAGGGCACTTCTGTAATGGATGAAGGTAATTCTTCAGCTGTCAGTATAAGCATAAATCATAGTACTGACAGAATGGCATGGACTTTGGTAGAATTACTTTTAGTGAATGTGTCGATATTCTGATTTCATTGATAACCAGACTATCATATAAGGATGGATGGCTTTTCCAACCCACAACTCAATAATGTACACAAATGGCTCTGTTTTTACATAATTTCATGAAAATGCTTTGATATGCCTGGTTTGCCAGATCAAGAGGTGTTTAGCTACATTAACAAGGTTGCTTATCCTAATGACATTCACACTAAAAAGTGTGATGGTGGCATAGAAGCCATTCCATGTTGCTCATGGTGCTCTGAATCTCTATGCTTTGAATGTTTTTATTATTTATGTCACCCTGGGGAGTGAAGTGGTTTGCTTGAAGTAAAAAAATACATAAATAAATAAATTTAAGTACCAGTACTACAATTTATATGGTTTTCACATAAGGCCGTATAAGATTTGTAATGATAAATTCTATTTTTATACGATTTGAAATGCTCATTTATTTTCTCAGCAACTGCATTGTTTTTCTCAAATGCGCAAAAATATTGGTGTCATTGATGTCACATACTCCAGTGACAAAAAAAGATTGGATTGGAACACAGAGACAAAAATTCCAAACTGTGCTCTTAGCCACTACGCTACTGATTCCCTTGGCCTAGTGCAAGATGTGCTAACTGATGAAGCAGCATAAAAACTTTGACTGTCATTTTCTCAGAAACTATTGAGTGTTAGCACCTATGCCAACATAAGTGTCCCTTCATTTTCACCCTTCTTTCAGCAAGCAAAGTTCCAACTTCATAAGAGAGTGACCTGTGGTGTGTTTTCCTTGTAAGATATATTTTGGGTTCAAATAGTTCAAATGGCTCTGAGCACTTTGGGACTTAACATCTGAGGTCATCAGTCCCCTAGACTTAGAACTACTTAAACCTAACTAACCTAAGGACCTCACAAACATCCATGCCCAAGGCAGGACTCAAACCTGTGACCGTAGCAGCAGCGCGGATCCGGACTGAAGCGCCTAGAACCGCTCGGCCACAGGGCCGGCTATATTTTGGGGAAACTCCATGCCTGCACATGGAACATGGTGTTCATTCAGTACTTCCACAGAAGAAATATATCTCTGCCAATCCCTACAGATCCTAAATGTCTGTCTTGAGAAACTAATATGCTGTTCAAGTTAATCATCACATCCTGCATTTCTCAGGACTGCTATGATGATATTAGGATGGTCAAAGTAAGATTAAACCACACTGATTCTGTGGAAACAGACATGTTTCATTTCCTGCAATTTGTGAACTTTTTCTTTAATAACACCTTTTGAGTCCCTTCCTGAAACTATATCACTGGTGAGCTTTTTGAGGGTTGCATTGCACTGGGACTGGGAATACTATAGTATCTGGTGGCAGAAACTCCCTATTGCAAGGTACTAAAGTGTTTAAAATGAGTTGAAGAGACTTTTAATTACACATATTTGGTGTTTGTTAGCTGTGTAGAGTCGATTTCAAAGCGAAAATATTTACAGAAGGAATGATTTTGGTTTCATCTCAAAATGTTTAATTTATTTCAACTTCATTTCATCTAAATTCGTTGACTTAGCAATTCTCAAATTTTTCAAGTTAATCCTCAGTGAGGTAAAGAGAGAGTTGCCTAGCTTGCATCCCTACATTCACAACAAAATACAAACATAACCAGTAATTCAATAGACATTAATGGTAAAACAAATTTTATAATTGACAACTTTATGTACATAATGTTATCGTCAGAAAATTTAACATTCATGGCAGAATACAAGCTCTTTGTGAAACCATACTGTCATAATTTGTCTGTAGCATGTTTTGATTACAAAAACAAACAGTGTAAGTGATAATTTGCGCATGTGCGATATTCTGTGTAATGAAGGAGGCACAATACTTCTAATTAGAAAAAACAAAAATACTATCTTTAACATTAGCATGTAACTGGCACACCACCACACACCAGCTACTATGACTCATGAATTCTGGTATCAAGTTGTAGCAACATGGAAGGAAATACACAGATCAGCCATCAAAAACTCTGTTCGACTTAATTGCCAACTGGGTTAGAGCCATTGTGACACCTCTGTGTACTAAATTTTGCACCCTGTATACCTGAATCAGCCACAAACTGATTAATTTATTCATCCTACTATACTGCATTTGCACAATTGTTATTTGATTATTTGCTGATTGTGGAAGTTCTCATGGGTTGTGTCTAGTTTGATATTAATGGAGATATATGATTACTATCACAATGATTGCAGGTTTTCTGTAATATCGTTGTATGAGGCTTGTGTATCAACTGCACGTACATTTCAAATCAGTGGTTTCAGTTCTGTAATACAATTACTGCAATATTATTCACTCATCACAAAAAACTGAAAATTTCTGCGAAACTGGGATTCAAACCAAGACCTCTCATTAAAAAAGAACAGTCTTTCTAACCATTTAGGACATCCAAACATACCTCTAAGACTAACTCAAACTTTCAATGTCACTAATGTTTCACTTTCCAAACACTACAACCAGAGGTTCTCTCTTTGGGTGAACAATGTCTGGTTGAAGAATTCAGTAGCTATGGAGGGTCAACATTTGAACTGGTATTTAAGTGGTGCTTTAATGTGCTAATTGGTTATTGCAACTCCTAGTATTACGCACATGATCCAGGACCAGGCAAATAATTCAATTGCTATAGGACATAAATTAATAGATGCCTTCTTTATTCAATATATATCCTTTGTAGACTACTACCATCAACTGAAATACAGCATGTTATTTAAGCTATATAAGGAACTGAACATGTGAAATATTCCAAGCTAAATATTGTCTGGTTTTATTAAATTATAGTTTTTTGCAACTTGACAATAGTTATGTGTATTTTACCATTAGGTAGACTGATACATACTCTATTTTCCGCCTCCTCAATACATTAGTTATTAAGCTGACCATATGTGTCTATACCTATGTCATCGAGTTTATATTAAACTTCTATATAGCTTATTCCCATAACACCTCCTATTGTGATCCATCTGTCCACCACAACTTTCTTCTACCTCGTAATTTTTGCAGCGGCTTTCTACTGTGCACAACATTGAACCTCTTTCCACTTATTATATTTCCCAGTCTTCTGCAGATTGCTGATATCATAAAAGTATCTACACTCAAAGCATATTAGTCTGCTGATTTAAGTCACTATTTCTGTATGTTACATTCTCCCTTTTTTAATAATAATAAAAAAAAAAAGAAATGAAGAACTGATATTCCAATAACTGGGGTTCCCCACAAACTTCAAAATGGTTACATCAAGTAAATTTCATATGTTTCTTTTTCTACTCTCTGGATGGTGCAATATAAATGAAACTTCATCATCATTATATTAGGACACCCTCACTATGTCAATCTCAAGACACAGTGTGGATATGATGTTAATGCTGTACTGATGATTTATGCTCACCTGGAAAATTGGAGAGATTCTCCACATGTCCATGATTCCGGCATTGAGATACTGCCCCAGGGATGCTTGGACAGTAAGCAGTGGTATGCCGAGGATGAGAGTCAGGAACATGAACTGCAGTATAAAATTTGCTGAAAGAAGAAAATACAGATATGATAATATAGTTGCCAAACAATCTGTACCTAAGGTTGCATACGCAACTGCAACAGTAGTCTTCATCAGTTAAGAGTATGGGGTTCATCTTCAAAATGTTGAGTGACTATGGAACATGGAAACAGAACTGTAGCCCCAGTCAGACAGACAAACAAAAAATTTCAATTCTTGGAGAAATCATCAGCAGTAAAAGAATTGACATCACAAATAATTCATAGACAGGTAAATAAATATAAACTCAAACCAACATAACAAAATTACAAATCATCTTTATCTTCATTTTCAACAATAACCACATATGTGTTAGGCAAACTTTACATTGATCCCACAATTTTTTTGACTTCTCATGCCTCCTACCTCTGTCAGTGATTTGTATTCAAGGAATATGACAAGTTGCACTGTGGTTTACATTCTGCGTTAAACTGTAGGTTGCCTTGTAACTGGCTGAGTAACGCAGAGTTGAAACTGGAGGAGGGTAAGGGCATACAACCACCAATAGGATCACAGCTGGTACAGCACTACACCATCCTAAACAATCTGTGAGTCAGTGACTGCTTTACTTAGGTTTCTATGCAGATTCAGATACATGATATCAGGGAGTATGGTGTACTTTGAAAATTAAGAGGATTATCATCTACTATAACCTGTGGATGTTTCTGAAAGTAATTGGGGTGAAACTTCCTTTCAACTGCGTCACAACAGACTTGAATATGGACATCTCTCTTTCTTGCACAATGGTCTTCAGTTACTCCCTATGAACGAACTTAAAACTTGAGGCAGCCAGGACTCAGAGGCAGAGTGATTTAATTGCTAATCTGGTATGAACATTGCCCACAGAATGCAAAGGCCTGGGTTCAGCTACTATGCAGCAAACAGTTTCTGGTACTTTAGAAGTTTTATAACAGAGAGCATTACACTGCAGAGGTTATGCAGATGGTGCAAATGTTGATATAATGGGCTCACATATGGAAGCAAGGGGATTCAGATTCCTGTTTGACCATACATATTTAATCTCTGTTGATCCATCATGGACAGGGAACATCAGCTGGTCAAGTAATTGTCAATATCAATTAAATTTGCCACCAGCCATGTAACTGAGATGTTATTTTATTTTATTTTAACAACCATTTTCTTCATTCCACTATGCCATCTTCAGGTGCCATATGTATCTCTGAAAATAAATAATAATGTCATGCAGTGCCTTATATATCTGGATGTCGTGAATTCACACTGTTTCACAAGTGCTCCATTCGAAGACTTGATAGCAACTCAAGTCTTCGAATGAAGCATTTGTGAAACAGTTGGAATTCATGACAGCCAGGAATATATGGCAGTGAATGAAAATATTGTTTATTTTGAGAGATGCATATTCATGACAGCCAGGAATATATGGCATTGTATGAAAATATTGTTTATTTTGAGAGATGCATATGGAGCTTGAAAATGGCATTGTGGAATGTCAAAACTGGTAGTCAAAATAAAATAAAATAAAATAACATCTCAGTTACATGGCTGTTGGTGAATTTCATTGATATTGACAATATATATTTGGGTTTCCCATGGTTTCTCTAAGTCACTTCAGGTAAATGCCTTGATGGTTCACCTGAGTAGGAGAAATTCCTTCTAAATGAGCTTCTGTTCTCTCTGTAATGGCCTCAATAGCAGCTGAAAGTTAAGCTCTAAACTTCCTTTCTTCTTACAGTTTCAGTGTGAGGCATTCATTCAGGTATCAAATGCTATGTTTGGGTAGTTGGAAGTGCAAAGCCTTACCTTTCCTTGAGGACATCATGGGCTTACACTCGTGAGCAACTGAATTGACGCATCTGCCTACTAGCGTTAAGCACTCTCTTTCCCACTGTGACAACCACAACACATAGGGACTTCACTGAACACCAAAAGTATGTCTGTATATATGAATTATGGTTTTAAGTTCATATCACAATGTTGTAATGGTACAGTTCCTACGTACTGAATCTTGCCCTTACTCATCTCTGCCAGACTGTAGTCCACAGGTAGACTAGGAATGTTCCATCATTCGAGTATAGGAGCAGTTTGACACCTGCCGATTTGGTGCATAGCTATCAGTTGGAGGGAGTCTGCAGAATGAGTTGCCAGCAAGCATCGTGTAAACGATCATATACTGGAGTGCAGAAGGTAGGTGTGAACATAAAATAACTGTTGATTCACATTAGTTTTGTATTAAGTGAGATAACACAAATATTTTACCATGACTGGACTGAATCAGAAAGCAATGGCTAACTTGATTGGAGGTGTGGAATGGTGTGAATGCTAATTTACTGTGAATGAACTTCAGACATCATACGGACATTTTCTATGAACTTGTTGTTGTTGTTGTGGTCTTCAGTCCTGAGACTGGTTTGATGCAGCTCTCCATGCTACTCTATCCTGTGCAAGCTTTTTCATCTCCCAGTACCTACTGCAACCTACATCCTTCTGAATCTGCTTAGTGTATTCATCTCTTGGTCTCCCTCTACGATTTTTACCCTCCACGCTGCCCTCCAATACTAGATTGGTGATCCCTTGATGCCTCAGAACATGTCCTACCAACCGATCCCTTCTTCTGGTCAAGTTGTGCCACAAACTTCTCTTCTCCCCAATCCTATTCAATACTTCCTCATTAGTTATGTGATCTACCCCTCTAATCTTCAGCATTCTTCTGTAGCACCACATTTCGAAAGCTTCTATTCTCTTCTTGTCCAAACTATTTATCGTCCATGTTTCACTTCCATACATGGCTACACTCCATACGAATACTTTCAGAAATGACTTCCTGACACTTAAATCAATACTGGATGTTAACAAATTTCTCTTCTTCAGAAACGCTTTCCTTGCCATTGCCAGCCTACATTTTATATCCTCTCTACTTCGACCATCATCAGTTATTTTGCTCCCCAAATAGCAAAACTCCTTTACTACTTGAAGTGCCTCATTTCCTAATCTAATTCCCTCAGCATCTCCGACTTAATTAGACTACATTCCATTATCCTTGTTTTGCTTTTGTTGATGTTCATCTTATATCCTCCTTTCAAGACACTGTCCATTCCATTCAACTGCTCTTCCAAGTCCTTTGCTGTCTCTGACAGAATTACAATGTCATCGGCGAACCTCAAAGTTTTTATTTCTTCTCCATGAATTTTAATACCTACTCCTAATTTTTCTTTTGTTTCCTTTACTGCTTGCTCAATATACAGATTGAACAACATCGGGGAGAGGCTACAACTTTGTCTTACTCCCTTCCCGACCACTGCTTCCCTTTCATGTCCCTATGAACTTAAAGTATACTAAATACAATGTCTGGTACAAGCTGTTCTAATTTCAAGGAACCTTTCTCATCATTTTACTGACTTTGTTATGTGGAGCAATGAGAGCAGGATCTTGATATTGCACATCACTTAGGCACCTAATTAGGAGTTTTATTACCGGTACCTTGGAAGTGACCCAAATTCCTTAAAGAGCATGATTTGATGCCAAACTATTATGAGAGCTAATTAAAGAAGCTATTATTCAAGAAGTAGCATTATTCTGTAACTGGTGTGAAGTTTTACAGGTGGTTTCCAAAGCTTTGGATGCAACCACTATCAGTGTCGGCTCATGAGTATACATCCTGGGTGTCCACAACTTTCTAGATTCAGATAAAATTGGGAGTGTGAAATTAATAGCATTTACTGTATCACATTTATGCTTATCAACAAGTTTATACAACTAGAGCCGCTGCCAATAATAATAACAACAGTAATAATAACAACAGTAAAAATAATAATACGCATTCGGGAGGATGACGGTTCAATCCCTCGTCCAGCTGTCCTGATTTAGGTTTTCCGTGATTTCCCTAAATCTCCCCAGGAAAAGGCCGGGATGGTTCCTTTGAAAGGGCACGGCCGACTTCCTTCCCTGTCCTTCTCTAATCCGATGAGACCGATGACCTCGCAGTTTGGTCTCTTCTCCCAAACAACCCCAACCCAATAATAATACTAATAATAATAAGATTAACTTTTCTGACAAAAGAAACAATTGTTTATATAGAATTTTGTTGCTTTGTACATAATTAAGTACAGGTTAGCGTAATAACGAAATAATGTGTAAGCTTTCGCAACTCTCCATTTCGCATTTTTGTAGAGGTGGGAGTTTTCGTGCTTTCCCATTTTTTTGGAAAAATGTGGAAGATCCCTAACGGATGTATTAGTTCACGAATTTACTTCCGGGCAGAAAATCAGATATTCTAACGCTGCACACACACACACACACACACACACACACACACACACACAACAACAACTTGTGCTAAGAGTACACTTCCTTGTTAAACATTCGCTTGTAGTCAAGCTTATTTGATTTCGTGATTCTCTCAAAGGATTCGTTCTCGGAGACCCTAGTTCCTTTGCCGCTAACTTATTTACTTTTCTGTTCCCAGAATGATATTTTCTCTCTGCAGCGGAGTGTGCGCTGATACGAAATTTGCTGGCAGATTAAAGCTGAGTGCCGGACCGAGACTCGAACTCGCTACCTTTGCCTTTCGCGGGCAAGTGCCCTTCGACTGTTACCCAAGCACGACTCACGACCCGTCCTCACAGTTATACTTTTCTGTTAGCATTTAAAACAGATCGAACATAGTTCATATTTACACTGCACACGAAAGCCGATTCCCGCACAGTAAACAATGGAAATGATTAAACCCAAGTAGTAATGTCTACCAACATGGTCACTTGACTAGAATACAAATGAGGCGCTGAGATCCATAAGGGCCTAAAGCACACTGGATCTCACATTTAAGTGAGTGTCAGAGAAACCAGTGATACAGCTTTTCGTGAATTTTCATATGCACAATGTCGGTCTACAGCACAAATAAACCTGACTCACAATAAGATCAACAGATTTCAGAAGCACGAATAAATGCGACAATCTCACTATCGAGGGTCCTGTGCCGGCCGCTGTGACCGAGCGATTTTAGGCGCTTCGGTCCGGAACCGCGTTGCTGCAACGGTCGCAGGTTCGAATCCTGTCTCGGGCATGGATGTGGGTGGTGTGCTTAGCTTAGTTAGGTTTAAGTAGTTCTAAGTCTAGGGGACCGATGACTGCAGATGTTAAGTCCCATAGTGCTTAGAGCCATTTTTTGAGGGTCATGTGCTTTAGACCCTTATGATTCTCACAAGAAGTCACAGCCCCCTCAGATTTAGTGGTAAGAGGGCCCAGAGGATAGCCCGTCAAAAACTGAACACAGATGAGACATGAAAACTGGAAAAAAGGTGTATCAAATTGTGAAAAAACCAAAACAGAAACAGTGAACGGTCCAAGTGCAGTAATTGAGCGAACATCAAGAGCCTTGGCGTCGTGGTTAAGCGGTCACGGTGCTGAACGACGAAGCGGACGAACCGTGTTAAAAACTCAATCGTGCCCTTTAATTTTATCCACTACATTATGAACTGTCCGTCCGGTCATTGAAATGATTGTTATTTCTCTGTAGTCTTGGCAATTGTCATACTGTACATTGGTTATAGAATACGAGTCATGTGGTAGGAACACGTTACCGTCGCAAGTCACGTGACGAATAGTGGAAGCAGGAGAGATACCACAAGATATCTCACGGAAATGAAAAAAAAAATGAAAACAAATAAACGGATGTGAACTATTTTACAACAAAGGAATTCAAGAGTCAAAACTTCCAAAACGGAATGGAACTTCAAAGACGTTAAAAACATATGTTTTGACAGAGCACAGAGAAATTGTGATTGTGAAACTGTTGCGTTCGTTTGTTGCAGCTTATGTGACAAACTATTGATTTCATCATTTCCTTGGGAGTGATCGCATTCAAACTTATACGATCACCTAAATCGGGCATGGAGCCGTATCTTACTCATTCACTAGGCGTACAAATTACGTGCATCGGTAAGAGATTCCTATCATATCACACACGTACTGTCACTAATGCTGTGTATGACATATCAGACATGTTTTCCAGTGGAGGATTCGGTTGATTAGTCGTCTTGTCATCAAAGGTTTGCGGTTCCGATTCGAAAGCCATTTCCTCTCGGCTGCTGAAGTTGTGCAGAATGAACTGTGATTATAGGTCCATTACTTACACCTCGCTGTTGCAAACGGACGTTACACCACGACACAGACACAAATGGGAATATCTGTTGTAGCGGACGTCATATACATCCGCTCAAGTTCGTTGCTGATACTTAACATTTACTGTGTTATTACAGAGACGAGCAGCTGTCTGACTGAACACGATTTTTCTTTCTATTTTGTTCGTTACTGGTCGTTGTATTTGTGCGGGGCGGACGTCCCATGACGCTTGCTCCATCTCATCGTTGATCCACTATCTCAGTTTTTTATTACAGGGGGCAGCTAACCCTCTAACCAAGGGCTGCCGGCTCTTTCTATGGGGTCCGCGGCGACCCTTCACCAAATCGTGTAAAATAATGAGTAAAATTATTGACTAAAAAGGTGAAAATCAAATTCATCACTTTTTTTCGTGTGAAAAAAATGTGTACTTTTACTTCAGGTCGTATTCCCAAGCAGCCTTTGCAGTTCCTAAGTGAGAACGCATACACAGTATAGTGCCGCAGAATGCGGCTTCTCTGATGGACCGTTTCGCAACAATACGGGGGTCGTTTGTGCGCCGGCTCACGGCGGTAGATGCGGTGAAACCTTTTACGCATGCGCGGAGCGAGCTTTGTCGACCAATCACAGCAGTCGCTGGCACGTATGCGGCCCAAGGCATCATTTAAACTTGCTTTGTCAGTGCACTACCTATTTCATAAGTCGATTTTTGACATTCAAGTTGTTTTCATTCATCTCTAAACCAAAGTCTATTGATACTTCTGGGTGGGGGGGTGGGGGGGAGGTAATTGGGAACAGACTTAGGGGTCCGCCATGGATTTTCGACTGAAGGAGGGGTCCACCAGATGAAAAGGTTGGGAAGCCTTGCTCTAACCGAACACGCTGAGCTACCTCGCCGGCGAACACTGAACCAGGACGCATTTACTCTCTCAGCCCGCTCTATATTGCACCTTTTGTCCTTGGGCCGTTCACTGTTTCTATTTTTATTCACAGTCCAGTACAGCTTCTTCCTGTTTTCATACCTGCTCTGTGTTCAGGTTTTGACGGTCTGTCCACTGGGCCCTCTTACCACAAAATCTGAGGGGGGTGCGATAGGGAGTTTCCCTTGTCAGCGCCTCAAATGGATTATGGTATGATAAAATTCATAACTTAATATACTACGAGGGCAGTTCAATAAGTAATGCAACACATTTTTTTTCTCGGCCAATTTTGGTTGAAAAAACCGGAAATTTCTTGTGGAATATTTTCAAACATTCCCGCTTCGTCTCGTATAGTTTCATTGACTTCCGACAGGTGGCAGCGCTGTACGGAGCTGTTAAAATGGCGTCTGTAACGGATGTGCATTGCAAACAACGGGCAGTGATCGAGTTTCTTTTGGCGGAAAACCAGGGCATCTCAGATATTCATAGGCGCTTGTAGAATGTCTACGGTGATCTGGCAGTGGACAAAAGCACGGTGAGTCGTTGGGCAAAGCGTGTGTCATCATCGCCGCAAGGTCAAGCAAGACTGTCTGATCTCCCGCGTGCGGGCCAGCCGTGCACAGCTGTGACTGCTGCACAGTTGTGACACTCGTTCGAGATGATCGACGGATCACCATCAAACAACTCAGTGCTCAACTTGACATCTCTGTTGGTAGTGCTGTCACAATTGTTCACCGGTTGGGATATTCAAAGGTTTGTTCCCGCTGGGTCCCTCGTTGTCTAACCGAACACCATAAAGAGCAAAGGAGAACCATCTGTGCGGAATTGCTTGCTTGTCATGTGGCTGAGGGTGACAATTTCTTGTCAAAGATTGTTACAGGCGATGAAACATGGGTTCATCACTTCGAACCTGAAACAAAACGGCAATCAATGGAGTGGCGCCACACCCACTCCCCTACCAAGAAAAAGTTTAAAGCCATACCCTCAGCTGGTAAAGTCATGGTTACAGTCTTCTGGGACGCTGAAGGGGTTATTCTGTTCGATGTCCTTCCCCATGGTCAAACGATCAACTCTGAAGTGTATTGTGCTACTCTTCAGAAATTGAAGAAACGACTTCAGCGTGTTCGTAGGCACAAAAATCTGAACGAACTTCTCCTTCTTCATGACAACGCAAGACCTCACACAAGTCTTCGCACCCGAGAGGAGCTCACAAAATTTCAGTGGACTGTTCTTCCTCATGCACCCTACAGCCCCGATCTCGCACCGTCGGATTTCCATATGTTTGGCCCAATGAAGGACGCAATCCGTGGGAGGCACTACGCGGATGATGAAGAAGTTATTGATGCAGTACGACGTTGGCTTCGACATTGACCAGTGGAGTGGTACCGTGCAGGCATACAGGCCCTCATTTCAAGGTGGCGTAAGGCCGTAGCTTTGAATGGAGATTATGTTGAAAAATAGTGTTGTGTAGCTAAAAGATTGGGGAATAACCTGGTGTATTTCAATGCTGAATAAAACAACCCCTGTTTCAGAAAAAAAAAGTGTTGCATTACTTATTGAACTGCCCTCGTATAATTCAAAAATGGTTCAAATGGCTCTGAGCACTATGGGACTCAACTGCTGAGGTCATTAGTCCCCTAGAACTTAGAACTAGTTAAACCTAACTAACCTAAGGACATCACAAACATCCATGCCCGAGGCAGGATTCGAACCTGCGACCGTAGCGGTCTTGCGGTTCCAGACTGCAGCGCCTTTAACCGCACGGCCACTTCGGCCGGCTCGTATAATTCATTCAGAAACTCCCAAAATAGGTTTACTGCAAGTACGACTTTAACATGTACTGACGTCCGCTCTAATTTTACTACAGTATATAGTGAGCGAATTACCATATCCCAGGAGTGTGCTATCATACAACAGGAATTATGCCGAGCGAATGTGGATACAAGTCCGACACAGTGTGCTAGCATCTAGTGGCACTGGCGTAAACATCTAGTTGAGTTGCAAGGGCTTGTGCATATCATGAACCGTGCACACTGTTGATCAAATCAGTGTGCATTTGGCCTCTAAGGCAATTACGTCACGCGATGCGCAAAAGCTCCTTAAAACGAGCATAACTGAAGGTGCGCTCGCGACCGTGTTGCCAAGTTTCACGTACTCTAAAGGAGCAGTAGCACTGTAGATTTAAGAGCAGTATCTTTCAGAGTGCAGCATCTATGTTACGTTTAACAGCATTCAGAGAAAAATAACCAATAAATCTGCGAGATGTCGAAAATAAGGGTGCTCCAAGTGCTCTTGTGCGCTTACACAGCAGCCGCCACTGACCACTATGGAGGTACAGTTACAATGAACACTCCTAGACAGCATAGATGTGTTTCAGTCTATGGATGCACCCTTCACAAGAAAAACGAACGTTACAGGTGGAATACTACGCATAAAAAATGGAACTAAAAAGTCAGTGGATGCAGAAAGGGAAGAAAAAGGAATGGAGAAAGATGAGAGATGGGGATGGACCGCACGGTGAGCACACTGGGTAGGCAGATGCAACATCACTGCACACAGCAGCCACTAGAAGCAGGAAGTGACAAATGTGGGTACGGCAGGTAATTAGAATCGCTGCGCTAGATGAGTAATTTGATTTTTTGTAGTAGGTGATAATAGTGCCATGCCTGCCCGGTTATCTGTGCGGTCTAATGCACCGCTTTCCGGACAGGAAGGCGTGCCAGTCCCCTGCACGAATCCGTCTGGCGGATTACTGTCGAGGTCCGGTGAGCCGACCAGCCTGTGGATGGCTTTAAGGCGATTTTCCATCTGCCTCGGCGAATGCGGGCTGGTTCCCCTCATTCCGCCTCAGTTACACTATGTCGTCGATTGCTGCGCAAACACTTTCTCCACGTACGCGTACACCATAATTACTCTACTACGTAAACATTGGAGTTACACTCGTCTGGTGTGAGACGTTACCGGGAGGAGGGGTGTCCAGTGGGGGCCGAACCGCACAATCACCCTGTGTTCTGTGTGTGGCGGCGGTGGCGTGAGTGGACTGCTGTAGCCTGTTGTGGGGTTTTGTACCAGTGCGGGCTACGGTGGGGACGAAGCCTCTCCGTCGTTTCTAGGTCCCCAGTTCCACACAATACAATAGTGCCATAATTGTGTGTGATGAAAGTCAGTAGAGCACAGGCTATAGCTGCGTAATATTTTGAACAAGTATTTGTGAAGTCAGGAAAGTAAAATGGATCCATTAATATTGAAAATTGAAGTTGAAGAAGAAAACATGTCAGACAGGGAGGAGTATCAAAATGGGATTTTTTATAATACAGAATTTCCGCTAGCATGCAATTTTGATTTAATGCATATGATGGCAGCAATCAAAGAACAATAGAAAACTAACGATGAAATAAAGTTACAGTTTAGGAAACAACGAATGGAAATCAGAGCATAACAAGAAAAACAGCATGAAACACTATTGAAGAGAGTAGACAGTCTAAATGCACAGATGCAGGCAAATAAACAGAAGCAAGAGGAGGTCTCATTATGGGCAGTATAGGTGCAACAGAAAGCTGACAGTTAGCCAATTAGTACAAGATCTAAAACTGATGGTGGGTTGGTTTGTTTGATGGAGGAGATCACACAGCGAGGTCATCGGTCTCATCGGATTAGGGAATTACGGGGAAGGAAGTCGGCTGTGCCCTTTCAAAGGAATCATCCCCGAATTTGCCTGGAGCTATTTCGGGAAATCACGGAAAACCTAAATCAGGACGGCCGGAAGCGGCATTGAACCATCGTCCTCCAGAATGTGAGTCCCGTGCGCTAGCCACTGCGCCACCTCGCTCGGTACTGATGGTGGAAACACGGGTAGAACTAACAGCAAATAATAAATTATGTCTGGAAGGAGGTATGGTTGGCAGACATTCGGCAATAACTGTTAAAAATGGCCCTCAGGTGGAATTTATATACAGTTGCAAATTTAACAAGTTACACCCAAAAGGAAAATTGCACCTTGTGGCTTTTATTAGGTACTAACTGACAAACACAGCACTGCCCAGATATTATTTTTGCCACGATATACTGTATTTGAAGTGTAAAATCGAAAAAAATTCATTTCCATGTATTCGTGAAAGCACCTTTGAAATTCTGAAATGAACTTACAAAGAAATATGCTTAATGTACAGCTGTGGACAGAATTAGTGAAACCCCTCGCCTACTCGTTATGCTCAACTGCAAAACATTACTGTCTGCTCCGGAGTATAACAGGCTAAGAGATGCATTGCTACCAACATACTGTCAATCTCATATGTACCTAGCGTATCTTAAAGCTGAGAGGAAAACTGTAATCTATAAGCATCACAGCCAGTTGCAACAACTCGCTCGCTTCTTTCTGCATCATCAAGCGGACATCGCAAACAAAACAGATTTTCAAACTGCCTTGCATTTTCCTTTCCACGATGTTTTAAGCTATTCGCGACTAACACATTATTTTCTCTATACCGTTTATCATACACTGAAGGCAAAAAAAAAAAAAAAAAAAAAGAAAGGCAACACCAATAAGCAGTTGTACGACCTAAACGAAAGTTGGTAGGTGTGTTTCTACATCTACATCCTGAGCGCTTGACAACTGGCCCGATGCCCCACCCTGTGAAGATGCGCTTGTCACACGGTGTCTGGCGCAGATTTATAAAAGCTCTCTGGCTGTTTATACATGGTGAGTAAGACGTGCTCTCACGAGATCATCTAATACAAATTCTTTTTCGGTTAGGATCCATTAATTAACTCAGAGTTCAATGGAGGTGATCATTGCATTATTTAAATTCAACCTTCAGGAGAATAAACGCTCTTTCGTGGCATGTGATCTGTGGCTTTTCTGTGCGCGAACTGTCAGTGTGATCTCGTCGTTCGTAACTTAGTAGAATAAATACTAGGATCGACATTCACTTTTGCATGAAACAATATTTACCAATTTTTCTATGTTTTTGATGGATGGAACTGAAAATTGCTGGCCATCTACGATAGAACCATACGTAAAGTCTCGATCATTATGAATACTTACAAGCCAAGGGAGACACAGGTAGTCTGGGAGTTGTCAGAATTATCGGAATTCTTGCCAGCATGGCGAACTTAGTTTCTGGCCGTCCTCTACCACTACCACTGCGAAACCCGACAATTGACATGCTGACCCCGTGAGGATATGGACATAACAACGGGCATAATAGTAATTTAGTGTGGCTAATGGCCTGGCTTACGTCTTTTCAATAGGCCAGTATTTCGGCGAATAGCGTGTTCCTAACCCACTAGGGAAAGTGGACTTACAGTTTAATGTGGAATCAGAACCACTTTTCGCTCCTGGCGGATCTTTAGGGCACTGACAGGTGAAGGCTAGGTTAAAGGCAGACTGAAAATTTTCCGCTGATCGACGGGGACACGGTCCTGCAACCTTTCGGTTGCTAGGCTCGCGCTTTGCAACTTTTTCATTTTTATTTTTTGTATATGACGAACTAAGAGTATGCACGAATTACACTGGGTAAAATGAAATGTAGTTCTTAATAGTTGAAAAAAAAAAGACATCTTTTCTGACGAAGAAGAGAGAGGACAGGAATAGAGAATAAAATAACTGCATTCGCAACAAAACTATTGATGTATTCTAATTAAATAATGGCAACTTTCTGTCGTTAATAACCTCGAAATAATACATGCTTCACCTTATAAATAAATAAAAATGAATTTCCTTTTTTTGGAAATTGGTGAAGATACTGCACCCACTCATTTGATGAGATTAAAATGAAGTTGTTTCCTGTCTAGAAAAAATATCTCATTTTTAGTATACAATACCAGAACGCAGATGCAAGAGAACAGGGAACTTAACGAGAGCAAAGCTTTTCAATTCGTTCGAGTAGCTACTTTTAGTGTTCCTCGTTTGCCTTCTTCTATTTTTCACACGCAAATATGTCATTTATGCAAAACAGCTGTAATAGTGTAAGATACTCTTTTGCGACTTTTTCTATCTCATTGTGTCGATTACCTAGGGACTGGCGTGATAGTAAGCACTAGCGGGGATTACTAGATCACTACACACAGCATGTTGCCAAATGTTTCGCTTCTGTTCTCATCCTGCACAATTCGAAAACATTCCTCTTCAGAGTAGGACAAGTATAGCATCTCGGTTCTGAATAATATACAAGGCTGTACGTCCGATCATCCACAGAGCCTATGGGGTATCGTCTCAGTTGTGCGACTGGATTCGTGATTTCCTGTCAGGAAGGTCGCAGTTCGTAGTAATAGACGCCAAATCATCGAGTAAATCTGAAGTGATATCAGGTGTTCCCCAGGGAAGCGTCCTGGGACCTCTGCTGTTCCTGATCTATATAAATTACCTGGGTGACAATCTGAGCAGTTCTCTTAGGTTGTTCGCAGATGGTGCTGTAATTTATCGTCTATTAAGATCATTCGAAGACCAGTATCAGTTGCAAAGCGATTTTTGTGCCCCCTGCCGCCGTTGGATAAGCAGCTGAGCAGCAAGTCGTATACTCCTAGCTCACTCATTTGTTACATAGATTAATTCTTAATTTATTTGCGTGTTTTTCGTACTTGCATTGTGTAATTCATAAATTTCGGGCGTATTATAGTATTTGAGAGTTGTAGCATCGCGTTTTAGTACCTGAATAGTGTAAATTCGCGTAGTCGTTTGTCTACTGTTTTGTTTTGAACGGCCAGTGTCGGTTGGTCGCAGTCAGTGTGCCCCCTGCCGCCGTTGGATAAGCAGCTGAGCAGCAAGTCGTATACTCCTAGCTCACTCATTTGTTACATAGTTTAATTCTTAATTTCTTTGCGTGTTTTTGGTTCTTGCATTGTTTAATTCATAAATTTCGGGCGTATTATAGTATTTGAGAGTTGTAGCATCGCGTTTTAGTACCTGAATAGTGTAAATTCGCGTAGTCGTTTGTCTACTGTTTTGTTTTGAACGGCCAGTGTCGGTTGGTCGCAGTCAGTGTGCCCCCTGCCGCCGTTGGATAAGCAGCTGAGCAGCAAGTCGTATACTCCTAGCTCACTCATTTGTTACATAGTTTAATTCTTAATTTCTTTGCGTGTTTTTTGGTTCTTGCATTGTTTAATTCATAAATTTCGGGCGTATTATAGTATTTGAGAGTGTAGCATCGTGTTTTAGTACCTGAATAGTGTAATTTCGCTTAGTCTCCTTCCGCCGCCGAGCAGTGTCAGCAGTGCGCAAGTAGCAGCATTACTGCATTTACGCCGGCCGAAGTGGCCGTGCGGTTAAAGGCGCTGCAGTCTGGAACCGCAAGACCGCTACGGTCGCAGGTTCGAATCCTGCCTCGGGCATGGATGTTTGTGATGTCCTTAGGTTAGTTAGGTTTAACTAGTTCTAAGTTCTAGGGGACTAATGACCTCAGCAGTTGAGTCCCATAGTGCTCAGAGCCATTTGAACTGCATTTACTAGGCAATCTTGTATTTTAATAACCGTTTAAATTTTGTCGATTTGTTTGCGCTCTCTGTAGATTAGTTCAGACGTTCTTAGCAAAACAGTTTTTAGCATGGATAGGGACTGCAACTGCTGTGTTCGGATGCAGGCTGAGTTGGCATCCCTTCGCTCCCAGCTTCAGGCAGTGTTGGCTTCGGTCACACAGCTTGAGGCTGTTGCCAATGGGCATCACTGTGGGGGTCGGGATGGGGGTTTGTCGGGGACGGCCAGCTCGTCCCACGCATCCCCTGATCGGACTACGACTGTGGTTGCCCGGGATACTGCCCGCATTGAGGCTGATCCCTCACCTGTGGTAGAGTGGGAGGTCGTTTCAAGGTGTGGCAGGGGGCGAAAGACATTCCGGAGGGCTGAACGGAAAGCCTCTCCAGTTTGTCTGACGAACCGGTTTCAGGCTCTGTCTCAGGCTGATACTGATCTTCGGCCTGACATGGCTGCTTGTCCTGTTCCAGAGGTTGCCCCTCAGTCTGCAAGATCCGGGCAGTCGCAGAGGGTGGGCTTACTGGTAGTTGGGAGCTCCAACGTCAGGCGCGTAATGGGGCCCCTTAGGGAAATGGCAGCAAGAGAGGGGAAGAAAACCAATGTGCACTCCGTGTGCATACCGGGGGGAGTCATTCCAGATGTGGAAAGGGTCCTTCCGGATGCCATGAAGGGTACAGGGTGCACCCATCTGCAGGTGGTCACTCATGTCGGCACCAATGATGTGTGTCGCTATGGATCGGAGGAAATCCTCTCTGGCTTCCGGCGGCTATCTGATTTGGTGAAGACTGCCAGTCTCGCTAGCGGGATGAAAGCAGAGCTCACCATCTGCAGCATCGTCGACAGGACTGACTGCGGACCTTTGGTACAGAGCCGAGTGGAGGGTCTGAATCAGAGGCTGAGACGGTTCTGCGACCGTGTGGGCTGCAGATTCCTCGACTTGCGCCATAGGGTGGTGGGGTTTCGGGTTCCGCTGGATAGGTCAGGAGTCCACTACACGCAACAAGCGGCTACACGGGTAGCAGGGGTTGTGTGGCGTGGGCTGGGCGGTTTTTTAGGTTAGATGGCCTTGGGCAAGTACAGAAAGGGCAACAGCCTCAACGGGTGCGGGGCAAAGTCAGGACATGCGGGGACCAAGCAGCAATCGGTATTGTAATTGTCAACTGTCGAAGCTGCGTTGGTAAAGTACCGGAACTTCAAGCGCTGATAGAAAGCACCGAAGCTGAAATCGTTATAGGTACAGAAAGCTGGCTTAAGCCAGAGATAAATTCTGCCGAAATTTTTACAAAGGTACAGACGGTGTTTAGAAAGGATAGATTGCATGCAACCGGTGGTGGAGTGTTCATCGCTGTTAGTAGTAGTTTATCCTGTAGTGAAGTAGAAGTGGATAGTTCCTGTGAATTATTATGGGTGGAGGTTACACTAAACAACCGAACTAGGTTAATAATTGGCTCCTTTTACCGACCTCCCGACTCAGCAGCATTAGTGGCAGAACAACTGAGAGAAAATTTGGAATACATTTCACATAAATTTTCTCAGCATGTTATAGTCTTAGGTGGAGATTTCAATTTACCAGATATAGACTGGGACACTCAGATGTTTAGGACGGGTGGTAGGGACAGAGCATCGAGTGACATTATACTGAGTGCACTATCCGAAAATTACCTCGAGCAATTAAACAGAGAACCGACTCGTGGAGATAACATATTGGACCTACTGATAACAAACAGACCCGAACTTTTCGAACCTGTATGTACAGAACAGGGAATCAGTGATCATAAGGCCGTTGCAGCATCCCTGAATATGGAAGTTAATAGGAATATAAAAAAAGGGAGGAAGGTTTATCTGTTTAGCAAGAGTAATAGAAGGCAGATTTCAGACTACCTAACAGATCAAAACGAAAATTTCTGTTCCGACACTGACAATGTTGAGTGTTTATGGAAAAAGTTCAAGGCAATCGTAACATGCGTTTTAGACAGGTACGTGCCGAGTAAAACTGTGAGGGACGGGAAAAACCCACCGTGGTACAACAACAAAGTTAGGAAACTACTGCGAAAGCAAAGAGAGCTCCACTCCAAGTTTAAACGCAGCCAAAACCTCTCAGACAAACAGAAGCTAAGCGATGTCAAAGTTAGCGTAAGGAGGGCTATGCGTGAAGCGTTTAGTGAATTCGAAAGCAAACTTCTATGTACCGACTTGACAGAAAATCCTAGGAAGTTCTGGTCTTACGTTAAATCAGTAAATGGCTCGAAACAGCATATCCAGACACTCCGGGATGATGATGGCATTGAAACAGAGGATGACACGCGTAAAGCTGAAATACTAAACACATTTTTCCAAAGCTGTTTCACAGAGGAAGACCGCACTGCAGTTCCTTCTCTAAATCCTCGCACAAACGAAAATATGGCTGACATCGAAATAAGTGTCCAAGGAATAGAAAAGCAACTGGAATCACTCAATAGAGGAAAGTCCACTGGACCTGACGGGATACCAATTCGATTCTACACAGAGTACGCGAAAGAACTTGCCCCCCTTCTAACAGCCGTGTACCGCAAGTCTCTAGAGGAACGGAAGGTTCCAAATGATTGGAAAAGAGCACAGATAGTCCCAGTCTTCAAGAAGGGTCGTCGAGCAGATGCGCAAAACTATAGACCTATATCTCTTACGTCGATCTCTTGTAGAATTTTAGAACATGTTTTTTGCTCGCGTATCATGTCATTTCTGGAAACCCAGAATCTACTATGTAGGAATCAACATGGATTCCGGAAACAGCGATCGTGTGAGACCCAACTCGCCTTATTTGTTCATGAGACCCAGAAAATATTAGATACAGGCTCCCAGGTAGATGCTATTTTTCTTGACTTCCGGAAGGCGTTCGATACAGTTCCGCACTGTCGCCTGATAAGCAAAGTAAGAGCCTACGGAATATCAGACCAGCTGTGTGGCTGGATTGAGGAGTTTTTGGCAAACAGAACACAGCATGTTGTTATCAATGGAGAGACGTCTACAGACGTTAAAGTAACCTCTGGCGTGCCACAGGGGAGTGTTATGGGACCATTGCTTTTCACAATATATATAAATGACTTAGTAGATAGTGTCGGAAGTTCCATGCGGCTTTTCGCGGATGATGCTGTAGTATACAGAGAAGTTGCTGCATTAGAAAATTGTAGCGAAATACAGGAAGATCTGCAGCGGATAGGCACTTGGTGCAGGGAGTGGCAACTGACCCTTAACATAGACAAATGTAATGTATTGCGAATACATAGAAAGAAGGATCCTTTATTGTATGATTATATGATAGCGGAACAAACACTGGTAGCAGTTACTTCTGTAAAATATCTGGGAGTATGCGTACGGAGCGATTTGAAGTGGAATGATCATATAAAACTAATTGTTGGTAAGGCGGGTACCAGGTTGAGATTCATTGGGAGAGTGCTTAGAAAATGTAGTCCATCAACAAAGGAGGTGGCTTACAAAACACTCGTTCGACCTATACTTGAGTATTGCTCATCAGTGTGGGATCCGTACCAGGTCGGGTTGACGGAGGAGATAGAGAAGATCCAAAGAAGAGCGGCGCGTTTCGTCACTGGGTTATTTGGTAACCGTGATAGCGTTACGGAGATGTTTAATAAACTCAAGTGGCAGACTCTGCAAGAGAGGCGCTCTGCATCGCGGTGTAGCTTGCTCGCCAGGTTTCGAGAGGGTGCGTTTCTGGATGAGGTATCGAATATATTGCTTCCCCCTACTTATACTTCCCGAGGAGATCACGAATGTAAAATTAGAGAGATTAGAGCGCGCACGGAGGCTTTCAGACAGTCGTTCTTCCCGCGAATCATACGCGACTGGAACAGGAAAGGGAGGTAATGACAGTGGCACGTAAAGTGCCCTCCGCCACACACCGTTGGGTGGCTTGCGGAGTATCAATGTAGATGTAGATGTAGAAAAGATTGCTGTATGGTGTGGCAGGTGGCAGTTGACGCTAAATAACGAAAAGTGTGAGGTGATCCACATGAGTTCCAAAAGAAATCCGCTGGAATTCACTTACTCGATAAATACTACAATTCTCAAGGCTATCAATTCAACTAAGTACCTGGGTGTTAAAATTACGAACAACTTCAGTTGGAAAGATCACATAGATAATATTGTGGGGAAGGCGAGTCAAAGGTTGCGTTTCATTGGCAGGACACTTAGAAGATGCAACAAGTCCACTAAAGAGACAGCTTACACTACACTCGTTCGTCCACTGTTAGAATATTGCTGCGCGATGTGGGATCCTTACCAGGTGGGATTGACGGAGGACATCGAAAGGGTGCAAAAAAGGGCAGCTCGTTTTGTATTATCACGTAATAGGGGAGAGAGTGTGGCAGATATGATACGTGAGTTGGGATGGAAGTCATTAAAGCAAAGACGTTTTTCGTCGCGGAGAGATCTATGTACGAAATCCAGTCACCAACTTTCTCTTCCGAATGCGATAATATTTTTTTGAGCCCAACCTACATAGGTAGGAATGATCATCAAAATAAAATAAGAGAAATCAGAGCTCGAACAGAAAGGTTTAGGTGTTTGTTTCTCCCGCGCGCTGTTCGGGAGTGGAATGGTAGAGAGATAGTATGACTTTGGTTCGATGAACCCTCTGCCAAGCACTTAAATGTGAATTGCAGAGTAATCATGTAGATATAGATGTAGATGTAGAGCTGCTTTTTGTTTAATGATAGGGTATCGCGTGCGGTCAGACCGCATCACTCCGCGAACATTCACATCCCACAAATTATGGCTAGTCGTGAGCCCAGACTTACCGCCGAACTGGACGCTGAAGACTGCGAAGCGGCTGATGTTGAAGAGGCCGAGCGTGCAGCCCAGGGTGGCGAACATGCAGCTCAGCCCGTGCGGCCAGCAGCCCTGGCCGCTGCCGCGCCCACCTCTGCCAGACCCAGTCCTACAACATCAACTTCTTATTATTTATCTGCTTCAAAATCTTAACCTCTATTTACAAAAGTTTTCATTTGATAATCAAAAACGAAGAGAAAGACTCATTCTTAACGACAATAGAAGTGGTAAGGACAGCCGCCGACCCGTGAGGGAGAGGTGGGGGGAGGCGGTCATGCGGGTCACGACCCATTCCCATCATATAAAAATTTAGTAGAATTGTTAAAATTTTCACATACATCAATTTCCAAATTTTGCACATAGCTTTATGAGAATAAAGAGGCTCGAAAAGTAACTGTCCCGAAAAGGGCAAGAAATTGTAGAACTTACAAGTTATGTTTCTCACCGTAAACCTCCGAGTTGCTTGCATGATAACCAGCTCCCACGGATGAGCTTGCAGAGAAGGTGCTAGTCAGGTAAGGACGCACATTCAAAAGCGGTCAGTAATACCGGATGATCAAAAAGTCAGTATAAAATTGAAAACTGAATAAATCACGGAATAATGTAGATAGAGAGGTACAAATTGACACACATGCTTGGAATGACATGGGGTTTAGAATCAAAAAATACAAAAGTTCAATAAATGTCCGACAGATGGCGCTTCATCTGATCAGAATAGCAATAATTAGCATAACAAAGTAAGACAAAGCAAAGATGATGTTCTTTACAGGAAATGCTCAATATGTCCACCATCATTCCTCAACAATAGCTGTAGTCGATGAATAATGTTGTGAACAGCACTGTAAAGCATGTCCGGAGATATGGTGAGGTATTGGCGTCGGATATTGTCTTTCAGCATCCCTAGAGATGTCGGTCGATCACGATACACTTGCGACTTCAGGTAACCCCAAAGCCAATACTCGCACGGACTGAGATCTGGGGACCTGGGAGACCAAGCATGACGAAAGTGGCGGATGAGCACACGATCATCACCAAACGACGCGCGCAAGAGATCTTTCACGTGTCTAGCAATATGGGGTGGTTCTAATAAAACCCCATGTCATTCCAAGCATGTGTGTCAATTTTTACCTCTCTATCTACGTTATTCCGTGGTTTATTGAGTTTTCAAATTGATACTGACTTTTTGATCACCCAGTATATCTGACACGGTTCGTGAGTATGTGGGTACGATGGGTAATAGTTTACAAGGAGTGAGGCAATGCGATGTGCTTTCAGTATGAAGGCGGTAGGAACTTTCTATCAAGTTTCGTGATCGTTTGGTTTGGCCGAAGAATTAGGGAGACGCCATATTAGATTTCGTCGCTTTTAGTTGAAGATTCTATGTGATTATTTTTATATTGTAACGTATATCCGCCGGCCGAAGTGGCCGTGCGGTTAAAGGCGCTGCAGTCTGGAACCGCAAGACCGCTACGGTCGCAGGTTCGAATCCTGCCTCGGGCATGGATGTTTGTGATGTCCTTATGTTAGTTAGGTTTAACTAGTTCTAAGTTCTAGGGGACTAATGACCTCAGCAGTTGAGTCCCATAGTGCTCAGAGCCAGTTTTTGAACGTATATCCTATCAATATATGATGTTCCAGTGCACCAGCTCATTGAGGATCTCACGAAAACGCGTAGGTATTGGTTCAATTTGTCGTAACAAAAAGGTGAAAACCATCATAGTGATTGTTAAGGAATGTTTGTATTTGGTTATTTTGGTATTATAACTTGTGTGTTATGAAAGTACGCCATTTAGCGGCAACAGTGTGTTGAAGATTTCTCACGATAATGATGGAAGCTGAAATAAATTAAAATTTGTGCCACGACCGGGGCTCGAACCCGAGTTTCCTTGCTGTCAACAAGTCACTCATTGTACAGGGATGGTAACAACAAATTGGTCTCTCGTTGGGGAAATGTGTTCATCGGCGGGGTGGCTATGTTGAGAAATAAATATTTAGAAACAATGAATAAAGATGGTGAATGTTAATAAAGTTTGTTTTAATTTAAAAACGTCTCAGTCTTTTCGCATAAAAGTTTGGAGGTATTACTTTTCACCACGCCCTTGTATTTGACGGGTTCGAGTCCCTGCCGTGGCACAAATTTTAATCATTTCTTCAGCTTCCACAGTTATCGTAGATAAAGATGAGACTTAAATGTCTCGGGGAAAATTAATTATAAGATCTAGAAGATTTATCAAATACGAGAGCATGCTGAAAAGTACTGCCTCCAAATTTTTATACGAAAATTCTGATAATTTTTAAATAAAACAAACTTTATTAACATTCAACATCTTTATTCATTGTGTCTAAATATTTATTTATCAATATAGTCACCCCGCCGATGAACACATTTCCCCTAACGGGAGACCAGTTTGTTGATACCACCCCTGTACAATGTGTGACTTTGTTGACAGAGCCACAACATTATCTGCTTACACCGTTTCATCGTTACCAAAGTGAAGTCCTGGAAGCCGTTCTTTAAGTTTTGGGAACAGATTAAAATCGTATGGGGCCAGGTCGGAATTGTATGGAGGATGATCGATGACAGTGAACCCGAGGCGTACGTCACAGCGCTCGTATGTGGTCTGGCATCGTCACGCTCCATGTGTGAACGAACTCTTCTGCGGTTAGAAACTCGATTACAGCACGCTGTTTCTCATGCACCGACATATTTACGCTACACATCACCAAGTTACACGCTACAATTCGGAGCCCTCTGGCGCCAGACGGTCGCAACTTGCCGAATAATATGTGTGACATATAATACCTCAACCGATATTGAGAACAGAATAAAAAATTCGGAATCAGCACTTTTCATCACGCCGTCGTGCATGTCGTTCTTGGTACTGTGGTGTCACCGCCAGACGCCACACTTGCTAGGTGGTAGCCTTTAAATCGGCCGCGGTCCGCTAGTATACGTCGGACCCGCGTGTCGCCACTGTCAGTGATTGCAGACCGAGCGCCACCACACGGCAGGTCTAGAGAGACGTCCTGGCACTCGCCCCAGTTGTACAGCCGACTTAGCCAGAGATGTATCACTGACAACTACGCTCTCATTTGCCGAGACGATAGTTAGCATAGCCTTCAGCTACGTCATTTGCTACGACCTAGCAAGGCGCCACAGCATTTGATATTATTTTATATTGTGGTTATAACACGTACCGTCAAGAGAGATGTTCTACAATTGTGGATTAAAGTTAAGTATTACATCAACTACGTACTTTATTTGCTACTATTAATTCCTTTAACTGTTCCAGACCTCACGCCAATCTGCGTGAGCTTAAGCGCGTGCCTTTCGGCTTCCTCTCAGTGTGACTTGGCTGTCTTGCCAAGTCACAACAGGTACGATTTGCTATAATTAAATGTCAGGTAATGATATATCGATGGATCACGATTAGAAATTCAGCACGCTGTAGTGGATAGAGGTTTCGAGCTACGAAATCTAACATAGCAGGGTGACATGCTGTTGTTTAAAAATATTTTTTTATCACTTTCGCGTTTCCAAAAGATTTTGGACTTTCTTGTTAATTTAACAGAAATATGTTCTGTAATATACAATGTTACATATCTATAATGCTGCCCTCTCTCAGGAATGGGTTTTTTGTCACTGTCAATAATTTACAAATTGCAGATCAAACACACAAATGCGAGTAAATATTCAAAACACACTGATCAGTTGATAAAAGAAATATCATTCATAATAAAAAGAATATAGTAAACTAACACATTCGGAATATAATTAAAAGGTAACCTGGTATCAACTGCCTGCAAAGTACGAAAGAAAACTTACAAACTAGTTACTTTAGGAGACTTTTCTCCAAACAAGAACATATTCACAATTCAAGGACATATGTAGGCGAAATGAATTCTGGTGTTGGTACAGAAATGTTCCTCCTGAAGATTTTCCACCTTGTTTCAGTTACATTGAACTACAAAGGAAGAAGTTTATTTTTCTCGCAATGAATTCCAATTTTCTGCACAAATTAAAACGTACTTCACAGAACCAGAACACGTCTTTACCACTGTGTGAACTTATCCTTAAGTACATGTTAAATAAAGAGTATGAAGTTAGCAGGTTCTCACATTCAAACATACAAAATTACAAAGAATGTATCAGTTAGTCAACTGGAGACATAAAGTCTTTGACTTACATAAATATGTGATCAAGATGGATGTTTACAAATAATATACTGACTTTGAATATAATGAATTGCTGCTGCTTTCAATTCGTCTGACGAAATGGCTTCCTGCCATTTATAATTATAGACCAACGCCTGGAATTAATTTTCAGAGTTTCTAAAAATAAAATTATGTTGTTGAGGCTACTTAATGAACCCTATTGAATATACACGTTACTGGATTCAATGATGGCTGGCTTCTAATCGCTGTTTGCTTGTAAATCAGCAAGGCATCTCACTTTCAGGATTTATGAAGGCAACTTACGATAATAGTTACTTCAGCATTTTCAGTACGTTTCGGAATTACTCTGGTAAATACTTTAATTTCTCCTTTATCCACAGCCCTGTCCATATGAAAGCAACATTTAACACATTTATAAACAATGTACCGGTTACACTAAGGTTAGTAGGGGGGAACATGAGAGGTCTAGATGGCCTTAACCTTTTAGATCTAAAAATGCAAAGTTATTGACAGCATTTCACGATCTGCATTAGCATATTCCAGTGTCAGTGTTTCAGAAACTGGCAATGTCAATACAGTCTGACGTCACTGTTTCTGGTGCTAAGCCAATTGTGCTTGTTATTGTCAAAGTCACTGACCTTCCCTCCCCTCACCTCCAATGTCATCATGCTCTCAGCAGATTGCCAGGGGACTCCACTGGTTTCAGGTAATTTGCTCTCTGTTCTATATCTGTGCTCTGTAGTATGAGGACCATAATAAATTTGGCAGATTGTTTATAAAATTGGCAGGATATGCTAAAAATACAGATGCACCTGTTCGAAAATTGAACATTTTATGCTCATGTGCATCGCACGCAGCCAGTACTGACATTGCACGCATGTTGTACTGACTCTGCATGCATGTCCCATGTTGCCTCATGACACTTTATGCAGATGATTTTGCTGCTGTATAAATGCGTCCATGCTTGGAGAAAAAAATTCATGTAATGTGGATGTAACTGCACATTGTAAGTAATTAGCTGCCTGATGTTAAGTGTATGTCCTCATATTTCAACACTTGCAATTTGTTAAGGACAATTAATTCGAACTCTTCCTTTTGAGCAATTGCAATAATCTAATCATTTGCAGGGATATAGTCCTTTTGTAAATAATAACAATGATAAAACAAAATAACTAATGGGTTATTAATAATAAAAATTTTTATGAGCAATACCTTTCAACAACCTTGTTTGGACCTTATTAGACGACATACAAACATATACAACAGTAAAATAACATAGTTTTTATAATGACACTTTTTCGTTCTTTAAGGATAACTATATAAATTGGGATCAGCGAAGTTTGACTTGACAGATTTGTAGTGGAATCGGTAAACGTGGAGTTTGGAGACATCCACAATACACATACTGATATGGACAGGCTTCGTGAACTGCACTGAAATTTTAGCCATCTTCACAATGGTTATTCCTTTACTGAAGATTGTGGCCAACTTAAAATCTGGCCTCGCAATGTAATCTGTTGCTGATAATGCCCTTCCTAATGGTAAAGTAAATGAACCTCATGGTGTTTCCTAATATTTTGCATGGTTTTGCCGAAAATAAAATTATTCACTAATTTATATAAATCCTTTTCAAAATCAAACGTCGCAAGAGCTCTCTTCTTGGTAGTTACATCAATGCATTCAGCCCCGTAGCCAGGCGACTAGCGCGAGTTTTGGTGTTCTCGTAAAGATAAGTCATTTTAGATTATAATAACATTTAGTTTAGTACTGATTACGTGGTAAATAGGTGTATCAGTGTGCTTTTTAAGCGCACAATTAAAGGTTCGTTTTTCTTTACGAAATATAGCAGAAAACGCGAAAAGATCGTACAGTCGGGTTATAGTCATATTTTCTGTTTACGTTTTGCCGCAGCAAATCTATAGAATTTCGTTTAATTGTTCTTTGCCCTCTCCAGCAATTTAACTGTAGCGTACCTCTTCATTATATAAAGTTTAAGTTGTTGTTTCAGAAACTTTGCACTGTTGACTTTGTTGACATACAGTTGCGTATAGGCCAAATTTGTGGAATCATATTTTCGTGTTTATTTGTAATTTAACTGACTTATTCTTAATAAACTATTACGTTTATCGCGAGTGAAAAGTGCTTGACTTGTCGTAGAATTGTTAGGTCGCGGCTTTGATGTGACGGGTGCAGTAGTTTTTCCATGTGGGTGACTGTAGTGGCGTGGGAGTAGGAGAAGTAAATGAGACTCATCAGTGGTTTTGTTGGATATTTAGTAGAGATAGGAAGATCGTACAAAAAGGTGCGGGGGGGGGGGGGGGGAGGGAATTACCGCTCTTCAGGTTGAGTTAGACAAGGCCACGGCAGGTCTTGACAGGTTAAGGAGGGAGAAGGGTAAAGAGGGATGGGAAGTGGCAATAGGCAACAGGAGGAACAGGTCTAGAACTTTGTTTGACAGCTCCGTGGTGTATGTGGAAAATAGATTTGACCTGTTGCTTCAGTCAGAAGCTGGTGAGCCTCAAGCAACTGCAGGTGTAGACAGGGCACAACAAACTTTCAGCAGCAAATTGAAAAGCAAGAATGTAGGGAAATCAGTAAAGAGAAAGAAAGTGTTGTTGTTAGGTAGTTCCCATGGAAGAGGTGCTCGCCAACTTTTGCAGGATAAACTAGTATCAGAATACCAGGTCACAAATTTTTTTAACCCTAGTGCTGATCTGGAGCAGGTGACAGAGGATCTAGGATCACTTTGCAAATATTTCCCGAAGGAAGACAACGTGGTTATAGTGGGTGGGCCAGGTAATAGTATTGACAGAGATCCTGGGTACAGTATAGAGTGTGACCTGGCACAGATTGCATCAGCATCGAAGCATACTATCTTTTCTTGGGCGCCATGACCAACCTCATTTGAACTCTTTTGTCAGGAGAGTTAATTTGGAGTCGGAATGGCTGCATATGTCACGTGCAGGGTCTTCCATTGATGTTGTTCCTGTTGATTCTCCCAATAGGTGGGATTATACTAGGCATGGCCTCATACTCAACAGGAAAGGGAAGGAAGGGAAGGGTAGACTGGCTGGGAAAACAGGAGGACAGTTAAAGGGGGCGGGAGACACTGTCATGAGTGATAAAATACCAGTGGTTATAGGGTTCAGAAAAGAACCTTTTTAGGGTAGGGAGGACAGAAAGAAACCCAATTTTAAGAGATGGTAGGATTGAAGCAAACCTTCAGTTTGAGAAAAAACCAAAGAACGTAATTCTAGCTTATTACATCAGCATAAACAGCTATTTGTTAAGAATTTTCAAAAATCAGCAGAAATTTCAACTCTACCCAATTTTAATTGAGTCAGTGTGTAATTTCAGCTATCTTTATTGCATCAAAATATTCGAGGACTGAGGAATAAAATTAATGAATTAATTATCTGCATAGATGAATTAGAGCCCTCAAACCCAGATGACATAATCTGCCTCTCTGAACATCATGTGACCACTGGTATAGAACTTTTAAGTGTTACAGGATTTAGGTTAGTATATCACTTTTGTAGAGCAGAAATGGAGAAAGGAGAAGTTGCCACATTCATCAGGAACTGTCATAAATTTAAGAACGTAGACATTCATACATTTTGCCTAGAACAGCATGTGGATGCATGTGCAACAGAAGTAGAATTTCATAAAAAATCCTTCATAATATTAAGTGTATATCGAGCACCTGCAGGTAACTTTAATCTGTTAATAATCCACCTTGAAGCTGTACTGGCCCATTTAACAACCAAAAACAAAGAATTAGTGGTTGCTGGTGACTTGAATGTGGAGTTGCTTCAAGACTCTCCCAGTAAGAACTTATTTGAGTTAGTAACACTATCATTCAACTTAATTCCCACTGTAAAGCTCCCAACTAGGGTAGCCAATTGCTCACAAACAACCATTGACAATATTTTTATAGAAAAGTCCAATGAACAAAATTATATTACAAAATCAATAGTAAATGGCCTCTCAGACCATGACGTGCACTTCCTTCTGTTAAATGTTAATACTGAACTCAAGAGGGTAGTCAATAAGCCAAAAATTGATTATTTTAGGACACTCCTCAGAGACATTCACTGGAGTGATGTTTACACTGCTCATGACATGAATGAAAAATATAACACTTTTGCTAATAAAGTGCTTACCTCATTTGAACACTGTTTTCCCCCAATACTAACCAAGATTAGAGAAAAGTCTACAAAGAAGCCATGGATTACTCAAGAAATAGAGATCTTGTAAAAAAAAAGAAAACTATATTTGTCAATTTGAAACAGTTCTGGTGTTGATGCTATTGCACATAACAAGAAATACTGCAAAATATACAAAGACTGTAATACGGTCGTCAAAGCAAATATATTACAAGGAAAAGATAGTCATATCAGATAACAAAATAAAAACATGGGATATAGTGAAGGAGGAGACTGGCAGAACCAGACATGAAGAGGGGCAAATAGCGTTAAGAGTAAATAATATATTGGTTACAGATGTGTATAGTCTTGCAGAACTTTTTAACAAAAATTTTATAACTGTAACTGAAAAGGTGGGGATGTCAGGTTCTATAGATGCTGCCATGGGATACATCAGACCAGACATTTCAAGTAACTTCCATGATATGAATGTGCCCATCACTACCCCAGCAGAAGTACTGTCCATCATAAAATCTTTAAAATCGAAAACATCTAGTGGATACGATGAAATATCAACAAAGTTAATTAAAGAATGTGATTATGAGTTAAGAATCATATTAAGATATCTATCGTTTATCAGTGGAATATTTCCTGAATGGTTGAAATATTCTGAAGTTAAGAAGGGAGATAAAGAAATAGCGTCAAATTTCCGCCCAGTTTCACTTTTTCAAGCATTCTCAAAAATTTTAGAAGAGGTAATGTACAATCGGCTTTATAACCATCTTATCACAAATAACATACTGTCAAAGTCGCAGTTCAGGTTTCCAAAGGGTTCTGATATTGAGAAGGCTATCTACATTTACAGTGAAAATGTACTTAATTCATTAGACAAAAAATTGCAGGCTGCTGGTATATTATGTGATCAGTCAAAGGCACTTGACTGTGTAAATCACAATATCCTTTTAAATAAATTAGTATATTATAGTGTAACGGCAAATGCTGCAAAATGGTTCAAATCTTATATCTCTGACAGGAAACAAAGGGTGTTATTAGGACAGAGACATGTATCAAGTTATCAGGCATCATCCATCTGGGAACTATTTGCAGGTGGGAACCCACAAGGTTCCATTTTGGGCCCTTACTTTTCCTTGAGTATGTCAATGACCTTTCATCAGTAACATTATCAGATGCCACTTTCGTTTTGTTTGCCGATGATACAAACATTGCAGTAAATAGTAAATCAAGTGTTGTCTTACAAAGATCTGCTAATAAAATATTTGCGGACATTAATCATGATTCCTAGCCAATTCTTTGTCACTAAACTTTGAAAAAACATACTACATGCAGTTCAGAGCTTGTAAGGGGTGTCCCACGAGTGTATACCTAACATATGATGACAAGCAGATAGAAGAAGAGGACAGTGTCAAATCCTTGGGATTACTGCTTGATAATAAATTCAACTGGGAGGAGCACACCACAGAACTGCTAAAGCATCTAACAAATCTCTATTTGCAATGAGACTTCTGTCAGATATAGGGATATAAAAATGAAAAAGCTGGCATACTATGCTTACTTTCACTTCCATAATGTCATATGGGATTATTTTTCAGGGTAATTCAGCAAGCCAAGCTAAAGTTTTCTGGGCACAAAAACGTACACTAAGAGTTATATGTATATACAGGGTGTTTCACGAAATGTGTTTGCCTCTATAAGTTACGAAGTAATAGGCGATGGATATATTTATTGCGGTAGGTCACCGTAAGAAACGTTACACTTTCTGCGGAGCTATGAACATAGTTTATTGTATTATTATCCAAAGAGTTACAGCAAAAAGATACAATTTTTTAAATGGAACAATAGTTGTTTCTGTTATGAGCTGGAATCACTAACACCAGCTGTGTATACATCAATTTAAATTACATTCCTATCACCTTTAATTTGGGAGGTACAACCTTTCAATGTTTCAGGGTCAAATAACATACACGCTGCGAATAACGCAATGCGCCTTCTAAATGTGGTACGGCCGAGTTATAACGTCGTCGGTTTCACGGAGCTAGAAGCTTCCTCGATGCACTGTTAGACTGCTGTTATACCCGCCAGTTCGACCCACACTTAACAAACGGGGCTCAATATACCACAGTTCCAGACTTCGGATGAAGATGGCAGCAACGGCTCGTAAGCTGACATGAGGATCGTGGTGTACTGCAGCTAAAACAAACACCTCCGTCTCCTCACTTCTTGCAGTTCTTCGTCTGTTACTGCGGCGCATTACCAAGCTGCCAGTTTCCCGAAGTCTTTGTTCGGCACGTAAAAACGTAATGGCTGCCGGAGCTCCTCGCCTAGGATATCTCGCGGCGTACGCCATGACAGCTTCAGTGGCATTGTGTCGGCACTCGTCGAGCATCAGCAACATGTCAACGTACTCGTTGTCCGTGTATACCATCTTCATCCGAAGTCAGGAACTATGGTATATTGAGCCCCGTTTGTATGTGTGGCTCGCCACTTATGCTATTAGGGTTATTGCAAATTCTGGTGATAAACGTGTCAGTAAATTAGCCTACTATGCCTATTGTCACTCATTGCTTTGATATGGCATCATATTTTGGGGTAATTCGTCATTACGAGAGAAAGTATTCATTGCACAAAAGCGTGTAATCAGAAATAACTGGAGTCCACCCAAGATCACCTCGCATACATTTATTTAAGGAACTCGGGATATTCACAGTGCCTTCGCAATACACATATTCATTTATGAAATTTGTTATTAATAACCCATCCCAGTTCAAAAATAACAGCGAAGTGCATAGCTACAGCACTAGAAGAAAGGATGATGACTATTCTGGATTAAATCTCACTTTGGTACAGAAAGGGCTGAATTATGCTAACACAAAAATCTTTGGTCATTTGCCAAATAGCATTAAAAGTGTGACAGATAGCCAACCAACATTAAAAGCACATTAAAAAATTTCTGAATGACAGCTCCTTCTACTCAATAAATGAATTTTTAGATACGAAGTAGTAACGGTAAAAAAATTGTTTTGTGTAAAGAAAATTTACGTTAAAGTGACACGTTCTGCATCATTACGAAATGTCGTATTCACGATCTATGGAACAGAGATTAATGTATGTATGTATGTATGTATGTAGGTACATCATCCGACGCGACGCCTGTGAATCAATGGAGCAGTTACTACGTCGGGAAAGTCTCAAACAACACCTTACAATACTGCTTGTAATGGGCTTCTGCAGCACGACTGTGGCAGCTGGTAACATTCTGATATAATTCCCACTTCGTTCTACATGATATTCTTATTCCCCTAGTCAGCCACCCAGACTGCCTGTTCAGTGTTAGTATCCTGCTTTGAACATTATAATGGAAACCATCTTTCAGACAGCATGAGAAATGTGTTAAAGAAAGCATTATATTTATCATGTAATTTATTAGCACTACAAACATCCTGCCATTGTTGTTCTTAATCATATTTAAGAAGGTATCTATTGCAACTGGATTAGCTCTTCTAAATAACTTATAACTGTAATTACAAATATAATTATAGCGTATACTTATTTTAATCGCCATCCCGCCTTCCTCGTCAACAATTTTTGTGTGTGAACATATTCGTGCTCTTTTAACACAGAAATTCGAAAACCTTTTGCCAAGGCTCTATTTGTAGTTAAATCTTAATACTCAGCATCTCCCTCTCACTGCGACTGTTTCTTATTTGTCTCCTTCTCACTGTCTCCTTTTACTCCTATTGAAGGGACCGATGGCCTTTGTAGTGTGTTCCCTTCAACCCCCACAAACCAACCAACCAACTCCTATTGATTTACAGTATATACCAGTTCCATTGGCTCCTGTTTCACATACACAATTTTCTTTTGTCTTCCTTTCCCACTGCCACTGTCTCCACTATATCTCGACAGCTAAAAATGCTGGGGGGTCCGATTTATTTCTTCCCCTGCACCCACGAAAGTGTTACAGTTCGCCAACCTGGGAGGTTGCAGATCCTCAAGCCTATGTATGATCTCCACTCATCTGTATTTTTCATTTCCACTGTCTTCTCTCTCTTTTGATCCCACTGCTTCTATCTCCATCCATCTCTCCTTTTCTTTTACTGCCACCGTCCCTCTCTGAACATCAATATACCCTCCTTCTGCTGTCGTCTTTATCCGCCTCTCTCTCTCTCTCTCTCTTTCACTGCCACATACTCCCTTCCACCGTCACTGTCTCATCTCTCTTTCGCTCACAATGGCACAGTCTCCTCTCTCTCCCACCGCACTATCCCTCTGGTACACCCTTTTAGTATGAAAAAGAGCGAATATGTTCCTTGCCAAAAGTTTTGGTGGGGAATGCGGCCTGAGGATTGAGGCAGCTGATCCCACTTTTTCTGTCCGAGTATTTGAAAGAGGAACACATTCGCCGTTTTTCTTGTGCTCCGACAAGAGCATTTTTCCACTTGTTCTCTTCTTTTTCCAGCTACAGCAGGGTGTGCTGCCTATATAAAACGAATTCTATGGGTTAGTAAAGATTTGACAGTTTATTTACATATTTCGACACATGTAAACAAGAAATACGTAAGCATAATATAAGGTTAACACAAAATCGTTTGCTTTACATTTTTTTCTGAATAGTTTGCTCGTCGATCGTAATTCATCGAAAACGCCCGGATTATGATTTGTACCTTAAAAAAGTAAAAATATTATTAGAAATATTTTACTGAATTTGCAGTCTTTCCTGTTTTAAATAATTTTTTCCGGTAATCTTACGTTCTTTTCAGGCATGTTAAGACCCTTTTTAGCCCATTTTTTTTGTCACTGCGGTATCATTTTGAGCATATTTAAATAGGCGTGAAGCGCCCATTATACAGAGACAGCGCGTCAAAGTTTTATTGGTGAAAGAAAGTTGACTAAACACAGTTCGGTGACCTCAGAACCCTTGCCATAACCCTAGAACCTTTCCATACGTTCACTACGTCGGTTAAAACTACATTCACGCCTCAGACCGGATGTTACGTGCGTATTTTACATGCGTAGGTAGGGTAACTTTGAACTTCTGAATCTCGGCAACAGATAATGATGTCGCCAAAAAGTTTCAAGTTTCTCCGAGATCATCGTCGTAAAAACATATGGCAAAAATTTCGAAAAATAAAAATGATCGAAGTCGGCCATCCCCATAAATGGCACTTTAGGTATTCAAGAGTCACGATCGTTAGCGTTTTTTTCAGGAACCGTCCGTGAACAAATGTCCACTCCGGAACACATATAATGCAAAAGAACCAACCGATTTTCCCAATTTTCCTGGGCTCGAGGAAGTGTGTAACGTTTAAATTTTGATTCTGTACTCTAGGATAGACGCGATCATCGAGACTGGACAGTGGAAACGTGTCGCCTGGTACAATGAGTCACGTTTCTTGCTACACAAGATCGATAGGCGCATCCGCATGCAATCGAACGGGGACTCGAAACGTACACAGTGCCACGGATACGGGCCAATGGGGGCATTATTATGCTATGGGGGACATTCACTGGACTTTCATCGGATCTGTGGTAGGAATCAGCATATGGACTACGTGAAAATTATTCGTCCCTTTATGCGCCAAGACTTCCCCGACGGCGACGGCATCTTCCAGTAGGATAGCTGTCTGCGTTATAAGCATCGTACTGTAGTGGTTTGAGAAGCACGGTAGTGAACTCACGTCGTTGTTCTCTCGGACACAAGATCAGCCTGACCTTAGTCAGATCGAAAACACCTGGGATGTGATCGGGTGCCAACTCCATGCCCACAAAGCACAGACCCGAAATTTATGGGTACTGCGTAACATGTGCGTAAACGTCTGGTGCTACAAACTTCTGGAAGCCTAGCAAGGACTTGTTGAATCCACCTAACACAAAATGACTGCTGTACTGCATTCGGAGCGTCAACCAGCAAGCTGTTGAGCAGGTGGTCAGAAAGTTCTGGCTCATTAGTTTATGTTTACCTCTAGAATTATGTTTAAACAGCCATTATTTTAACATGTTAATGAGATGTGTTTTCCACTATTATTATCAAACATTAAATGTGCGTTTCAGAAAGCGCAATTTTAATTGTACTTGGCGCAAGTCGGCATTTGTTGTTCATGCTTTCATGAAAGATCCCACCCTAAGTTCTGTGGAATGTGGAATGCCCACAATGCCATAACTTTTTAATAGGGACATTAAGTATTGACAAATAACCGTTTTCGTTACGATTCCTTATTACAACTCTACTACAACTCGCCAAGAATGTAAAACTATTATTATTTATATTTTTATTATTATTGTTATTACTGTCATTGTTGTTGTTATCGTTTCTTTCCGTTGGAGCATGGTTCACCGTAGCGATGCAAGTGTTTGATGCGAAAAGTATGTTGCGACTTTACATAACGGTATTCTGGTGAGTAGTAGCTTCTCTAACCAGTATGCCACACGAGTAAACCAATTGCGACTTTATCTAATGTTGTTGGACCATGCAAGGTGCGGTTGAAAAAGAATAGACAGATAATATCGTAGTGTCGAGCCTCACACATCTGCTTTTGTGCCCAGCAGCTAACTAGCTGCGACCCTGCAGTCAAATAGTGTATGCGTTAGCTAGAATTGCAAAGGGTTCTATTCTAACAATTACAACTAATGCAGGCCGGACTTTGTGGCCGAGCGGTTCTAGGCACTAGTCTGGAACCGCGCTGCTGCTACGGTCGCAGGTTCGAATCCTACCTCGGACATGAATGTGTGTAATGTCCTTAGGTTAGTCAGGTTTAAGTAGTTCTATGTCTAGGCAACTGATGACCTCAGATGTTAAGTCCCATAGTGCTCAGACCCATTTGAACCATTCGACGGAATTATGTTGAATAACGTTTATTCGAGAAAGTAAAACTCAAATAAAGAGAAAGTGGTCCTACGGTAACTAGTTTTAACGCAGATAGATATCCTTACAAAATGCAACAAAGTTGCGTCGAGAGCGATACGAGAAAGGTAGCAAAATCGAAAGATAAATAGTCATTCAAAACTACAAAAATTAAGTTCATTTCGTGACCACAATATACGGAATGTTCACTAGCTCAAAATACTTCAGAGTTCAACATGACGATTTACAAATTAATACACAAGTGATAACGAGTTAGAACTCATACTCTATTCTCAGTTCCGAAATACAAACGGAAAAGTTAAAAAGTTCTGCACTGGAGCACATTCAGATTTCAAGATAGTTAAAATCCCAGAGAGGTTTGAAGTTTTGTAATTAGACATGACCGTCTTAAGGAGCGCGACTTACTGTAAGTTTTTTCTAAATCATTTGACTTCAACACTATAGTCAAACCATAGTTGTAGTAAATTACCTTCTTGACTACTCTACTGGAGTCAAATAAATTTGAAGAAAAAGAAAGTTGAAGTATTTTAGTGACTGTTCACCTCCCAGAATCTATCACTCACACGATGAAATAGCACACGTTACCAAACGCAGGTCTGCCTTCTTACAGATCTCGACATTATGTCTCCTCTTCTAGAGCACCACTTACAGTACCCACAATCGGTCTTTTGAGCGCGCCACTCGAAAAGTGTTTGTCTCAACTTCATTTCAGCAGTCTTCAGCCCCAGTCTAACTCTCACTGGCTAATGATCATACATCGTTCCTATGTTCTACAGACACAGTTTCCACTCAACTTGTGCACTTTCTGCACTAAACTGATCTATTACAACGGTATTTAAATCAAGAAATCTTATAAACATTCGATCACACTCAGAGCATTTACAATAAATGTAAATAACAATTTGTTCGTACATAAATAAGCTAATATTCCTGTGCAAATGTGCTCACATCAAATGACAACAGATTTTCTTTTAGTATAGTTTAAACAATTATTTATGCCTGGAAGGAAGAATCAATCGTCTTTTGACATTCTTTTCAGTAGTTGTCAGCTAACATATGCGATTGGCCACTTTTAAATTGTGTTGTTTTCTTCATACTGGTTGTAATTATGTTCAAATAAGGTTATTGGCAAAATAACTACACTAGTATGGCAAGATATGAGATATTCATTCTGCATTCAGTTGCTATGTTATTGAGGATGATACGATGTCCTCACAAAAATTTGCATAAATTATTAACTTCTGTAATTTTTAAGACGTTGAAAACATTATTATGTCGCTGGATCTGTCTCATTTTCCTGAGAACGCCGATGTACTCAGATTTGCTTTAATTACGTACCTGTAATTTATTATAGAATTTCTAATGGTTGTAAGAAGCCATATTTGATACTGGCTTACAGCTCGCCGTTTCTAGTACATCTCCTGCGTCACCGTGTCAGCAACCGCCGTCGCCTTTGTACTTGCCCTGCTGGGCTAGCAACGGTGCGTGTGTCTGGTGCTTTGGCTCAGCCGGCCACGCTGCCCCCTAACCCCTGGGTCCGCTAGCCTTCAGAAAATTCGTCTGCTACCAATTCTAGGCACCCGACTACATACGCACAACATTACAATGTGCCGAGTAAGCGGAGAATGACCCAGCGAGGTTTTTAATAACAAAATTCGGAGAGCAGTGAGATTGTTGCACTCGATTCAAAAAAGGACACATAAATATCGAGAGATAAAATCTAATAGAAATGCACGTATCTACAAAACTATTGATGTGCGAAACATACAGCTTCCAACATCATACGTCAGCGAAATATCTTACCTAGAATCGTAGACAATTCTGGCCCTACGAAAAACTGATAAGCGGGTCAAAGGTTTCTATTCTGTCATTCGTCGACCGGTCTTGTGTGGCTTAAGTTTCAATTTTCATGTTTAAAAATATCATTCACGAAGCAGTACCGTACAGAACTACTGTCATTTGACCGCAGAACCAATTTTCCAATTGAAGTCATACACTGCTGGCCACCGTAAATGCAACACCAAGAAAGACAAGAGGTAGCACAACAAAATTTATTTTGTAGATAACATGTTGACCAAGTATCAAATGATTACGTTTACAGACGTCTGTGACATGTGGTTCCTGCCAGAATCAGTAGCCAGAGTAGCCGCCATTGTTGGAGATCACCGCTGCCACACGTCTCGGCATTGAGTCAAAGAGACGTTGGATGTGTTCCTGGGGTACAGCAGCCCAAGCAGCTTCCACACGTTGCCAAAGATCATCTGGTGTGGCAGCTGGGGATGTAATCTGGGTCACTCGTTGAGCAACCATGGACCACATGTTTTCTATCGGCGAAAGATCCGGAGAGCGAGCCGGCCAGGGAAGCAATTCAGTCTGGTTATTGACGAAGAACCTTTGGACAATGCGTGCCACGTGTGGTCGCGCATTATCCTGTTGAAATATGGCTGTGGCCGAGCCCTGAAGGTAAGGAAGGACAACTGGCTCCAGCACCTCGGATATGTAGCGCCGGCTATTTAAAGTACCGGCAATGCGTACTAGAGGCGTGCGAGAGTAATATCCAATACCGCCCCATACCATAATACCCGGTGCAAGACCAGTGTGGCGGTGCATAATGCAGCTGTCCAGCATCCTCTCTCCACGGTGTCTCCACACTCGAATCCGACCACCGTGGTGCTGCAGACAGAAGCGTGCCTCGTCAGTAAAGACAACGTCATTCCATTCTGCCGTCCACATCCGTCTGTCATCACACCATTGGTGACGGAGACGCCTGTGGTTCTGCGTCAATGGTAGACGAAGCAATGGACGGCTTGCGGACAGACCACTCTGCTGTAAACGGCGTCGAATGGTACGCGCAGACACTGGATGATGCGTTACAGACGCAGTGTGCTGTGCTATGGTTCGGGATGTCACTGAGCGATCCGTCACTGCCATGCGCACAATTTGCCTATCAGCACGTGCAGTGGTGCACCGAGGTGAATGCGATCGACCACGTCGGTCCGTCGTACCCTCCTGCATCCAACGGTCACATATCCGCATTACAGTTGTTTGGTTTCGTCCAACACGACTAGCGATTTCTCTGTATGATAATCCACAATCTTGGTAAGCCACTATCCTTCCTCTGTCGAACTCGGATACTTGATCAAAAGATGTTCGCTGTTGTCTACGAGGCATAACTGATCGTCGTGTGAAACAACCACAAGGTAAACACACGTGCCAAACGTACGCTCGTCGAAATCGCCAAGCCTTAAATGGCGCTATGAGGTGGCGCCACAGGCGCGCGTGATGTGCGTCTGCGCTGAAATTCTAATCGGTTGCATATCTCATCGCTGCAAACTCATGGTGTAAATTTCACTTGATTCGGATGCTTCCTTCATGGTGTTGCACTTACGGTGGCCAGCAGTGTAGAAATTAGCATCCCTGGCGCAGAAAAGGAACTGAAAGATTCGAAAATAAATAAGTTGTCAGGTCCTACTGTTAGCTCATATTTATCGAGAATCTCTCGTCTGGCGCAAAGTCCTGAGTGACTGAAAAAGAACGCACGTGTCTTCCATACGCAAGAAGAATAGAAGAACTGTTCCACAAAATTATACGCCAATATCCTTAACATCGGTTTGTTGTATAATTCTTGGGCATATTCTCTGTTCTAACGTAATAATTTTTCTTGAGAGAGAAAAGCTTATGTCCACAGATGAGTTCTGTTTAGAAAGCGTCAATCGCGCGGAACGCAGCTTAACTTTTTCTCGCTAGGTATCCTGCAAACCATATGTGAAGGACGAAGGGCAGATTTCATATTCCTAGATGTCCGCGGAACGTTGGACACAGTGCCGCTCTGCATACTGTCAATGAAGGTCCGAGTATATGAAATAGGTTCCCACATATGTCAGTGGCTCAAAACTTTTTAAGTAATAGAACGCAGAACGTTGGAACGTTGTACTGGGAGACGAAGCGTTGGTCACTGAAAAATGTATCGTCAGAAGTGCCCCACGAGAGTATGGCAGGATCGCTTTTGTTTTCTACTCACATGAGCTAATGGATAGATTGAGCAGCAGTCTTAGACTAATTGCTGATGACGCTGTAGTGTTGTATTGGTGTGGGGGCCTTTATGAGGATACAGGATGACTTGTACACAATTTCTCTTAGGCATATAGGTGGCAATTTGTTCCAGATATGGAAAAATGGAAGTAAGAAAAATTTCTACAGTGTTCAAATACAACATTAGTGGTGTGCTGCTTGACGCAGGTAATTCGAAAAAGTGGTTCAAATGGCTCTGAGCACTATGGGACTCAACATCTTAGGTCATAAGTCCCCTAGAACTTAGAACTACTTAAACCTAACTAACCTAAGGACATCACACACACCCATGCCCGAGGCAGGATTCGAACCTGCGACCGTAGCAGTCCCGCGGTTCCGGACTGCAGCGCCAGAACCGCACGGCCACCGCGGCCGGCGCAGGTAATTCGATTAAATGTCTAGACGTAATGTTGTAAAGAGACATGAAATGCAACGAGTGCGTTGGGTCGGTTGTACGGAAGGCGGTGGGTCAACTTCGGTTTATTGGGAAATTATACGAAAGTATAGCTCATCTATCGAGGAGACCACGCATAGAACACTAATGCAACCCATTCTTGAATACTGATGGAGTGTTTGGGATGCCCACCAGATCGGATTAAAGGAAGACATTGAAGTAATTCAAAGCCGTGCTGCTAGATTTGTTACTGGTCGGTTCGATCAACACGCGAGTATTATGTAGAATTAAGAAAGACTGCTTCTATAGAATTTAAACACAATTGTACTGATGTTTAATGGTTTTCAACGATGTATATGTTAATGTAATAATTCTTGCTGAATATCATATTGTAGGTGCTCGAAAATGACTTAAGAGTCGAAAGTGGCCAATCGTACAACGAAAGAAGGATAATTGTATGGCCTACTACGGACAATGTTTTCTTATTACAGAAATGCTGCGTGAATTCAAATTGGCTTCTCTGGAGGGAAGAAGACGTTCTTTTCGCGAGACACTATTCAAAAAATTTAGAGACCCAGCATTTGCGACAGACTGCTGAACGATTCTACTGCCACCAGCATACATTTCGTGTAAGTACTATGAAGACAAGGAAAGAGAAATTAGAGCTCGTACGGAGTTGTAGACGCAATCGCATCCTCATGTACCATATGATGGCTTGCGGTGTGTGTGTGTGTGTGTGTGTGTGTGTGTGTGTGTGTGTGTGTGTGTGTAGATGTAGTTGCAGACGTAATTGTAGATGCAAGGTCTTAGAGAATGAAGTTTGGAAAACTGAAGAGAGGTACTGACACGAGCGACGCTATTAGGAGGGTTAATGAACTGTGCCTGGATAGCTCATGTGGTAAAAGTAGTCTTCTAAAGGCCAGATTCCGGCTTCGAGTCCTGATCCAGCGACAGTTGCAATCTGCCACTAAGTTTCAAGCGTCAGAAGGGCAGGTTCAAATGGCTCTGAGCACTATGTGACTTAACATCTGAGGTCATCAGTCCCCTAGAACTTAGAACTACTTAAACCTAACTAACCTAAGGATATCACACACATTCATACCCGAGGCAGGATTCGAACCTGCGACCGTAGCGGTCGCGCGGCTTCAGACTGTAGCGCCTAGAACCGCTCGGCCACCCCGGCCGGCAGAAGGACAGCAAGGAAAGATGAAGTAATTCTATGCTTATATTGAGAAGAATGTTTTTGTTGTGACAATTATTGGAATTAGCTGTTGACACGGTGAAATTCCAAAGAATGACCGAAAAGTACAGCAACGAGTATTGTGTTACGACAGTATAGTAGAGGAGAAACATTTTGCTGTTCACTTGCCCCGCTAAAATTTCATAAGGCTCCGTAAGGGAGTTCGTCCATTAGCTCAGTGTATCAATGAGAACGCGTTATCAATTAATTTTAGAGGCGGCTTCTCTATATCGGAGCAAATGAAGACGGAACTACGCATTATTTGTGAGGTACCAGTAATACTGCTTCCATCTGAATTAAAGAAGATCTCTGTCCGGAGATGAGTGTGACTCTTCAATTATAAGGACTAGATCGGCCAGTTTTCGTAATTAAAGACGACTGCCTTACCATGAAAATAGCCGTGCTCTGCAAACGGACTCCTCGCGAGGGGTGCGGGTCGGCAGTTTGCCATGCCTTACATAAGAATGTTTTTTACATTCCTCTTCCTCTGAGTTGCTGCACTGTACAAACAACAACCTCTGCTTACGCAGCAATGATGCCTACCCGATTCCACTCAATATTTTAAAAGGCCGGAGGCACATGTGTTATCATACAAAGGATCCAATTAGTACGTACAGTACCTAAGGCTTCCCACCAATGCTGGGCTAACGGGACAGCAACTTGTTTCAACCAGTTTGATGTAGATAACAGCCAAAGTTGCAAGATTCAGTTTTTTAACTAACTGATCACTCGTTTCGGGCTATGTGAACACATTTTCAAATCTTTCAAACAGACAAAATTGTATATTCCGTAACAGCATGCAAATCGTGTTAAAACTATACATATACGTAAATCAACGTCAAATTTTTATGAACATTGGCAGGACAAACATACTTACTTTACTTACAAGGAAACTACCTTGGCTGTAACTATTAAAACCGAATCAAAATCATTTTAAAATACGGAGATATGTTTGTTCTACAACTCATCGACGTTATTTACCTGTAAACTTTGCATTTGTGTACAATCGATATTTGAAGGTTAACGAATATAGATACTGGACTAATAACGTACAGCTATGACCAGCAGGTTCACGAAAGTCATATCCGACGTGTTAATTGCTATATATTTGCATGAAACAATGTATGTCAAGACATGCGGTACTTAGAGCCATTTTACCCAAAACAGAAGCTGCTGTGTTGTCGTACGATTTCGTTAGCGAAATGAAAATGTGGATTGACAATAAAGTAACTGAAACACGTTGAAATGGAACAGTATGCACATCTGAGAAAGGCAACATTTGGATGTACATCATTTTAGGTGTATACGCACTGTCCACATCTATGCGGCGAGCTGTTCCATACCGCTACATCTTAATCACTTCACCGAAACTCCATATTTACACTTGTACGACGAATAAGGGAACAACATTCGACAACACAGCAACTTCTGTTTCGGGAAATGTACTGCATGTAACTGTCTTATTTTTTGTCAAATAATCTGCTTCTCTAGTCTTTAGATTTTTCATCTTCAAACATCGATTCTCCACAAATGCATACTTTTTACAGGTAAATGAGCTTCATGGGCTGCAGAAAAGACATCAGATTTTTAAATTGATTTTGTTCGGTTTTAGCCATCGAAACTGAGATGATCCATTGTGGTGAATCTTTTCATATCGTAGGTCGCAGAACCATTCGTACTCTAATAGACCGTGACAAAAAGTACCTCAATAATGCGAGGAGTCTCCTTTCCGTTTACGCAGCTGAATCTAGCAGATCGTTCTCTCGTTCGTTAGTCACGAATGATGTTAGTAATAGTCAGTTTCGCTGTTTCACGTATCGATCGTGACTGCAGCACATTAAATAATTCTGACAAGCGATGCGTTGCTTCTCCCAGTAAACCGAGCAGTCTACTCTACTCGATGGAATGGAGGCTCCAGAGAAAAGTTGGCGACCTGAATACTTTCACGTACTACGTTATCCACCGATGCACACGCCCCAAAACTTATTACCAGATTCGTTTCGCAAAAAGCAGTAGCTGAAAATGGTAGCCAGCTTTAACTTACTCACTGACCTCAGATGAATCTCCATCTATAATGAGATAAAGTTTTCGTAGAGAGGTGGAGATGTGCTCGCTTTTACTTACAGCGGCCATGTGTCGGCGGCATGCAGCACCGGCGCAGAAATCTTCCAGAGCGGAACTGAACGGCTTCCTCGGAACGCGTCTTACGCAGCTGCACCTGTCACCGTGACGTAACGCAGTCGGAAACTTACACGCCGGAAGCGCTTCCGAAATTCTGTGACCGTTCTGCGTGCGCAGCGCATGCGCCGGCTGCGCTCATCTGCTGCCTCCAGGCACCGTTCTGGGGTTTCCGTTCTGCGAGGGGGTCACCGCGTATCTCTCTCTCCCAAGTATAAATTCCATTATCAACACTTTTAAAGTATCATAGATAAGTACGATTTTAATAAAAATGGTAATAGAAATCGTAATAATAATTTTTTTTGTCTTAAGCATACCACATATTAAATTGACATGCATTTCACTTTTATTTACAAAATATCAGTAGTGGCTCTGTAAATATAATGTACTCAATACGTTTCTACATTTTACTGTTTATAGATTAAAAACAGTTTTTCCTTATGCATTTGGAGTAAAATTTACTTGCGATGTTCAATATACATTTCTAGATAGTCTGAAGTCAACGCGTTTTTCCTTCTTCGGCAGTAGTTAAAGTTCGAAAAAGCTTTGTTGCACTTGCACCCTTCACGATTTTCTGCTTTTAGGAACCTGCTTTTCCTTTTGCCACATTCGCGTTCTGTGCACTGCACTTCACATTCATGAAACTCCACACAAGTTTGCCTTCGTACAAAATTTACTGTGGTTTCACCTATTTTGGATACACCACTGCGTTTCTTCCCGTTCATTTGTTTTTCGTGTGGGCGTCAACCTCGCGAATGCTTTGGTGCACTGTTATGTACTGATTTTTCACTGCTTGTTTTTCGTATATGGAATTGCCTATTGCATGCAGAATGTCCTACTCTTTTGCCACTGAATCTGTATGTTCTGTTTCATGGTCTGTTTCACTGGAAAAAGTCCGAAAAAACATACACTGTTAGTTACTGGAAACTGTATCCTAAAATTAATAATGTGAACGACAATCATTTAAACAATTATAATGAAAGTACTTGTTTTTGTTTACTTCTCTTTCAGTTGCCTGCAAGTAGGGAAGAATGGCTTCTTATAGCACAAACATTTGAAAACACTTGGCAATTCCGGCATTGTCTGGGGCTTTGGATCGCAAACTGTCAAAATATAGGCTCGTATTAATAGTGGATCAGAGTGTTCTGATTATAAAAGTAGTTTCAGTATAATACTACTAGGACTCGCTGACAGTGGCTACAACTTTCCATTTACGATTATCGGTATTCATGGCCGGCTGAGTGACGATGGAGTTTTCCACGAAAGTTTATTTTACCGCTCACTTCAGGAGACTGATACATTTTCCAATTCAACTTCTCTTCCTGGTCTAAATTTGCTAGTTACTTGTGTCTTTGTAGCCGATGCCGCCATTCATTAACAGACAGAATTTTGAAGCCTTAACCTGGAGTACCACCCAGCGGTAGTCAACAGAGAATATTGAATCAGCAGTTATCACGTACCAGAGTTGTAACTGAATGTACATTTGGTATAAAGACATCTGTTCTAAGAGTTTTTCAGAAACCAGTGTTGCTGGCACTAGAAAAAACAACACTTGTAACTCACATGTGTCATATTACACAACTTGTTAAAGAAAGGCAGGATTTCACATTGCATGTACATGCCTGAAGGTGTATACGACGCATCATACAGGAAAATCAACCCCACTACTGCCACTAACTAATGCACCAAAGCGGCCAACGCAAAATGAGAGAGAAATTCGTAAAGAATATCTGGCTTACTTTTATTCAGCCAGATCTTGAATATGAAAACGTATACAAGAGCTCATCTCGTAATAAAACAGGTATCATATAAAAACAGGTTTGTTTCAATTCATTTACCTCTGTATTTATTGTATTAATATTCTTCTTACTATAAATTTCACCACGAAAACTATCAAGTTGTAAGCAAACCATGTGTATCTGTATATGTCATCTGTTGATGTCCCTGAACCGAGCGATTCTTTGTTTTCTTTTGGTATAGTCGATATGTGGACATTACAGATAGTTTTTCAATTCGAGTTCGTTAACGGTACAGTTTAGTCCAAATTTTCATTGAATCCGCTGCCAAGCATCTGCATTTGCATTTGCATTGAGGTTTTTGTGGCTGCTTCTTTCTGGATTCCACAAAGTACTTTCTTGCTGATTAGCTCCTAACACTCTAGTACTTGACTATTTGTCCACTGTTCCTGCGCCATTCCCAAATTACCACGTGTAATTAAAGATTACGAAAACGGGCGATCGAACAAATAAGATCTACTCCAAAGCTACAATGACAGAAAGTAATCAAAGTTAGTGTCAATGTGTGGGTGGCGTATCGATACTGGCCCACGTCCTTTGATGTTTGATCGAAATACCGACAAGCGACGGATTCGTGCCAACGTTGGGGCCACTGTCGGTTCCAATGCTATTTCATGGATCCACACATTCGGCCAACACTGTTGGCGCTGATGTTGGCTCCAATGTGTGGATCTGGCCTTAGCGTCTACAATACGTGGAGAATCGTTACCGTAAATCTACTCACCGATTTAATTTTTGTGACGACTATGCCCGACACGAGGTGCTCGACGTTGAGAGTTTTCTGAGTGATGCGGCCGGCTACCGACATCATAGGAATACACTTGTCGATCGCGAACAGCACGGCCTATGTTAAGGCGGTGTGCAAACGCATCCTATGCGAGACCAAGGTAGTAGTGGTACACAGCAGACCCTTGGAGAGGTTTGTTGTTGAAGGGTTAGCCGGTACGCTCCTCGGGTATCGATTCACTGAATGCAGTGGAGGACCGGCATGACGTCGCTAGGCTGAGCTACTCCCACACGAATGGCAACCACATCATACAACTTTTGGATCGATCGAGTGTTGCATTACTCTATTTTTTACGTTTTACGCTTTGCTGATTGCATATTACAGGCTATTTGACTGATGGGGAAGTATTTTCACGAAGACAAAGGTAACTGGGCTAACAAACAGAATAAATCGTAATTACATTATTGCTAGTAATGAGTCACCCGAGAGCGTGGGTCCATTATACCAAAATACTCAAAAGGTGTCTCTGAACAACCTCCGAAGATTTATCAGTGCATTTCTGGTTCAATCTGTCGAAAGTTCTTTATCATCTCGTTCAATACGCGAATAGAATGGGACACAAAGGTTCTAAGACTGATACGAAATACCCTCTGTCATACACTGCACCGTGGCCTGCAAAGTATATGAGTAGATGTGCTGGCAGGAAATGGATTGTAGCTTTTCTGCACCTTGAAGGGGACCACGCCTACCCGCACCACCGATTTCGTCCAAATTTATAGTGGGCCCTATATTCGAGGCCTAGCGAGAAACGGAAGTCACAGAGGTGGGGGTTCGGAAAAATAGCATTTTTGGCGCAGGTCGGCCTAGACATTAGGTAATTATGTTAGCTTCGTTTTCAGACCGCGGCTGGCGCAGCGCGAGGAGTGCAGAACGGTAACTGGGGATCGTGGGGTCGTATCGCTATCTACAATATTTTTTCTTTATTTCCAATTTTTACGTGCAAATCCACGTAAATAACGCTCAGTATATTACATTTATTAATATTTTCATGGCGGGCATCAAAAGGAAAGGGAAAGGAAAACGTGGAACTACAATAAATTTCCAAGAATCTACATCTACACTCTGCAAACCACCGTGAAGTGCCTGGCAGAGGGTACGTCTCCTTGCACCAATTATTAGGGTTCCTTCATGTTGCATTCACATATGTAGCGAGGGACGAATGATTGACTGACTGCCTCCGTGTGTGCATTAATTATTCTAATATTAACTTCACGGTCCCTATGTCAGCGATGGTAGGGATTGTTATATATTCCTTGAGTCATCATTTAAAGCCGGTTCTTGAAACTCTGTTAATAGACTTTCTTGGGATTACGTGTAACTTCAAGAGTCTTCCAGCTCAGTTTCATCAGTATCTCTGTGACACTCTCCCACGGATTAATCAAACCTGTGACTCTTCGTGCTGCCCTTCTCTGTATACGTTCAATATCCCCTGTAAGTAATATCTGGTACGGATCCCACACACTTGAGCAATATTCTAGCATTGGTCGCACAACTGATTATGAAGCAATCTCCTTCAGTATTTTACTAATAAACCGAAGTCTATCACCTGCTTCACCCACAACTGAACCTATGAGATCATTCCATTTCATATCCCTACAGGGCCTTACACCCAAGTATTTGTATGAGTTGGCCGGTTCTAACAGTGATTCACGGATATTATAGTCATAGGATACTACGTTTTTTTGTTTAGCGAAGTGCAAAATTTTACTTTACTGAACATTTAAAGTAAGTTGCCAAACTCTGCACTAATCTGATACCATATCAAGATCTGACTGAATATTTATGCAGATTCTTTCACCTAGTACTTCATTATAGGTAACTGCATCAACTGCAAAGAGTCTGATTTTACTATTACTATTGTCTTCAAGACCATTAATACGCAAATGAACAGCAAGGCTCCCAACAGACTTCCCTTGGGCAAAGCGGAAGTCACATCTACATCTGACCATCCAAGGTAACATGCTGCGTCTTCCCTACCAAAAAATCCTCAATTCAGTCACAAGTTTCACTTGATACCCTATATGACCGTACTTTTGACAATAAGGGTATGTGTGGCACTGGGTCGAATGCTTTTCGGAAATCATGTCATGTCATGTCATGTGAGGAAGTTTCATATCAGCGCACACTCCGCTGCAGACTGAAAATCTCATTTTGTAAACATCCCCCAGGCTGTGGCTAAGCCATGACTCCACAGTATCCTTTCTTTCAGGAGTGCTAGTTCTGCAAGGTTCGCAGGAGAGCTTCTGTAAAGTTTGGAAGGTAGGAGACGGGATACTGGCAGAAGTAAAGCTGTGAGTACCGGGCGTGAGTCGTGCTTCGGTAGCTAAGATCGTAGAGCACTTGCCCGCGAAGGGCAAAGGTCCCGAGTTCGAGTCTCGGTCGGGCACACAGTTTTAATCTGCCAGGAAGTTTCAAGAATCTTACTATTCCGCGCTCTTCAACTCTGGAGCACGTTTCCAGTTGCTCCTCCATCTCACTTCCATATTGTGAAGCACCTGGTATCCGTCCCGTAGGAGAACTGTGTCTGCAGGAAACCAACAACACATGTATTCTATTGTGACAAAGTGCCGCTCTGAGCGATAGCCTTAGCATGGGACGATTTTCTGAAGTACCTACGAATTTATGAAACGAGAAAGATATCTCTCTATCGGGGTAACGACCTAATGAAAGGTGAGTAGATGACGTTACAAAACATGCAGGATGCGTATAGTTACAGACTATAATGTATCGAGTCTGGCGGAGGCCTTTATTCGAGCACCTAATTGCAAATAGCATCTCGTCGAACGAAGAGGTTCGCTAAATTATTTAGACAACCATTGTTGCTTATCATGTGGACAAAAACCATCAGTCGGCCGTAACTTAGGCAGGACCTCAATATGAAAGAGAGCATCGTACATTTTTGGTTATTAAGGAATTACTGTACGCAGAGCTACAATCGTTATATCTGTACTGAGACGATAACGCAGTGGTCGTTATTTCGAGTCCCTTCCCCCCTCCCGCGGATACTGTGGGAATCTGCGGTTTTTGAATGTGAGTCCTACATGTTTTCTTTGTAGTGTTCCGGCTGTGGGAACACGCGATGCTGACCACATAACCACAGATGTCCGCCAGCGTGTCAGTATCTGCTGAGGTTTCGGGAAACTCTCGGACGTACAAGACTGTGGAGGTATGGGCTTCAATAGTATAATACTAAGCACGATAGGAATACAAAACACACACACTTCACATTCCTTTTTTTAATCGTTTACATTCCAGTCAGTCGCAATTCTACATCAGCATCTGTACACGACAAGCCACCATACGGTATGTAGCGGAGGGTATATAATGTACCAACTCATTTTTCTCCTTTGTAAAATGAATTAATCACGCTGAAATAAATGGATCAGAAGCTGTGGTAGCAGAATTCGGAAATCATAGGCGGAAATATCAGTGACAATGAGAGTTTTCGTCAGGCACGAAGGAGCGTTCAGACAGGCATGTTTAAGACGACTGCTCGCAAAAATTAGGGAATCTAGGTTCAAGTCCTGGTCTGGCAGTTTTTTAACTGTCCAGGCATGCCAATAACAAGCAGTGTGTATCAGCTGCATGTAAATCAAATAATGACAGCCTCTCAGAATTTGAAACAATCAGACATAGCGTACCACAAGGTTCAGTATTGAATTCTTTGTCGTTTCTAATACAGGATGTCCCAGGAAAATTTGTCAATTTTCAAGCATGTGAAGGAGCCGCCATTCGTAGTAAAAAAGTATAGTAAACGTGGGCTCTAAAATGAATACCTACAGAGCTATGGACAGTTCTTCATCTTCGATACTGAGAAACACATCTCGTCTACTGAAAAAGTGCTCATAGCTTTAAAGGTGCGTATTTTAGAGCCAGTGTTTACTGGAATTTTTTGCTTCGAATGATCGTTCCTGTCATATACCTAAATACTGAACATTCACCTGGGACACCCTGTATTCATAAATTATCTTGCATTTGCAGTTTCACAAGATACACGTGCAGGAATAAAAAATGCTACCAGTTCCCTTATTGAAAAGGTAGATAATGAAATATTCGAAGCACCAATAGATGGTTCAAGTCGAATGAATTTTCATTGATTTTCGGTCAGACTTAGCACATACAGTTCAATACTTTTAACAGAACTGCACAAGCCAAAAGATATGTTTATCACACTAAAATACAAGGAGCAGAAAGTGTTAATTTGTTTTGGGCTACAGATAGAGCACAACCTCAACAGGTAAACACAATGTCTAGAATTAATAAATAGAATTAATTATTAATGCTATGGTCGATTTAAAAACTGGGAAACTAGTTTATTCTGAATATTTTAATTCACTAATTACTTATGGAATTTTTTTCTGTGGAAATTCAAGTTACAGGGATAGTATTTTCGGCATACAGAAGCAAGTTATAAGAATTACATAAGATGTTAATTGTAGAATCTCCGGCACAGACCTCTTATACATTCATTAATATCTTTCGTGGTCACCAATATTTATCATTTCACAACAAACGAGATTAGATGTGCTTTTTGTTCCAACTGATCCATAGTGAGACAATCCTCAGGAATGTGGAACATGTCAGAAAACCAGAATACACAACAAATATTTACAAAATAATAACAGATATACTAATGTACCTTCCACAGATCCCAAACGAAATTGCCCTTGTGGATGTGTGATCGGTAAAAAAAACCTTAACCAAATTTACATTTAAAAGGATACAAAACTTGTCACCAAATATTAAATGTTCAGTACAAATAAGTTCTTACGATAATTTTTAGGCTATCTTAGCCACGCATCATCAAATAAAAAAGATAAAACAAACATTTTACAGCACTTAGTTACAATGATCGCATTACTACACAAAATTTGTACAGAAGTCGCATCATTCGGTTCTGCTAAGCAATTCATCAATGGAGTAGAAGGAATTGATCACCAGTACATCTTTAGACTCTCATAAAACTGAACTTTATTATTCGTTAAACTTTTAATGGTTACTGGCATGTTATTGAAACCCTGTATTGCTGAATAGTGAATACATTTCTGAAATGAAGTCAGTGACTGTAAATCCTTGTGAAAGTTATTCTTATTTCTAGTGTTGATTCCATGAACTGAGATATTGGTTGAAGTTAACATCAGAAATAAGTCTTGTTGGACGTTTCTTGGCTCTGAAAACTTTAGCTTTGCTTGATGAGTTACCCATAAAATAATTCTATATGACATTAATGGAATGAAAGTAAGCACAGTTACTAGTTTTTTTTTATTTTCATACCAACTATGTCTGATAATATTCGCATAGCAAATAGAGATTTGTTTAGGCGCTTCAGCAGTTCTGTGGTATGCTCCTTCCAGTTAAATTTATTATCCAGGTGTAATCCCAAGAATTTAACACTGTCAACTTCTTCTATCTGATTGTTATATTTGAGGCATATACTGGCAGGAAACCTTTTACAAGTTCAGAACTAATTTTACTTCTTAGCCCTCGAATATTTTGATACACTAAGATAGTTGGCATTTAACACTAAGATAAAACAGGATGGAAATAAAATTTCTGCTGATTGGTGAAAATTTTTAACCAACAGCCGTGTTTGCTGATCCAGTGTGCCAGAGTTATGCTAATTAGTTTCTTACTCTAACTGAAAGTTCATTTCAGTCCTGACTTCTTTTAGAACTTGACTTCTTTCTGTCCTACCTATCCTAAAAAAGGTCCTGCTCCAACACCTGTAACCACTAGTATTTTACCACACATGGCGTTTCCTCTCCCCCCCCCCCCCCCCCCCCACACCTTGAATTTCCTGCTATCAGCCCAGCCAGTTTACCCTTCCCTTTCCAACTGTACTGAGTCAATCAACAAGAACCACACCAACATGTGACCCCGCAAGCGAACCTAGCAGCCGTTCTACCTCCAAATTAACTCTCCTGACAGGAGAGTTCAAATGAGATCGGTGATGGCGTATCAGAACAGACACGAACTACACATTGGTGTATCTCGATGTTGAAGCAGTCTTTAGCAGGTCACACTCTACAGGGTGAAGGTTTAATAAAAGCGACACACTGCAGGGATGGATTCCTGACTGGAAATGGAGGGAAAAAGGTCCTATGAACATGTGTCCAGAACTGCATCGTTGCTAGGATAGATAGAGCTGACGAATGACAGTTCCTTTGACGACGTGCCGTTTGTTCCTCGTATGTTGCAGGCTTTGTGATTGATGCAGCATACTGTGAGCAGCAGAATGGTGTTTCTGTATGGCTAAGCAGATGGAAACGGTGGAGAAGCAGCACAGCTATACCAAAACAAGTGCCCTCACAGGCATCAACTATATCACATAACATTTCAAGCCCTTTTTGGGCGTTTCTGTGATCGTGGGTCCTCTCAGACAACGAACGTGCAGGGAGGCGGTGTACTGTGCGTACACCAGATTTGGAGGACCGGGTTCTACAGGATATTAGGACGAATCCTGGGGACGCTCCAAATCTGCATCTGAAACGACCACAATCAGAGCTTGACGTATCACCAAGACAGAAGAAAAGATAGAACGTAAAATCCTCAGAGAAATATTTGTAGCAATATACAAAGATGATATATGGAAGAGAGACCAGCCGAAGAACTATACGAACACACAGACAGATTCACAGACATGATTAGAAGAGTCGACTAACATTGTATGGGCACATACATAGAATGCACAACAACAGACTCACAAAGAAGATTTTTGGTGTAATAAACCGCTCAATCAAAGCAACTGGCTCTAAGAAACAGAAGAAGAACTAAAACAAGCGAGAATCAATAGGGAAATGGTAACTGAAGAGGTGAATTCAGGAACAAAATTATGGATAAGAAATTTGAAGTGAAGTATAGGAAGAAAACAGAAGGTGACGATAGAAGAAAGGAAACAGGAGCACAAAGAATGAAGACATTTTGGAAGATAAAAAGTAGAAGAAAACAAGAAAAATTTGAATAATGATATAAGTTCAAACACTACCTCAATACGAAAAAGGTGTAATAATAATAACAATTGTAATAAATGATGTACATCTCTAACTTCTTTCCATATCCAAGAGACCACTCTCCATGAGAGCCATTTAACATAACTAATTTAATGTGAAACATTGTAAATTCAACATACGAGGGTTGGAATTTTAATAGTGGCAACTATTTATTTACAGCTCGAACAAAATACATACGTATTTCAAAGTTTTACTAACCTTAAAAGTAGTCACCAGCATTGTGTATAATCCGTTGCCAGTGATGTGGAAGTCGTAGGACACTCTTAGCAGTGCCAGTTGGGTTGACAGTTCGAGCGGCACGGTCTATTGCCCGACGAATTTGTAGCACTTCTGAAGCGAATGCCGTGAAGTGTTTCCTTCAGTTTAGAAATCGAGTTGAACTCACGAGAGTTTAAGTCAGGGGAGTGCAGTAGGTGGTATAGCACTTAGCAGCCCCATCAGTCAAACAAATATGTAATTTTAATAGAAAAGAGGAAGTTTTAAAGTTGGACAAAATATGGATGTCGACGTTGCGCCAGCAGAATGACAATCGATTACTCTTAATCGAGAATGATGACGCCTTCCAAAGATTGGCATACCGTCAAGATCACGTGACGAATGGTGGTGCCCTCTATGCGCTCTATAAATGCGAAAGTACCTGGAGCCTCAGTGCCAGTAGCCGGATGACTTCAGAAGATGTCTCCCGCAGATGGAGACGAAACGTTAGGTGGAAATTTTATACATCGACCACGGCCTCTCAGCCCGGAAGTTTCAACTGTAGACAACACCGGCCGTGAAAGCCTACATTGTATGAAATCAATAACAGTTTGCACTGTACGCGCTTGAGCACTGTCCTGCAAAATGATGGTCAGGTCCTGCAGAAAATGTCATCACTTCTATCTCTAAGCCGATCGTAGGTTGCGTTCCAAAAATGAACAGCATAGAGACAGAAGTGATGACACTGTCTGCAGGACCTGGCCATCATTTTGCAGGACAATGCTCAAGCACGTACAGTGCAAGCTGTTACTGATTTGTTTCACTGATGGAGCTGCTAAGTGCTACACCATCTACGGCACTCCCCTGACTTAAGCCCTCGATTTCTAAACTGAAGGAAACACTTCACGGCATCCGCTTCAGAAGTGCTACAAATTCGTCGGGCAATAGACCGCGCCGCCCGAACTGTCAACCCAACTGGCACTGCTAAGAGTGTCCTACGACTTCCACATCACTGGCAACGGATTATACACAATGCTGGTGACTACTTTGAAGGTCAGTAAAACTTTGAAACATGTATCTATTTTGCACGAGCTGTAAATAAATAGTTGCCACTATTAAAGTTACAACCCTCGTATCTGAAATACTGGCAACGATATCATTTCAGGCCACTGAATCTTCATTTATTCAACCGCCAACGATCCACACAGTTAAATTCAGAAAATGGTTCAAATGGCTCTGAGCACTATGGAACTTAACATCTGAGGTCATCAGTCCCCTAGATCTTAGAACTACTTAAACCTAACTAACCTAAGGACATCACACACATCCAGGCCAGAAGCAGGATTCGAACCCGCGACCGTAGCGGTCGTGTGGTTGCAGACTGAAGCGCCTAGAACCGCTCAGCGACGCCGACCGGCATTCAATTTCATTTCAGTACATTTAATTCAAGAGGTAGCAGACGTGATTAGTTTTTGTCCCAGATCCGGGCGAGGTGATGTCTAGTAAGACTCTGGACTCCCATTCCGAAGCAGCGGGGCTTTAAATCTCCATCCGGCCTTACAGGTTAAGGGTTTATCAGGTATTCCTTAAATCGCTTAAATCAAGTGCTGGGACGTTTCATCAGAGAAGAAAATAGCCGATTCCCTTATGTACACTCTTCAAAACCAAGGTTCTGGTCAGTTCTAATAACCTCGCTGCCGACGGGACGTTAAACGCAAGTCCTTCTTTTCTCTCGTTTTCGACTTCACCTCTGCGTATATGTACAGTATGCGGCAGGTGTTGATGCTTACTTCGTGGACAGACGAGAGCTTCGAAAAGACATGAAGTAGTTGAGAAGGGACATGGTTGTTGCTCATCTGCAGTCATGGACTGTGCGGCTGATCCCGGCGGAGGTTCGAGTCCTCCCTCGGGCATGGGTGTATGCGTTTGCCCTTAGGATGATTTAGGTTAAGCAGTGTGTAAGCTTAGGGACTGATGACCTTAGCAGTTAAGTCCCATAAGATTTCACACACATTTGAACATATCTGGTGCTCATCCACTAAGTTATTCAACAAGTACATAGAGAAATTAGTAAAGGAAAGCGAGGGAGAATTTAGAACAGAAATTAACCTTCAGGGAGAAGAAACAAAAAACTTTAATGTATGCTGATCAAAATGTTCAAATGTGTGTGGAATCTTATGGGACTTAACTGCTAAGGTCATCAGTCCCTAAGCTCACACACTTCTTAACCTTAATTATCCTAAGGACAAACATACACACCCATGCCCGAGGGAGGAGTCGAACCTCCGCCGGGACCAGCCGCACAGTCCTTGACTGCAGCGCCTGAGACCGCTCGGCTAATCCCGCGCGGCTATGCTGATCACATTGTAATTCTGTCAGATGGCAAATGCGTGGGAATATCACATGGACGGAACGGATACTGTCTTGAAAAGACGTTATAAGGTGAGTATCAAAAAAAGTAAAACTAGGATAACGAAATGTAGTGCGATTAAATCAGGGGGTGCTGAGGGAAATAGACTAGGAAATGATACAAAAAAAATAATAAACAAGGTTTTCTATATGCCAAAGTAAAGAGAATATTATCTCTCAAGAAGAGGAATTTGTTAACATGGAACATATATTTAAATGTTAGGAAGAATTTTGTGAATGTATTTGTCTGAAGTGGATACGATCAGCAGCAGAGACATGAAAATAATAGAAGCGTTCTGAAGGACAGAGAAAAAGACTTTTATGGCACAACTTGAATAAATTAAGGGATCGACTAGAAGGACACATCCTGAGGCGTAGACGAATACCTAATTTGTGTGTGGGAGGAGAGCACGGCTGGACTGAAATTGCAACAGTTGTGCAGGGAGAAAGATTGGAGAACTGCATCGAACAAGCTTTCGGACGGAAGACAACAGCAGCAGCAGAAACAGTCGATGACGCTTCAAAGAGATTAACGTGCTGCGTTCTGCTAGTCAGAAAATGTCGAACCAGCCACAAACACAGATATCCTACCGGAACGTACTTATTTAAATATGGCGTCGATGTAGTACCGAATCAAAATATTTTCAGAGGCATACGAGGGTCACTCCAAAAGAAATGCACACTATTTTTGTAAAAATGCAGTTTTCATTCTGCATGTGTGAAAGTTTTACAGTGTGTAGATACATCCTTCCCGCTTGTTTTCAAACTTAATTCAACCTGTTCCCGTGAGTGGCGCCATCACGGCATGTCTTCAAGGTGGCTGCTACACTTGACGTTCGTCACAAGCAACGTGCTGTCATTGAATTACTGTGCTGTGAAAACGAAACAGTGGGAAACATCCACAAGAGGTTGAAAAAGGTGTATGGAGATGCTGCTGTCGATCGCAGTGCAGTTAGTCGGTCGGCAAGCAGGTTACGTGATGTAAGTGGGCACGGCAATATTGAGGATTGTCCTCGCAGCGGCAGGCCTCGTACTGCACACACTCCAGACAATGTGCAGAGAGTTATCGAATTGGTGACTGCTGACAGACGCATCTCACAAGGGAACCTCCCCATCGCCCCCCCCCCCCCCCCCTCAGGTTTAGTTATAAGTTGGCACAGTGGATAGGCCTTGAAAAACTGATCACAAATCAATTGAGAAAACAGGCAGAAGTTGTATGGAACTATGAAAAAAATAAGCAAAATATACAAACTGTGTAGTCCATGCGCAAGATAGGCAACATCAAGGAGAGCGGGAGCTAAGGAGCGCCGTGGTCCCGTGGTTAGCGTGACCAGCTGCGGAATGAGAGATCCTTGGTTCAAGTCTTCCCTCGAGTGAAAAGTTTAATTTTTTTATTTTTAGACAATTATTATCTGTCCGTCCGATGCGAGGTAACTGCGCCGTAGTATGGGGACGCTACACCTAAACAAACATCGAAACACACGACGTCAGTCGACTACAGCGCACGGAGGAGAGAGTATTCCTGCTAACGAGGCTCCCTGGCTGGCAGTTGACTGTTCGCTACTTTGGACGAGAGTGCATTAAATACGTGAGATTTATTCCGTGGGCAATATGAATCCAGCGAATATAGCTCGCGACTTCAATAACAATCGCACGGTTTTGCGGTGCGGTCGCAAAACACAGACACTAAACTTATTACTGTGAATAGAGACTTCATTGAACGAACGGACCGGTCATAACTTTGCGAAAATAACAAAGTAAACTTTTCACTCGAGGGAAGACTTGAACCAAGGACTTCTCGATCCGCAGCTGCTCACGCTAACCACGGGACCACGGCGCTCCTGAGCTCTAATGCTCCTTGTTGTTGCCTATCTTACACATGGACTACTCAGTTTGTATATTTTGTTTATTTTTTTCATAGTTCCACACAACTTCTTCCTGTTTCCTCGATTGATCTGTGTTCAGTTTTTCAAGGCCTATTCACTGTGCCAACTTATAACTAAATCTGAGGGGGGTGCGATGGGGAGGTTTCCTTGTCAGGAACGAATTGTCACGCAACGTTGGGATAGGGGAAGGAAGTGTTTGCAGAACACTGAAAGTGTTGGCGTTAAAAAAGGTTTGTGCCAGATGGGTTCCCAGGATGTTGACAGTGACTCACAAAGAAACAAGGAAAACGGTATGCAGCAAACTTTTGGAACAGTACGAGAATGGTGGAAATGAATTTCTTGGAAGAATTGTGACAGGTGATGAAACATGGCTCCATCATTTTTCACCAGAGACGAAGAGGCAATGAATGGAGTGACATTATGCGAATTCACCCAAGAAAAAAAATTCAAAATCACACCTTCTGCTGGAAAAGTTATGGTTACGGCGTTTTTCGATTCCGAAGGACTTTTGCTTGTGGACATCATGCCAAGTGCAACCACCATAAATTCTGATGCCTGTCTGACGACACTGAAGAAAGTTCAAGATCGACTGAGTCATGTTCGACCACATCGGCAAAAGCAGGACGATTTGCTGTTGCACGACAATGCACGGCCACATGTCACTCAAAAAACCATGGAAGCGATCACAAAACTCGGATGGAGAACACTGAAACACCCGCCTTACAGTCCTGACCTGGCTCCGTGTGACTATCATCTCATTGGGAAACTGAAAGACTCTCTTCGTGGAACAAGGTTTCAAGACGATGACTCCCTTGTGCACGCTGCCAAACAGTGGCTCCAACAGGTTGGTCCAGAATTTTACCGTGCGGGTATACAGGCGCTGGTTCCAAGATGGCGTAAGGCAGTCGAGAGGCATGGAAATTATGTGGAGAAACGAAAATATTGTTCCTAAAGGATGTATCTACACACTGTAAAACTTTCAGACATGTAGAATAAAAGATGGATTTAAAAAAAATAGTGTGCATTTCTTGTGGAGTGAGCCTCGTAGATACACCTAGTCGGTTTGCTCTTGTCATTTATCATACTCATACATGCTGCAAAACGTGGTGGTAGGCGCAACTTTTAACACGTGTGCCGGCGGCTAGGAAATCAGTGTCCCCGCACCAGTGCCGTATTTGAGAACACGTCTGCACGGAAACAGTAGTTCTCCGAACTCAGGCCGGTTGCACACGTCGGTGTAGTGATAAGACGCTGCCAGTGATGCGTTTCCGTCTGCTCAGCGGCACTTAGTTCTTTTATGGATATGGGGTGGCTCGACAGAGCTGGATGTGTACTGTTAGCTGCGTAGAAATATTCATTCGGATTAAGCAATTTCTACTACATTACGTATGCAGGAAAACAAAATTCTGCAAGTTACCCACATATTAAGAATCATATTGACAATTTGGAACACACCCATCTAGCTTTTTAATAAAAAAAAATTACACATATTGTAGGGAAGCAGCCTACTCACGCTGTGTAAAATTCCCATCAGTCTTTCCATTGTGTGCCAGCCTAGTCCACTGTAACTAGCTCTGACGTCATAAATGTTGCGCAATACTTTAAAAATCAAGTTAATAACCTAAAATGTTTCTAGCATGTCAGGAGTAATACTAAATTAATATGTGTTGAATATAAGTTCAATAACTTTAACCATTTTCGAAATTTGGACGTTTTTCTGTAAAAATCATTGGCGCAACAGAAAAGAGCTAGAGATTTAAAAATTTATACTTAGATTCCTTTTCAATAATAATTTAATAGAAACAGTACTTTGGATCTCACAAATTAAGATTTTAGTTGAAATTCATAATTTTCTGGTTTTTGTCTTAAAACTTAAGGAAGCAAGATAGATTAAGTAGGCTAATAAATAAGGCTAGGATGTTTATATTTAAGTAGAATGGAGATCCACTATAATCATAAAGATGTGAGAAGTTTCATTTGAATATCTATAAAACTATAGCTATAGCGTATCTCCAAAGGGCCAGTTCAGAGCTCGTCTACTGCATGCAGTGTAATTAAATTAATTCTCTCGCCCAAAATATTTAACTTAGCCACGTCAAACTTTTATTATGATTACTTACCTGTGTGCTGAATGCACATTTAAATTGAGAGCTTCATCGGCCATCAGCAAAAGAAGCTATGATTTATTCAATAACTTACTGTGGTGCATTACTAGTCCAGCGGCTAGTCGGGAGAGCCGATTTGATCAGGCGTTCCCTTAGCCGTCCGCACCGCGGCTTTATATATAAGAACGCTGCGCGAGGAAGCAAGGCCCCAGTTCTCTCCGGACGCTGAATAGCACGCCATCTGTGTCGGGAGTCGCGTCGCGTCGCGTCGCGTCGGTATCGTTGCTACAAACAGCCTCGGATGCCGTATTAAGTTACTCGAGATACGCGTAACCATGAAATCAGTGTCGAGTGAAGTGTTAATTCTGGGATGACTATAATTATCGATCTTCAGTTTGCGTATTGTTGTATTTTCACGTGCCGCCGCGGGACAAACATTCTACCATTATTTAGCGTGGCGTTTGATGAACCTTATCATCAAATTATGGCGAGCATTCATTTAAACATTTAATTTGGACATTTATAGTTGCATCAGCGCATTAGACTCTGAACTGCTGTGTTAGTTAGATTTTGTGGATTCTTTTGTTTTCATCTGTGACTTTCAGAATACAGAACGCTTTTTCACGACCGTTTTTGATTATAAATCCCAGACAATCTCCTAATTCCTCAGAGCTATAAGCTGTAACTATAAGTGTATTCTCAGATGAAGTGGGCACTAGGAATTCTAATTACAGGCTTCACGTTTTGCTAATCACTTTCTGGTTGCCAATATTGTAGTTAGAAAGCCAGTGTTGAGAACGGCGAAAGACAGCATAAATAACATTCTAAATAATAGGAAGTGTTTCAACATTCAAACATATTTATTTAACAACAATAACTCCATCCGCCGCCCCACAATATGAACAAACACTATAAAATACTCAAAACATGAACATAATGCCAGACCACTTCGCATGTTGACACTTACCAGCACTACCCCAAAATATTACTCAAACTCAGTGCCACCACTCAGCTCTAAGCAAACGAGAAAATCTCACTAAATACTCCCACAAGAAATGAGCCTGCACACACTGCAGATACTGTGCCTACTGAAAAAACACACTGTCGTGCCTAAGCACGATAGCAGCTAGTCTCCAATGTGTAGTCTAGCTGCTATCGTGCTTAGTAACGACAATGTATATTTTCAGTGAGCACAGTAGCTGCAGTGTGTGCAGGCTCATTTAAAGTTTTGTAAATATTACTTTGTCATGTACTCTTGTTAAAACTAGTTGAGTAAACAGTAATGGCTACTATGAGTAGAAATAAGCTGAAGATATGATGCGTAGGTAAACAGTAGGTTAGGGACTGTTACGTCTGTTTCATGTATACCATGGACGGATTACCGCAAGACAAGGGTGGGAATCTGACGTCTGATCGTTCGGTACAGTACTGCTGTGTCAGCGGTCATGTAATCTGTGGCTGCTAGCGGGCAACGCTGCAACAGACCAATCCTTTCTCCACTTTTCCGTGTAATGAACGCCCTAGGGGGTGCAGCGCTGTAAGTAATGACGTTTTTTTGTGTGCTGACGACCAAGTGCTGACGTGTAAGTGCAAAACAATTCTTATCTTGTTCTGTCGGTGACAGCGGTGTATTTAAATCACTGTGTTTACGTAGCGTTTATTGGCTCTGAGCACTATGGGACTTAACATCTATGGTCATCAGTCCCCTAGAACTTAGAACTACTTAAACCTAACTAACCTAAGGACATCACACAACACCCAGCCATCACGAGGCAGAGAAAGTCCCTGACCCCGCCGGGAATCGAACCCGGGCGTGGGAAGCGAGAACGCTACCGCACGACCACAAGATGCGGGCAAAGCGTTTATTCATCTATACCTTCTTTTTCAGTAACTTAAATGACATTGTATTTTGCTTTTGTATTTTTCTTTATCTTATAATTGTAATTATGCTTTTCTGTAGCGGGCTGCGCTATAGGTAGGTTTGTAAGTGTTTATGATTTCTTTGTATGTACTATAATATTAAATTTCTTGACATTTGTTTGCATGCCATGGTATGGCTTTGTGGCAATCAGTCGACTGTACTATCCGTGAGACGGAGTGTTCCACAACCACCCCCCCCCCCTCCCTTTTCCCCAAAACGCCATCACCAGAGGGGTTTCATGTTTTGTTTGTGTCTCGCAATTCTCTACTAGAATTCGAAACTTTTCTGTGCGGGAATGTAAGCAGCATAGAATTGTATCGTTGACTATCGATAGTTGCCTCTCTGCAGAGCGCAGAGAAACAGTGGGGAGCCGTGGCGTAGATTTCGTGGAGCGTGGGCAGTGTGTTGTGTTGATGCCATGAGTGCAGCACGTATCTTACAAGTTATGGCGAAGTAATTGAAAATGTTTGCCACACAAGTTTTGCGTTTAATTTCAGTGTTCACGACGCAGTATCGATGTTTATCCAAAAGGTGATGTTTCTCTGTTTCCTGTGTCGTCGGAAGAACAACAATCACCGCGCCGCGACGATTACGGAAAAATAATGTGGACTGGTATGATCCTAACTGCTAATGCTAAGTGAACGAAACGCACATCTTTTTGACTGGCTGAATATCACGAGCGCAGGTACTTTCTCGTTCGTATATCGTCCCAGAAATTTTATGGAGCACCACCTTCGCGATTCGGTCACGCGCACGCTCGTGTTATAAGCTATTGAATTGTTTCGTACTCTTGGAAGATCTGTGTCAATCGTTGACTGATAAAACATCCGTTGAACAGTGATTATTTTGTGTTCTATGCACCGTGTTTTTTCATTGGATGCCATCATTTAGACAGCAACCTTATACATCACAACGGACACGTACTTGAGTACAAATACAGATCACGTCCATTGTGGAATAATGTCAATTGTGAACAGTGCAGTCCCATACTGTGTGAGTGTTTAACAGAATACAGTGAAATATACCCGCTAGACAATAATTATTACAGGACACATCATAGCAGGCAGTACAGAGAGCAGCAGATCAACCGCCGCGGGAAGGACCAGGTACGTGGGTTTAGGCACACGGTCGTTAAATATCCAGCCCCGTTCCTGTGTCTAGGGTGTGTTGTACAGTCTCCAGTACTAAAGGCTAGCTTTTATTAGTACTGCATATGTACCCCCTTTCCTGAGGGTCTGTTACACTTTGCCATTCTCTTCATCTGTGTAACTACTTTCCAGACACCTGAAAACAACCCCCTAGGCTGTGGGTAACACGTTTCTCCGCTATATACTTTCTTCCAGAAGTACAACTCCCGCTATGTATGCAGGAGAACTTTTGTGAATTTTGGAAGGTGTGATAAGACGTACTGGCAGAAGTAAAGCCGAGTGATGCCAGGGTAGACGAGTCGACAAGAGCAGTGCACTGCATCCAGAACCGTTTCGCACACCGAGTACTTCGTTACTTATAGCGACAAAATGGCTTGAGCACTATGCGACTTAACATCTGAGGTCATCAGTCCCCTAGAACTTAGAACAACTTAAACCTAACTAACCTAACGACATCACACACATCCATGTACGAGGCAGGATTCGAACCTGCGACCGTAGCGGTAGCGCGGTTCCAGACTGTAGCGCCTAGAACCGCTCGGCCACTCCAGCCGGCACTTATAGCGACATTTAGAATGGAACTGCGTGATCTAAATTCTAAATTTGTTTGCTGGGTTTGTTTTCTTCAGCCGTAAGTCGCTTTCAGGAAAGGTCTTCTGGGTGCGTGACTTCGTCATGGCCGGCCGGGCTGACCGAGCGGTTCTAGGCGCTACAGTCTGGAACCGCGCGACCGCTACGGTCGCAGGTTCGAATCCTGCCTCGGGCATGGATGTGTGTGATTCCCTTAGGTTAATTAGGTTTAAGTAGTTCTAGGTTCTAGGGGACTGATGACCTCAGACGTTAAGTCCCATAGTGCTCAGAGCCATTTGAACTTCGTCATGATGGTAGAAGTTCTAACGTGCCGGCCCCTAATGAAAGCGGCAATGTTGTTCCTATCTTGTGCCTTGCCTAATCAGAGCAGAAAATCCACGTCTGTCGGCTCGTTTCTAACTCACAATCTCTACTGCAACCACCTCAACAGTCTTATCGCACAGTTCGACAGTCTGTAGGGGATCGGTTGTTAGTGTGCTAAGCGCATTCTCTATACTCGACTTCTGAACGTGCTTACAGCAACACGATAGTAGTTTGTTACCAGTTTACTGATTTATTTCTACGCATTTCACTAAATTTTAAAACATTGAAATTGTTTTTCGCCATCCTGAATCGGCCTTATGTGACAGTGACTAGACACGACAAGCGGGGTAGGCGAAAAGCCCAGAAAGGAGGAAAAGTTCTGCTCTACTCCACAAACAATTAATTTACGAGAGAGAATGTTTTAACTTTGCAAATAAAAGGCGACCATTAATGTTATGGGTACTTCTGTGTGCAACCGAATAAATTAAATGCACGTTTCGCCTCAGATTATAGATGAGCAACATAAGTGGGCTGAGATATTTAGACACAGTACAGGTAGTTTTGTCTTACTACTCTCCGCTGGTTTAGTTGTTCTACTTTCAGCACTCGGTCTCTGCCAGCAGAGACACAAGCACACGTGCAGGTAAAGTGACTCTGCATATGTTTTACCTAGCAAGTCTAAAAATACAATGTTAGAATATGTGAATGAAGAGTGCCATTGTAGTTTTAAATGTCTGTGTATTTCATGGCAGGTTCGAATCCTGCCTCGGGCATGGATGTGTGTGATGTCCGTAGGTTAGTTAGGTTTAAGTAGGTCTAAGTTCTAGGGGACTGATGACCTTAGAAGTTAGGCCCCATTGTGCTCAGAGCCATTTGAATAATTTTTTTATTTCATGGCACTGAAGATATTTATCAAAAATTGAGGCAAAATGCGTATGCCGGAATATGAAATGCATTTAATAAGTAGCATGCAGACGTAACTTCAAACTAACTACCACAAACAGCCACTATTTTTTCACGAAAACTGAAGGCATCCCTGTATACTGCTGCCACAGAATCGCTGTGAACAATGATAATACTTCCATTTACGGGTTCTTTTAGGATTTTTTATCTTCTTGATTTGCGAGTTTCTTCCAGAGAGAATTTTGTTCATATAGGCATCGTACAGTAGATATGTCAGTAATTTATACAGAAAATTGCAGACATTTAGAATAAAATATTGCAAATGGTTGTAGAACACTAAAGTGAGTATTTTGATGCGAGGAACTAAGAGACATGAACATTAAGTTTGCAACTGACATAAACAGCTTAGACTTTACACAGTGGCGCAGCTAGGTAGTTTCGAACTGGATGCCTCACAAAAACATCAAATAACTGTTATGGTGAAGCAGTTTTTTGATACAAGTGGATAATTTTTAATTATTGACATACCTACTCGGGAAGCGAGCGTGACGACTGTTCGGCAAGGGTAAGGGACTACATACACATTTTAAGGGTCGCCTGAGGACGGGACTGTTTATCGAAAACGGTAGCCAGTAGGCAAAATAAAAAAGATAGACTAAAAAAAATACTTTTTTCTGTGTTGGTCGCTGTTCCAACCAACAGTTTGCCAGGAATATGTAGTTTTTCATTTGTCTGAAGTTTGGTAAACGCCTCTCACATGACACTACCGAAAGACACTAAGTTAAGAAAATTCTTGAAGTCAAAATAAGGTTGGGAACAGATTCGGAAAATTAACATTCACCCACGAACAGTAAGAATCTTGAAGAAGTCAAACCAACAGAACTGTTCTTTTCAACTTTGACAGCTTGCATAAATCTTCTTAGGCGTGGAATTTCTGCAAAGATCCTATCTTCAGAAGTTTCATCGCAGCCTTCAACTAAACGTTTTAGAATAGTGGGAAGCTCCGTTTCTGAGGTTTCTCATCAGACCGATGGGATCTAAACCAGCAAAACGACGTGATATGCCGTACGTTCCACGGTTTTTCAACGAGCATGAATTTGTTGCAAGCACCTGTCTAACATTCACCCTCCAGTTATTGCAGCGTCTCTCAGATCATTGACATCACTGTCTCAAGTACTGACTGAGAATCATTTTTGTTTAAACAGTATCTTTGCGATAAAATGGGCGTACGCGTGCAAAAGGGCCACGCCCAGTCCAGTCTCTAACTGCCCGCTCGCTCCCAAGTGTCATCAATGAAACGATGAAACAGCAACCCGCCCTAACCAAGAACGTAAGTTTGGTCGCCCCTAGAAGTGCGCATGCCTCCTCCCCCTCAGATAACTACCCCACAGCCTCCTGGTTTTCAACTACGCTGTTTCCGACAGCTCACCTGTAGGTTACCTTGTACAAACTGAAATAATAAAAAAGTTACCAATAAAATAGCTCTTGCCTCAATGCGGCAATTAAGCTCCATTTTGTTATACAACTTGTCAAATATTGGCACCAAATACGATACAGTTGCCCTCATTTGCTTCTCCAAGCGAAGTCTTGGTCTTTGCGCGGTTTTAATGACACTCACTGCCGAAAACACACTCTCGCAAAGATAGAAGGTTGCGAAAGGAATTAATGCCTTCAGTGCTTTCTTACTCAAGCTTGGAAACTCTTTTCTTTCTCACTACCAAAATGCTGGCAATATCATTGATGAAAACTTGCCTTTTAGTGAAGAATCTGGCGAGAGTTGTATCAATTCTTCCTCTTCTGCTGCACTGAACTGAGAACAAGAATAATCACTGAAGGGACTTTGAACCCACTGAAACCTAACACAATTTCCAGGAGTTATATTTGACTTTTAGTTTTTGCACTTCCTTCTGTACTTTATGATCACACTTGAAAACATTGTTTTAACGATAGTATATCTGTATAATTACTTTGTATTGTCACTATACAAATCATGTAGTATGCTTGTGAAGTCGTACTGACGGTTTCACACAATGTATTACTTTGTTTTGTAATTGGACCTACTGTTTGTTGTTACACTTTGTAACGAATGTAACCTTGCTAAAAGTGACAGAGCGGATTTTAATGCGGTTTATCGTTTAGTACAGTCTGTTGCTTGACTGGGACCATCAAGATATAAAACCTGTTAGCTTTGGGATTTTTAACTGCTTTTTATTTCCTGAAATAAGGTTGTGGTAAATGATCAGTGTTACACCTCATTTACTTTAATATTTCTAAACGTGGCAGTCAAGACTGTGTCTTGGGGCTACAATAGTTTTTCTATCTATGTATCGCTGCAGGTGCTGGAGTAGTTGTATGTTTTCTTATTTGTTAAGTGATTCTGATACGAATCATTGAAGAACGCTAGTTTTTCGAGCATAAGTAACTGAACAAATTGGCCTTGCGCTCTTGTCTATTTCCATTCTCATGTAGGTCGTAGTTTTGTGAACTGTATATTGACGTCCACTCAACTGCGGAGACGCTGAAGTAGTATACGTATAAGTGGTTCTCAGTATTTAGTTTACTCACTCTGTTTATGATGGTTTATGTATGCTTATATATTTTTTGCATTTATACATTTATTTGCACAACGTTAACGGTGCAACGTTCTTTTAGACGTACATTTTACGTACCTTGCACGCCTTTTTTTTATACAGCTCTCATTTATCAAAAATTTACGTAATTTTGCCCCACATAATGGGGATGCAGCCATTAGGTAATGTTTTTACGCCACAATTTTTTTGTTTACTCATTTACTCGGCCGTAACACAATAACGTGTAATAATACAGTCGAGGTGGTTTTCAGTAATCAATATGAAAGACGATTTTTTTGTGTGTACTTGACAGACGTACACATGATCATGTAACATTACTGAAGTCTGTTTGCTATTTTCTCTGACTGAATATGTTTATAATAGAAAAAGGTAGCACACCCTATAAATTACCGACTTCATTATTTAGATGAGATAAAAGCCTTAGCCAGTCTCACTGTAATTCAACGGACTCGTGATCTACGTGCTACTTTTGCGCTGGTAAAACGAGACTGCATGGGGACGCCAGGTTGGTGGAACTATTGGTACCTAGCTCTGGTGGGGCAAAATATACCTAGGACTCTCTCCAACACAAACGGAGACAGTGACGTGCTAACCCAGAGGAGGCCACAGTGCACAGCTCACTGCTTCCACAGGCTGGCCGAAACAAAACTGCCCAAGAAAATATGAGTGACGCAGAAATGAGCCTTGTTCATGAATAGGAGAACAGCCCATCACAGAATCAATGTACCAATCGCTTGCCGTTACACGTCTGCGCATGCGCATGCTCATGCTCCATCCCGAGTACTTCTGTCATTACATCTGAGTGAGGGAGAGGAAAACACGTGCTCTGTGACTAGTTGAATGTTGCACAAAATGGTGCTCCCCATAAAACAGCGCGTGTTTATCATCGAGTGTGATGCGAAGCATAATTCGCGGAAAACTCGCGTATAACTGTTTGCGCAAGAATTTGTCTGAAAGTGTTTTGGTAAAAACTGCGGCAAATTCTGAAATGCAAAACATAGCGACAAAATGGTGGTAAACTATATCTGTAGCGAATGAAAAGCGCAACATCTGAAACAGTTTGAACAGCAAAGAACACTGCTAGAGTGAAGGCAAATCTGGAAGAAAATCAGAAGAAATCTCACCGCCGTTTATCTGTGCAAGTAGAAATTAAAATATCACGGTTTCGAAATATTACCAAAATTATCTTCATTTGTATCCTTAGAAATTTTCTGTTGTGCTCGAATTAAAACACATTCTCATGTCTAGTTCTGTCGGTCGTTTCTGGGTGAAGTGGAATTAGGACTATTAGGTCGTCAGTTTTTCATTTCTTCAGACGAGGGCTGGTCCAGTCCGTCAGCGTATGTGAACACACAGAACAAGCACTAGTATGCATCCGATAATCCCCGTCAGTACTTTGAAGAGCCGTCGCATAATCTCAAGATTTGTGTTTGGTGCGTAATGTCTGGTGTCTGCATCGTAAGACGATTCTCTCACCAAACTACGAGGGTTGGAACTTAAATAGTGGCAACTATTTATCCACAACCGATACAAAAGAGTTACATGTTTGCACCTGTTACTGCCCTTCAAAGTAGTCACCAGCGTTGTGTAGAACCCGTTGCGATCGATGTGGAAGGCGTAGTATACCGTTAGCAGAGCCTGTTCTGTTGATGGTGTGAATGGAGCGGTCAAAAGTTATGGTGATTTCGTGTTCGACTGTGATGGTGTTATCCTAACGCATTACATTCCTTCACAGCAAAAAAATGGTTCAAATGGCTCTGAGCACTATGGGACTCAACTGCTGTGGTCATAAGTCCCCTAGAACTTAGAACTACTTAAACCTAACTAACCTAAGGACAGCACACAACACCCAGCCATCACGAGGCAGAGAAAATCCCTGACCCCGCCGGGAATCGAACCCGGGAACCCGGCCTGCACAGCAGACCGTCAATGTACAGTATTACTGTTCGTTTTTGGAGCACCACCTGAGACCAGCCTTGCGAAAGAAGCGGCGACACTTTCTGTGCAACCCACCCATCATTCTGTACGACAATGCGCGGGCGCATAAAGCGCAAGCTGTGGCTGCTCTGTTCGGTCGATGGGACTGGGAAGTACTGTACCATCCACCATACTCCCCGGACTTAATTCCTTGTGACTTTGATTTGATTCCGAAGATGAATGAACCACTTCGTGGCGTTCGTTTCAGAACTGTTCCAGAGATTCGACAAGCAGTACACCGCTCTATTCTCACCATCAACAGAACAGGCTCTGCTAACGGTATACTACGCCTTCCACATCGCTGGCAACGGGTTCTACACAACGCTGGTGACTACTTTGTAGGACAGTAACAGGTGCAAACATGTAACTCTTTTGTATCGGTTGTGAACAAATAGTTGCCACTATTTAAGTTCCACACTCGTATAAATGTTAACCAGTACGTCCAGAAACTGTTTTACGGATCATCTCACAGACGATGAACGACTGTATGTGTTGTGACAACGCGAAACTATTTTTGTCCGGCCACAACTGTCGGTTCTTTGATTGCTCTGGCGAGCTGGCACATTAAACGAGAACACACGAAATATTAATTCACTTTATTACATAAATGAACGAAAGATTTACTTAACTTTGACACAGATCTTTACCAAAGGATTGGCTGATAAGTTACATCTGTTATTGCCTATTAAAGCATCACTCGATGAACAGATTAACCAAGTGTTCTCTTGCAGTACAACGTTGTTCCACATGTAAATGAAAATGTCTATCACAAACTTTAACTATCTCGTCGGTCCTAGACGATGCCGTGCGTTCTAAGCCGCCTTGCTACGGTTCGCGTGGCTTCCCCCGTCGGAGGTTAGAGTCCTCCCTCGGGCATGGGTGTGTGTGTTGTTTTTAGCCTAAGTTAGTTTACGTTAGATTAAGTAGTGTGTAAGCCCAGGGACCGATGACCTCAGCAGTTTGGTCCATTTCACGTCAGTCTGTTTATAAATATTTTCCGGGCCTGTTTCATTTTGTCCACCTTGTATAATGAAGTGCTATTTATAAGGCGCACATTTAATATATAGTGGGACAAGGTGTGCCACGATTTCGCCGTACTATTCGTGCAACAACAGAACACATTCAGAAGGCACGGAAGGGGTAATAAATGATTAGTTCGCCATTCGTCAACGCAGAGCAGAAACCTGCCGTTCCAGCATGGCGGGTCGGCTGCGGGAGCGAACAGTCGGCGGTCGTGAAGTAGGAAATTGCCTGTAGAGCCAACTGGAGCACGGACTAAATCAGGCCCGGGATAGTTACGTCAGCGGCCGAGCTACAACCCTGAAAATGGATCCAGGAGGAGGCCGTGCACAAGTAACCTAGCAATATTACAACGGGTCATCTAAGTTAGTTCATTATTAGTGATTCTCTACGATATCACAAGGTCGTAAACATACCCTTCGACACTGACGTGGCTACATTTCCTCTTAATGAGGCATACTGACTTTCGTATGTCCGTGCTGTGTCGAAAATTTAGCTTTGTGTTTATGGGCGCAACCAATCTCGTAAGATTATTAATTAGAATTTTTTATTACTTATATTGTCATAGCACTATGCGTTTCGGAAATTAATCCATTACATGATACATTATTTGCCTCAGTGTAACACAAAACACATCTATATGCTATAAAATAAAATAGTCTTTACTAACTTAACCTACTGTAGCAGTCTTTTTGCAGTTGCTGATGTCTGTTCTTTGCTAGCAGAACGGGCAATACTGCTGGGGACTCGAGCACACGATCCAATGTGATCTGACACTTTCTGAGGAAACTGCTGATGTGGGTAATTTAGATGAGGCAAGGTTGGCACCGAGCGAGGTAGCGCAGTACTAAGACAGAAGTCGCATTCGGAAGGACGATGGTTCGTATCCTCCTCTGGCCATGCTGATCTAGGTTTTCCACAATTTTTCTAAATCGGTCGAGGCAAATATCGAGATAGTTCCTTTGACAAGGACACAGCAGATTTCCTTCTTCCAATTGGAGCTTGTGCTTCGTCTGCTATGATGTTGTCCTCGACACAATCTTCCTCCCTTCTCTTATATTTGGCAGTACTGAAGCCTGTAATGTAATCAAGCCAATGATACATTAGGAATCCTACGATACCACTGGGTATCGATATATCCGTTTACATAAAGAAATATATATATAGAAACTGTGGCCATAAAAATCAATTATTTCGCGCCTAAATATTTATATTCCACGTATTTAAAATAATGTTGAAATTTAAAAAAATGTTAATTCAGTTCTATTAATTTTGCTAAATATGCCCCAGCGATTGTCTCCGCCAAAGATGTAAAATCTTTGCCATGTATGGTGTCGTTATTCTTCTTCATTTTGCTGAGACCTGACATAAAAGCGGGTTGTAAATGGAAGTAGAGTCGTTTTGTGGGCTTGCAGAAAGCATAAGTATTTTTTTGTTTTGTTTGTTCAAATTAGGTCGTCATAATATGCGAAATGTTTGAGAAAACAGCTGTTCAAAAGTGCAGATACTTTTCTTCATTTAATATTTCGAGATTTACCCGATCACACAATCGCGTAACGCCGACGTCGCCGTGCTGTCTGCCAATCGCTGTGCGCTCCGGGGCACAGAAGTCCAAGCAAATGGCGCGCAAGCTCAGTCCCCATACCCATTGATGTATTTAAATTTTTATAATTTAATTCCCCGACCGCCATCACTTGCTGCTCCAGTGGTTTTGGCAATATGCTCCCATTCTAGCTCAGTACTCTGTAGTGAGAGGATTAGGGTGTGGGTATATACTACAACAAATAATTTTATTATTACTCCAGTGACGCAGCCCTGAAGTCAGAAGCACGCAGTATAAGACACAGTCTGCAAAATGCTAGTCGAGCCTATTACTTATTACAATGCAGCTCCATCTGCTCTGTTCTCAACAATATACGAAATATTTGTCAGAAGAAAACATGTAAAAGCATCTGAATTGCACAAAATACCGAAAATGACTGTTTCTCATTACTGACTTCTAAAAAGTCGTTTATGGACTCGTTCATTATTAACATTGCTAAATTTCATTCAAAGCTATAATTACATCATTCACCATGTGATACTGAACGAGTATATAACATATTCTCGATGCGTAATTAAATAACCAACATTTGCTTACAAGATACCAATAACAAATTATGAATACGTTGTTTTCGAACATGATTTTTATCTTAAATATTATTCTGTAAACCCTGGAAACGCAAAATAAAATAAACTGTCGTTTCTCATTCCAATTGTTTACTCTCACCAACAGATGGTTCCACTTTTCAAAAACATAAGTTCGAGCTCTGTAGCATGAGCTGTTCTCACTCTCACCATCACGTGTCTGCACTGGTAAAAATGTCTGTAACTGGTGTGTATGTATGTATGTATGTATGTATGTATGTACACTGAAGCAACAAAGAAACTGGTACAGGTATGCATATTCAAATACATAGATATGTAAACAGGCAGAATACGGCTCTACGGTTGGCAACGTCTACTAAAGATAACAAGTGTCTGGCGGGTTATCAAGATTTAAGTGAATTTGAACGTTGTGTTATAATTACAAGGCCTCCCACTTTCTTACAAACTGCCCCAACCTCGCCACTCCTCCTTCCTGTAACACCTGCAATGGCCTCCATCCCACCTACTCCCAAAAGTCTACAGCTAAACCCCCTCCTGCCATCCCTGAGCTTACTGTCCCTGTACGTTCCATCGATCACCCCATCCACCCCATCGACTCCCTCCGTCCACCCCCCACGGCTGAAGACTTCATCCGGTTTCTCACCATAGTCCTCCAAAACATTCACCCATTCCAACGCCCCCACACCCTCCATGAGATCTCCCTCGCTGCCCGCTCCTTCTCCCACCTGAGCACCTTCGCCACTTTCTCCCACAATCAAGCTCACTTCACCTTCACCCGCCTCAACACCATAATTTCAGCCTCTTCCCTTCCCTCGCTTCACCCGACTCTCTTCCCATCATGGCACGGCACGAGTGTTGCATCCTATTCCAGAACATTCACTCCTTCTGCACGAACAAATACCTACTCATGAACACCCTCTCCCACCACTGGGTCATCACCTTCCTCCTGAATGAAACCTTTCTCCAGCCCCACCATACTATCCACACCTCTCCCTATATCCTCCACCGAACTGATGCTCCTGATCGTTGAGCACAGGGTGGAGTCGCCATTGGCCACGTTCAGCACATCCCTGTCCCGTCACAAGCCCTCCTCAGTGACCCCACTGAACACCTTATCCTCAGTGTCTTCTTCCCCTCCCTTACCATTACCTGCGCCACCATCTATGTCCGTTCCACTGCTCCTCTTCCCTATGACTTCATCTCCCACATTCACCACACCTTCTCCACCTATGTGATTGCCGCCATCAACATCCATAGCCACTCCCCTGCGCCCTTCGGTAGTGGCATCAGTTCCTCCCCACGATCCAAGGTGGCCTTGTTCCCCTTCCCCAGTTCACCCATTCTGAAAGCGACACCACCGCCGATGTTGTCATTGCCTCCGCCAACCTCCCTGGGTGTATTGCTGTCGACATCCTTGACCCCACAGGTACTGACCACCTCCCCGTTCTTCTCACCATAACGTATGCTCACCACCCCCCTCCGGCTCCCCACACTGCACCCCTTCCCAAGGTCATTCATGACTACCATCGTGCCAACACCCCCCTCCGGCTCCCCACACTGCACCCCTTCCCAAGGTCATCCATGACTACCATCACGCCAACTGGGATGCCTAACGGGAATCCATCGCCACCCAGGTCGATAGCCACCCTCTTATCTATCACCATCCTGACAACAACATCCACACCTCGTCCTTCCTTCAAAAATCCATTACTGACGCCGTGGAGGCCCATGTTCCTACTAAAACCATCTACCCCCACTGTCCCTCCCTCTGCAGGTTGTCCTCCTCCTCTGCGAATCCCGTCGCCTCTATCACTCCTTCCTGTGCACTCGTGACAAGTATACACTCCAATGCCACCGGAAAATACAGCGACACATACGGAACCTTATTACAGCAAAGAAATGCGGGGACAGGCGCCCTACCTGTACACAACTCAATGCCACCCTCCCTATCAGCTCCTCCAAGTACTGATCAGCCTTCCATCGCCTAACTGGTTCCTCTTCCGCACCTCATTACACCCTTCTCCACAACGACCGCCCCCTTCTGGACAACCTCAGTAAGGCCAACCACTTCCCTTCCCACTTTCCCGAGGACTTCTTTGTCCCTGATGATCCCCACTTTGATTATTCTCTTTTCACAACGATCATGGAACACACCGATACCTCGGTCGTTGCACTTGCTCCTAGTCTCCAGTACTTGGGGCAGTTGCTCCACTCTGACATCAACACTCCAATCACAGCACAAGACATTAAACTTATCCTTTGGTCAAAAGGCAACATGGCCCCTGGTCAGGACACTGTCATCCTCTCTACCGGCTTCTATCTCGACCTGTGGAAGACTTCCCATGTTCTCTTATTCCTCAAACTCAACAAACCCCTTTCTATCGCCTCTTCCTATCATCCAATCTGCCTCACCTCCATCTTCAGGAAGCTCTTCAAATCCATCCTCTCCAGTCGTATCCATCACCACCTTAATCAGCACCACCTCCTCCCCCTTACCCAGTTGGTTTCTGAACCCACTCCTCCACCGAAAACCAACTGCTTAACCTTGTCCACTTTCTCTCTCTCCAGCTTAACTCCCACTGCTCCGCCATTTTTGTTTCCCTCGATCTCCAAAATGTCTATGGCCATGTATAGCATCCTGGTCCCCTCTTTAAACTTATGCCCTGGTTATCAGTTTTGTCCTCTCCCCTCTCCTCTATCTCCTGTACACTGCCGATATGCCCAAGCTGCCCCCTCCTGTCCACCTCCTCCAATATGCTGATGACACCGCCTTCCTGGCTCTCTATCCTACACTTCAATGGTCTCAACGACCCTCCAAACCCACCCTGACCAGTTCACTACTTGGTGTAACCAGTGGTTCCTTCATATCAACCCCTCCAAAACCCCTGCCGCACCTCTATCGCTGTATCCCTCCCTCTCTCCACCTCCACACCCTCCGTCTCCTCATCAGGGCAACTTCCAGTACCTCCCGGATGTTGAACTTCACTGTGACATCTTCCCTTCCTTCCAACTGTAACCTGGCTTTGTTCCCCGCTCCCCCTCCCCAGGGCCCCCCTTTTCCTCTCCCCTCCTTCTCCCAGAGCGGATTTTCCTCCTTCCCCCCTGAGTCCCTGCACTCCCCTCCTTGACTGTATTCCTCTCATGTCCTTCCCTCCCCAGCCCTCTTCGGCGCGCCCCCTGCCCGTCTTCCCCCCTCTCCTCCCCTCCCCCCCTTCTTCCCTTCTCCCTCACCTCCATGCCCCTGGCAGATCCACTGTTTGCTCATCGTCATCAGTGTGCTACGTCAGTGTTGTGTTTGGTGCTGTTCTCCAGTGTGTCAGGAGCTGTGACTTTAATTGTGTGCTGGACTTGTACATAGTGTTACTGTAAGTGACTGTTATGTGCTACGCTGTCTGTCGATCCTTTTATGCTCTGGTCATTCTTCGCCTTGTGTTCTTTAATTGTCCCAGTGCGCGGTTTTTTTGTGTGTGCTACGTTTTTACGGTTTTTATCTCCATTTTACAGTAGCCCCCTTCTTGTCTGTTCTCTTCCATACTGTTCCCCATTTTTACATCGCTGTGAGCCATATTTTCTTCTTTCCGTTATTTTAAATGTCTTCTTTTGTATAATTACTGTCTTTCGGCTGAAGAGCAGCGCATGTGCTGCTGCCAGCCCGTATTGAAATACAATAAAGGAAGAAAAAGGTGTGTTATAGTCGGCGCACAGCATCTCAGAGGTAGCGATGAAGCGGGGATATTCCCATACGACCATTTCACGAGTGTACGGTGAATATCAGGAATCCGGTAGAACATCAAATCACCGACATTGCTGTGTCTGGAAAAAGATCCTGCAAGAATGGGACCAACAATGACTGAAGAGAATCGTTCAGCGTGAAAGAAGTGCAACCCTTCCGCAAATTGCTGCAGATTTCAATGCTGTGCCATCAACAAGTGTCATCACGCGAACCATTCAACGAAACATCATCGATATGAGCTTTCAGATCCGAAGGTCCCCTCGTGTACTCTTGATGACTGCTCGACACAAAGCTCACCTGGGCCCGTCAACACCGACATTGGACTGTTCATGACTGGAAACATGTTGCCTGGTCGGACGAGTCTCGTTTCAAATTGTATCGAGCAGATGGCGTACGGGTATGGAGAAAACTTCGTGAATCCATGGACCCTGCATGTCAGCAGGGGACTGTTCAAGATGGTGGAGTTTCTGTAATGGTGTGGGGCGTGTGCAGTGGGAGTGATATGGGACCCGTGATACGTCTAGATACGATTCTGGCAGGTGACACATACGTAAGAATCCTGTCTGATCACCTGTAACCATTCATGTCCACTGTGCATTCCGACGGACTTGGGCAATTCCAGCAGGCAATGCAACAGCCCACACGTCCAGGATTTCTACAGAGTGGTTCCAGGGACACTCTTCTGCTGAGTTTAAACACTTCAAATGGTCGCCAAAATCCCCAGACCATGAACGTTATTGAGCATATCTAGGATGCCTTGCAGCGTGCTATTCAGAAGAGATCTCCACCCCCTCGTACTCTTACGGATTTATGGACAGCCCTGCAGGATTCATGGTGTCATTTCCCTCCAACACTACTTCAGACATTAGTCGAGTCTATGCCACGTCGTGTTGCGGCAGTTATTTATATATATATATATATATATATATATATATATATATATATATATATATATATATATGTGTGTGTGTGTGTGTGTGTGTGTGTGTGTGTGTGTGTGAGAGAGAGAGAGAGAGAGAGAGAGAGAGAGAGATTTTTTTCCACCGTGTACAAACTGTAGGATTGATCGATGAGAGGATGCGGAATAAAAAACTAAAAAACTTCTAATGAACTTATGTCCGGAAATGCTTTGTTTCCATGCTAGAGACCATTTATTCAATCATACTTTGTTACATAGACTGCGGTCTAATACGCGCTGTATCGCGCAACCACAGTGTCAGTATGCATGGTTTCCTTCTGGAGGGTGGCACTGTTCCTTACACATCATGCCCTAGCGCCCTCTTCTGTCATAGTCATTGGTAATATTGTGTCCGATTCACTTCTCTTGCTAACTTACTTTGTAGCGGATGTGATACGGCGTTGTACACAGTGGTTCCGTATTCGAATCGAGAGCTTGCCGACACGGTGTTTACGTACGGAAAGGCAAATGGCAACGGGCGGCGGGCAGCAAGGTTGTATCAGAAGACCTATTCCCGCCGACAACCACAGCATTCAATGTTAGCAACAGTGTTTCGCCGTTTGTCTGAGACAGAGTCGTCTCAGGAAGCAGAAAATCATTAAGGACGTACCCGAAATGTTCGGACGGCAGACTTGGGGGAAAATGTGATTAACACTATGGAAGGCGACCGTCGTGTCAGTACCATGCAGGTGGCTTGCCAGTACACGGTAAACCAGACGTCCGTGTGGAATGTTCTCCGTGACAACTTCTACTACCCTTATCACTTACAGCGTGTGCAGGGCTTACTATCGACAAATTTTCCACATCGGGAGCAGTTTTGTCACTGATTTCTTCACCAAGCTACCACGATTCCGGGATTTGTGTTACCCATCCTATTCACAGATGAGGCCACCTTTACACAGAGTGGTATCTTCAGCTTTCCTAACAGTCATCTGTGGGACAGTATGCAGAACTCCCACGATAAGGTGACAGCGAATCATCAGCATCGGTGCAGCCACAGTGTGTGGGCCGGATAATTGGCGAAAGTACACTCCTGGAAATGGAAAAAAGAACACACTGACACCGGTGTGTCAGACCCACCATACTTGCTCCGGACACTGCGAGAGGGCTGTACAAGCAACGATCACACGCACGGCACAGCGGACACACCAGGAACCGCGGTGTTGGCCGTCGAATGGCGCTAGCTGCGCAGCATTTGTGCACCGCCGCCGTCAGTGTCAGCCAGTTTGCCGTGGCATACGGAGCTCCATCGCAATCTTTAACACTGGTAGCATGCCGCGACAGCGTGGACGTGAACCGTGTGTGCAGTTGACGGACTTTGAGCGAGGGCGTATAGTGGGCATGCGGGAGGCCGGGTGGACGTACCGCCGAATTGCTCAACACGTGGGGCGTGAGGTCTCCACAGTACATCGATGTTGTCGCCAGTGGTCGGCGGAAGGTGCACGTGCCCGTCGACCTGGGACCGGACCGCAGCGACGCACGGATGCACGCCAAGACCGTAGGATCCTACGCAGTGCCGTAGGGGACCGCACCGCCACTTCCCAGCAAATTAGGGACACTGTTGCTCCTGGGGTATCGGCGAGGACCATTCGCAACCGTCTCCATGAAGCTGGGCTACGGTCCCGCACACCGTTAGGCCGTCTTCCGCTCACGCCCCAACATCGTGCAGCCCGCCTCCAGTGGTGTCGCGACAGGCGTGAATGGAGGGACGAATGGAGACGTGTCGTCTTCAGCGATGAGAGTCGCTTCTGCCTTGGTGCCAATGATGGTCGTATGCGTGTTTGGCGCCGTGCAGGTGAGCGCCACAATCAGGACTGCATACGACCGAGGCACACAGGGCCAACACCCGGCATCATGGTGTGGGGAGCGATCTCCTACACTGGCCGTACACCACTGGTGATCGTCGAGGGGACACTGAATAGTGCACGGTACATCGAAACCGTCATCGAACCCATCGTTCTACCATTCCTAGACCGGCAAGGGAACTTGCTGTTCCAACAGGACAATGCACGTCCGCATGTATCCCGTGCCACCCAACGTGCTCTAGAAGGTGTAAGTCAACTACCCTGGCCAGCAAGATCTCCGGATCTGTCCCCCATTGAGCATATTTGGGACTGGATGAAGCGTCGTCTCACGCGGTCTGCACGTCCAGCACGAACGCTGGTCCAACTGAGGCGCCAGGTGGAAATGGCATGGCAAGCCGTTCCACAGGACTACATCGAGCATGTCTACGATCGTCTCCATGGGAGAATAGCAGCCTGCATTGCTGCGAAAGGTGGATATACACTGTACTAGTGCCGACATTGTGCATGCTCTGTTGCCTGTGTCTATGTGCCTGTGGTTCTGTCAGTGTGATCATGTGATGTATCTGACCCCAGGATTGTGTCAATAAAGTTTCCCCTTCCTGGGACAATGAATTCACGGTGTTCTTTTTTCCATTTCCAGGAGTATATTTTTAGACCAGTCTTCCTTCCGCGTCGCCTAAAGGCCGGAACTATCCGCGTTTCTTGCAGGTGACTTTGCCTCCCCTGTTGGCAGAAGTTCCATTAATTCGAAGGGTTACGTGGCTGCTACATGATGGTGCTGCAGCCCACTTCGCCGTTAACGTCAGGGCGCATCTCAATCGCGTCATCCCTGGTCGATTAATCGAATGAGGGGGTCCAGTTGCGTGGCCTGCTCGTTCACCGGATCTCAACCAGTGCGACTTCTGGTTTGGGGTCATCTCAATAGTATCGTGCATGCAGAGCCCATTCCAGATGTGAAGACACTGGAGCAGCGTATTCATGCTGCGTTTGACACTGCTCGAATGCGGCCTGGCCGATGTGAAGGTGTGAGACAGAACATGCTACCTCGCGTACACACATGCTGTGAGGCACATGGAAACCATTTTCAACACATACTGTAACTGTGGCTGCATAGTACAGCGCATATTAGACCGCAGTTTTTGTAACAACGTATGACTAAATAAATGGTCTCTAGCATGGAAACCATGCATTTGCGGAAATAAGGTCATTTTTGTGTTCCGTATCCTCTCATCGGTCACTCCTTAGAGTTTGTACGTCGTGGAAAAAATTACCCTGTATAAAACTACTGGCAAAATAGTATAATACTCATTAAATAACTAAACAAGTATTATAGAACACGAAGTATTCACGTTGCATTTAATTGGTACGTTATTGTGGAGGATACGGTGTTCATACAAACACCTGCATAATGACAAAGATATAGAAGCGTCGTGTGTTCCAACCTCTTTATTTTTTAAATTTTGAATAAAAAATCAGCACCAATGGCGACCACAGAGTTCCCGCAAAGAAGTTACCCTCGTTTTGCCAACGGCCTTGTCAAAGAGGGCAGAGGAGCAGGCAGAGATTCAGCGCACTCTCTTTCCATTGAGGTGGGAAATTACCCCTAAAAGGAGGAGGAATCAACAATGATCAACGGGATGAGGATTCAGAAGGCAATGGTAGCCCCTACATTACAGGCACGTAATGTATATCCACAGGACATGTAGCCCCTAACTGAAAAAAAAATTGTCATGATGTTCTCTGCATTGGCAAACGATTCCAGCCTAGTCCCCCATTCGGATTTCCTGGAGAGATTGCCAATGAGAAGGTGACCATGACAAAAACAATGAATAACCAACGAAAGTGTGATGTCCTGCGAGTCAGGGCGTGGAATGTCAGAAGTCTGAACGCGGTATCGAAGCTAGAAAATCTGAAAAGGGAAATGTTAAGGCGCAATCTAGGTGTAGTAGGGATCAGTGAAATGAAATGGAAAGAAGGCAAGGATTTATGGACTGACGAGTACAGGATAATATCAAAAGCAGCAGAAAATAGTATAATGGGAGTAGGATTTGTTACAAACAGGAAGGTAGGACAGAAAGTGAGTTACTGCGAACAGTTCAGTGATACGGTTGTTCTCATCAGATCGACAATAAACCGACGCAGACAGCAATAGTCCAGGTATACATACCGACGTAGCAAACAGAACATGAAGAAATTGAGAAATTATTAGGAAACTGAACGGGCAATTTATTGCGTAAAGAGAGATGAAAATTTGATAGTCATGGGGGATTGGAATGAGGTTGTAAGGGAAGGAATAAAATAAGGTGTTACGAGGACTTAATAGTAGGAATGAGAGAGGAGAAAGACTAACTGAATTCTGCAATAAATTTCAGCTAGCAGTAGCGAATACTCTGTTCAGGAACCACAAGAGGAGTAGGTATACTTGGAAAAGGTCAGGAGATATGGGGCCATCCCAGTCAGATAACATCATGGTCAGGAAAAGATTCCGAAATCAGATATTGAACTGTCAGACATAGCTAAGAGCAGATAAAGACTCGGATCATTATTTAGTTATGATGAAGAGTAGGCTGAATTTTAAGAGACCAGCCAGGACGAATCAACGGACAAAGAAATGGGATACGGGACGCCAGCATGACAGCGCATATCATCTATATAAAACAGTTAACTGTCAGGTGTTCGGAGTGTCTCGCAGCTGGGTCGTAAGGCGCAGATGCAGAAGTTATTTGAATTTCTAAACGGTACAACATGCATTTACAGATACAGTAAGGTGCACTGGCTGAAGGCGGCACAAGGCTATTGCCCAGCGACAGCATACCTGACGAAGGGGCTAAGGACTGAGGTTCCAAGACAGAAATATGACTGTAGCCACATACCGCGCCTCTGGCGAAGAAGCAGCAAAATTTTACTCGCTGACACAGCGGTTTGCACGCTCAGACTTGACAGGACTTGAAATATGGAATTGCATCACTGCGCATACGAAGACACTTTTGCTACTAGGTTTTCCCCGTCGAAGATTCGAGTCCTCCCTCGGTCATATGTGTATGTGTGTGTGTGTGTGTGTGTGTGTGTGTGTGTGTGTGTGTGTGTGTGTGGTCCTTAGCGTACGTTAGTTTAAGTTAGCTTAAGTGGTGTGTCCATAGGAACTTACCACAGGTTTCCAAAAGCTTTTCCTACTGATTTGGAAATACTCCGAATTATTCGGAACAATATGGTTGGAAGTAGCGGATATAAAATTGAGAACAGCCGCCCCTGGAGAATTATTGATCGTGAACCATCCTGACTGTTCTTCTCAACGGTTTCTTTAGCATGCGATCAACTCTCAAAGTCTAACATACGTACTACTATTAACAGTTTTTATATTTTTTCGCCTACTGATTACTTGCTGCTACTAACCCATTTTTTTTCTCTCATCTAGTGTTGTAGAATCTGCACTGACTTGCGTCTATAACGTAACAGATCGGAGCAGTAGTCAAAGAATTGGATCGATTAGTCCCAAAATTCACAGTGTGAACGAACTCTCAAAGGTAAGCCTGGCATCTTTCATTTAGTGATTCTTCTGCTTAAACAGATCGTGAATAAAAGATTCTTCTCTTTTCTCCTGTTATACGGTTTTCTTGCCATATTTAAGAATACAATACGTTCTTTTTCACAAGGCATATCTTTTTTTTTCCATTCAGCCTTGTAGAACCTGCAAGCAGCACAGAAATAAGCCAATCGATTTCGGGAAGAAGTTGAAGGACTGCAGCGGCTAGTAGCTGAATGACGAAGAAAACTATATATGGCAGGCTGAACATCATCGTCATCACTGACTTCAAATTTTCTTTGAATTACATTAAATGGGTGAAACAGGACCAAAACACATTAAGTTAGATGATCCTGACTGGGTTACTTTTGAGACCGCATTTAGAAGTCGTATATGTACTGGTGTGACAGATACTTGGTTGGGTTTTTGGAGCATAGACATTTCTTGGAATCATGTTTTTCGCATTTTCAAGAACAAAGTTCGTCAGCTTAACGAACCGCTTATGATCAGTTGTTCGCTAGTCTCTAATTTTCTCTTGCGAAAGACAGGTCATGAAAAACAGATGTAAGTCACTACAGAGACTGCAAGTTTAATACTGTCCGAACTTAGTGATTATTGGTACTCAGCTGATGTTATTGATAAAATGGTAAAAAGACTTGAGACTCTTCAAATATGAGATCCTGGTCGGGCGTTGATCAAATGATTCAATCGAGTGTTAACGTTAATGAAACGACAGTCTTTTATGCAAAACTAAACGTAAGACTGGCCAAAGTAATAGCAGTAAATATTGAGGTAATAAACGTTTTGTCAGCTGATAATGCCTGATTCAGGTGGTCTATTCTAGCAGGATTATATGCTGCAAATAAGGATGCACAAGGTGAGTCTAAATATTGGCGATATGAAAAAAATTAAACTTTGCAAACATACCGCTCTCTGCAGAGATAAAACATTTTCATGTTTTCGAAAAACACAATGAAGACGTATCTGTACACGTCTACGGCATCCAGTATTCAGACTATGAATGGATGGCCTTAGATGATAAGAGCAAAGACAAAGAATTTAGAGTTTTTACAAAACACCGTCGCAACAGACATGTGAATCAATGTTGCAGGTTGCTAATAATACAGATACGTGTCATTTCTATTACATGAAAAACTTTCAAGGCTCGCAAGGAGTAGCATTACTCCTTCTCATTGTTATGTTGTAATATGCAAGCGATATCTGAGATATTTTTATTCTAGGGAAAAATTAGATGCACATTTAGTTGACTGCGCCTGTTTAAACCACTCACTAGTGTCACGCCAAGTGAAAGGAACTAGTTCGTAAAATTTACAAAATTTAGTAATGACATGAAACTGCCTTTCACTATTTATGCTGATACACAATGTGTCTCGGGACCAGTCGCTGAATGAATGAATCTCGGTTGTATTCCGATCAGGTACATGTTCATAAACCATTCAGTGTTGCATACTGCATACACTGCAGTTATGAACAGAGCTTTTCCTAGTTTAAATTTTACAGAGGCATCGACTGAGTGGAATGGTTCACTCGACAGCTCTACGCAGCCGCAGAGACTATGAATGGATTTTTATTACAAAATAAACAGATGGCATTAAGCCCTAAGAAAAATTGCCGCTTCGATTGTCAGAGATTTGCCATATTTGCAAGAAACCGTATGAGGAGTGTAGTATTAAACACAGAGACCGTTGCTGTTTCCACCAGTGCACCTGCCTCCGCAGCTGAGTACTCAGCGGAGGACCCGAGTTCGATTCCCAATACTGCCAAAGACTGGGAGGATTGGTACTCAGTGCACTGTGGATCGTGACGTCAGCTGAGAAGCTAACGTGGCCTTAGATAAACACAGGCCTGTCTGAGGTGAGCCATGTAGTGTTCGTGGCAAACGATAAATATTTATCAAAGCCTTTAGGCCAAATCTTCGGTAGTGTAGTAGAGAAGCTTTTACCAAATTTATTTGATTAAAGTTAGAGCGAAGGCCGTTGTTTACATATAGCTTTGTTTGACTTAATGCATTTGAGCTATAAAATGGCGAGGTATATTTGGAGCGGTGCTACCACCACAGTGATCATTTGCAAAGTATGAAGAATGCGAAACTATTCATAATACAAAGCACGCAGAAGCCACTGACTATAAAGACAGTAATACGCCGTTGTACTCTTACAAAGAAAGAGCTGCAGCAATCAGCTGCATTCGAAATTACTGCACTGTGGATGATGTTAGGTTTAAATATAAAAAGAAAGGAAGAGGAGATGTGAAAGTGTACATAAGTGAAATAAACGTATTTATTTGTACTTTAAGTAACCTCACGTTATCTTCATAAATTCCTCATTAGGTGATGTATATACTGGTTCACATGTTTCTGAAATAATACGTAAAACAGTACACTGTGATATTCGAGTGCTATATTTCAGGGTGGAGTAGCTTTCGCTTCTTGCTAGAAAACACAGCCACGAGACGATCTTTAGCAGAAATAGCATTCGTGATTAAAATAATGACACAATGCACCAGTTACGTATTTTTGCGCGACGATTTGCAACAATTTATTCTCACGATCAAGTAAAATATTTACATAGCTAGTTTGTGATGTTTCAGAAAATGGGACAAAAGAAATCTGACCAACTGCAGTAAACAATAAAAAACAACGGCAGGGTTAGAGGGGCAGAACACCACATAAAATACCTTTGCGAATATATACTTTTGATAATGAGAATAAATTCTCGAAAAGCATTATATTGAGTGTGAGAAAGATACTTAACTAGAGTAGTGTTTCATTATTTAAATCACGAATGACACAGTTGCAGGCTTTCCAAAAACATCGATTATGACGAATGAAACTAAGAAATGGCATTTCTCGAAAGAGTTCTGTATATGCAAATATGAAAAGGCACTTTCATGGGGGCAAACTGAAATATTTGTTGACCCATTCTCAAATAATTTTCACTGTTCTTAATGTTCTCGCACTGTAGCTCACGAAACAAATTCTAGTGAACACTTCGAGCTCCTCCTCTCTCTATCCACGGTTGCGCGCACAATAGTTTCCATTCCTCTTTCTCTTCGAGCAGTGCGCTCGTCACCGACATACGGTGTCGTTAACTGTTCGGCATCCGGTCCCGAATAATTTTACTGTTGTGTAATAGCTCTAGTGAAGCAGTTTGTCCAAATAAGTTTGACGAAATGTTTGACAAAGAGCGGGTTTGTGTCGGCCGGCAGTCAACACTACGTTGCTGACGTCACACAAGGAGCGCTCAGGCCTGCTACGAGCAGCTATGTGAGCGAATTGTAGCGGCTCCACGGAGAACGGTTGAGTGGTGTGCTGAACACACAGCGGTCAGCAGACACAGAGTGGGAGGACCTCTTTTATACCGTGGTGCAGCACATCCAGGCTGTAATGTAAACTACAGACCTCACTGTACAGTGCCCGTCGTATTTAACAGTCTGCGCCATTAAAACGGGCACTTCTCGATCACAAACAATTGCAAACAAATGGTGACAGATGACAACGAAAAAATTAAATTACATCTAGGTCGCGTTTCTAGTTTGCCTTTGCACATTTCTGATTTACAGATTCGCTAAATTTCCTGAGGTCTCCCCTCGAGAAGTGTACGTCATGCTTAGAACCAGATGAATTCGTGATAATGAGGACATATTTTCCAGTTGAGACTCCTTTTGCCGCACAATCACCTCGCCACGTAGTAGGTTGAAAATACAATATTTGGGCGTTACAATGCGTTCGTCCTAGAACAGCCTCGTCTACCTCCCGGAGCAGAGAACAAAAGAGTGAACGTATTCCGACATATACCATAACTTTTGGTAAGTAAGGAAACACACATTTTGCCCATGAGCAGGAAATCCGTGTTTGAGTCCCTTTTTGCCACAAATTTTCAGTTGCTGCTGTATTCATTACTTATAAAATTTTATTCGATCCTTCTGGAATAATATGAAACAATGTACAACTTCCAAAAAAATTGATTGATAATTTTAAATCCATTGTATGCTGTAAGGTACCAATGTACTCACAATTATCAGTTTATTTCTTTGCGGATGTAGATTCCTTGTTCCATAGACATGAAAAGGAATGAACAACATCTTCGACAGCTAGACTCAGAAACGGGCTTAGCTGCCGAAAGCTATCGTATGACACAATAAATTGTGAAACATGTGTAAAAAAAGGTGTTTATGCGTAATAATTAAAATATTTTACCAACAACTTACAGTCAAGTCAGCAAAAAAAATTAAGGTTTATGAGCCATCAGAATTAGCTGTTCTTACATTTAAACGACATTAACTACTTGTGTGGGCGTTAATGCGCTTTGACTGACATATTATAATATCGCATCATGTTTGTTGACTCACGCACGCACCATATACTATCCCCTGTTCCTAAACGAAATATCTGGAGATGCTGTGCGGGATTTTAATTGAAAGCTGTGGACAGCTGGCAAAATAATGAGGGTGCACAGTTTGCGGTAGTTGAAACGCGAGAAGAAATAAATTCAACAGTCGCTCCTTGCATAGCGTTAAAGCCAACGTTTCAGTCTTTAATTAATATTAAACTTCACGCCTTTCCCGTGACTCCCAAGCGGCGATGTAATTACAGGGAGCTTTGTGCAATTAGTGCTCGTTAATGAAAGCCAGATTAAGCGGTCTGCCAGCCCTCCGCTGATTAGAGCTGTTGTTTGGACACACCTGCAGGTTTCATCACATCTGCTTCACTCCTAAATAAGCGTCCCCGCAGGTTTAGCACACATTTTATTTACGTCCGTAGACAACTTCATTAATAAAAGCTTACTGATTTACTTTTCCTGTCTTGTAACATTAACTTTATTACACCTGCAAGTTTTTACGAAACAAAATTCATCCAAGAAAATAAAAATAAATTGATATGATTATGTTAAACGATGGTAATTATAGATATGGGTGGTGTCTCAGCTGTCGGACATGTCCGACAACTGATATCTATTATTGTACTGGCGCGACGGTCATTTGAGGAAAAAGTTTCAATGCGGATTCACAACCAATATCCGAACGCCTAAGGGAATCAGAAATCTGTGAATAGGGGTTAATGGGCGGGCGGTGCGGCGACACAAAAGTCGGGAAGTTTGGTGTGAGGGAAGTATGTCTGGATGAGAGACGTGTTTTAGGAATCGTTGTAGAGAATTGGTGTTCCCCGATCGAACCTCGGTGCGGCAAAAATTTTCATCTCTAGCAGATGCATTGCCACAATGCCCTGTGCGCCTGCAAGAAATTATTTTCTTCGCATCTCTCTTCCATTCTGTGTAACATTCTACGTAAATCCATACCACTGAGTTAACAGCTACGAATCATATTGTATGTTTAGCTGAACGTAACAGTCATGCTCATTGTTTTAAGTAAGCTACGTGTATTCTGTATATACAGGGTGATTCAGAAGGAAAGTTACGTAATTTATGAGGTGAAGCCACATGAGAAAATAAACAGAAAAAGTCTTATTAACAGGAGTCCGATTTCCGATCGTTACAGAACTAGAGCGGGTTGAAGACTACACACATCCACGTATGATTATGAAGAAAAGTGTGAGTATTGCTTATCCCAGTGCTGTTGAGGCGCTGTGGTGGACAGAATAATGGTGGGACAGATTTCTGATCCATCCTACATGAGTTGTGGTGGTTCTCCAACAGATGGCAGCACTGTGACGTCGCACCGAGGCAAGTACCTGCAAGTGTACCCAGTGTGCAATCGTAGGTTGAATCAGTGAAAAGTCGTGAGGCCGTGTGCGTGGCATGCTCGAGTGTTGTTTAATTCAGCAAGCCCATTTTCTCCGTGAATATCAACATTCTGCATACGTTTACTTGTACGGAATATGCAGACTTTTGTGTATGGGTCCCCTAATGGTAGTGTCCATGCGGCTGTGACTGAATATCAGAGACGTTTCCCTGCTTGAAGACTCCCCTGTGCCAAGGTATTTCCCAAGGTTTTCCAAACATTATATGAATCTAGAACACTACCCAGTGTACACATAACATCAGAACGGGAGGGCTTCCAGTCATTTGAGGAAAGGGAAGACATTACCGTAATGATAAAATGGAATCCCACCACCAGTGCACTGTGCATAAGCCGTCAACTCGATATTCCACTAACGTGAATGTGGCATATGTTGCATCCTGAGGGCTTGCTTGAATGCATTCCATCTGCAGCCCGTGCAACATCTGCATCCAGGTGACTCAATACACAGACAACACTTTTCGGAATGGTTGGCTGTACACAGAGACGTCGTACAAAACACTTAATTTACAGGTGAGGCTACATTTACATGAAATGGTATCATGGACATCTGCAGTTATCATATATGGGCGATGCAGAATTCACATGACACTAGGGAAACAAGATTCCAAGTAAGGTTCTCAGTGTACGTCTGGTTTGGTATGATTGATGACCTGATAATAGGGCCTTTGTTCGGGGCAAATCGCATGACAGCCGCACCATACGCACAGTTCCTGATAGAAGACCTACCTGTATTTTTGGAAGATGTGACGTTAGAGTACCGACGAAAAATGTACCTGCAATTTGATGGATCACTGATTCACTGTATCAGACAAGTCTCAGTATATGAATAACGCATTTCCCCAACGATTAATTGGCCGTGACGGACCCATTAACTGGCCTGCCATATCACCCCGCCTACCCCATTAGACTTCTGCGTATGGAGTTGGTTAAAGGGGCATGTGTACGCTACGAAGGTGGATACCCGTGAAGAACTTGTAGCTCGCATCACTGATGCTGTTGCCCACATTAAAGCCTGCCGAGACAATGTTCGATGAGATCCACCTCGATCCTATGATTGTATTCGTTAAATTCTGTGAAATGTCTGTACTATATTCTGAGCGGCTGTATTCCACTTGCTATCATTTAATATAAAGAATATATGGATCTCACAATACACTCTCCAATGTGTTAACACGTGCGTTGAGATGGGTGGGGGACTTTCTGAACACCTCTTGTAGGATGGATCAGTCATCTGTCCCACCACTGTTCTGTCCACAACAGCGCCTACACAGCATTTCGGTATGTAACATTCACACCTGTTTTCATAATCACTCATGGATGTGTGTAGTCTTCAATCCTCTCCGATTCCGTAACGATCGAAAATCAAACACATGTTCATAGAACTTTTTCGATTTTCACATTTTGATCACCTCATGAATTATATGACATTCCTCCTGAATCAGAAAAACAGTTAATATTTGCCTTTGTTATGCATAAATGTATGAAAATGTTTTGTCGATGGCTGAAACGAACTGCCCCCTGACCAGCTCCACCTGCATAGTCCACCTCGATCCTATGATTGTATTCGTTAAATTCTGTGAAATGTCTGTACTATATTCTGAGCAGCTGTATTCCACTTGCTATCATTTAATATAAAGAATATATGGATCTCGTTTATAATCACAAAAATTTTAATTGTTAGTTATTGCCATCCTTTTATGTATCACACAAATGCCGAAAATACTTATTTATTATGTTTCTAAGTTCTCACGCAAAAAACAGCTGCCACCTAGTGGTACCCCTAAATATTATAGTCCGGCAGTGTGCCGTCAACGGCCACAGCAGGCAATAAATATCCTATGAGCCAAATATATTTGATCAGAAACTTTTGTGCGTGTTTGGCACTATCATCGTTTTCTTGTATAATGTACAATGTCATACTCCAGTTCTTCTTCTGTCCTTTATATTTGTATTTGGTGTTCGCAAATTCCGGCTATCAAATTCTAGAGCGGTCCGATGCGTATTGTCACGGTCCGCGCGCCTTCCCCGGTCGGTGGTTCGAGGGTTGGGTTGGGTTGTTTGGAGCAAGAGACCAAACATCGAGGTCATCGGTCTCATCGGATTAGGGAATTACGGGGAAGGAAGTCTGCTGTGCCCTTTCAGAGGAACCATCCCGGCATTTGTCTGGAGCGTTTTAGGGAAATCACGGAAAACCTAAATCAGGATGGCCGGACGCGGGATTGAACCGTCGTCGTCCCGAATGCGAGTCCAGTGTGCTAACCACTGCGCCACCTCGCTCGGTCGGTGGTTCGAGTCCTCCCTCGGGAATGTAACTTTCTTCCTGGGAAAGCCTTGTTTAGTACATAGCCACGAGACCCACTCATCGCCTCGGAATTTTTCGAGCCGGCCGCGATGGTCTAGCGGTTCAGGCGCTCAGTCCGGAACCGCCGCGACTGCTACGGTGGCAGTTTCGAATCCTGCCTCGGGCATGGATGTGTGTGATGTCCTTAGGTTAGTTAGGTTTAAGTAGTTCTAAGTTCTAGGGGACTGATGACCACAGATGTTAAGTCCCATAGTGCTCAGAGCCATTTGAACCATTTGAATTTTTCGAATATACTTTTTCTAAAAAATAAAAAAATCTGAACATTCCACGTACGAGGCGTGTTTTTTCAAGTAAGTGCCGTTTTGAAATTAAAAAAAGACGTCTTAAGATGTCTCATAAATTTTACTTTTACATGAAAGCCTGTACCTTAATCTACACTACTGGCCATTAAAATTGCTACACCAAGAAGAATTGCAGATGATAAACGGGTATTCATTGGACAAATATATTATACTAGAACTGACATGTGATTACATTTTCACGCAATTTGGGTGCATAAATCCTGAGAAATCAGTACCCAGAACAACCACCTCTGGCCGTAATAACGGCCTTCATATGCCTGGGCATTGAGTCAAACAGAGCTTGGATGGCGTGTACAGGAACAGCTGCCCAAGCAGCTTCAACACGATACCACAGTTCATCAAGAGTAGTGACTGGCGTATTGTGACGAGCCAGTTGCTCGGCCACCATTGACCAGACGTTTTCAATTGGTGAGGGATCTGGAGAATGTGCTGGCCAGGGCAGCAGTCGAACATTTTCTGAATCCAGAAAGTCCCGTACAGGACCTGCAAAATGCGGTCGTGCATTATCCTACTGAAATGTAGTGTTTCACAGGGATCGAATGGAGGGTAGAACCACAGGTCATAACACATGTGAAATGTAATGTCCACTGTTCAAAGTGGCGTCAATGCGAACAAGAACTGACCGAGATGTGTAACCAATGGCACCCCATACCATCACGCCGGGTGATACGCCAATATGGCGATGACGAATACACGCTTCCAATGTGCGTTCACCGCGATGTCGCCAAACACGGATGCGACCATCATGATGCTGTAAACAGAACCTGGATTCATCGGAAAACATGACGTTTTGCCATTCGTGCACCCAGGTTCGTCGTTGAGTACACCATCACAGGCGCTCCTGTCTGTGATGCAGCGTCAAGGGTAACCGCAGCCATGGTCTGCGAGCTGATAGTCCATGCTGCTGCAAACGTCGCCGAACTGTTCGTGCAGATGGTTGTTGTCTTGCAAACGTCCCCATCTGTTGACTCAGCGATCGAGACGTGGCAGCACGATCCGTTGCAGCCATGCGGATAAGATTCCTGTCATCTCGATTGCTAGTGATACGAGGCTGTTGGGGTCCAGCACGGCGTTCCGTATTACACTCCTGAACCCACTGATTCCATATTCTACATCTACATCTACATCCATACTCCGCAAGCCACCTGACGGTGTGTGGCGGAGGGTACCCTGAGTACCTCTATCGGTTCTCCCTCCTATTCCAGTCTCCTATTGTTCGTGGAAAGAAGGATTGTCGGTATGCTTCCGTGTGGGCTCTAATCTCTCTGATTTTATCCTCTTGGTCTCTTCGCGAGATATACGTAGGAGGGAGCAATATACTGCTTGACTCTTCGGTGAAGGTATGTTCTCGAAACTTTAACAAAAGCCCGTACCGAGCTACTGAGCGTCTCTTCTGCAGAGTCTTCCACTGGAGTTTATCTATCATCACCGTAACGCTTTCGCGATTACTAAATGATTCTGTAACGAAGCGCGCTGCACTCCGTTGGATCTTCTCTATCTCTTCTATCAACACTATCTGGTACGGATCCCACACTGCTGAGCAGTATTCAAGCAGTGGGCGAACAAGCGTACTGTAACCTACTTCCCTTGTTTTCGGATTGCATTTCCTTAGGATTCTTCCAATGAATCTCAGTCTGGCATCTGCTTTACCGACGATCAACTTTATATGATCATTCCATTTTAAATCACTCCTAATGCGTACTCCCAGATAATTTATGGAATTAACTGCTTCCAGTTGCTGACGTGCTATTTTGTAGCTAAATGATAAGGGATCTATCTTTCTGTGTATTCGCAGCACATTACACTTGTCTACATTGAGATTCAATTGCCATTCCCTGCACCATGCGTCAATTTGCTGCAGATTCTCCTGCATTTCAGTACAAATTTCCATTGTTACAACCTCTCGATACACCACAGCATCATCTGCATAAATCCTCAGTGAACTTCCGATGTCATCCACCAGGTCATTTATGTATATTGTGAATAGCAACGGTCCTACGACACTCCCCTGCGGCACAACTGAAATCACTCTTACTGCGGAAGACTTCTCTCCATTGAGAATGACATGCTGCGTTCTGTTATCTAGGAACTCCTCAATCCAATCTGATAGTCCATATGCTCTTACTTTGTTCATCAAACGACTGTGGGGAACTGTATCGAACGCCTTGCGGAAGTCAAGAAACACGGCATCTACCTGTGAACCCGTGTCTATGGCCCTGTGAGTCTCGTGGACGAATAGCGCGAGCTGGGTTTCACACGACCGTCTTTTTCGAAACCCATGCTGATTCCTACAGAGTAGATTTCTAGTCTCCAGAAAAGTCATTATACTCGAGCATAATGCGTGTTCCAGAATTCTACAACTGATCCACGTTAGAGATATAGGCCTATAGTTCTGCACATCTGTTCGACGTCCCTTCTTGAAAACGGGGATGACCTGTGCCCTTTTCCAATCCTTTGGAACGCTACGCTCTTCTAGAGACCTACGGTACACCGCTGCAAGAAGGGGGGCAAGTTCCTTCGCGTACTCTGTGTAAAATCGAACTGGTATCCCATCAGGTCCAGCGGCCTTTCCTCTTTTGAGCGATTTTAATTGTTTCTCTATCCCTCTGTCGTCTATTTCGATATCTACCATTTCGTCATCTGTGCGACAATCTAGAGAAGGAACTACAGTGCAGTCTTCCTCTGTGAAACAGCTTTGGAAAAAGACATTTAGTATTTCGGCCTTTACTCTGTCATCCTCTGTTTCAGTACCATTTTGGTCACAGAGTGTCTGGACATTTTGTTTTGATCCACCTACCGCTTTGACATAAGACCAAAATTCCTTAGGATTTTCTGCCAAGTCAGCACATAGAACTTTACTTTCGAATTCATTGAACGCCTCTCGCATAGCCCTCCTCACACTACATTTCGCTTCGCGTAATTTTTGTTTGTCTGCAAGGCTTTGGCTATGTTAATATGCATATTCTGCTAACAGCCATTGGATCTCTACCAACGCGAGCAGCAATGTCGCGATACGATAAACCGCAATCGCGATAGGCTACAATCCGACCTTTATCAAAGTCGGTACGTGATGGTACGCATTTCTCCTCCTTACACGAGGCATCACGACAACGTTTCACCAGGCAACGCCCGTCAACTGCTGTTTGTGTATGAGAAATCTGTTGGAAACTTTCCTCATGTCAGCACGTTGTAGGTGTCGCCACTGGCGCCAACCTTGTGTGAATGCTCTGAAAAGCAAATCATTTGCATATCACAGCATCTTCTTCCTGTTGGTTAAATTTTGCGTCTGTAGCACGCCATCTTCGTGGTGTAGCAATTTTAATGGCCAGTAGTGTACGTTTCTACATAATTTCCGTCAATATTGAGGCACTTTTCATAACGTTGTACCGGGTTTTGAATACCCTCCTCATAGAAGTCTGCCGCCTGACTTGTTAACCACCTCATCACCACTGTTTTGACTTCGTCATCGTCTTGAAGACTCTCACCGCCCAGGTGTTTCTTCAAGTGCAGGAACAGATGGTAGTCACTGCGCGCAAGATCAGGACTGTACGGAGGATGATCTAGAGTTTCCCATCGAAAAGATGTGATGAGATCTTTGTTCTGATTCGCCACATGCGGACGGGCATTGTCTTGCAGCAAAACGATGCCCTTGCTCAACGTCCATGGACTGTTGCTTTGATTCTGGTGTGACGTAGGCCACTCATGTTTCATCGCCCGTAACAATTTGGCTTAAGAAATCATCACCGTCGTTGTGGTACCGCTCAAGGAAAGTCATTGCAGTGTCTAAACATTTGGTTTTGTGCACATCCGTCAACATTTACGGTAACCCAACGTGCGCACAATTTTCGGTAATTCAAGTGCTCGATCACAATGCCATACAAAACACTACGAGAAACATTAGGAAAGTCATCCCGCAAGGAGGAAATAGTAAAGCGTCTGTTTTCTCTCACCTTATTGTCCACTTCCTGCACCAAAATTTCATTAACGACCGAAGGACGCCCACTCCGTTGTTCACCATGCACATTTGTGCGGCCATCTTTAAGTGCTCTCACCCGCTTTCTTACCATTCCATCACTCATAATGTTTTCTCCGTAAACTGCACACATCTCACGATGAATATCGATCGCTTTTAGGCCTTAAGCACTAAGAAATCTTATAACAGCCCGTACTTCAGTCGGCGGGACTCAAGATTATCGGAGGTATCTTAAACACTCAGTACAAAACATAAACAAAGAAGAATCAGACAGTGATGGCGTCAGTGCGTAGATTAAGGTACAGGCTTTCATGTAGAAATAAAATTATTGAGATATCTTAGCACGTCTTTTTTTTTAATTTCAAAACGATACTTATTTAAAAAACACGCCTCGTACATGCAGGGCTTGGCCAGAAGTATGCGTTACAGATATGGGATCTCCAAATGACTAAGCGTTTAGAGAAAACAGCATTTTAGGAGCGGGTCAGACGAGTCGTGAGCCTTATATGTGAGAATAGATTCCTGATGGCGGTTGGCGCAGCGGAAAGTGTACAAAACGGTAATACGAGGGTCCTGGGATTGAGTTACTAGGTGGAAATTTTTTTATTTTTTATTTTTATTTTTTTATTTTTATTTTTTTATTTTCAATTTCCTCGTTTCTTACACTGAAAATCGAAGTATGAAGATATTTCCAGAATGATATTTTCACTCTGCAGCGGAGTGTGCGCTGATATGAAACTTCCTGGTAGATTAAAACTGTGTGCAGGACTGAGACTCGAACTCGGGACCTTTGCCTTTCGCGGGCAAGTGCTTTACCAACAGAGCTACCCAAGCACGACTCACGACCCGTCCTCACAGCTTTAATTCCGCTAGTACCAGTTTTATGAAGATATTAACCCACTCCTATACAGAGCAGTGTGCCATAAGCGTTTCTGGATAAATTATTGGCAACAGTCTCTCTCTGCCTACAAGAGAGTACTGCCTCTTCTTGACGGAAAGTTCAATAAACCGTGGACGACAACACGGAAAAATATAGGAATGTCGTTGATTCGTCGTCAAAACCTAGCAAACGTACAACAGCATCACACAAAAAATTTTTGACTGGTGTATTGAACCCTTACGTACAGGACAACAAATTCCTTCTGTTAAATAACTCGTGGGGAAAAAAAAAATCCGAAATTATAAGACGAGGTTTTTCAAGATGAAGGATTTCCATCGTGCAGTATTAAAGTTTTCCCCCAAAGGCACTCCGCTAGTGCAGCCCTGCGATGTCTGTTTTTATTGTCAGCTAAAGAATTTCATCAAAAGGCTTCAAAACTGCTCTCTTCTCATCGAAAGAGAAAATGAATTTACATCACGCGAAGACTGCGTCAAACAACGCTCTGTTGTACACTGAGTAGACAGAAGTCACGAGATACACTACTGGACTTTAAAATTGCTACACCAAGAAGAAATACAGATGATAAACGGGTATTCATTGGACAAATATATTATACTAGAATTGACATGTGATTACATTTTCACGCAATTTGGGTGCATAGATCCTGAGAAATCAGTACCCAGAGGAACTACCTCTGGCCGTAATAACGGCCTTGATACGCCTGGGCATTTCCAACGAGAGCTTGGATGGCGTATACAGGTACAGCTGCCCATGCAGCTTCAACACGATACCACAGTACATCAAGAGTAGTGACTGGCGTATTGTGACGAGCCAGTTGCTCGGCCACCATTGACCAGATGTTTTCAATTGGTGAGAAATCTGGAGAATGTGCTGGCCAGGGCAGCAGTCGACATTTTCTGTCTCCAGAAAGGCCCGTACAGGACATGCAACATGCGGTCGTGCATTATCCTGCTGAAATGTAGGGTTTCACAGGGATCCAATGAAGGGTGGAGCCACACATGTGAAATGTAACGTCCACTGTTCAAAGTGCCGTCAATGCGAACAAGAGGTGACCGAGGCGTGTAACCAATGGCACCCCATACCATCACTCCGGGTGATACGCCAGTATGGCGATAACGAATACACGCTTCCAATGTGCGTTCACCGCGATGTAGCCAAACACGGATGCGACCATCATAATGCTGTAAACAGGACCTGGCTTCATCGGAAAAAATGACGTTTTGCCATCCGTCCACCCAGGTTCGTCGTTACACCATTGCAGGCGCCCCTGACTGTGATGCAGCGCCAAGGGTAACCGCAGCCATGGTCTCCGAGCTGATAGTCCATGCTGTTGCAAACGTCGTCGAACTGTTCGTGCAGATGGTTGTTGCCCTGCAAACGTTCGCATCTGTTGACTCAGAGATCGAGACGTGGCAGCACGATCCGTTACAGCCATGCGGATAAGATGCCTGTCATCTCGACTACTAGTGATACGAGTCCGTTGGGATCCAGCACGGCGTTCCGTATTACCCTCCTGAACCCACCGATTCCATATTCTGCTAACAGCCATTGGATCTCGACCAACGCGAGCAGCAATGTCGCGATACGATAAGCCGCAATCGCGATAGGCTACAATCCGACCTTTATCAAAGTCGGAAACGTGATGGTACACATTTCTCCTCGTTACACGAGGCATCACAACAACGCTTCACCAGGCAACGCCCGTCAACTGTTGTTTGTGTATGAGAAATCGGTTGGTTCAAATGGTTCAAATGGCTCTGGGCACTATGGGACTTAACTGCTGTGGTCATTAGTCCCCTAGAACTTAGAACTACTTAAACCTAACTAACCTAAGGGCATCACACACATCCATGCCCGAGGCAGGATTCAAACCTGCGACCGTAGCGGTCACGCGGTTCCAGACTGTAGCGCCTAGAACCGCAAGGCCTCTCCGGCCGGCAGAAATCGGTTGGAAACTTTCCTCATGTCAGCACGTTGTAGGTATCGCCACCGGCGCCAACCTTGTGTGAATGCTCTGAAAGGCTAATAATTTGCATATCACAGCATATTCTTCCTGTCAGTTAAATTTTGCGTCTCTAGTACGTCATCTTCGTGGTGTAACGATTTTAATGGCCAGTAGTGTACATCGCAATATCGTGTCCGATCTCCTTTTGCCTGCAGTGGTACAGCAACTCGATGTGGCATTGACTCAACATGTCGCTGCAGGTCCCCTGCACAAATATTGAACCATGTTGCCTCTATAGACACCCATAGCTGCGAAAGTGTTGCCGGTGCAGGATATTTTACACCAACTGAGCTACCGATTATATGCCATAAATGTTCGATGAAATTCATTTCGGGTGATCTAGGTGGCCAAATCATTCACTCGAATTGTCCTAAATCTCCTTCATACCAATCGCGAAAATTTGTGGCCCGGTCACATGGCGCATTGGCATAAATAAAAATTCCATCCTTGTTTAGGAACATGAAGTCCATGAATGGCCTGCAGATGGTCTCCAAGTAGCTCAACATAACCAAGATCCAGTCCATTCCACGTAAATACAGCCCACACCATTATGTGGGGCTTGCGCCACACTCGAACCCTACCATCAGCTCTTACCAACTGAAATAGGGACTCAACTGACCAGGCCGCGGTTTCCCAGTCGTGTAGGGTCCAATCGATATGGTCACGAAGCCAGGACAAGCGCTACGGGCTGTTTCGCGTTGTCAGCAAAGGCACTCGCGTCAGACGTCTGCTGCCATAGCCCACTAACGTGAAATTCGCCGTGCTGTCCTAACGGATACGTTCGTCGTACGTCCCACATTAATTTCCGCGGTTATTTCACGCAGTGTTGCTTGTCTATTAGCACTGACAGCTCTACCCCAACCCCGCTGCTCTCGGTCGTTAAGTGGAGGCTGTTGGCCACCGCGCTGTCCGTGATGAGAGGTAATGCCTGAAATGTGGTATTCCCTACACACTCGCGACACTGTGAATTCCCTAACGATTTCCGAAACAGAATATCCCATACGTCTAGCTCCAGCTACAAATCCGCGTTCAAAATCTGTTAATTCCCGCCGACCGAAGTGGCCGCGCGGTTCTAGGCGCTGCAGTCTGGAACCGCGAGACCGCTACTGTCGCAGGTTCGAATCCTGCCTCGGGCATGGATGTGTGTGATGTCCTTAGGTTAGTTAGGTTTAACTAGTTCTAAGATCTAGGGGACTAATGACCTCAGAAGTTGAGTCCCATAGTGCTCAGAGCCATTTGAACCATTTTTGTTATTTCCCGTCCTGCTTATCCAGACATACCTTTTCACACGAATCACCTGAGTAGAAATGACAGCTCCACCAATGCCCTGCCCTTTCATATCTTGTGTACGCGATACTACCGCCATCTGCATATTTGCATATCGCTGTGCCACGACTTTTGTCAGCTCAGTGTAGATTACCACCTATCCTCGCAAATATTTCGCAAAATGCTGCGCTACTCTCGGATTGTTACCAAACTGTTCGATGACAGCGAACCTTTTATGAATGTAAAACAAGTTTGTTTTTCTAGAGAAGCTTAAGAATAGTGTAATTGTAAAAATGCGGCGTTTATAACGTGTGCATGTCGAAAAAATTACTGCTTCAAATGGTTCAAATGGCTCTAAGAACTATGGGACGTAACATCTGGATACCGAGCGAGGTGGCGCAGTGGTTAGCACACTGGACTCGCATTCGGGAGGACGACGGTTCAATCCCGTCTCCGGCCATCCTGATTTAGGTTTTCCGTGATTTCCCTAAATCGTTTCAGGCAAATGCCGGGATGGTTCCTTTGAAAGGGCACGGCCGATTTCCTTCCCAATCCTTCCCTAACCAGAGCTTGCGCTCCATCTCTAATGACCTCGTTGTCGACGGGACGTTAAACACTAACCACCACCACCACGTAACATCTGAAGTCATCAGTCCCCTAGACTTAGAACTACTTAAACCCAACTAACCTAAGGGAACCACACACATCCATGCCCGAGGCACGATTCGAACCTGCGACCGTAGCACCAGCGCGGTTCCGGACTGAAGCGCCTAGAACCGCTAGGTCACAGCGGCCGGCCAATTACTGCTTCTCTCGTTTATCACCATGAATACCACCCCAGCACGTATAAATCATCAACCGCAAACTAAAAGATTTATCTAATTATGTATACGAAGTTCTCGTGTACGACTTACAATTTCTTCCTAGAAATTTATTTCGAATCCCAAATTTTGTTTCAATTTTTCATTTTTAGACCTTTTATAAAAATATTAATAAATGCAATATATTAAACATTAAATCCGTTTCTTTTCAGTGTAAGTAACCTTGTTGCTGTATCCGGATCCCCCTCCAACTACTGCCAGGTCTGGGTGTTACTACTGAAATTCGCAGTGTTACAGAGGGTGGCCAGATGCCCTTCCTGTCGCCACCCCGAACTCCCTGGGACGGAATAAGTGTAACCTAGCTGTCTGCGTCTAGTGTAAGTCATGGAATAGCGCGAACGTCTTCAAATGTGAGTTGTGTAACTGAGGCGGAACGTGGGGACTATCCCGGTATTCACCAAGTGGGATGTGGAAAACCGCCTAAAAACCACATCCAGGCTGGCCGGCATACCGGCCATTGTGGTTAATCCGCCGAGCGGATTCGAACCGGGGTCGGCGCGCCTACCCGAGTCCAGGAAGCAGCGTATTAGCGCTCTCGGCTATCCTGGCGGGTAGTGTAAGTAACGTATGAATTGAAACTAGAGAATGTTACTGCGTAGGGCCTCGACCCCACGGCCCTCTGATTACTATTATGTCCTCTTCAAAAATGGCTCTGAGCACTATGAAACTTTACATCTGTGCTCGTCAGTCCCCTAGAACTTAGAACTACTTAAACCTAACTAACCTAAGGACATCACACACATCCATGCCCGAGGCAGGATTCGAACCTGCGACCGTATCGGTCACGCGGTTCCAGACTGAAGCGCCTAGAACCGCACGGCCACACCGGCCGGCTATGTCCTCTTCGTACTGTGCTAACCGCTCACTGGAACGTTCGCTAACAGAATTAATTCAGAACTCGTCTGAAGCGTGCGGATAATGCTTGGCCATCTGGAGCTTCGCCTTGCATCTTCTGGCCAACGAAATCAGTGACGGCGAGTAGGCGCGGTCCCAGCGCTCGCGTCCTGGAAGTTGCGAGCCGAAAAATTCTAGAATAAATGACAAGTGAGTCGTAAGCGATGTGCAAATAGTCCCAGTCGTATCCAAATCGAAATGTACGTTTACAGCAAGGTAAACAACACAGTATTACAACGACGTGTAATAGTGCTTCTGTACAGTATGCGAACTGCTTTGCCAGCCAAAGTGCTCACTTATTTAATGGGGCCGAATACGCAAAGGGCTTGTGCACGTGAATGGCATCTCTGCTGTCACGCTGTCCCCTGTGGAGGCGACTAATCGACTAATCGTCGTTGCTCGCTGGTGGGCCACTCTCGTCGCTGCTTTGGGGAGATGCAGTACATATTTTGGAAAGCCGTATGTCAGCGCAGTGCAGCGTGACTTACCTGTCCTGGGACTCGGGTGCGTGCTGCGGGCTATTCTCCGGGGCGGAGTCGGTGCTAGAAGAGGAGGAGGAGCTGGCGCTGGGTCGGTGCCCCAGGCTCTGCAGCCGCCGCCCCACCGCGCTCGTGCTGTACCTGCGGTCCCCAAGGTTCCACATTAGCTCCAGTACTACTCACATTTCACTGCCGCCTTTTGTATAAAGACGGGTATACTGCCCTCGAGAGACACACAAACAGTTACATCACTAAGATTATTTACATCCCATGAGAAAAAAGTGAACCATCCAGAAGGCACGGTCAGATGTCAATGTACACAACGTCGTCGGGTATGTAAATGATTAAATGCTAAGGTATCTGTGAGAATGGCCGCCAGAGTGCATTAGTATTCTGTGGTCCAGGCAGGGTATACAGAGTGTTACAAAAAGGTACGGCCAAGCTTTCAGGAAACATTCCTCACACACAAAGAAAGAAAATATGTTATGTGGACATGTGTCGGGAAACGCTTACTTTCCATGTTAGAGCTCATTTTATTACTTCTCTTCAAATCACATTAATCATGGAATGGAAACACACAGCAACAGAACGTACCAGCGTGACTTCAAACACTTTGTTACAGGAAATGTTCAAATTGTCCTCCGTTAGCGAGAATACATGCATCCATCCTCCGTCGCATGGAATCCCTGATGCGCTGATGCAGCCCTGGAGAATGGCGTATTGTATCACAGCCGTCCACCATACGAACACCAAGAGTCTCTACATTTGGTACCGGGATTGCGTAGACAAGAGCTTTCAAATGCCCCAATAAATGAAAGTCAAGAGGGTTGAGGTCAGGAGAGCGTGGAGGCCGTGGAATTGGTCCGCCTCTACCAATCCATCGGTCACCGAATCTGTTGTTGAGAAGCGTACGAACACTTCGACTGAAATGTGCAGGAGCTCCATCGTGCATGAACCACATGCTGTGTCGTACTTGTAAAGGCACAAGTTCTAGCAGCACAGGTAGAGAATCCCGTACGAAATCATAATAACGTGCTCCATTGAGCGGAGGTGGAAGAACATGGGGCCTAATCAAGACATCACCAACAATGCCTGCCCAAACGTTCACAGAAAATCTGTGTTGATGACGTGATTGCACAGTTGCGTGCGGATTCTCGTCAGCCCACACATGTTGATTGTGAATATTTACAATTTGATCACGTTGGAATGAAGCCTCATCCGTAAAGAGAACATTTGCACTGAAATGAGGATTGACATATTGTTGGATGAACCATTCGCAGAAGTGTACCCGTGGAGGTCAATCAGCTGCTGATAGTGCCTGCACACGCTGTACATGGTACGGAAACAAGTGGTTCTCCCATAGCACTCTCCATACAATGAGCTCTAACATGGAAATTTAGCGTTTCCGGACACATGTCCACATAACATCTTTTGTTCATTTGTGTGTGAGGAATGTTTCCTGAAAGTTTGGCCGTACCTTTTTGTAACATCCTGTATAAGGCGCGTGGACAGCGTCACATGTCGAGTGGTCACGAAGGTGGTGTCTACTCGTGTCAGACAGCGTTATCGGAACTTGACAACGTCTCGATGTCGGTCTCAATGTGGGTTGGGTTGTTTGGAGGAGAAGCCCAGACAGCGAGGTCATCGGTGTCATCGGATTAGGGAAGGACGGGGAAGGAAGTCGGCCGTGACCCTTCAAAGGAAGCATCCCGGCACATGCCTGGAGCGATTTAGGGAAATCACGGAAAACCTAAATCAGGATGGCCGGACGCAGGATTGAACCGTCGTCCCCCCTAATGAGAGTCCAGTGGTTCTCAATGTGGCCGATTGGTCAAGTTGTGCAGTATCCAGGTTTCTGGGGTATTTGGACACGAAAACGGCTCAATATAGGACTGCATGGTAACGTGAGGACTAGCCTACTTACCGTCACGGTTGCAGACAACAGCGTGTAACCACCACGAGGGAGCCGGTCGGTGTGGCCTAGCGGTTCTAGGCGCTTCAGTCTCGAACCGCGCGACCGCTACGGTCGCAGGTTCGAATCCTGCCTCGGGCATGGATGTGTGTGATGTCTTTAGGTTAGTTAGGTTTAAGTAGTTCTAAGTTCTAGGGGACTGATGGCCTCAGATGTTAAGTCCCATTGTGCTCAGAGCCATTTGAACCATTTTTGAACCACGAGGGAGGGGCGCCGTTTTGTGCACTCAGGACATTGCTACCCCATCACATCTGCGCTCACCATCTAAAAACGAGTAATGGACTCCCTACGACATTCTGTGTCGAACCGCACTATCGGTCGGAGACTGACTGTAGCCCGACTGGGGAACTATCGTTCTCTCTGAAGGCTGCCTTTATCGCTACGACACGGACAGTTGCATCTGGAGTGCTGTCGAGATCAGTAAGCGTGGACTGCTGACGAACGGCACCTGCGAGTACGGCACCGACCTAGAGGGAGATCCCATTCTGTCAATGGTTTCGAGAGTCCGCCCCAGTAGCTGAGTGGTCAGCGTGACAGACTGTCAATCCTAAGGGCCCGGGTTCGATTCCCGGCTGGGTCGGAGATTTTCTCCGCTCAGGGACTGGGTGTTGTGTTGTCCTAATCATCATCATTTCATCCCCATCGACGCGCAGGTCGCCGAAGTGGCGTCAAATCGAAAGACCTGCACCAGGCGAACGGTCTACCCGACGGGAGGCCCTAGCCACACGACATTTCCAATGGTTTCGAGAGACATAGCGGTCTTACACCTGGCAACGAGATGCGTCATGCGTCAGGTGTGGCACAGGTAGTAGTGACTGTTGTCACTGACGGCACAATGGTAAGTCGCGGTCATACTGTATGTTGTCCTGTTTGTCTCATGCAACTGTATCCTTGTCCCATTATTTTGAGAGGACTGCGCTCGTCCACACCTGGCACTTGTCTCTGTGAGCTGTGTGGCCAGCAAGATCCCAAAATCTGTCCCGAATAAAGCCCGTGTGACACCAGCTCAGATGTCAACTCTGTCCCTTTGCCAGTATCCGGGATATCGAGGACCAGTTGCAACATTACTCAGGAGATGGTACAACGGCTTTATGACACCATTTCCAACCGAATCGGTGAATGCAGTCATGTCAGAAAGGGCTCAAAGTCATAGTCAGAAGTTCTTTGTAAATTTGACTCTATTTTGTAATCACTGAAATAACGACGCATAACCTCTCAACCCGCGTAGTTATTGCGTTTTTTCCTTCCCTTTTTCCTTCGCTTTTTTGTCAGACAGTGCAGTCAGTCACAGCTGTGAAGTATGACGGATCTTCGTGCCAGGTTCCCGATGTTAGAGGCCACTTTCAGTACCAGTACTATGGAAAACAAAAAAAATTGAAAATGTATACAAAGATTCAACCCCTCCCATCCTCTGGGCACGTGGCAAGGCTTATGCCGAGGTCATTCGGAAAGGGCTATTGTTCTCGTATTCTCAGGTCAAATCACTTTCCCTCTTCCCAAGCGCCTGCAGGAATCGAGCTCCCCTCTTTTTTTTGTGTTTTTTTTTCTTTTTTTTTTACTATCCCAGTGATGTGTTGTGTGTTAAGGCACTATTGTTCTAGTACGCCGAAGTCACTGGACGCTGTCTTCTTCCCCACCCCCCTTTTTACTATCCCAGTTGTGTGTGTTTCGTCATTAATTTGTACTCTGTGGTGAAAGGAATATGCTTGTTTTGGGAGGTATTTCCTATAAACAACAATAACAAATGAATGGTTCAAATGGCTCTGAGCACTATGGGACTTAACTGCTGAGGTCATCAGTCCCATAGAACTTAGAGCTACTTAAACCTAACTAACCTAAGGACATCACACACATTCTTGCCATAGGCAGGATTCGAACCTGCGACCGTAGTAACAAATGAATATCAGGTTGATTATTAACAATAATATCCACCTCTCCAGCTCATTTTATTTTGTTCCTGTATTCCCACTGTCCACGATTCGCTACCATACAGGACCAAGTACAATCTCTTCACCCCCACCTCCATCTTAATATAAATACAACTGCGCAAGCATTTTCATACACACTTTCTTTACTATAGTGAAAGAATCACCATTTTTACTATCCGGACTGTGTAAGTTTCGACATTCATTTGCGCTGTCTAGTGAAAAGTGTTCTGGGAGGTATATCTCATAAATAATAACAAATGAATATCAGGTTTATTAATAATAATAATAATATTGACCCCTCCCCTCTTCTTCACCATTCGAGTTGTGTACACTGTCGTCAGATGGAACATCGGCAGCAGAGCTGTTATGTTTAGAAAATGGAGGCAAATGTCACCATAATTACTGAGACAGAGCACTTTGGCACTATGTAGTGCAGTGTAGTGCAGTTCCCGGGGAGATTAAAGTCTGTTGGCGGGAGGATGTCTGCAGGCTGATAAAACAATAATACACGTTTGGCAATGGTATCTTTCTCGGTCACTAAAATCGGTATGTCTTCTAGAAAAAGAAATGTTCGCCGGCCGAAGTGGCCGTGCGGTTAAAGGCGCTGCAGTCTGGAACCGCAAGACCGCTACGGTCGCAGGTTCGAATCCTGCCTCGGGCATGGATGTTTGTGATGTCCTTAGGTTAGTTAGGTTTAACTAGTTCTAAGTTCTAGGGGACTAATGACCTCAGCAGTTGAGTCCCATAGTGCTCAGAGCCATTTGAACCAAAAAGAAATGTTCTCAACTGACTAGTGCCGCCAGCAAAGCCCTGCCGCACAATAAAGTACTTGAAAATCGAAACCATTTCCCGTTACGTAAATAAACAAACAGCACAGTCTGATATGGTAAGAAATCTGTGTTTAACAATTTCCCCAATGCAATAAGTACATACTTACTATATTATCCCTGCTTATTTAGTGTGTGACGATACGGTGGCGAATCACAGAAACATTAGCCGTCACTCAACAACGGGCGACCCCACCCAGACGACGGCCAGACTACTGCCACTGCCACTACAGCACCGCTCGCTCTGTCTATTGCTGCCGTAACACGCCCGCGGCATATCACGCAAGCAATCAGTCGCGCTCTAAACACTCTCCCTGCCACAACAGAGGACAGGAATTTGGTAGAGATAATGTACATTATTAAAACGCAGTCCTCTGGTGCCCACACACGACCTGTCGGCAAGGTGGCTCGAGAGAAAATGTTGTCACAGCCTCCAGCCACTCCTCTCCCCTGGGAAAGAGACCGAAACGCAGGGCCGGCATTGGGACAACGTATGCCGAGGTCAGTGGCCAATAAGACGCCGGCTGTATGCTGCCATCGTCTACCTCGCATCGCGCCACCGGGATCGCCGGGCTACGTGCGAGAGACGTTCGATCGGCTGGCCAACGCCCTGTCGCGACCTACCCCAATGGAGAATACGATGCTGTCGGCTAGCTCGTGAGTCCGTAGCACTCTGTCGACTCAGCAGAGCGCAGCGTGTGATTTCCGAGATGTCGAGGATGGAGTGACGCCGCTGCGTGGGCAGAGAGAGCATTTACTCCACGAAAGAAGTTAGCTACAAAACGCCTCTGGAAGGTGTACTGCTACACAAACCAACTTGTGTGTATCATTATTCAAAATAGTTCAAATGGCTCTGAGCACTATGGGACTTAACATCTGAGGTCATCAGTCCCCTAGAACTTAGAACTACTTAAACCTAACTAACCTAAGGACATCACGAACATCTACGCCCGAGGCAGGATTCGAACTTGCGACCGTAGCGGTCGCGCGGTTCCAGACTGTAGCGCCTACAACCGCTCGGCCACTCCGGCCGGCTGTATCATTATTACATCAGTACTACAGTAGTGCTATATTTGTATATGTTTCGTACTCGAAAGGATGTTATTATCGCCCATTCCCCGAAGTTTTTACGATATCTATTTTCTCACGTGGTATTACAGTGGCGATGACTTTAATGCGTAAGTGCGAAACTGATTCCCACCTAGTTACTAGTAGCGAAATCTGCATCTGTATACTCAACCTAATCAAAAATATCGGGACACTTTCACAGCACTATTCTGGCCACGAAAACTGACAACGGTCGGGAGAGCGGTGTGCTGACCACACGCATCCAGTGACGCCTGTAGGCTCAGGATGACACTACAGTCTGTCAGTACCATTGGGCCTTCCGAGACCTGTTCGGACGGAGTTTATTTCCACAGCACCATGCTGGCTGCGAACACCATGAAGTGGCTGGCTGCACTCTCGCCGGCGGATCTCTAAAAACAACAATCGTCTAACACCACACTGGGCTCCAGATGATGCAAGGCGAAAGACCGTGCGTGGGAGTGATACATTGATATTAACGAGCCATCATTCTGCCTTACTGTCCCTTGAGAGATTCTTCTGTATAAAGGAATCTGACTGATCTAAGCAATAAGTCAAACAAAAAAGTAAGAAATGAAAATGGTAATTTCCTTTACAAATAAGCTGTCTCGACGTTGCACATTATATGTCGTAAAAAGTTATATCTTTTGTCAAGCTCCGCGAAAATCGGCATCATTTCCCGAAACGAATCATGCAGGCAATAAATAGTTCCAGTTTAGACCCGTACGGGCAGGTATGCGTAGGTATTCTACGGCAGTTTAATGGCAATAGTGTAGTGAGGACTGCGAACACACAGCTGTTTGTTTTTATTGTTAGAGCAGTACGAACTCTGATATAAACAGTGAAAAGCGGCACGTATTACCGTCAGGTTACATCGACATGTACGGAAATGTTTCATGAACTCGAATGAGAATCTGTGGAGGGAAGACGACGTTCTTTTCGTGAAGCATTCTTGACGAAATTAAGAAAACAGGCATTCACTACTGGTGGCACAATGACACTACTGCCGCCAAAGTTTCTTGAAGACAATATAAGAGAAATTAGTGCTAGTATGGACACATATAGGCAGTCGTTTATCCCTCACTCTATTTGCGAGCGGAACAAGAAAAGGAACGACTAGTAGCTGTACAAGGTACCCTCCACCAACCACTGCACGACGGATCGCGGAATGTAGTTGTGCTCTATAACTCAGGAGTCGTAGCTGGAACTGAGGCCATGATCAAGAGAAAGTTATAGGTGATCACTTGCCTGCCACGACCAGCCACAAGTAGGGTACTCACGTTACCGCCCTCGACCAGACAATCTCAGCCGGCCGCTGTGACCGAGCGGTTCTAGGCGCTTCAGTCCGGAACCGCGCTGCTGCTACGGTCGCAGGTTCGAATCCTGCCTCGGGCTTGGATGAGTGTGATGTCCTTAGGTTGGTTAGGTTTAAGTAGTTCTAAGTTCTAGGGGACTGATGACCTCAGATGTTGAGTCCCATAGCGCTCAGAGCCATTTGAATCACACAATCTCAGCGGCTCCCATCTGCCATACAGCTACATGCTTAGCAGAGTGCAGTTAGCACCGCATGAGATTTCTACGATGTGTTGGTGCTCTGGAAGTATTACGGCAATAGGCGTTGATCGTGCATGTAGTCCCAGTATGTCGGTATTGACTACACGGATTAACAGATCTAAGGAGATCACGAACAGCATTATCCCTGATGCTGTTATCGCCGAACTATACGCTTAACAGCAAATCGATGAACCACATCTTCGTGCTCAAAACTCTAATCACGTTTTGCAGTGGGCTAGAGACGGGTGCTGCGAAAAGTTTGATATTTTCAGTCTCGATATTGTAGTATCGTGGCCTAACGGTATTGCCGGAGCCGCCACCTCCAAGATTCCCGCAGGTGGGGCGAGCGGCGCTTTGAACATCGGCACCAATGAAGACCGCCGGGACGGCGGGCACCCGTGCACCAGTCTTCTAGTTCGAGATCGGTTCCAGTTCGAGATTACTACTAGCTGATACTTGGTGTCGAGAATTACACACGGCTTCTGATACCTCTACCGGCAAACACTCAGTGTAATTAGCCGCACGTCCGTGTCGGACCTGTGCGTATAGCTAGGCGCGTCTGCTATAAGTTGTCAACAGTGTAGCATTCCTTCATCCACAAGTTGAGTACAATATATTTGTTTAAAGTTCCTTTGTGTCAGCTAATGTTCTGCTTGTCTGTCCAGATTCCTACGGCGACAGATCCTTTGGCCGCGTGCCACCATTTATCATAAACAGCGAGAACGTAACATTTGTATCTTCACAACATAACGGTTACCAATCCGCATTGTAACATTTGACGAGGAACTTTGTCGAATCCACGACACCAGATCGCTTTATTTTCTTTGTCGCCTACCCTTTATTCGTTTCTGGACATGTTTGTTTGCGCTTTTACCATTTTTGCTTGTGGATATTTCTGTTTCAGATCCGTGCTTGCCATTTTTGTTCAGTTTACTTGTTTGTCCTGCGACACATTGATTTTTAGATTTAGTATTTTTTGTTTCGCTACGGCTACCCTACCGCCCCAAGCCCCACGTATGACTGCCTCGCACTTAGTGCCGCCAAAATTGCGAGCGCCTATGGTACCGACGATCGATCTCATACAGCTTCTTCAGTTAAGACGCAACAAATGATGCACCTTACTGAGATGGTGGGCTCCATTCAAATGCAGATGGAAGATAATGAGACTAACAATCAAGTCAAAACAAATTGCAAAACGATTTAGAAAAGATATCTGAATTGTGCGAAAAGTGGCAGTTGAGCCTAAATAACGAAAAGTGTGAGGTCATCCACATGAGTGCTAAAAGGAACTCCATAAACTTAGGTTACACGATAAATCATTCTAATCTAAAAGCCGTAAATTCAACTAAATACCTAGGTATTACAATTACGAACAACTTAAATTGGAAAGAACACATAGAAAATGTTGTGGGAAGGCTAACCAAAGGCTGCGTTTTATTGGCACGACACTTAGAAAATGTAACAGACCTACTAAGGAGACTGCCTACACTACGCTTGTCCGTCCTCTTTTAGAATGACTGCTGCGTGGTGTGGGATCCTTACCAGGTAGGACTGACGGAGTACATCGAAAAAGTTCAAAGAAAGGCAGCACTTTTTGTATTATCGCGAAATATGGGAGAGAGTGTCACAGAAATGATACAGGATTTGGGCTGGAAATCATTAAAAGAAAGGCGTTTTTCGTTGCGATGGAATCTTCTCAAGAAATTCCAATCACCAACTTTCTCCTCCGAATGCGAAAATATTTTGTTGCCACCGACCTACATAGGGCGGAACGATCACCACGATAAAATAAGGGAAATCAGAGCTCGTACGGAAAGATATAGGTGTTCATTCTTTGAGAATTGTGAAGGTGGTTCGATGAACCCTCTGCCAGGCACTTAAATGTGATTTGCTGAGTATCGATGTAGATGTAGATGTAACTGCCACCAACTACGGCAGCACCACAACTTACGAGGGTCGTTCAATAAGTACATTCTTTTAAAAAGCCATTAACACACGTAGACAAACGTCCTTGTTGGTGCTTCATATCTGATGTTTGTTCTGTAATGTTACTGAATTAAAGTCAGTGGTAGGGAAGCTGGTGCACTACATCCACTTTACTCCGAATGCAGCTCATGTTGCGACACCGTTGTCCCACCTTCGCCGCACGAATGTACGTTTTGTGTTGTCCGAGGAATGTGACGTTGGTTTTCGGCGCTTCAAAGACGCTTCGCTCAGTGATCATTGCCTACGTCATTTTGACCCTTCCAAACTTGTGGTGTTGGCCGTGGATGCTTCTTATTACGGAGCTGGTGTTGTATTCTCGCTCAAGATTCATTCTGCTGACAGACTGACACCCTTCGCCTCTAAATTGCTTAACAAAGCTCGGAGCAATTATTCGCAAATGGAGGAGAAGGCTCTTGCGATCATCTATGCAGTGACTAAATTTCATCAGTATTTGTACAGAAGAAAGTTCTACTTGGTCACTGACCGCAAGCTTTTGCAGTCGCTTTTAACCCGGCCGAGCCTATTCCGAATCGCACTGCGCAGAAATTGCACCGTTGGCCTCTCATTTTATCGCACTACCAATAAGAGGTAATGCACAGGTCCACATCCAAGCAAGCCAATGCAGACACGATTTCGCGTATTCCCTCGGGACCGTATGCGGGCTTCGACGCATCAGAAGCATCTCGGAGCCACGTGGATGCACAGAACTCACATGTGCTTGACCAGTTTCCATTAGATCACCGCAAGATCACACAGGTCACGGCAGCTGATCCGGACTTGCAGATTCTGTTGCACTATGTCCGCACTGTGAAACAAATTGTTAGCCGACGCTTCACCGATACTTTGCAAGTCGGCATGACTTTTCTGTGCTACGGGGTATCCTGTTCCCACGCACCGAATCTGAGCAATCGCGTGTGGTGATTCCGAAGGTTATGTTCTTGGCTCGCTTCATAAAGGTCACTGGGGTGTGGTCCGCACCAACCAATTAGCACACGGTTTCTCATCGACTTGCAAATACAGCAGATGAGTTCTCCGTGCCACACTTGAGCGAAACGCCAGGCAGCTCCTCAGCGGTTCTTTGATTGGTAGAAGCCCGAAGCCCCTTGGCAGCGCTTGCATTTTGGTTTTACTGGGCCCTGCTGGAACACTCGTTGGCTGATTGTCGTCGACGCAAATAGCAGGTTTCGTTTAGTGATTCCCATGCACTATAAGACGGTACATTGCACCCTTCAAATCTTGCAGTCCGTATTTTGCCTCGAGGATCTGCCAGTGTTGTTTGTGATTGACAATAGACCTCAGAATGTGTCTGCAGAATTCGAGGACGTCTGTGCAATCGATGAGATTCGTCACATCACCAGCCTGCCTTTTCATCATCTACAGTCCAAAGGAGAAGCGGAATGCTTCGCTCGCACTTTTAGGCGGCAGATGGATAAACTCTGCACCCACGACGGGCGGGAGCGAGCTTTGCTGCTCTTCTCGTCCTGCCGCTCCCGCCTCGCATCGGCGCATCACTACCAGAGTTACTTCACGGACGGCGCCACCACAACTTGCCCCAGTTGCTGCACCCACCGCTGTGGTCGACGCTTACTCCGCCCGCTCCGGCAAGGTATCATATTAATGATCCAAGCTTTTTCGGATCATACAGCGGTCGAAAGCGCTGGTAACGCGGCATCGTCGCAAAGCTACTTGGCAACTGCATGTTTTTGATACAGGGTCCAGGCGGAGGTGCTCTGAGCACTATGGGACTTAACTACTGTGGTCATCAGTCCCCTAGAACTTAGAACTACTTAAACCTAACTAACCTAAGGACATCACACACATCCATGCCCGAGGCAGGATTCGAACCTGCGACCGTAGCAGTTGCGCGGTTCCGGACTGTGCGCCTAGAACCGCTAGACCACCGCGGCCGGCGTCCAGGCGGAGCCGGCCGCTGTGGCAGAGTGGTTCTAGGCGCTTCAGTCCGGAACCGCGCGACCGCTACGGTCGCTGGTTCGAATCCTGCCTCGGGCATGGATGTGTGTGATGTCCTTAGGTTAGTTTGGTTTAAGTAGTTCTAAGTTCTAGGGGACTGATGACCTCAGATCTTAAGTCCCATAGTGCTCAGAGCCATTTGAACCATTTGGTCGAGGCGGATTGTAGCGACGCCACCTGAATCAACTTCGCACCTGTAAATTGCGTGATCCTGCCACTGATTCTTTGTTCCCAGACTCGTTGCCTGCCCAGATGATGCAGCCTGCATCCTCTCCATCTACCTGGGGGTCTTGTGCATCGCCAGGAACTGGCACTGAACCGACAGACCTGGGCCTGACGCCTCGTACGGCGCCATGCGGACAGCAGACATCCACAGGCGTTGGTCGCCTCCTCTCTGTGGCTGGTCATTGAGACGCCGTAGCGGTTCGGCCACCAGAAGACCTCGCACCGTCGCAGCCTGTAGCGGTATACCTTCCGCCTCGCTTCTCGGCTGGCGTTCTAGGACGGTCTCGAGGCGACTGCCAGGTCGCGGGCAGGATCTCGGAACCAGCCGCAGCTTCGGCTCCTGTCTTCTCCCCCCGCAATGTCGTTGCAGCAGCTGTCACTAAACGGCGATGGTCAAGAGGTTCAGTGGGCGGGCGGGAGGAGTGTCAAAAATTTCTGTGGATTCCACAAGTGTCATTTTGAACATTGCCACCAACAAAGAACCTCCCAGCCGCTGACCAATGAAGACCTCCAGGACGGTGTTACGAGTGCTGGACACCTGGGTACTACTCTTCAACTTCAAGATCGCTGTTAGTTCAGCATTACTTCTAGTTGCTGCCGATCATTACACAGAGTTGTTGATAGTTAGCTCTACTGGCAACATTCAGTGTATTTAGACCCTACTTATAGGTAGCTAGTCCACAGCTCGTGATCTTGCGATAGCGTTCTCGCTTCCAGCGCACGGTGTCCCGGGTTCGATTCCCGGCGGGGCAGGGATTTTTCTTGCCTCGAGATGACTGGGTGTTGTTGTGTCGTCATCATCATCATTCATACGGTCGGAGGAAAGCAATGGCAAACCACCTCCACTAGGACCTTGCCTAATACAAGCAGTGCGGGTCTCCCACATCGCCCCTACTCTCCTCGGAGTATGGGACCACATCATCAACAGCTAGCCACGTCTGCGACAAGTTGTCAATAGTGTAGCATTTCTTCACCACAACTTGAGTACAATGTATTTATTTAAAATGCACTTGTGTAAACTAGTCTTTTGTTTGCCTGTCCAGATTCCTACGACGAGAGATCGTTGGCCACTTTCCACCTATTTATCACAAGCAGCGAGGACATAACATTTGGCTCCTCGGAACATAATGGTTACCGACTCACATCACAACACATATAAGATTTCAACGTTTGTTTTAACACTACAAGATTCTGGATAGTGGGAAAAAATGTTTCCCCAGCTAAAATACAGCACCTGTGTATAATACCCATGTCGTCTGTGTTAGCAATCTCCCCCTAACTTACAGGCATATACACTCCTGGAAATGGAAAAAAGAACACATTGACACCGGTGTGTCAGACCCACCATACTTGCTCCGGACACTGCGAGAGGGCTGTACAAGCAATGATCACACGCACGGCACAGCGGACACACCAGGAACCGCGGTGTTGGCCGTCGAATGGCGCTAGCTGCGCAGCATTTGTGCACCGCCGCCGTCAGTGTCAGCCAGTTTGCCGTGGCATACGGAGCTCCATCGCAGTCTTTAACACTGGTAGCATGCCGCGACAGCGTGGACGTGAACCGTATGTGCAGTTGACGGACTTCGAGCGAGGGCGTATAGTGGGCATGCGGGAGGCCGGGTGGACGTACCGCCGAATTGCTCAACATGTGGGGCGTGAGGTCTCCACAGTACATCGATGTTGTCGCCAGTGGTCGGCGGAAGGTGCACGTGCCCGTCGACCTGGGACGGGACCGCAGCGACGCACGGATGCACGCCAAGACCGTAGGATCCTACGCAGTGCCGTAGGGGACTGCACCGCCACTTCCCAGCAAATTAGGGACACTATTGCTCCTGGGGTATCGGCGAGGACCATTCGCAACCGTCTCCATGAAGCTGGGCTACGGTCTCGCACACCGTTAGGCCGTCTTCCGCTCACGCCCCAACATCGTGCAGCCCGCCTCCAGTGGTGTTGCGACAGGCGTGAATGGAGGGACGAATGGAGACGTGTCGTCTTCAGCGATGAGAGTCGCTTCTGCCTTGGTGCCAATGATGGTCATATGAGTGTTTGGCGCCGTGCAGGTGAGCGCCACAATCAGGACTGCATACGACCGAGGCACACAGGGCCAACACCCGGCATCATGGTGTGGGGAGCGATCTCCTACACTGGCCGTACACCACTGGTGATCGTCGAGGGGACACTGAATAGTGCACGGTACATCCAAACCGTCATCGAACCCATCGTTCTACCATTCCTAGACCGGCAAGGGAACTTGCTGTTCCAACAGGACAATGCACGTCCGCATGTATCCCGTGCCACCCAACGTGCTCTAGAAGGTGTAAGTCAACTACCCTGGCCAGCAAGATCTCCGGATCTGTCCCCCATTGAGCATGTTTGGGACTGGATGAAGCGTCGTCTCACGCGGTCTGCACGTCCAGCACGAACGCTGGTCCAACTGAGGCGCCAGGTGGAAATGGCACGGCAAGCCGTTCCACAGGACTACATCCAGCATCTCTACGATCGTCTCCATGGGAGAATAGCAGCCTGCATTGCTGCGAAAGGTGGATATACACTGTACTAGTGCCGACATTGTGCATGCTCTGTTGCCTGTGTCTATGTGCCTGTGGTTCTGTCAGTGTGATCATGTGATGTATCTGACCCCAGGAATGTGTCAATAAAGTTTCCCCTTCCTGGGACAATGAATTCACGGTGTTCTTATTTCAATTTCCAGGAGTGTATATAAAACTATAGGCAGATACAGAATTACCCTAACACACGTTGCCGATGTGTAACACTGGATTCCATAACACATGAATCGTTCTAAACTTTACAATTCCAATCGCTTGGTAGTAATTACCAACTAATATGAGTGTGCTTACTTCCTTCTAACCTGTTGAACTTTTTGCTCCATTTGTGAGGGGAACAAGAAATATTACAATAAGCTACGTGGTTCTGACAAAGCAGTAATATTTTAGTGAGACAGATATACATACAACAGCTGTGCTATTTTTGTACCACAGATTGTCATCTCCATGCAGCCTTCAGAAAACATCTTTACCCCCTTCCAGCTAACAAATGCATTCCTATCTGCGGGCAGGAAATCACACACACACACACACACGCGCACACACACAAAATATATATATATATATATATATATATATATATATATATATATATATATATATAATGTTCACATCTTATTTCATTTTCTTGCATGGTGGTGTATATTTCATTTCTCCTCTGGCTAGTGGCTGTTAACCTTGCATGTGATAGGCATATTAAGACAGGTCACCCTTGCAAATGAATACGACGTGGACATTAGGAACACCATATACAGAATCTCTCCAACCTTTTGGGTCGAATTGAAACGAGTGATAGTGGGCCCACAAGCGATTATATTGAGATAGGGAACCAATGGTCGGAAATGCGTATTTATTGTGTTATAGGCATACGCAGCATTCATGGCACAACAACAATGTAGCTCATAGTAATTGTTGAAATTAACGACCGCCAGTCTCAGTGCATGCATGACAGTGGCGAACTGAGTTCTTCTGTACTCTCTATGACAAATAATTCTTTACATAACCCCACAGGAAAAAGTCCATAGATGTGAAACACTGCAGTCGCACTGGCCGTGGGACAGAACCTCCCCTTCCAATCCAGTGTTGGGGTACATGTTGTTCAGGTGTTTGCAGACTTCAACACTGAAGTGGGCTGGTGCACCATTGTGTTGAAACCATATCCTTTCACAGACAAGACGTACAGTCTCCGAGAACTGTGGCAACACGTCCAGAATCACCAAGTAACATGGACCTGTCAAATGGAGAGGTAGCAAGTAAGGTCCTATCAGATGTTTGTAGGCAATGCCGACTCATACTCTGACAAGGAATGGTTGCTTGTGGCCACTGATGTGGGTGGCTTGGGAATTTTCCTGACTCCAGACGTGGTTGTTGTGGCTGCTGAGAACACCATCATGGGTGAATGAGACCTCATCCATGAACAATACAAACTGTATGAAGCTCGGCACTACAGCACTGCTGTGGATAATCCATTGACAGAAGCGAATGCAGAGCTCAGTGCTTGCACATGTTCTTTATGGTAGCGTGTAATACAAGTTCCACCAGTACTCTTCACACTGTATCCTTCAAAGGGTGCATTTTACACTCAAGATGATTAGTGTTTATTGCTGGGTTGTCAGACACACACGAAGTACAATCTCCTCTAAGTCTGGTATTTTGACATGGCAGGAACCTTGGCTGGCTCTCTTTGGTGTGGACAACCCCATCTTTGGTAGCTCTGCATCCCCAGCGATGAATTTGTTCCAATTAGAATCACACCTGTTAGGAAAGCGTTATTTGTACATTTGTGTTGCTTTATGGGCACTACATCCTGACACACAGTACTTTAAATGCATGTCTGCCAACTCTGGTGACGAGTAACATTCCATCTTTGACTGTGCGTCATGCACTGGACACAGTAACACACATCACTGTTGATGCATGACAAGCTCTAAGATGCAATGGACAACTGACACCGCCGGCCGCGGTGGTCTAGCGGTTCAGGCGCTCAGTCCGGAACCGCGCGACTGCTACTGTCGCAGGTTCGAATCCTGCCTCGGGCATGGATGTGTGTGATGTCCTTAGGTTAGTTAGGTTTAAGTAGTTCTAAGTTCTAGGGGACTGATGACCATAGATGTTAAGTCCCATAGTGCTCAGAGCCATTTGAACCATTTGAACAACTGACACCAGGCATAGCGGTGTGCATACAGCAGAGGTTAATGCGCTGGTGTGATTCGTGCTGTGGTTACGTGACCCACGTGCTATGAGCTAAGTTGTGTATGGTGTGTCAGTATGGAGATCAGGTGTGTTGTTGTTTATTACCTACTACCCGTTCCAGTGTACAACAGACATTCAGGACTTTTGCGAGAGTGTGAACGAATTGTATGTGCTGTTGCAATACATCCACTGAGACTGGCAGTTGTTGCTTTGAACAGTTACAATGAGTTACACTGTTGATATGCAGTGTACGCTGTGTATGTCCACAACACAATAAATATGCATTTCCGACCATTGGTTCCCTGGCCCAGTATAATCCTTCGTGGACCCACTGTCACCTGTTTCAATCTGACCCAAAAGGTTTGGGACACCCTGCATAACATAACTATTTAGAATGTAAAGGAGAGAAATAAAGTATGTGTGCAGACGGAGAGAAGACATTCCTGAGAAAGGGTGCGAAAATTGGATTCAGAACATCATATAATATAAAAACACGAGTGTGCCACAACTTGCCGCACACGAATAACACATATGGGAAATATAGGGTCTATAAAAGATCATGCTGTGACTGCAAGCTATATTGGCCAGAAAGGCAATTCCTTTGACGAACAGCAAAAATTTTTACATACAGTTGGAAAGTATAAATGGTTAGGTAGTTCAGAATAACAGGAGACATATACACTACTGGCCATTAAAATTGCTACACCAAGAAGAAATGCAAATGATAAACGGACATTCATTGGACAAATATATTATACTAGAACTGACATGTGATTACATTTTCACGCAGTTTGGGAGCATAGATCCTGAGAAATCAGTACCCAGAACAACAACTTCTGGCCGTAATAACGGCCTTAATACGCCTGGGCATTGAGTCAAACAGAGCTTCGATGGCGTGTACAGGTAAAGCTGCTGATGCAACTTCAACACGATACCACAGTTCATTCAGATTAGTGACTGGCGTATTGTGCCGAGCCAGTTGCTCGGCCACCATTGACCAGACGTTTTCAATTGGTGAGAGATCTGGAGAATGTGCTGGCCAGGGCAGCAGTCGAACATTTTCTGTATCCAGGAAAGCCAGTACAGGACCTGCAACATGCCGTCGTGCATTATTCTGCTGAAATGTAGGGTTTCGCAGGGATCGAATGAAGGGTAGAGCCACGGGTCGTAACACATCTGAAATGTAACGTCCACTGTTCAAAGTGCCGTCAGTGCGAACAAGAGGTGACCGAGACGTGTAACCTATGGCACCCCATACCATCACGCCGGGTGATACGCCAGTATGGCGATAACGAATACACGCTTCCAATTTGCGGTCACCGCGATGTCGCCAAACACGGACGCGACCATCATGATGCTGTAAACAGAACCTGGATTCATCCGAAAAAATGACGTTTTGCCATTCGTGCACCCAGGTTCGTCGTTGACTACACTATCGCAGGCGCTCCTGTCTGTGACACAGCGTCAAGGGTAACCGCAGCCATGGTCTCCGAGCTGATAGTCCATGCTGCTGCAAACGTCGTCGAACTGTTCGTGCAGATGGTTGTTGTCTTTCAAACATTCCCATCTGTTGACTCAGGGATCGAGACGTGGCTGCACGATACGTTACAGTCATGCGGATAAGATGCCTGTCATCTCGACTGCTAGTGATACGAGGCCGTTGGGATCCAGCACGGCGTTCCGTATTACCCTCCTGAACCCACCCATTCCATATTCTGCTAACAGTCATTGGATCTCGACCAACGCGAGCAGCAATGTCGCGATACGAGAAACCGCAATCGCGATAGGCTACAATCCGACCTTTATCAAAGTCGGAAACGTGATGGTACGCATTTCTCCTCGTTACACGAGGCATCACAACAACGTTTCACCAGGCAACGCCGGTCAACAGCTGTTTGTGTATGAGAAATCGGTTGGAAACGTTCCTCATGTCGGCACGTTGTAGGTGTCGCCACCGGCGCCAACCTTGTGTGAATGCTCTGAAAAGCCAATCATTTGCATATCACAGCATCTTCTTCCTGTCGGTTAAATTTGGCGTATGTAGCACGTCATCTTCGTGGTGTAGCAATTTTAATGGCCAGTAGTGTATTACGAAACGCAAGGAGCTGGATAAACTCCTCAATGAGCAGAATCAGTTTGCAACAAATTCATATTTTAACATTACGACGAACTACTTAGTTAAAGTAATCGTTGCGCTCTACATGTACGCTCCTGCTAAAGATGAGGCCTCCCTGCAACCGAATACTGCACTGTGCCGTTTGGGCTGCGTCTACACTTCCTAACATATTTAAGCTAACGTAAACACTTCGCAGCCGGCAGAAGAGTGACAGCCAGCTGCAGGAGAAAACTACCCTGGTCATCTCTTGAAAGCTTATGGGCAATGGCGTAAACATCTAGCAACATGAATGGCAGCGCCATCAGGCATCGGAAATATACACGGGTGGTATATCACTTTAACAAGGTCAATTTACTCCACCATGTGGGGAATGACTGGTGCAGAGTACAGCAAGCATAGCTTTAAACAACCAAAGACAAAACTTTTGTAGAATGTCCTGTCCTTTCACTACTGAAGCACATAAATATGGCATCATCCCACACTGCCCACAGCTAGCACGTGGATCACAGCGTCACAGGTTCGATTCCCGACCGGGTAGGAGATTTTCTTTGCCGGGGAACTGGTTCAAATGGCTCTGAACACAATGGGACTCAACTGCTGAGGTCATTAGTCCCCTAGAACTTAGAAATAGTTAAACCTAACTAACCTAAGGACATAACAAACATCCATGCCCGAGGCAGGATTCGAACCTGCGACCGTAACGGTGTTGCGGTTCCAGACTGCAACGCCTTTAACCGCACGGCCACTTCGGCCGACCCGGGGAACTGGGTGTTTGTGTTGTCCCCATCATCATCATCATCATCATAATCATCATCATCATCATTCGTGACAATGGCTAGATTGGACTGTGTAGAAGTTGGCAGTTTGTACGGGCGCTGATGACCGCGCAGTTGAGCGCCCCACAAGCCAGTCATCATCATCATAATCCCACACCATTATCAAGTGCTTACGTTGAAGTCCTGCAGCTTCTGCCACAAATTCAAATTAATCCCTGTCTATAATGCCTTACCGATGAATATCTGTAGGTCAGTGCAGCAAGGAATTATAATAGATATGTGACAGAATCATATATTTTTCCATTTCATAGACCCAAACACAGCATCATGCCGCTACTAACATAATCGAGTGTACATGGTACTTCTGGAGTGCTATCCTCATATAGCACAGCCCTTGTAAACAGATGACAGAAACTCAATTGTTTAACTGCAACCATCAAAGATTCTACACTCCTGGAAATTGAAATAAGAACACCGTGAATTCATTGTCCCAGGAAGGGGAAACTTTATTGACACATTCCTGGGGTCAGATACATCACATGATCACACTGACAGAACCACAGGCACATAGACACAGGCAACAGAGCATGCACAATGTCGGCACTAGTACAGTGTATATCCACCTTTCGCAGCAATGCAGGCTGCTATTCTCCCATGGAGACGATCGTAGAGATGCTGGATGTTGTCCTGTGGAACGGCTTGCCATGCCATTTCCACCTGGCGCCTCAGTTGGACCAGCGTTCGTGCTGGACGTGTAGACCGCGTGAGACGACGCTTCATCCAGTCCCAAACATGCTCAATGGGGGACAAATCCGGAGATCTTGCTGGCCAGGGTAGTTGACTTACACCTTCTAGAGCACGTTGGGTGGCACGGGATACATGCGGACGTGCATTGTCCTGTTGGAACAGCAAGTTCCCTTGCCGGTCTAGGAATGGTAGAACGATGGGTTCGATGACGGTTTGGATGTACCGTGCACTATTCAGTGTCCCCTCGACGATCACCAGTGGTGTACGGCCAGTGTAGGAGATCGCTCCCCACACCATGATGCTGGGTGTTGGCCCTGAGTGCCTCGGTCGTATGCAGTCCTTATTGTGGCGCTCACCTGCACGGCGCCAAACACGCATACGACCATCATTGGCACCAAGGCAGAAGCGACTCTCATCGCTGAAGACGACACGTCTCCATTCGTCCCTCCATTCACGCCTGTCGCGACACCACTGGAGGCGGGCTGCACGATGTTGGGGCGTGAGCGGAAGACGGCCTAACGGTGTGCGGCACCGTAGCCCAGCTTCATGGAGACGGTTGCGAATGGTCCTCGCCTATACCCCAGGAGCAACAGTGTCCCTAATTTGCTGGGAAGTGGCGGTGCGGTCCCATACGGCACTGCGTAGGATCCTACGGTCTTGGCGTGCATCCGTGCGTCGCTGCGGTCCGGTCCCAGGTCGACGGGCACGTGCACCTTCCGCCGACCACTGGCGACAACATCGATGTACTGTGGAGACCTCACGCCCCACGTGTTGAGCAATTCGGCGGTACGTCCACCCGGCCTCCCGCATGCCCACTATACGCCCTCGCTCAAAGTCCGTCAACTGCACATACGGTTCACGTCCTCGCTGTCGCGGCATGCTACCAGTGGTAAAGACTGCGATGGAGCTCCGTATGCCACGGCAAACGGGCTGACACTGACGGCGGCGGTGCACAAATGCTGCGCAGCTAGCGCCATTCGACGGCCAAAACCGCGGTTCCTGGTGTGTCCGCTGCGCCGTGCGTGTGATCATTGCTTGTACAGCCCTCTCGCAGTGTCCGGAGCAAGTATGGTGGGTCTGACACACCGGTGTCAATGTGTTCTTTTTTCCATTTCCAGGAGTGTATATACTACTGATGCAGGATGAATGCATGTAACAGATGTTATCCCGCTATAAATACACATAATCCAATTACGCTATTTTGGTGCATCAGCATCCTGCAGAGCTCCCCACTGTCTGAAGTAGGTACTGAGTAGCACCCGTAAGATGCATCCACCCTCATTAAGTGCGAGATATAGTTCAGAAAAGATAAACGACATACTATGTTCAGCAATTTTATTTAGGGTGGATTTGTCATGTGCTTCTTCCATGAATGTTGTTGGGTGTGGCTCCACCTGCACCAAGTCTGGGGTAATAATCGGGGTGGATCCATCCATGCAAAAATTCCAGGATAGTGTTACCGATGGAACCACCCACATATGATTCAAGGTAGCATCTGTGAATGGATCCACCCGTGGTAGGTCTGGGAGGTAGGGTGGGGCCCACCACAGGAAGCCGACATACCAAAACAGTGTAATTGAGTTATGTGTATTTACAAAGGGATAATGTCAGTTTTTCAAACATCAACATTATTTCCATTTGTTACTCCTGGATCTTTAGTGTATATTGAGTGCTACAAAATTCCTGTTAGACTTCTAGGGGTTGTAAAAGGGACATAGTAGATGACGTTTTGATCAGGTACCCATGTCCGGAAATGTACCATTTGGATTTAGAATCAGGTTGAGCATCAAATCACTTTGAAATCTCCTGCTTCACGATATGCAAACAAGGCGAGACGAGGACGTCATTGCAGTTCAAGTTGTTATTACGACAGCATATAACACCTTTGTCTGACTGCAACAATGGTTGTGAGAAATTGGTGCACTCGAAACTAAGAGGGTTGGCTGTAGTGCTCCATGGACGCACTGCACTCTTGATATTGAAGAGCATGTCCTTCATCACATGAGAAACATTGCCCATGCCGTGTACTCATACAGAACATAAATCAGCGCTCATTGTCTCCACTGTGCGCTTATCATGAAGTGGGAGATTTGAAAGCGATCCGATCATCAAACTGATTTCACTTCCCAATGGCATGTTTCTGGACATGAGTTCCTTATCAACACTTCATCTAAGTCCCCTCTACAACCCCTTGTAGAAGCCTGTAATACGTTTTTTGAATCTCCCTGTAAATATATAGAAGCTTTTATGGCTGCAGTTAATCGTCTGGGTCTATATCATCCAGTTACAAGTACTATACCATGTGTGGACAACAGTCCAAAGGTACCATGTACACCCAGTTATGCTAATAGCAACTCAATGCTTTATTTGGGTGTATGACATGGAAAAACGCATGACTGTGTCACATACAAATTATAATTCCTTGCCTACACTGATTTACAGATATTCGTAAAAAAGGCATTATACACAGGGAGCAACTTGAATTTGTGGGAGAAGCTACAGGACTTTAACGCAAACACCAGATATTTGTGTGGGATGATGCAACATGTATGTGCTTCAATAGTGGAGGGACAGGGCATTCTACAGACGTGACGCCAAGACAGAACTCCCATGCTCCCATAACGTGAGTAGTACCTCTTAACATCAGACCACGACTTCTGTGTGCAAGAGGAAGGCTACCAGGGAAGCGATATTCTAATTGCAATCAATGAATAGGTTGTTAGTTCGCCCTTGGCTAATGCTCATGGTTAACTCACAAAGGAATTACAGACATTAGCTACATTTCAACACTGATTGAAATCAATAGGGAAAATTAAAAATTTGTGCCACACCAGGATGCGAACACGGGTCTTCTGCTTAATAGGCAGATACTCTGACCACTTTTTTTTTTTTTTTTTTTGTAATCTCATTTTGTTCGTTATAGTTCATTGCAATTGTTCGTGGCGGACGTCCCCTGACGCCCATTTAAGGTCATTATTGATCCATTCACTCAGTTTTTTTATTACAGAGGGCAGCTTACCCTCTGACCGAACACGCTGAGCTACCGTGCCGGCTGCCACTAAGCCATTCCGACACAGCGGTCATCGCGATTGCGCAGGCGACCGTAGCACGCCTCCCGTCAGATCCAAATTCACAATTTACCCGCACACTACGAACGTAGTGCTCCTTGCCCATTATCCTCATTGCTCGTGGCATTTCGCCGAGTCCTGTGAGAGTTCGAGCTTGGTGTGCATCTGCACTGGAGAAATCATTTGCCAGCTCGCCGTAACGATACTGGGTCAGTCACGTAAGATGTAACACGCCTTTTGTTTCTTGAATGGTTACACATATCGAAACGTGGTTTTCGGCAAATGTTGGAGCGTCGAGTATCACGTATTTTTTTGTTTGGTTAATCTTTTTAGTGCTGTTATCAACGGAGATACCGAAGCAAGTACGTTTTTTAAAACGGCGCACGGTACGGCCCATCACGCGCTCCATGATAATGCGTGCCAAAGTGGGAGGCCCCCCGCGTACTACGAAGTGAAACAGCGACATGCTGACGCGTGATGTCTTTCTTAGGAATTGTAACTGGGGACGAAACTGAGTCTCTTAACACCAACTAGAAATGAAGAAAATATGGAACGGAGCAATTATTCGTCATGCAAACCAAAGATGTTCGGAATACAGTCATCAGAAGAGAAGGTTATGTTGATTCTCATTTGCGACAAAAAAAAAAAGGCATCACCATTGAGCATTTTACGCCGCGACGGTTAGTGCTTCAGCTGGCCGGAGTCGCCGAGCGGTTCTAGGTGCTTCAGTCCGGAACCGCGTGACCGCTACGGTCGCAGGTTCGAATCCTGCATGGGGCATGGATATGTGTGATGTCCTTAAGTTAGCTAGGTTTAAGTAGTTCTAAGTTCTAGGGGACTGATGACCTCAGATGTTAAGTCCCATTGTGCTCAGAGCCATTTGAACCATTATTGAAACCATTTAGTGCTTCATTCTCAGACCTCATTTTAGGCTATAAACAAATCGAAAAGTTGAAGATTCCAGTCTGTAAGTACTGTTGCAAGATGAAAATGCACAGACTCATACTATGGTGCAACAATTACGCCAATAATGGCTCTAAAGTTTGAGTGCCTTCGGCAGATATTAGTAGTTGTGCTTTCGTGTAAGACGCCAGCGCTGGATCCGACGTCGGAAATACAAGCTTCTATCGAGACATAGGCAACGGCCCATTGGTAAGTGGTGTGTAGGTTTTAATTAATCAAGACGAGTTACGAGCGGCTAGAACCGATACGCCAGCTGCCATAGTCTGACGAACGGTTGTGACTGATCCAGCCCTGTTATCTCTTGGCATCCCTGTTGCTTGTTATTGTCCTGTTATGGATTTTTAGTAGAATGTTTCTTAAATTTCGTGCGTGTTTTTTCTCTGTGTAAGAAATTTATTCTCTAGTTTTGTAACTAAGTGTAGATTCTGGCAGTGAGTGGCGCACAAATTACTCACTTATTTGTTTTGAAGCGCCAGGGACCGTTCGTTTTGAGCCTAATAAGCGTCACTCCTACAGACGTCTGGCACACAAATGGAAAGCGACATGTTACGTATTCTGTGTTTTCTCAGTAGTATATTTCTTAAACATCGTTACGTGTTTTTTCTATTTAAAAGAAGTAATTTCGCGTTTTTGTTACTGTAAAGTGTTGTTAAGCGTTCCGTAGTGTAGTTTTCATTTCTGCTGAACAGCCAGCTTCAGAGCTCATAAGGTGTTAGTCTCCACTGGGGACACGTCAGGAGGTCAACAAGTTCGATTTCTAGGTTTCTGCCTGTGCTTGTATAGCCAGTTCGTTATTAAGTTGGTAATACTGGGATGGGTAAGATGAGTGCATGCTGTGTGCGGACGCAGAGGAGCTGGCCGCATTCGCGAACAGGTAATGTCTTTTGGGCTACAGTCAGTCATCTTCCGGCTGCTGACTCGTGGGTGTAAGCGGTAGCGGAGAATCTGGCGCGTTGCCCGAGACAGCTCAGCTGTGACTTGTTTCGCCCACGGGCTCTGCTACCGGGGCACCACCTAGTGTACCCGAAGCGGTGGATGCGCTCTCACAGGAGGATAAGTGACGGGTGGAAACGCATTGCCGGCCGGGGTGCCCGACCGGTTCTAGGCGCTAAAGTCTGGAACCGCGTGACCGCTACGGTCGCAGGTTCGAATCCTGCCTCGGGCATGGATGTGTGTATTGTCCTTAGGTTAGTTAGGTTTAAGTAGTTCTAAGTTCTTGGGGACTGATGACCTCAGTAGTTAAGTCTCATAGTGCTCAGAGCCATTTGAACCATTTGGAAACGCATTCGCGACGCTGGAGACGGAGGGCCAGTGTGCAAACTGAGCGCCTGGCCTCGTCTATTCACCCTATGAGTGGACAGGTGGCCGCTCCTCGAACGGGATCTGTCCAGGCACACAGGGAGAGATGTTTACTAGTTCTCGGGAGCTCCAAAGTTGGGCGCGTTATGGAGCCCCTTTAGGTAGATAGTGTTCAGGGTCGCAAGGCGAGCCATTGTGCACTCGGTATGTCACCCGAGTTGTGGAGGGGGCCTTGCCTGCAGCTGTAGAACGTGCAAGATGCAGTCATCTGCAAGTTGTGGCTGACGTCAGTCTGTCGCTTGGGTTCCGAGACCATCTTCAGTTCATACGGGCGGCTGGTGGAGATGGGGAAGAGTGTTAGCCTCGCGCGCAGAGCTCGCAATTCGCAGCATTGTTTCCAGACTCGATCAGAGTCCTTTGGTCTGGAGCCATGTGGAGGGTGTCAACCAAAGGCTCCGGCGACTCTGTGGCGTTCTTCTTGACTGCAGATTTCTGGACCTGCGTTATCCCCTTGATAGGTCAGGGGTGCACTACACAATGGAAGCAGTAAACAGGGTAGGAGAGTACTTGTGGAGTGCACATCGCGCTTTTTTTTAAGGTCAGGCAGTAGGCTGAGGTTCTCTGATGAACTCTCGCCAAACGTCTCGCAGATAACGAAATCATACCGCAGTCACAGTAAAGACAGTTTGACTTTAAAAATGTTATCAGTAAATTGTCGCAGTATTCGTGACAAAGTTCCAGAATTTACTGCCCTCCAGGAAACATCATGAGCTTAAATTATCCTCGGGCCCAAGAGCTGGCTGAAGCCCGAAGTAGAAAGCTACGAGATATTTAGCGATTCATAGAACATATATCGAAGACAGATTAGAAGCCATAGGAGGGGGTGTGTTCATTGCAGTTGACAAATATATTGTCTCTACTGAGGTCGAATTTGACTGTGACAGTAAAGTTATTTGGTCGTGTATAACAGATCTAGGTGAAATCAAGTTAATTGTTGGATTGTTGGCGACCCGATTTCTCTGCGATGGTTTTAGAGTCATTGACACAAAGTCTACGGACAGTAGTGCGGAAATACACAGATGATACAATTTTACTCGGAGGCGACTTTAATCTACCGAGTGCAGACTGATCCCAGGATTCACTGCAGGGGGCAGAGACAGACAGTTTTGAGAAGTTATCTTGAAAACGGTTTTCGAAAACTGCCTCCAGCAGCTAGTTCGACAGCCCACACCTAGTGGAAATATTTTAGACCTTGTAGGTAGGCCGGCCGGTGTGGCCGTGCGGTTCCAGGCGCTTCAGTCTGGAACCGCGAGACCGCTACGGTCGCAGGTTCGAATCCTGCCTCGGGCATGAATGTGTGTGATGTCCTTAGGTTAGTTAGGTTTAATTAGTTCTAAGTTCTAGGCGACTGATGACCTCAGAAGTTAAGTCGCATAGTGCTCAGAGCCATTTGAACCATTTTGAACCTTGTAGGTACAAACAGTCCTGATCTAATCGACGGCATAAATATAGAGACAGGGATTAGTGACCACGATGTCATAGCGACTTTGGTTACTTAAATAAATCAGTCAAGAAGAGTATTTCTGCTAGAATAGGCAGAATTGCAGTTGTTAGCATCTCACTTAGACAACGAATTGACATCATTCAGTTTCAGTACGATGGACGTAGAGGGATTATGGGCAAAGTTTAAAGGGTTTGTAAATCAGTCTGGAGAAGTATGGGACGAGTAAATGGATTAAGGACGGAAAAGACCCATCGTGATTTAAAAACGAAATTCGAAAAAGGCTGAGGAAGCAAAGGCTGTTGCACTCTGGGTTCGTAAGCGAACGCGCAAGTAACAGCCAAAAGTTAATAGAAATTCGTGTGACCGTAAAAAGATAGATGCGCGAAGTTTACAACTACTGCCACCGTCATACCTTAGGAATAGATCTTGCCGAGAACCCGAGAAAATTCTGGCCCTACGTAAACTTGGTAGGTGGGTCTCAGGCTTCTATCCAGTCATTCGTTATACGGTGATGTAATTACCGGGTGGAAGGCTCTCATGATTTGTAATTTTGAAAAAGATTTTTACAAGTTAATGAGAAGTTCAGTTTTAGAGAATTAATTATTTTACCGGTGGGTTAGGAGTTGCGGCACGGAGAGATAACATTGCCAACCAAATTTCAAACAGGTCACCATCTTCAATGAATGACTAGTCGCTGTCTACATCGGTATGTGTGTTCTGAACCTCTCCATACACCACATGTACTGCTTTCACTATGACTTTGCGAAGCCGAACTTCGCCGATCAGAAGAAGGTTATCGACCTGATAAAAAACGAGACGAATGAGTCCCATGTTATGGAATTTGAAGGGTCCAGATTAGAGATGTACGCAGTCCGTATAGATGCAGGTGCCACACAGAGGCAGGATAAAAAAGCAAGAGGTGCGTGCTCGAAGGCGTTATGCCGCTCTACATATGGGACACCAAGAAGCCATAGTCCCGTCAAGACGACAAACGATTCATCTGTGGGGACGAGATCGGCACCCTATTCTACTGACACAATTCACTGGAGTGACTGAGTGTGTGGCTATTTATTTGTGGAAAGCAGTATGAACTGCTTTTCATAGTGAAGAGTGTGGTGTCACCGCCAGACACCACACTTGCTAGGTGGTATCCATTAAATCGGCCGCGGTCCGGTAGTATACGTCGGACCCGCGTGTCGCCACTGTCAGTGATTGCAGACCGAGCGCCGCCACACGGCAGGTCTAGAGAGACGTCCTAGCACTCGCCCCAGTTGTACAGCCGACTTTGCTAGCGATGGTTCACTGACAAATTACGCTCTCATTTGCCGAGACGATAGTTAGCATAGCCTTCAGCTACGTCATTTGCTACGACCTAGCAAGGCGCCATTATCATTTGGTATTTATCTTGTGATGCATGTACCGTCAGACCGATGTTCACCAATTATGAATTAAAGTTAAGTATTCCAGTAGTTACTTACGTTCTTTGATACTATAAATTCCCTTACCTGTTCCAGACCTCACGCCAGCCTGCGTGAGCTTAAACGCGTGCCTTTCGGCTTCCTCTCCTAGTGGCTTGGCTGTCTTGCCAAGTCACAACAAAGAGTGTGTGTGGATTGCACATTATGTGTGCATATACTGTAAGCATATAGTGTATGTTGTTTTTCTTTACCTGATGCTGCTGGTCCCATACACACTGCATGTAGAAAAGAAAGAAATGATTGCAATGTAAACACAGAGACAGAAAAAAACTGAGAAGCAGTTGTGCGACATTAATCAATTGGTTGGCGTGTTTCTACATCTGAAGGATGTCTATCAAAATTTCGCCCCAGATGTGCCACTAGGAGGATGCAAATCAGGTTTGTTTTAAATACACGCTGTAATAGTGGTGAGCATTAGTTACCTTTGAGATTGGTCGTGCTGAGTTGTTAGTCAAGAATGCCTTTAAGGCGACAAAGACGCCATTGTCAACATCTCACTGTGTTTGAACAAGGTCATATAATAGGGCCACGAGTAGCTGGACGTTCCTTCTGTGCTACTGCAGAAAGACATGGCAGGGACACTGTCACCGTACATGATTGCTGGCAGCGGTCGTCACAAAAATGCACGGTCGCAAAAGGACCAGGCTCCAGACAGCCACGTGGCACTACCGAGAGGGAACACCATTGTATTCGGCGTACGACTCAGGTACATCGAACTGCATCAGCAGCAACAATCTGGGCAGCAGTTAGCACCGCAGTGACGCAACGAATTGTTGAAAATCGGTTACTTCAAGGACAGATCTGAGCCAGAAGCCCTGTAGTGTGCACTCCACTGGCCCCAAACCATCGCCATTTGCGACTTCAGTGGTGTCAAGTGAGAGCTCATCGGAGGGCAGAATGGAGGTCTGTTGCGTTTTCTGACAAAAGCTGGTTCTGCCTCGGTGCCAGTGATGCAATGTGTCTGTTAGAAAAAAGGCCAGTTGAGGGCCTGCTATGAACCTGCCTGTGTGCTAGAAACGCTGGACATTCACCTGGAGTTGTGGTCTGGCATGCGATTTCGTATGACAGCAGAAGCACACTCGTGGTTATCCCACGCATCCCAACTGCAAATTTTTAAGTCAGTATGGTGACTCAACCTGTTGTGCTGCTATTTATGGGCTCTGAGCACTATGGGACTTAACTACTGTGGTCATCAGTCCCCTAGAACTGAGAACTACTGTACTTAAACCTAACTAACCTAAGGACATCACACACATCCATGCCCGAGGCAGGATACGAACTTGCTGCCATTTATGAACGGCATTCCGGGGTTGTTTTTCAACAGGATAACGCTCGCCCATATACCGCTGTTTTAACCCAGCATGTTCTACAGAGTGTCGACATGTTCCCCTTGCCTGTTCTATCACCACATCTGTCATCAGTCGATCACATATTGGACATCATCACACGACAACTCCACCGTCATCCACAACCAGCATTAACTGTCCCTGTATTGACCGATACGCACGGAACTTCATCTCACAAACTGACATCCGTCACGTGCACAACACAACGCATTTGCGTTTGCGTGCTTGCATTCAACATACTGGCGGTTACACCGGTTATTAATATACCAGCATGTCACATTTGTAATATTTTATCTTGCTCTTACATTAACCTGCGATTTCGCAATTATAATCACTTAAATATGCTACCTAGATAAATATATTCCCGAAATTTTATTACTCTACATTAATTATTTTCTGGTGTTGCGATTTTTTTCCCCATCAGTGTTGATAGAAATGATCAGAATTGTAACTACTGTATATATTTGAAGAAGCGTAAATACAGTATATACACTCCTGGAAATTGAAATAAGAACACTGTGAATTCATTGTCCCAGGAAGGGGAAACTTTATTGACACATTCCTGGGGTCAGATACATCACATGATCACACTGACAGAACCACAGGCACATAGACACAGGCAACAGAGCATGCACAATGTCGGCACTAGTACAGTGTATATCCACCTTTCGCAGCAATGCAGGCTGCTATTCTCCCATGGAGACGATCGTAGAGATGCTGGATGTAGTCCTGTGGAACGGCTTGCCACGCCATATCCACCTGGCGCCTCAGTTGGACCAGCGTTCGTGCTGGACGTGCAGACCGCGTGAGACGACGCTTCATCCAGTCCCAAACATGCTCAATGGGGGACAGATCCGGAGATCTTGCTGGCCAGGGTAGTTGACTTACACCTTCTAGAGCACGTTGGGTGGCACGGGATACATGCGGACGTGCATTGTCCTGTTGGAACAGCAAGTTCCCTTGCCGGTCTAGGAATGGTAGAACGATGGGTTCGATGACGGTTTGGATGTACCGTGCACTATTCAGTGTCCCCTCGACGATCACCAGTGGTGTACGGCCAGTGTAGGAGATCGCTCCCCACACCATGATGCCGGGTGTTGGCCCTGTGTGCCTCGGTCGTATGCAGTCCTGATTGTGGCGCTCACCTGCACGGCGCCAAACACGCATACGACCATCATTGGCACCAAGGCAGAACCGGCTCTCATCGCTGAAGACGACACGTCTCCATTCGTCCCTCCATTCACGCCTGTCGCGACACCACTGGAGGCGGGCTGCACGATGTTGGGGCGTGAGCGGAAGACGGCCTAACGGTGTGCGGGACCGTAGCCCAGCTTCATGGAGACGGTTGCGAATGGTCCTCGCCGATACCCCAGGAGCAACAGTGTCCCTAATTTGCTGGGAAGTGGCGGTGCGGTCCCCTACGGCACTGCGTAGGATCCTACGGTCTTGGCGTGCATCCGTGCGTCGCTGCGGTCCGGTCCCAGGTCGACGGGCACGTGCACCTTTCGCCGACCACTGGCGACAACATCGATGTACTGTGGAGACCTCACGCCCCACGTGTTGAGCAATTCGGCGGTACGTCCACCCGGCCTCCCGCATGCCCACTATACGCCCTCGCTCGAAGTCCGTCAACTGCACATACGGTTCACGTCCACGCTGTCGCGGCATGCTACCAGTGTTAAAGACTGCGATGGAGCTCCGTCTGCCACGGCAAACTGGCTGACACTGACTGCGGCGGGCACAAATGCTGCGCGGCTAGCGCCATTCGACGGCCAACACCGCGGTTCCTGGTGTGTCCGCTGTGCCGTGCGTGTGATCATTGCTTATACAGCCGTCTCGCAGTGTCCGGAGCAAGTATGGTGGGTCTGACACACCGGTGTCAATGTGTTCTTTTTTCCATTTCCAGGAGTGTATTTAATGATGATGAAATCAATCGAAAGAAAATGTAAACGGTTCAGGTACGGAAAACAGTATTTAAGTTGTTGTTCTTGTACCTGACAGTCATTAGTCTTCAGAAAAAAACTGTAAATAAGCCCTTTGTCTATATGCATTTAGGTACACCAGATATGTTGAAAATGGTTGTGTATAAAGAAACCACTGTATAAATAACAAGGGACTGTAAATAAAAATTGTGTACCAAATGCATTTGTAAAAATAAAACAAACTGTAAATAAAAGGCCTAGATTGCAAAAAGGAAACTGTTGATAATTAAAGTTTAGTTTATTTATTATATGATTGTTATTGTTTTGAAACCCTGCCAATATAGAATTATATTATGAATAATTTGTTTATAACAAACCTGAACCTTTCCTCATAATGCCCAGAACTCATACGAAAAGTCCTACACAGTTGTTGTAAAGGATGGTAAGGGTGATGAGGCGGAGCTTGAATCTTATTGGTCCCTGGATTTCCTGTCATTTTAATGTATTCCCATTGGTTCAGGGCTTTCCCACCAATTTCATATCAAATTAACGTTACTGAGTTGTGTCATGACCTCGAATATAAGCAGTTCACTTGCTTATGGTATATGGGTAGGACCGTGGGACTGGTGTCGAGTTAGGTCACGACCTCGAATAACTCGCACTATTGCCTGAGGTATGTGAGCGGTTCCCTGGGTGACCTTGATCAATTCCCGGTGTTGCCTGGTGGGAGGGGGAAGAGAGGAGTGGGGAGGGGTGACGTTGATTGTAAGTTGCCCTACTGTGTAACTGTCACCATCACCTGATATTCATTGTCAACGTCATCTAATGTGCCCACTGACAACCTGCTGCTTATCAGTTACGGCGTTTTCATATCACCGGAAGTTATGCGTCGCCCGATGTATACCTGTCTTCGTATCCATCCTGCTATCCTACTTCTGTTTCCCCTGGAAGCCGTTAGATAGGCAACCTGCAATTGGAATTTTAAACCGTTTCAACCGTTCGGTAATATAGATTCGTGTTCTTGCCAGTATTATAACGGACGTCATATTAAGCGATGTCTGCGTTGTATTAGCACTTGCTCCTTCCTTTTACTACCTATCTACGGATCTATGCATGTAATAATCGTAATTAGAGAACGATTCTGCAGAACAATACAAATCTTTGTGGCTACTTGCCATAGCCACAGGCAATCTAAGCATATATTTTGATGGTACTGTTCGTCACTTTATGTATAGTGTTGACGTGTTAGAACATTATGAAGTCCTTCTCTAATAAGTTATTATTAACAATGAACTCTCGTATAGCCAATTTCGTGAAAGTGTGGTGGTGTACGGAGCCCGAAAACGTGTCGTGCGAGTGTGGTGGCGTGTTCAGAACGCGGGAACTTACCGTCACGCAATGTTCGTATCTGATGAGGCGACTGCCATGCACGACACAGAATCGACGTTGAGGATTCGATAACATCAAACAGTGGCCATCGAGCCCTAACAGAGGCCAATATTCAAAAGCTCGCATATAGCTTCAGATGGGAGCAGTTATTTATATTAATGGTGACGATCTGGATAGTTCATTTCATGTTGTGGAGAGAACATCCATCGTATATCGAAATACGACACATGCTGCACTTATAACAGAAAGAAAGCGTCACCTTTAGAGGATCAGAACAGTAATGTCGCCAGCTGTTACTGAAGTTCCCTATGTTACTACGTTGGCGTCTGCAAACGCAGCAGATGCTGCGAAGAACAGACTGTCGTATCAAATCTCTCTGCTGCCTATATGTATTTCATACATCAACAAATACACCCGAATTTCAAAAACATTCGTTCGATTTAACGAAAGTTTATCTTTTGCACGTATTAAGACAAAAACCTGAGGTAAATTTTAACTTGCATATCGAAACTACGCGTCTTCCTCGACATCCAACTCTCTCTCGCTAGTGATCGTAGTATGGAGATGGCGATGACACAGCAACAAAACGCGTTTGCGTTCTCCGTTTCGGCTGCCTCAATTCAGTAACAATGGTGTACCTCGATTTTCGTCGGAAGTTTGGCACTGCAGCTCGATGTATTCGACGATAGCAACAGTTTCAAGTCACTGGTTGTTTATGTGAAGGGAAATGCGCAGGAGTGCGAATAACTCTTGTGTCCGTGCCTATCCTTCCGACGTCGCAAAGCAGCAGCAGTGAATACAGACACGCTCGCAAACCCTTAACATAAAGTTCTGTGTATAAGCTATACCCTATTGAAAATAAAAACTTTGCATTCCTCAGCGTAAGGTAAAATTCAGCCCAAGTTTTGATCTTCATTCATGTATAATATTCCAACAGCAGAATACTCGAGCTAGCCACGATTGCTTGCTGAAGATGTGTGAGTGCGACATACTGTTGTTCGATTAGTCCTCCTTATGCTTAGTTAAGGTGGACCGGACAGGTGACACGCTTCATCGGCTTTTCAGCATTACCTGTAGTCACATATTAAATACCTACCATCGTCCAGTAAGTGTTAAATAGTTTCTGTTACGTACAACATCTCCTTCTCCATTTCAGCCGTAAGCCTGTCTGAACAACTACCCATAACCTGCGTCTAATCTAAAACCAGGCTATCTTCGAGAGAAGATGAAACTTTTTCCTTGCCCGGCTCGCTAGCTGCAGGGTCAGCGTGGGTGATTGCTACACGAAGGGGCCCGGGTTCGATTCCCATCCAGGTTTCAAATTTTCTCCACCCGGGGACTGGGTGTCGTGTTGTCCTTGAAGTCGCCTCAGACACACTGCCGTGTCGTCTTTCCACTTCTGAGACGGCTGCACTAGCACGAAAAAAAAAACGCACTTTTCCTGATATCATCGATAAGCCTTCTCCGTCAGCGTAGCCCAGCTGTCTTCTTCCTGTCCAGCAGAAAACCGGTGACAAACTTCCTGTTCGATTGAAACTGCGTGCCGGACCTGGCCTCGGACACGGAGCTTAGTCTATCACGGCCAGCACTCCAGGTACGACTCAAAACTCATCGTCACAGCATTAATTCTTTCGGTATCAAAAAGTGCTGACAAAATTTTAGCTTTGAGGATGGGACGTGAATCGCGCTTCGATATATTAATCGGCAAGGGCATCTCTGGTATAGGCAGGATTGAAGGTGTGGGGACGGACCGTATGTCCTGGCTAGATAACTTAGTTGGCAACATCGTTCCTCGTGGAAAAAAAAAAAAAAAAAAAAAAAAAAAAAAAAAAAAAAAATACTGCGTTCAAGTGCCGGACCGTCATACAGTATTTCGATAGAAGATGAAATACTTGAACTGCAACGAAGTATTTTACCAATTTAATGCTTCCAAACTGCCGTTATACCACGGAAATTATTTAACGAGATTTACAAAGTTAATTTGTCTCAGGAAATGGCATGAAGTGAGGGACATTCCAGTAAACGCTCATTTATTCCTGTACCGTGCTCTAAATATCTTCGCGAGAGACCCTCCTCTGAATAAACACACACACACACACACACACACACACACAGAGAGAGAGAGAGAGAGAGAGAGAGAGAGAGAGAGAGAGAGAGAGAAAATTGGTGAGTGTACGAAGGATAAGAGGGTAGGTGACGGGACGACGGTGAGGTGGGGATGGCAGACAGGGAAGAGGAACGCCACAGGTGCAGAGTTGGAGTAGCGAAGGTTATGGTTTAATGTCCCGTCGACATCGAAATCATTAGAGACGCAGCACAAGCGCAGATTGTTTCAAAACTGGCTCAAATGGCTCTGAGCACTATAGGACTCAACTGCTGAGGTCATTAGTCCCCTAGAACTTAGATCTAGTTAAACCTAACTAACCTAAGGACATCACAAATATCCATGCCCGAGGCAGGATTCGAACCTGCGACCGTTGCGGTCTTGCGGTTCCAGACTGCAGCGCCTTTAACCGCACGGCCACTTCGGCCGGCGCAGATTGTTTCAAGGAAGGGGAAGGAAATCGGGCGTGCCCTTTCAAAGGAACCATACCGGCATTTCCCTGGAGCGATTTAGGGAAATCACAGAAATCCTGGCCGGACGCGGATTTGAACTGCCGTCCTCCAGAATGAGAGTCGCATGTGCTAACCACTGCGCCACCTCGCTCGTAACGAAGGGAAGGGGTGGAGTGTGAAGGGGAGAGGAAAAGTAAGACAAAGGAGAGCGCAGAATGGGAGAGGGGAACAGAAAGAGCTAAAGGCAGAAAGGCTGCCCAAAACGAATGGGTTCTAGCTTAACTGTTTGGCGGTCAGCTCTCATACGATCATCCACAGACGATACTTCCGTGCAGAGAACAGCGTTGCTAGCAGACGATTTCGTAGTGGCTGTGACTGTATCGATAAATCTTTTGTGTACATTCAGACAATTTGCCATCCCATTATGCTTCATTGGGAACACATTCGATGTAACCTTTGTTTCTGTTGCACACTCGCACGCGTGCATTCGTGTATGCATGTCCGAAGGACCATTACATCATTCTTCTTGACAACACAGGTGCTGCAATATTGTATTTGTCCGCCGATGCCAGGCAGCGACTTTCAGTTCAAATGCCCTCACCTGTACAGGAATTACGTAACGTGTGTACGAACACAGGTTGTGACACAGGGACATATGGAAGCTTGGGTCTGGCCGTGAGTGGTGCACGGATAGTCAAAGCCGTTAAGACGACCGCTCGCTTAGCGAGAAATACGGGTTCGAGTCCCAGTTCAGCACAAATTTTCGCTGTCGTCATTCCCTTATACAGGTGACGGTTGTTCGCATTTGCAACTGCTAATACATTTAATGTACACTCCTGGAAATTGAAATAAGAACACCGTGAATTCATTGTCCCAGGAAGGGGAAACTTTATTGACACATTCCTGGGGTCAGATACATCACATGATCACACTGACAGAACCACAGGCACATAGACACAGGCAACAGAGCATGCACAATGTCGGCACTAGTACAGTGTATATCCACCTTTCGCAGCAATGCAGGCTGCTATTCTCCCATGGAGACGATCGTAGAGATGCTGGATGTAGTCCTGTGGAACGGCTTGCCATGCCATTTCCACCTGGCGCCTCAGTTGGACCAGCGTTCGTGCTGGACGTGCAGACCGCGTGAGACGACGCTTCATCCAGTCCCAAACATGCTCAATGGGGGACAGATCCGGAGATCTTGCTGGCCAGGGTAGTTGACTTACACCTTCTAGAGCACGTTGGGTGGCACGGGATACATGCGGACGTGCATTGTCCTGTTGGAACAGCAAGTTCCCTTGCCGGTCTAGGAATGGTAGAACGATGGGTTCGATGACGGTTTGGATGTACCATGCACTATTCAGTGTCCCCTCGACGATCACCAGTGGTGTACGGCCAGTGTAGGAGATCGCTCCCCACACCATGATGCCGGTTGTTGGCCCTGTGTGCCTCGGTCGTATGCAGTCCTGATTGTGGCGCTCACCCGCACGGCGCCAAACACGCATACGACCATCATTGGCACCAAGGCAGAAGCGACTCTCATCGCTGAAGACGACACGTCTCCATTCGTCCCTCCATTCACGCCTGTCGCGACACCACTGGAGGCGGGCTGCACGATGTTGGGGCGTGAGGGGAAGACGGCCTAACGGTGTGCGGGACCGTAGCCCAGCTTCATGGAGACGGTTGCGAATGGTCCTCGTCGATACCCCAGGAGCAACAGTGTCCCTTATTTGCTGGGGAGTGGCGGTGCGGTCCCCTACGGCACTGCGTAGGATCCTACGGTCTTGGCGTGCATCCGTGCGTCCCTGCGGTCCGGTCCCAGGTCGACGGGCACGTGCACCTTCCGCCGACCACTGGCGACAACATCGATGTACTGTGGAGACCTCACGCCCCACGTGTTGAGCAATTCGGCGGTACGTCCACCCGGCCTCCCGCATGCCCACTATACGCCCTCGCTCAAAGTCCGTCAACTGCACATAAGGTTCACGTACACGCTGTCGCGGCATGCTACCAGTGTTAAAGACTGCGATGGAGCTCCGTATGCCACGGCAAACTGGCTGACACTGACGGCGGCGGTGCACAAATGCTGCGCAGCTAGCGCCATTCGACGGCCAACACCGCGGTTCCTGGTGTGTCCGCTGTGCCGTGCGTGTGATCATTGCTTGTACAGCCCTCTCGCAGTGTCCGAAGCAAGTATGGTGGGTCTGACACACCGGTGTCAATGTGTTCTTTTTTCCATTTCCAGGAGTGTATTTCATACCGGCTGTAGTCGCTGCAGTGCCTTGCATTGTTCTTCTTAACAACACAGGCACTGCAGTATCGGAATTTAGAAAATTTCATTAGCGTTGTTTGGCCGAGGTCACTGGTTGACAACCTTTCTAAGACTGTTCCCCCTTAGTGCAATCATATATTGAGTAGCAACCCTCACGCTATTTCCCAACCATCATCAACATTAGCGAATAATTAAACTTTTTACTCCAAAGAATTTTCCTTGAAAACTTTTCTCTTAAAATGACGAAAGGTAAATGATATTTACTGGTTATTGGTGTTTTATTAAACCAGAAACTAATGAGTCAATAAGACAATTTGTACTGGTAATTTCTAATAATATTTTTTTACTAGAATCCACGTCTTTAACCCACATTTAAAATCATGTACGTTAAAATGTATGCACTATATTTTTTTATTTTTAATTTAGTTCATTTCTGGACTCTGTACTGCTGAACCGAAAGAAATCAGAAGACTTCAAGCTGCCAATGCTTGCTTTGTGTCTGACCATTACAACTAGTAATAATAATAATAATAATAATAATAATAATAATACTGTGTAGACCCTACAGCAATGTAGTATCAATTACATAGTTATTTTTGTGTTGTGCTGTCAATTAGCTTGTGTAAGTGTAGCGACGTGAAAAATGAATCAATATCTGACTATTTGCTGGGACTTGGAGAAGGCACTTTCATGGGATATTTAAGCATATGTGACCTATGTGTCTCAATTTTACTGTCAAAGACGCATGGTACACAGTGCAAAAAATGTTCGTAATGGTAGACAATATGGGGAAGATGCTGTTAATATGTTCGTTTCGAAAGCTCTAACTGGCGCCACATTGTGGCATGCGTTATTGCCAGTATTGTAACGAATTTACAAGTTATATAGGTTAAATACCGTATTTTGCTAATGTAATTAAAGTCTTAATACAACCACACGCGTTTCACTGTAACTGTCCATATGTCGATTTGCAGTAGGGTTTTGGAACATTTACTGTATTCGAACGCCCGCAGCTCGTGGTCGTGCGGTAGCGTTCTCGCTTCCCACGCCCGGGTTCCCGGGTTCGATTCCCGGCGGGGTCAGGGATTTTCTCTGCCTCGTGATGACTGGGTGTTGTGTGATGTCCTTAGGTTAGTTAGGTTTAAGTAGTTCTGAGTTCTAGGGGACTGATGACCATAGATGTGAAGTCCCATAGTGCTCAGAGCCATTTTTGTATTCGAACATTACGAAGTACCTCGAAGAAAACGATTTATCGACACATAGCACGAATTCAGAAAATATCGTTCTCGTGAAACACAACTAGCTCTTTATACTCATGAAGTAATAAGTGCTATCGACAGGGGATGTCGAATTGATTCCATATTTTTAGATTTCCGGAAGGCTTTAGACACCGCTCCTCACAAGCGTCTTCTAACTAAACTGCGTGCCTACGGAGTATCGCCTCAGTTGTGCGACTGGATTCGTGATTTCCTGTAGTAATAGACGGAAAGTCATCGAGTAAAACAGAAGTAATATCCGGCGTTCCTCAAGGAAGAGTTATAGGCCCTATATTGTTCCTGATCTATATTAACGACATAGGAGACAATCTGAGTAGCCGTCTTAGATTGCAGATGATGCTGTCATTTACCGTCTTGTAAAGTCATCAAATGATCAAAACGAATTGCAAAATCATTTCGATAAGATATCTGTATGGTGCGAAACATGGCAATTGATGCTGAATAAAGAAAAGTGTGAAGTTATTCACATGAGTACTAAAAGAAATCAGCTAAATTTCGATTACGCCAAAAGTCACACAGATCTGAAGGCTGTAAATTCAACTAAATACTTAGGGATTACAATTACAAATAACCTAAATTGGAACGATCACATAGATAATATTGTGGATCGAGCAAATCAACGACTGCGATTCATTGGCAGGACACTTAGAAGGTGCAACAGGTCTACTAAAGAGACTGCTTACACCACTCTTGTCCGCCCTGTTCTGGAGTATTGCTGTGCGGTGTGGGATCCGCATCAGGTGGGACTGACGGATGACATTGAAAAAGTAAAAAGAAGGGCAGCTCGTTTTGTATTATCGCGAAATAGGGGAGATTGTGTCACAGACATGATACTTGAATTGGAGTGGCAATCATTAAAACAAATGCGTTTTTCGTTGCGACGGGATCTTCTCATGAAATTTCAGTCACCAGTTTTCTCCTCCGATTGCGAAATCATTCTGTTGGCACCCACCTACACAGGGAGAAATGATCATCACGATAAAATAAGAGAAATCAGGGCTTGCACAGTAAAATTTCAGTGCTCGTTTTTCCCGCGTGCCGTTCGAGAGTGGAACGGTAGAGAGACAGCTTGAAGGTGGTTCATTGAACCCTCTGCCAAGTACTTTATTGTGAATAGCAGAGTAATCACGTAGATGTAGATGTCGTCATTCCTACGTCACAATCTGTACTTGTACACGCGTTAATGTAATTTCCGTATAGAGGAGGACATTTTAAATGAAAGTCACTGCCTGGCATCGGCGGATAAACACGATATTGCAGTACCTGCGTTATTAAGAAGAACGATGCCATGGTCTTTCGGACCTGCATGCATGAATGCATCAGGCGAATGTGCAACAAAAACAAAAGTAGCATCGAGTGCGCTCCTAATGAAGTATAATCGGACCGTAAATTTTTTGAATATACGCAAAAGATTTATCAGATAGTCACAGCCACTACGAAATCATTTGGAAATATTTGTAAACAGTATTACAGTCTCATGAAATAGTGATAACAATAATGATGTTTTAAAATAAATAACTTCGTTTCCTGACCGAAACACAATCGGACCCTTTTGTTTTGACCCCCATGAAAATTTCATTTGACTGGTCAGATGATAGTTACCCCACTGGCCTACATGTTACAATTATTGCATTGGGAATTGCGTTGAAACCGTTTTACCCTACTTGGACATAAGTCTTTTGTAAGTTATTCAGATGCTGCGCAGTACAGTTGAAGAGCACGAAGACGAATGCCTTCGTACACTAAGAAATAGTGAGGCGACCGTCGCTTATATCACACAAGAAGCCTGCCACGGGTGTAAAATCTGAAAGGGAAATTCGAATGGGAACCTTTTTCATATTATTTAAACTCCTATACTGTTAGATACATTACTAAATAACAGTGAAACTATTCATTTTAGATGAATAGAATGACTACTAAATTTTCGTGCTATTCTAAAGTAAACAGTTATTCAAAAGATTAATATAACAAAGCAGGATGCAGGGCCACCAGTGAGAACGTTTCTTGGTGACGACAGCAGAGTGGTGGAAGATACACACGAGTGGGCCCTTTGTGCCAGAAGCAGTCACGCAGAAGGCTGCCATTCTGTGTGGCGCGGTCCAGCGAAGGCGGACGCCATCACAGAAGCTTCACGCAGCTGCCGTCGTGGAAATTCCATTTATATTAAGGGCTACCTCATCTCATAACACAATGCTGCAAGTATTAGATAGATAACAGTCTCGAATGTGAGGATGGCTTCAATTTGTTGTGCCACATAAAGGACGGGACCCTCACCAGCTTGTAAAGTGACCTCTGTAGTTCCAAAGACTTACTGGAATGACGTTTTCATTGACCTTAACGCTGTAGCAAAGATTCAGAATTTCATTTATGTATGCTAGCATGTTTGCTCAGAATACATCGATGATAAAAATACTTCAACCTATGATTTGCTACCTGTAAATTACCCACGCTACCCCAACTGCAAACTTTCTTCTCGAGAGTTTAGCAGAGCATGTGTGGTACCAAGTCACATCCCAAGTTCAATGGACTTACTACATACAACTGTGAGCGGCATAATTTCAAATAATACACTTAACTGCCTCCATCACCTTTCGCCTGGTTAACTCTGTCACTATTTTAACTTCTTGTTGGAACACAGATACTCAATTACTATTTTCTTATTAACATCTCAGTACCAAAATTAGTAAGAAACTTTCAGTTTTCATCTTGTTCATACAGCTGTTTCGCTCGACTATTTCACTAAGGTGAAAGTCGTCTTTCAGCTTTGTTGGCCAAAGCACTGTGTTCAGAAGGCAGGAAAGAATAATTAATATTTCATTTCGCATCATGTCCGTGTTAAGCGCCGCTGCTCAAAGCGCAGACGCAGCACGTAGGAAATCGAGAGTGATATGGGAGCGACTATCACCAGCCCGAGGCTAGTAACGGGGGGAGAGGAGGGGTGGGGCACTAAATTGCACGACCTAGGGGGGTGGCCGGTATTTCGGAGACCAACAGCTGACGGAAAATGGGATGAGAAGAAGTTCCCCGTGTCAATAAATTCAACGTTGCAGCTGTGGCATCATAATACCATTGAAGATGGCACGATGTTACAGTGGAAAGAACGATGTGTCTGCGTTCCATGACTGTTGACATCCATTCAAAAGGCACTCCGAACTGAGCCACCAGTGGAAATGTTGCAGCTGTTGTAGACGAAACCAAGTGTTTTCTTTAGTCACAGAGCTCAGTCGCATATGCTGTTTCTTTGACTGTAAAATTTTTCTCACCATCCTATTCTCGTGACATGGTACACACTGACTACTTCCCCTTCCCACGGGCGAAGAAATCTTCGTGTGGTAGGCATTTCCGTAGTCTATCGTTTCTTGTACAGCCAATTGCTAAATTCTACAACGAAGGTCTCTGCAAAGTCAGTCATCGTCACATTGCAGTATGAATACGTAGAGTACATCGCAGCTTGTGAAAATGAAAACTTTGATAAAGATTTGTCCGCAAAGTGAGCTACCCAGCCTCGACAGCCGGCTGCCGGGGCAACACGCCACATCCCACTGCACCATCCATCCATCAGATGGAAGTCATGTCCACGTGCACCACCAAATAGGCTTGCATACCGTTGCAACATGCCATCCCAATAGACAGCAGATGTGAAAGTACTCCCCACGAATACATTCAGTAGTATGTGTGCTCCTAAGGCTCATATATAATTGAGAATGTCGTCCCCACAGACCGCAGCTGTTACAGTACCAGCCGGCCGCGGTGGTCTCGCGGTTCTAGGCGCTCAGTCCGGAACCGTGGGACTGCTACGGTCGCAGGTTCGAATCCTGCCTCGGGCATGGATGTGTGTGATGTCCTTAGGTTAGTTAGGTTTAAGTAGTTCTAAGTTCTAAGGGACTGATGACCACAGTTGTTAAGTCCCATAGTGCTCAGAGCCATTTGTTACAGTACCTCGAAGAAACACAAGAAATGCTATACGTCCTCTGAACACGTTGTCATCCCCAGTCGAAAACACGGGTGCTCTTAATTACTATCAGGTACACACCAGACGAACAGATGCTGAGAATCGCTCACACTTGAAAAGAACACTTCCCAAAATGTTTGACTACATGCAGAGTGGGCAAGACACCATAATCGCCGAGCACCGCAATGCCTTTGTATGAGTGGAATGTGTCTGGCGACCATACAGACGTACCTTTCGAAACTGGAAATACGAGTAGACTAACGGGAGGTATGGTTCAGAGGTTACCGCAGGGTCTCTAGCCAGAGCATGTACTGATTTGAGCGTATTTGCTTCGTCTTTTCCATACTACCGCTGAATGATTACTGCCGCCTGTGATCTCTCTCTCTCTCTCTCTCTCTCTCTCTCTCTCTCTCTCTCTGTCCCTCTCTCTCTTTTTCACACACGCACACACACACACACACACACACACACACACACACACTCACTCACTCACACACATATTTAGAAATTTGTCTGTGGAATAACAGGAATTGCCAAGAAGATATGATTTCAGTTTGTGTACGAAGTTAATTTTATAATCTGTCTTATCCATTAAATCACAGGGTAGGTGGTCAAAGATCTTTATGTCTGAATACCGCTCTCCTTTCTATGCCACACTAAGGTTGAGTGATGAACAGTAAAAATCATTTCTCATTCTAGTATTATATTTGTTAATGTTACTGTTGTTATCTATATCTACACGATTACTCTGCAATTCACAATGAAGTGTCTGGCAGATTGTTCATCGAACAACCTTCAGACTATTTCCCTACCGTTCCACTCTTTAACAGCACGCCGGAAAACGAACACATATCTTTCTGTATGAGCTCCGATTTTTCTTAATTTATTATGGTGATCAATTCTCCCTATATAAGAGGCTGTCAACAAAATATCTTCGCGCTTTTAGGAGAACGCAGGAGATTAAAATTTCGAAAAAAAATCTCTCTGCAATGAAAAACACCTTTGTTTCAACGATTGTCACTCCAACGCGCGTATCATATCCGTGACACACTCTCCCCTATTTCACGATAATACAAAACTAACTGCCCTTCTTTGAACTTTTTCAACGTTCTCCGTCAATCCTTTCCTGTAAACGCCCCATATTGCACGGCAATACTTTAGCAAAGGACGGACAAGCGTCTCTTTAGTTGACCTGGTGCATCTCCTAAGTGTTTTGCCAATAAACCGAGTCTTTAGTTTGACTTCCCCACATTATCTACGTGATCGTTCCAATTTAAGTTTTTCGTGACTGCAGTTCCTGGGTATTTAGGTGAATTGACAGTCTTTAGATTTGTCTGATTTATCTTGTAACAGAAGTTTAACGGATTCCCTTTAGTACTTATGTAAATGACCTCACACTTTTCATTATTTTGGTCAATTGCCACTTGTCGCACCATACAGGTATCTTGTCTAAATCATTTTGCAATTGGATTTGATCTTCTGATGACTTTCGAAGACGATAAATGGCAGCATTATCTACAAACAATCTAAGAAGTCTGCTCAGATTGTCCACCAAATCATTTATATAGATTAGGAACAGCGGAGGTCCTGTAACACTTCCTTGAAGTACAGCAGATATCACTTCTGTTTTACTCGATTACTTTCCGTCAGTTACTACGAACTGTGACCTTTATGAGAGGAAATCACGAATCCAGTCACACAACTGGGATGATACTCCATAGCCACGCAATTTGATTAGAAGCTGCTTGCGAGGAACGGTATCAAAAGCCTTTCAGAAATCTAGAAATATGGAAATAGTTTTATATCCCCAGTCGGTAGCACTCACTTCCTTGTGAGAATAAGGAGCTAGTTGTGTTTCATAAGAATAATTTCTGAATCTGTGCTATGTCAGTCAGCCAACAATATATTTTCGCATTCGAAGGAGAAAGCTGATGATTGAAATATCATGAGAAGATCCTACTGTAACCAAAACCGCGTTTGTGGATCATATCCGTGACACTCTCCCTTCCGTTTCGCGATAATTCAAAACGAGCTGCCCTTCTTTCAACTTTTTTCGATGTCTTCCGGCAATCCTATCTGACGCGGATATCGCGCCACGCAGCGTTACTCTAGCAGAGAACGGGCAAGCGTGGTGTATGCAGTCTCTTTAGTAGGCCTGTTGTATCTTGTAAATGCTCAGTCGATAAACCGTAGCCCTTAGGTAGCTTGGAACTTCCGACACTATCTACTAGGTCATTTATATGTATTGTGAAAAACAATGGTCCCATAACACTCCCCTGTGGCACGCCAGAGGTTACTTTAACGTCTGTAGACGTCTCTCCATTGATAACAACATGCTGTGTTCTGTTTGCTAAAAACTCTTCAATCCAGCCACACAGCTGGTCTGATATTACGTAGGCTCTTACTTTGTTTATCAGGCGACAGTGCGGAACTGTATCGAACGCCTTCCGGAAGTCGAGGAAAATAGCATCTACCTGGGAGCCTGTATATAATATTTTCTGGGTCTCATGAACAAATAAAGCGAGTTGGGTCTCACACGATAGCTGTTTCCGGAATCCATGTTGATTCCTACAGAGTAGATTCTGGGTTTCCAAAAACGACATAATACGCGAGCAAAAAACATGTTCTAAAATTCTACAACAGATCGACGTCAGAGACATAGGTCTATAGTTTTGCGCATCTGCTCGACTACCCTTCTTGAAGACTGGGACTACCTGTGCTCTTTTCCAATCATTTGGAACCTTTCGTTCCTCTAGAGACTTGCGGTACACGGCTGTTAGAAGGGAGGCAAGTTCTTTCGCGTACTCTGTGTAGAATCGAATTGGTATCCCGTCAGGTCCAGTGGACTTTCCTCTGTTGAGTGACTCCAGTTGCTTTTCTATTTCTTGGACACTTATTTCGATGTCAACCATTTTTTCGTTTGTGCGAGGATTTAGAGAAGGAACTGCAGTGCGGTCTTCCCCTGTGAAACAGCTTTGGAAAAAGGTGTTTAGTATTTCAGTTTTACGCGTGTCATCCTCTGTTTCAATGCCATCATCATCCCGAAGTGTCTGGATATGCTGCTTCGAGCCACTTACTGATTTAACGTAAGACCAGAACTTCCTACGATTTTCTGTCAAGTCGGTACATAGAATTTTACTTTCGAATTCACTGAACGCTTCACGCATTGCCCTCCTTACGCTAGCTTTGACATCGTTTAGCTTCTGTTTGTCTGAGAGGTTTTGGCTGCGTTTACACTTGGAGTGAAGCTCTCTTTGCTTTCGCAGTAGTTTCCTAACTTTGTTGTTGAACCACGGTGGGTTTTTCCCGTCCCTCACAGTTTTACTCGGCACGTACCTGTCTAAAACGCATTTTACGATTGCCTAGAACTTTTTCCATAAACACTTAACATTGTCAGTGTCGGAACAGAAATTTTCGTTTTGATCTGTTAGGTAGTCTGAAATCTGCCTCCTATTACTCTTGCTAAACAGATAAACCTTCCTCCCTTTTTTTATATTCCTATTAACTTCCATATTCAGGGATGCTGCAACGGCCCTATGATCACTGATTCCCTGTTCTGCACTTACAGAGTCGAAAAGTACGGGTCTGTTTGTTATCAGTAGGTCCAAGATGTTATCTCCACGAGTCGGTTCTCTGTTTAATTGCTCGAGGTAATTTTCGGATTGTGCACTCAGTATAATGTCACTCGATGCTCTGTCCCTACCACCCGTCCTAAACATCTGAGTGTCCCAGTCTATATCTGGTAAAATGAAATCTCCACCTAAGACTATAACATGCTGAAAAAATTTATGTGAAATGTATTCCAACTTTTCTCTCAGTTGTTCTGCCACTAATGCTGCTGAGTCGGGAGGTCGGTAAAAGGAACCAACTATTAACCTAGCTCGGTTACTGAGTGTAACCTCCACCCATAATAATTCACAGGAACTATCCACTTCTACTTCATTACAGAATAAACTACTACTAACAGCGACAAACACGGCACCACCGGTTGCATGCAATCTATCCTTTCTAAACACCGTCTGTGCCTTTGTAAAAATTTCGGCAGAATTTATCTCTGGCCTCAGCCAGCTTTCTGTACCTATAACGATTTCAGCTTCGGTGCTTTCTATCAGCGCTTGAAGTTCCGGTACTTTACCAATGCAGCTTCGACAGTTTACAATTACAATACCGATTGCTGCATGGCCCCCGCATGTCCTGACTTTGCCCCGCACCCTTTGAGGCTGCTGCCCTTTCTGTACTTGCCCGAGGCCATCTAACCTAAAAAAACCGCCCAGTCCACGCCACACAACCCCTGCTACCCGTGTAGCCGCTTGCTGCGTGTAGTGGACTCCTGACCTATCCAGCGGAACCCGAAACCCCACCACCCTATGGCGCAAGTCGAGGAATCTGCAGCCCACACGGTCGCAGAACCGTCTCAGCCTCTGATTCAGACCCTCCACTCGGCTCTGTACCAAAGGTCCGCAGTCAGTCCTGTCGACGATGCTGCAGGTGGTGAGCTCTGCTTTCATCCCGCTAGCGAGACTGGCAGTCTTCACCAAATCAGATAGCCGCCGGAAGCCAGAGAGGATTTCCTCAGATCCATAGCGACACACATCATTGGTGCCGACATGAGCGACCACCTGCAGATGGGTGCACCCTGTACCCTTCATGGCATCCGGAAGGACCCTTTCCACATCTGGAATGACTCCCCCCGGTATGCACACAGAGTGCACATTGGTTTTCTTCCCCTCTCTTGCTGCCATATCCCTAAGGGGCCCCATTACGCGCCTGACGTTGGAGCTCCCAACTACCAGTAAGCCCACCCTCTGTGACTGCCCGGATCTTGCAGACTGAGGGGCAGCCTCTGGAACAGCCATGTCCGGCCGAAGATCAGTATCAGCCTGAGACAGAGCCTGAAACCGGTTCGTCAGACAAACTGGAGAGGCCTCCGGAATGTCTTTCGCCCCCTGCCACACCTCGAGACGACCTCCCACTCTACCACAGGTGAGGGATCAGCCTCAATGTGGGCCCCCACAGTGATGCCCATTGGCAACAACCTCAAGCTGTGTGACCGAAGCCAACACTGCCTGAAGCTGGGAGCGAAGAGATGCCAACTCAGCCTGCATCCGAACACAGCAGTTGCAGTCCCTATCCATGCTAAAAACTGTTGTGCAAAGAACGTCTGAACTAATCTACAGAGAGCACAAACAATTCGACAGAAAATTTAAACGGTTATTAAAATACAAGATTGCCTAGTAAATGCAGTAATACTGCTACTTGCGCACTGCTGACACACTGCTCGGCGGCGGAAGGAGACTACGCGATTTTACACTATTCGTGTACTAAAACGCGATGCTACAACTCTCAAATACTATAATACGCCAGAAATTTTGAATTAAACAATGCAAATACCAAAAACACGCAAAGAAATTAAGAATTAAACTATGTTACAAATAAGTGAGACCCTGCGACTTGCAGTTCTGGTTCTTCAATGTAAAGACCTAAAAATTTAGAATATTATGTTTCATGGATTATTTTACCCTAAAGCATTATTTCTAATAGTATAGTCAGGTGTTGGGCAGAGCAGAACTGCATACGTTGTGTTTTACCTACGTACAACGACAGTCCATTTTCTGAAAATCAGTTATTAATTGTTCAGAAAATATTGTTTCTCCATTACGATTTTTTATAATACGTGCATTGTCATTAAAGAGAACTGCTTCTACATCTTGGTTATATGATGGCAGATCATTTATATATAACAAGAACGGACCTCCTACTGATCCCTGTGGGGCACCTGCAATTATTTTTTCCCCCCTAGAGATGTTGTTTCATTTTGCAGAATCCCTGGATACCTTAATGTGATGCTCTGCAGCCTTTTAGTTTGACAGGATGAAAATCAATAACCAGCACATGTATGATACCACAGAAATTTAACTTGATTTAGAACAATATTGTGAACTGCACAATCAAATGCTTACCAAGTCACAGTATTTTCTCATTTAAATTTTGTAAATGGTTCAAATGGCTCTGAGCACTATGGGACTCAACATCTGAGGACATCACAGACATCCATGCCCGAAGCAGGATTCGAACCTGCGACTGTAGCAGTCACGCAGTTCCGGACTGAAGTGCCTAGAACCGCATGGCCACCGCGGCCGGCTAAATTTTGTATTATATGATTCATGAATTGGAAAATAGCATTCCTGTGGAGAGACTCTTTTGAAAACCAAATTGAGACGGTCTAAATATCTTGGTTTGACAGAGGTGTAGTATGGTACTGACAAGATTCACGTCATAGCGAGTTGTCGCGAATGTCATCAGCAGAACAGGAAAAAAAAATCAAATTAACTGCGGAACAACGCTTATAATGCCTAACGCTGCCTATGTAGCTTGTCGAACTCGATGCAGCTATCCAGAACCTGTAATCGAATAAATAATAGGATTCTCGGTTCTGTAGCTATATACTGTAGATTATGACTTTGCATTGCCAATTGGGTCGGGTTCGACGCTTTAACATTAGACAGTGTGACTCAGCTGCCCCTACCTATGTGTTTTATGCAGCGTGCAACGATTTCGAAAACCATGCGCGAGATTTTCATATTCTCTCGCTCACTACATAAAAACTAGTAATCCTACAGAAAAAATGAACACGATCTTTTTTTAGGAAATTTAATGTAGATAAATTTTGAAGTGGGATACGTTTTCGCTGGAGGCCATGATTTTCGAGTTATTCGAGAAAGACAGCTTTGAAGGTCGATTTTTCTCGAATAATTTGAAAACTATGGCCTCTAGCGGGAATGAATACCAGTACAAAATATAATTACATTAAATTTTATACAAAAAGGTCCACTCCATTTTTTTTCTATAGGATCAATAGCTTGCATGTAGCGAGGGAGAGAGTATAAGAATCTTACTGCTGGTATCTGAAGGCATTCTGTGTTGCATAAAACCCATATGCAGGGGCAGCTTAATCACTTTGTACACAAGCGCTCTCTCCTAAGAGTCGTCACGTGCTTATTCTATTTTGTTTCGGCAGATATTTGCAATTTTTGTTTAGCAGTGTACAGCTGGAGTCATCAAAAATAAACACTACTCTTCACGTCTTTCATGGAACTCCCAGTGACGACGGAAAGCATCGGTTTGTTTCCTGTTACAAACAAAATGATTTTTAAAGTGGAATTTTACGTGCTTATTCGTCAGAGCTATCGAACTTTATTTGATCTATATGTATTAAAAGGGACAGAAAAACACGAAGAATAACAACTCCTCCAGCGGAAACTGAGCAACGTCGCTTCATGGCGGTAGCGGTCAGCGCGGGCTGGGGTGGTTCTGCCGCAGCTAGAGTAGTGGTTACTCTCGACGTTTTCCTGTCCGTGTTAATACATATCGACAAAACGAACATCGCACTACACTAATATGGGACCGCTCTATCTAATGGATGCATAAAGCGCCGTTTTAAAAATCATCCTGTTTGTGAAAAATGAAATGAGCGTATGGCAGCATTGGCCACGAGGCTCCCTCCATACGGGGAAGTTCGGCCGCCAAGTGCAAGTCTTGTATCAGTGGACGCCACACTGGGCGACTTGCGCACAGGTGATAAGAATGAAATGATGATGACAACAGAAAATCTCCAACGCGGCCGGGAATCGACCCTGGCCCGCTTGCATGGGAAATGAGCATGTTACCATCCAGCTATGCAGGCGGACATCCTGTTTGTAACGGGAAACAAACCGACTCTTTCCGCTGAAACTGGGGTCACATTAAAGACGTGATGAACAATATTTGTTGTGGTTGACCCCAGCTACGCATTGACGAAACTAAAGTGATAGTACCTGCCGGAACACCAGAGAAAGCGCTCCAAACGACTGTATGTTAAGCTCGCGTATGATGACATTTCTGGAGAACGAGTCTCCTACGTAGGAATCAACACCAGTTCCGGAATCAACGATCGTATGAAACCCAGCTCACTCTGTTCTTCCCCGTTCTCGCTTCCCACACCCGGGTTCCCGGGTTCGATTCCCGGCGGGGTCAGGGATTTTCTCTGCCTCGTGATGGCTGGGTGTTGTGTGCTGTCCTTAGGCTAGTTAGGTTTAAGTAGTTCTAAGTTCTAGGGGACTTATGACCACAGCAGTTGAGTCCCATAGTGCTCAGAGCCATTTGAACCATCTGTTCTTCCCTCGACCTCCGGAAGGCGTTCCATGCAGTTCGGCGTAGTCGCCTAATGAAGAAAATAGGAGCGTATAGACTGTCAACCCAACCGTGTGACTGACTAAAGAGTTTCTAGCAAACAGAACACATCGCGTCATTTGCAATGGAGAGAAATCTTCAAACGTGAATGTAATTTGGGATGTATCTCAAGTACGATTACTTTTCACAATATACAGGGTGGTCCATTGATCGTGACCGGGCCAAATATCTCACGAAATAAGCGTCAAACGAAAAATCTACAAAGAACGAAACTTGTCTAGCTTGAAGGAGGAAACCAGATGGCGCTATGGTTGGCCCGCTAGGTGGCGCTGCCATAGGTCAAACGGATATCAACTGTGGTTTTTTAAATAGGAACCCCCATCTTTTATTACATATTCATGTAGTACGTAAAGAAATATGAATGTTTTAGTTGGACCACTTTTTTCGCTTTGTGATAGATGGCGATGTAATAGTCACAAACATATGGCTCACAATTTTAGAGGAACAGTTGGTAACAGGTAGGTTTAATAAATTAAAATACAGAACGTAGGTACGTTTCAACATTTTATTTCGGTTGTTCCAATGTGATACATGTACCTTTGTCAACTTATTTCTGAGAACGCATGCTGTTACAGCGTGATTACCTGTAAATACCACATTAATGCAATAAATGCTCAAAATGCTGTCCGTCAACCTCAATGCATTTGGCAATACGTGTAACGACATTCCTTTCAAAAGCGAGTAGTTCGACTACCGTAATGTTCGCACATGCATTGACAATGCGCTGACGCATGTTGTCAGGTGTTATCGGTGGATCACGGTGGCAAATATCCTTCAACTTTCCCCAAAGAAAGAAATCCGGGGACGTCAGATCCGGTGATCGTGCGGGCCATGGTATGGTGCTTCGACGACCAATCCACCTGTCACGAAATATGCTATTCAATACCGCTTCAACTGCACGCGAGCTATGTGCCGGACATTCATCATGTGGAAGTACATCGCCATTCTGTCATGCAGTGAAACATCTTGTAGTAACATCGGTAGAACATTACGTAGGAAATCAGCATACATTGCACCATTTAGACTGCCATCGATAAAATGCGGGCCAATTATCCTTCCTCCCACAACGCCGCACCATACATTAACCCGCCAAGGTCGCTGATGTTCCACTTGTCGCAGTCATCGTGGATTTTCCGTTGCCCAATAGTGCATATTATGCCGGTTTACGTTACCGCTGTTGGTGAATGACGCTTCGTCGCTAAATAGAACGCGTGCAAAAAATCTGTCATCGTCCCGTAATTTCTCTTGTGCCCAGTGGCAGAACTGTACACGACTTTCAAAGTCGTCGCCATGCAATTCCCGGTGCATTGAAATATAGTACGGGTGCAATCGATGTTGATGTAGCGTTCTCAACACCGATGTTTTTGAAATTCCCGATTCTCGCGCAATTCGTCTTCTACTGATGTGCGGATTAGCCGCGACAGCAGCTAAAACACCTACTTGGGCATCATCATTTGTTGCAGTTCTTGGTTGACGTTTCACATGTGGCTGAACACTTCCTGTTTCCTTAAATAACGTAACTATCCGGTGGATGGTCCGGACACTTGGATGATGTCGTCCAGGATATCGAGGAGCATACATAGCACACGCCCGTTGGGCATTTTGATCACAATAGCCATACATCAACACGATATCGACGTTTTCCGCAATTGGTAAACTGTCCATTTTAACACCGGTAATGTATCACGAAGAAAATACCGTCCGCACTGGCGGAATGTCACGTGATACCACGTACTTATACGTTTGTCACTATTACAGCGCCATCTGTCACAAAGCGAAAAAAGTGGTCCAACTAAAACATTCATATTTCTTTACGCACTACACGAATATGTAATAAAAATGGGGGTTCCTATTTTAAAAAAACGCAGTTGATATCCGCTTGACCTACGGCAGCGCCATCTATCGGGCCAACCATAGCGCCATCTAGTTTCCCCCTTCGGTCACTATCGATGGACCACCCTGTATATAACCGACCTAGTAGACAACGTCGGAAGTGCAACGAGACTTTCCGCGGATGATGCTATTCTATATGAAGAAGTTGTAACGCTAGCAAATTGTAGGAAGAGCTGCAACGCAGCTACGCTCGGTGTTCGGACTGGAAACTGACCCCCAATATAAACAAATGTAACATACTGAGCGTAAATAGCCAGAAAGGCCCATCATTGTACGATTAGACGTTCTCAGAAGAATCACAGGAAGTAGTGACATCCATAAAGTATCTAGGAATATGCGTATGGAGCGGTTTAAAGCGGAACGACTACGTACAACAAATTGCAGTAAAGGCAGCTGCCGGTTTGAAATTCATTGGAAGAATTATGAGGAAATGTAGTCGATCGACAAAGGAGACAGCTTACAAATCCCTCGTTCGACCGATACCTCTGTCTTGCTCTTCGGTCTGGAGTCTGTATCAGATAGGACTGACAGAGGAAATAGAGACCAGCCACATAAAAGCAGCACGTTTCTTTAAAGGTTCATATGGTAAGCGCAAAAGCACAACGGAGATGCCGAGTAAACTCCGGTGGCAGACGCTGCCAGAAAGGCGTTCTGCATCGAGGTATGGTTTACTGCTAATGTTCCGGGAGCATATATATAGTTTCCTCCTCTGTATAAACACCGCGCGACAGAGTCGAGCTCACACGCAGTCGAAAGAGCGGAAATGAGTACACCTGTACATGTACTTGGGCCAGTCGGACACAGATAGCCGCTACATCGGAGACGGTCAGAGGGACCCGAGAGATTGACGAGTCGGCAGAACACGGGATTTAGCAGATATTGCAGAAAACAAACGGCGCTAGAGATCGATCGGGAAGGCCTGTCGAGGAACAGTGTCGGCAGGTGTGTCGCTTAGAGCACGGAAAAAGAGAGGCTATTCACAACAGCAACAGCTGCTAGGACATAAGTCGATCGTTGAGGTAAAGAACCTGACCTTACGAATTACATATACAGACATAGTAACTGAAAATTTTGCAGGTCGTCAGGGGAGACGACTCTCTTGGCGCGGAATAATCGGATACCGCGTTTCGCGACGGACACTCGCGTCGTTTATCGGGCGTTTGCACTAGGCTTTACTCCCGTGTAGCGCACCCGCAGACGATCGACGCTCGGTAACGGCACTCCGGTAAAAGTCCGCCGGCCGACGTCGTTTCTGTCTTCGACTAATACTAAAACCCAGCAAAGGGACACTAACATAATTATTACTACAATACTGGCCATTAAAATTGCTACACCACGAAGATGACGCGCTACAGACGCGAAATTTAACCGACAGGAAGAAGATGCTGTAATATGCAAATGATTAGCTTTTCAGAGCACTCACACAAGGTTGGCGCCGGTGGCGACACCTACAACGTGCTGACATGAGGAAAGTTTCCAACCGATTTCTCATACACAAACAGCAGTTGACCGGCGTTGCCTGGTGAAACGTTGTTGTGATGCCTCGTGTAAGGAGGAGAAATACGTACCATCACGTTTCCGGCTTTGATAAAGGTCGGATTGTAGCCTATCGCGATTGCGGTTTATCGTATCGCGACATTGCTGCTCGCGTTGGTCGAGATCCAATGACTGTTAGCAGAATATGGAATCGGTGGGTACAGGAGGGTAATACGGAACGCCGTGCTGGATCCCAACGGCATTGTATCACTAGCAGTCGAGATGACAGGCATCTTATCCGCATGGCTGTAACGGATCGTGCAGCCACGTCTCGATCCCTGAGTCAACAGATGGTGACGTTTGCAAGACGACAACCATCTGCACGAACAGTTCGACGACGTTTGCAGCAGTACGGATTATCAGCTCGGAGACCATGGCTGCGGTTACCCTTGACGCTGCGTCACAGACATGAGCGCCTGCGATGGTGTACTCAAACGACGAACCTGGGTGCACGAACGGCAAAACGATATTTTTTTGAGATGAATCCAGGTCTTGTTTACAGCGTCATGAGGGTCGCGTCCGTGTTTGGCGACATCGCGGTGAACGCAAATTGGAAGCGTGTATTCGTCATCGCCATACTGGCGTATCACCCGGCGTGATGGTACGGGGTGCCATAGGTTACACCTCTCGGTCAGTTCTTGTTCGCATTGACGGCACGTTGAACAGTGGACGTTACATTTCAGATGTGTTACGACCCGTGGCTCTACCCTTCATTCGATCCCTGCGAAACTCTACATTTCAGCATGATAATGCACGACCGCATGTTGCAGGTCCTGTACTGGCCTTTCTGGATACAGAAAATGTTCGACTGTTGCCCTGGCCAGCACATTCTCCAGATCTCTCACCAACTGAAAACGTCTGGTCAATGGTGGCCCAGCAAGTGGCTCGTCACAGTACGCCAGTCACTACTCTTGATGAACTGTGGTATCGTGTTGAAGCTGCATGGGCAGCTGTACCTGTACACGCCATCCAAACTCTGTTTGACTCAATGCCCAGGCGTATCAAGGCCATTATTACGGCCAGAGGTGGTTGTTCTGGGTACTGATTTCTCAGGATCTATGCACCCAAATTGCGTGAAAATGTAATCACATGTCAGTTCTAGTATAATATATTTGTCCAATGAATACCCGTTTATCATCTGCATTTCTTCTTGGTGTAGCAATTTTAATGTCCAGTAGTGTACAACGAGTGTATTAATGTTTTATTTTTGAAAATTTTCACGCGCAGTGGTAGGATATGGTGTGAGAACAAGTTTCGCTAAAGGAAGTGCAGTAAATTTAGTGAAAACGTGTTTTGGTTTTGAGACTGACCTGCGCGGGAAGTCTGCGGGCGGCGGCGCTTGGTGCGCGAGCGTGGGCGCGGGCGGCGCGGAGGCGCGGCACGGCCGGTGCTGCAGCTGCAGGGGCGGCGCGGCCAGCGGCGGCAGCGGCAGCGGCAGAGCGGGCTGCTGCAGCGGCTCCACGCGCCGCATCGACGCCCGCCGCTGGCGCTCCTCCTCGCCGGACACCCAGCTCCAGTCGATGTCTCCGCTGCCAGAGCTGCGACAACACACACAACACACCCACTCACACCTCTCCTCCGCATCTACTGTATTCCCAGCTCCGCGTCGGTGCCAAACACACATTTCGGCAGCGTTTTGCCATCGCCGATTAGGTGTAACATTTAATTTCGTAAATATACCGGGTGATCAAAAAGTCAGTATAAATTTGAAAACTGAATAAATCACGGAATAATGAAAATAGAGAGGTACAATTTGACACACATGCTTGGAATGACATGGGGTTTTATTAGAACCAAAAAAATACAAAAGTTCAAAAAATGTCCGACAGATGGCGCTTCATCTGATCAGAACAGCAATAATTAGCATAACAAAGTAAGACAAAGCAAAGATAATGTTCTTTACAGGAAATGCTCAATACGTCCACCATCATTCCTCAACAATAGCTTTAGTCGAGGAATAATGTTGTGAACAGCACTGTAAAGTATGTCCGTAGTGATGGTTAGGCATTGGCGTCGGATGTTGTCTTTCAGCATCCTTAGAGATGTCGGTCGATCACGATACTCTTGCGACCTCAGGTAACGCCAAAGCCAATAATCGCACGGACTGAGGTCTGGGGACCTCGGAGGCCAAGCGTGACGAAAGTGGCGGCTGAGCACACGATCGTCACCAAACGACGCGCGCAAGAGATCAGTCAGACATTTTGTGAACTTTGTTTCTTTTTTTGGTTCTAATAAAACCCAATGTCATACCAAGCATGTGTGTCCATTTTTAACTATCTACCTACATTATTCCGTGGTTTATTAAGTTTTCAAATTTATATTGACTTTTTGATCACCCGGTACCATTAACGAGGCTGCAGGCCGGTACAGTGTCAAAGATTACGGCCCGTGCCAGACGGTTAGGAGGTAAAACGTCGAGAAACGCCTCCCGCGCTTTCTCAGCAGCTCTGCCGACAAATGGTGGTGCCGCGTGCCGGCACGGGACCTGCTGCGGCTCGGGACGGAGGTGAGCGCGACGGCACTGTCAGCAGACATCTGCTAGTTCACTTTAACAGAGTACGACGTAAAAAGTGTCCTACAATACTTAGAGGTGACGTCGGAACGGAGAGGAGGAGTTTGTCGGCTTCGTAGGAAGTGAATTAGGAGGGCAAACACTCTCCGATACAAAAGTTCCTGGCAGATTAAAACTGTATGCCGGACCGAGGCTCGAACTCGGGACCTTTGCCTTTCGCATGCAAGTGCTCTACCAACTGTGCTACCCAAGCACGACTCACTCCCCATCCTCAAAGCTTCAATCCCGCCAGTACCTCGTCTCCTACCTTCCAAACTTCGCAGAAGCTCTTCTGAATGTTCTGCAAGGTATTCAGGAGAGCTTCTGCGAAGTTTGGAAGGTAGGAGACGAGGTACTGGCGGGACTGAAGCTGTGAGGACGGGGGATGAGTCGTGCTTTGGTAGCTCAGTTGGTAGAGCACTTGCCCGCGAAAGGCAAAGGTCCCGAGTTCGAGTCTCGGTCCGGCATACAGTTTTAATCTGCCAGGAAGTTTCATACCAGCGCACACCCCGCTGCAGAACGAAAATTTCATTCTGGACTCTCTGATACAATTTAAGAACACTGTTAGGTTGGCAGAAGAGTCAACACCGTGTTACTATTGGAGGCCGAAATGCACGCGTTTTAGCTCAGGCAGGCTGGCGTGAGGAGGGAAGGACTATACTGACGTGAGGTCTGGAACATGACAAGGAATTAGAATTCAGAAAGCGGCCGTAATTAGTTTCATACTTAACTGTAATCCATTATGATGAACGTCGCTCTTCACGGTACATGATTCACAATATTATCTGTTCAGAATAGTAACTGAATATGGCGCCTTGCTAGGTCGTAGCAAATGACGTAGCTGAAGGCTATGCTAAACTGTCGTCTCTGCAAATGAGAGCGTAAGTAGTCAGTGAACCATCGCTAGCAAAGTCGTCTGTACAACTGGGGCGAGTGCTAGGGAGTCTCTCTAGACTAGACCTGCCGTGTGGCGGCGCTCGGTCTGCAATCACTGATAGTGGCGACACGCGGGTCCGACGTATACTAACGGACCGCGGCCGATTTAAAGGCTACCACCTATTAAGTGTGGTGTCTGGCGGTGACACAACAAACACTTTATTTCTCAATAATTCGATCCTACTCGCAGATGTGTCTTACAGTGGCTGTTTCAAAATCGACGGCTACACTCTGCCGCTTCGTACGTTCGTTCTTTCTGGCAATTCCCAGTTTCCGAGTTCCACCTTTCACTATGGGCGACGAGTACTCTACTCCCGACTCGTTCTGACATTACGCCACATGGTAGTAGTGGGACAAAGAGAGTACCACCCTCTCTGCACTGTTGCCAAATTTATTCGAGACAGTGGATCGGAGATGGCGGCCACAGATGTGGCAACGTCGCAGTGACGTCGTGGTGGAAAGATCAAATTTTGTAGGAAAAATAGTTGGATGGGCTACCTCCGCTAACCCCTCCCCCACCCACCTCCCGCACCCTCCCTTCTCCCTTACGCATCCCTTTCCCCCCCTCCACTCACCCATCTGGAAATTGACAAGAAAAGGACTCAGTCTATGCTGGGCTGCCAGGTACGATAGATCTGAGTCTTTATTCTGTATGCATTGCTTATTTAAACAATTAGAATTGTCATAGACAGTAGCTCCATCCAGTGTATTCACAATGAGGTCCGGAGTCCAACTGACCTAGTTCATAACACTGCCACCAGAGGACACTGTGGGCACTAGCCCTCTCCCCTCCCGTGACGTAATCCGACATGGCGGTCTGGGGAAAAATGGCGAGAAAAGGACTCAGTCTGTGTCCAGCTGCCAGACTGGGAGGAGGAATATAATTGTTTACTGTGTGTACTATGCGTTCAATGGATGAGATGTCTGTGCTGGAAAAGAAGGAGATTAACAGGAATATTAGCTTTAAACTTGGAGCTGAGGATTGCATCGATAGTCATCTGCACGATGTTTGGAAAGAAATGATATTTGGAAAATTTATGAAGAAGATAAATGTGCTTCCTCAAATAACGAAGATTCAGCAGGATCGGGCTAAGGTACCTTTCACAATTCGTGCTGATAAATGCGTGTGCTGTCTGTAGATCATTTGATGAAAGTCCAGTCAGTCTTCCGAAACGCAACAGGTAAGATGTTCATCCACACCAGCGCACATCCTCCCTACCACAGAGACCACGCGCCATACTCACGGCACCGCAACACAGTAACTGCAGGGGCGGACGCATACTTCCTGTTGCGTTGGAAATACCTGCAGCCTTCCTCATTCCCATCCCCGGCGCACGGATACCCTTTGTCGTTGAAGACGAACTGCTATGGGAGTTATTACATCTGGTGTTTAAACAATGTGCAGAATACTGTCACACACATAACATAAGTGTTGGTTATGTATCAATAAGTCAATTTTATTCAAGGTGATTCATAATGTTTGAGTGCAGTATATGTTCCAAAATCCTACTGCAAATTGAGATCAGTGATATGAGTCTGTAATTCAATGGGTTACTCCTATTTCCTTTCTTGAATATTGGTGTGACCTGTGCTACTTTCCAGTCTTTAGGAACAGACCTTTCGTCAAGTGAGCGATTGTATATGATTGCTAAGAAAGGCGCTATTGTGTCTGCGTACTCTGAAAGGAACCTGGTTGTTGTACCATCTGGACCGGAAGACTTGCCTTTCTTAAGTGATTTGAGTTGTTTCGCAACACCTAAGATATATTCTTTTATGTCACTCATGCTAACAGATGCTCTAGTTTCGAATTCTGGAATATTTACTTCGACTGCTTTCGTGAAGGAATTACGGAAAACTGTATTTAGTAACTCCGCTTTAGTGGCACCACCATCGGTAACATTTCCATCTCTATCGCGCAGTGACGGTATTGACTGTTTTTTGCCACTAGTGTACTTTACATACGACCAGAATCTCTTTGGGTTTTCTACCACATTTTGAGACAATGTTTCATTGTGGAAACTATTAAAAGCATATCGCATTGACGTCCGCACTAAATTTCGAGCTTCCGTGAAATCTAGCCAGTCTTGGGGATATTGCGCTCTTCTGAAGTTGGCATGCTTTTTTCGTTGCTTGTGCAACAGTGTTCTGACGTGTTTTGTGTACCATGGTGGATCAGACCCGTCTCTTATTAACTTATGCGGTATGAATCTATCTATTGGTGTCGATACTGTATCTTTGAATTTAAATTATATCTGGTCTACACTTACATAATTAGCTCGGAAGGAATGGAGACTCTCTCTTAGGAAGGCATCAAGTGAATTTTTATCTGCTGTTTTAAATAGATATGTTATGCGTTTATTTTTAGTGGTTGTGGTTGATATGGTTTTGAGCCTCGCTACAATGACCTTGTGTTCACTAACCCCTGTATCCGTCATGACTCTCTCTATTAGATCAGGATAATTTGTGGCTACGAGGTCAAGTGTGTTTTCAAACCATTTACAATTCGTGTGGGCTCATAAACTAATTGTTCAAAGTAATTCTCAGAGAAAGCATTTAGTACAATGGCGGTGACTTTAATTTACCCTCGATATGTTGGCGAAAATACATGTTTAATTCCGGAGGTACGCTTAAAAATCATCCGAAATTCTCTGAAAATTATTTCGAGCAGTTAGTTCTTGCCCCACGCGATTAATAAACGGTTGTGAAAACACGCTTGACCTCTTAGCAACAAATAAGCCGGAGCTAATAACGAGCATTAAAAAGGGTACTGGGATTAGTGAACAAAGGGTTGTCATAGCGAGATTGAATATTGTAACCCCTAAATCCTCCAAAAATTAATGAAAAATTTACCTATTCCAAAAAGCAAATAAAAATTCACTTGACGCCTTCCTGAGAGATAACCTCCACCCCTTACAAATTAACAATATAAGTGTAGATCAGATTTGGCTTGAATTCAGAGAAATGGTATCGGCAGCAATTGAGAGATTTATACCAAATAAATTAACAAACAACGGAGCTCATCTTCCTTGGTATACAAAACGGATTAGAACACTGTTATAGAAACAACGAAAAAAACATGCCAAGTTCAAACGAACGCAAAACCTCCAAGATTGGCGATCTTTTACAAAAGCTTGAAATTTAGCGCGGATTTCAATGCGAGATACTTACAATAGTTCCCACAACGAAACTTTGTCTCGAAACCTGGCAGAAAATCCAAAGAGATTCTGATCGTATGTGAAGTATGCTAGTGGTAACACGCACCCAATGCCATCTCTGCGATATAGCAATGGAAATACTATCGACGATAGCACTGCGAAGGCAGAGTTACTAAACACAGTTTTCCGAAATTCCTTCGCCAACGAAGACGAAGTAAATACACAAGAATTCGAATCAAGAACAGCTGCCAACATGAGTAACGTAGAAGTAGATGTCCTCGGAGTAGTGTAGTAACTTAGATCACTTAACAAAAGCAACTCTTCCGGTCCAGACTGTATATCAGTTAGGTTCCTTTCAGAGTATACAGATATAATGGCTCTATACTTAACAATCATATACAACCGCTCGCTCGACGAAGGATCCGTACCAAAAAACTGGAAAGCTGCACAGGTCAAATCAAAATTTAAGAAAAGTAGTAGGAGTAATCCACTAAATTACAGGCCCATATCAGTAACGTCGATGTGCAGCAGTATTTTGGAAGATATACTGTGTTCGAATATTATGAATTACCTCGAAGAGAACGGTCTACAGACACACTGTCAAAATCGTTAGAAAACATCGTTCTTGTGAAACACAACTCGCTCTTTACTCACACGAGTTGTTGAGTGCAATTGATAAGTGAGTTCAAACTGATTCGGTATTTCTAGTTTTCCGGAAGACTTCTGACGCTGTACCACCGAAGTGGCTTGTAGTGAAATTGCGTCCTTTTGGAATATCATCTCAGTTATATGACTGGATTCGTGATTTCCTGTCGAGAAGTTCACAGTTCGTAGTAAATGACGGAAAGTCATGGTGTGAAACAGAAGTGATTTCTGGCGTTCCCCAACGAAGTTTTATAGGCCCTTTGCTGTTCCTTATCTATATAAACGATTTGGGAGACAATCTGAGCAGCCGTCTGAGGTTGTTTGCAGATGACGCTGTCGTTTATCGACTAGTAAAGTCATGAGAAGATCAAAAAGAATTGCAAAACGATTTAGAAAAGGTATCTTTATGGCCTGAAATTTGGCAATTGATCCTGAATAATGAAAAGTGTGAAATCAACTAATATCAGTTAAACTTCGGTTACACGATAGATCAGTCATATTTAATGGCTGTAAATTCAAATAATATCTGGTAATTACAATTATGAACAACTTAAATTGGAAGGAACATAGAAAATGTTGTGGGAAAGACCAACTAAAAACTAAGTTTTTTGGAAGGGCACTAAAAGGACTGCCTACACTACGGTTGCCCGCCCTCTTTTAGAATACTGCTGCGCAGTGTGGGATCCTTACCAGATAGGATTGATGGAGTACATTGAGAAAGTTTGAGAAGCGCAGCACGTTTTGTATTATCACGAAATAGGGGAGAGAGTGTCACTGAAATGATACAAGATTTGGGGTGGACATCATTAAAACAAAAGCATTTTCGTTGCGGCAGAATCTTCTCACGAAATTTCAGTCACCAACTTCCTCCTCCGATTCTAAAAATATTTTGTTGACGCCGATGTACGTAGGGAGAAACGATCATCGTAATAAAATAAGGGAAATCAGAGTTCGCACCGAGAGCTATAGGTGTTCGTTCTTTCCGTGCGCTGTACGAGATTAGAATAGTAGAGAATTATTGTGAAGTTGGTTTGATGAGTCCTCTGCCAGGTTATTAAATGTGATTTTTGGAGCAACCATGTAGATGTAGATTTAGGCGTTACTAAATCAGATTGAATATATCTCTAAATACACTTTCAAAAGAAAGATCACTGCACAGTAGTTTTCTTCAACTTCTCGGTGTCTACCACCACACACTTGAACACAGACTCTGCAAAGAGCGCGGCACACTTGTGAAATCTCACTTCATATGCTCTTATGGGAAACATATCCCGAAACCAATATCCGCTACAATATCTTAGCCGGCGGGTGTGGCCGAGCGGTTCTAAGCGCTTCAGTCTGGAACCGTAGGTTTGAATCCTACCTAGGGCATGGATGTGTGTGATGTCCTTAGGTTAGTTAGATTTAAATAGCTCTGTGTTCTAGGGGACTGATGACCTCAGATCTTAAGTCCCATAGTGCTCAGAGCCATTTGAACCATTTGCAATATCCTATTTTGCATACCAAAAAGATGACATTTGGGAGTCGAAAGAAATATCTCTATGGAACTCTAAAAAAAAGGACGCTCACCTCTTTTCGAGTTTTAGTTGCTTGATGAAGGCACTGCCAGAGAGACAGAAGGAGAAAAATTTCCGAGTCCTACAGTCGCTGTGGTGTTCATGAATTTTCTGAAACTGTGAGTAGGCTTAGTTTATATTTTCTGCTAGAGTCAGGGACGTTATTTTTCTCACTTCTCGAGGCATAGCTGGTGTCTAAGCACAGACGGAAAATCGGAACTATTACACAACCAGAATTTGAAGCACTTTCCTACAGGCGAGAAAAATGGCTGGAATTTTCGGTGAAATTTCGATGTCCTACAGCTGCTGATCTGGAGATGCTTTGAAGTCACAGTTTGGTGGTCTACGTGGACTTGTGTCTGAACGATCGAACAATGAAGACATCACGTTGCTCTCAGACATCACAGAACTTTCTGTAGATACCTTGCGCCTGTTTTATTCGAACTAGTCTGAAGAGGTTCCTATGCCCCATGCAAAGGCTATATTGTGACTCTCTGACGTCATGGAACTGCTTGTGAATGGAGCATTCTGATTGATTCTTACTGAATTTACCTGCTAAAGTGCTGCTGGTTCCTGTGTGCGAGAACTGCCCGCATATTTCTGCAGACAGACAAATTACGAGATTTTCAGCAGCAAAACTATTTTGTATACATCCAAAAAATTATATATCAGCCTTATTGCACTGACAGTTAAACCTTGTAAAAGTGGTCAATAGATCATGAAATATGGACACTATGGCCAAAGACACTTAATCAATTGCAGTGCTCTGCTACTGTCGAGGAAAGCTTGAATTTTTCGGAGTGAACCCGATCTCCAGCCAGGCGTTATCAGCACAAACGATTCTACCACCATACCATATGGATGTAGTAAACACAATTCATATCCTGCATCATGCAAAATCATCACTTATGAATCCTGCATATAGCTATCGTTCACCATGCAGTCGGACATATATACCACGAAGAGAGACAGATCTAAAAAAATAAAGAAACAAAGAAAGAAACACACAAGCACATGCACCATACACCATAGTCCTCGCACCACTAGAAATTTCTCGCGAGGTCTGTCGGTCATCCACTGCACCCAACGGTCACGAGCCAACCTCCCCGCACACAATAGCCTGATATACGACCAGAGCACCCTCAGTGGACTGCGGCCTCTCTCCGAACTGTTGTACAGATGCTAGGCTGGTTCTCCCCAGCACAAATGCGTCACTATTTCTAGCCCCAACCTGCTTGCTTGCTTGCTGCCATGCTGTCTACAGCCATCTCCAGACTCTGAGATTACAAGAACTTATGTATTCTCACTTGTTTTGCCAGAATATCATCTCATTTATGCGATATCAGCCACAGAGCACTATGCTACCAATCGCTTGCAGAGTATAATTCCGAAGATAAACAGTGGAAATTACATCTCTAGAAACCCGAAACTTTAGTGGAAACCCGTATTTTTTAACGAATGCCAATGTCAATGCTATAACATATTTCGAATCATCCTTCTACTTTCCAAAGTCAACTAAGGTATTTCTCATGTCTAGAGCAGCATGCATGTCTTCCACGTGTCTTTCACCACCTAGATGCACAAAGCACACACCACAATTTATGTTCTCTTAACCAAATAAAGACGCAGAATGTTTAGAAGCAGTCAACCAGACAATTTACACGGGAGGCAATAACTGTGCAGCAGAAACACGCGTCAGTATTGAATCTTCTCAAATTTCCATGCAGAACACACGTGATTACGGAGGCTGCCCAACACACACTGAATATTAGATCGCTATTCAGTAGCCTATATGGTGGCACGGTTAGGTCAGCTGCATTCTTGTACCCAACCCGCACCCTCCAATTTGGACGGCTCCCACTGTAAGTCAGAAATGTCAATCGTTCTGGCCACAGGCCACTGCCACCATACAATCCCCGCACCACAGGAAGGATCGTCCTAGGAAACCAGCCACATATATTTTATCGCTTTACTTACAGTTAAATATTATGCTTGCAGTCTCGATCTGATGATATTCGACAATTGGCAAAGTACCGGAAATATCCCATGCTGCCGACTGTGACTCTGGGAATATGAAAATCTGTACCATTCTTATGAGTGGACATAATTTTCCACATAAAATCTCTCACCCCCCCCCCCCCCCCTTTACAGTTATTGCATTTTTCCATGTCAAATCTATACCTTCCCTTTACGACAGGACAAAGCCAGTTTCTTTGAACATGTTGGAACACAGACCACAGTACACACATCCCCTAGTAAGGATAATATTTCGCCAAAAGTGAATGTTGGTAATACCAAACAATATTGAGCGAAAATCCGCGATGGATGGGCACGTCTCATTTGTTTTTCTTGCGAGTGATACCAGTGTGTGTTAGGAAGAATGTAATCATAAGCAACTAGCTATTAAAAACACTATCGCACCGACTATGTTACTGTCGCCCCGCATAAAAAGCCGTCTTATTTCTACCAGAGCGCGCAAGTATTGCTAACGATACCCATACAAGCCCTATAAATCGAGGTATGGTATTGCTTCTGAATGAAGCGGTCTTCCACACAAATTCTGTATATGTATGAGCAGCCCATAGTCGGCTCGTCCTCCATGTATTCGTTTTCAAATTTTTGTGTCTAAAGCCTTTATCGTTTGATATTTATCTCATATGTGACATGCCAATTTGAATATTTAATTTCTGATGAAGGCACTCACAGAAGTGTCGAAACCTGATCCAAAGACTTAAATTTTGTGACCGAGGGCTGTAATTGCTTTAACTTTCATTTGTACACGGTCACTGACTACGCAGCCATGTTTAAAACTTTAAAATTCTGAGACATTGAATATAGACAATGGTCGCTGGCGTGTGTATTAACACATCAAAAGCGCATGTACACCTCACCGGCGGAGTAAGCTCGTAAGAAAATCACTAAATTCAGAAAGTGCTTTGGTTAAGGAATGTGGTATTAAGCCGGTATTTGCAATTCCCTCATGCCACTGCTACATATTTCTCCCGTATTTGCAACTCATTCTATCTCATTGCCATGTTGGAGGTTCGGCGATATATCCACTGGGTTTTAGGCAAGGGAGGATGATCGTTGATTGAGAATGGTCAAGTACAGTAGATGGTGTGTTATGTGATGAATCACTTTAAAAATATGCAACGATAGATTGAGGTCATAAGAAATGTTCACTGGCCTTACAGATCTCTAGTGTTACGCTTTCCGGTAGGAATGGTGTCTGTGATTTGGAATAAAGTCCCTCCTTTCAACCACACACTTGCGTTGGATCCTATGGATATGCCTTTTAATGATTACAGCCACCAGTGAATCATATTTGTGGCACTCTCATATCTCAAAACGAGTCACCTTTTTTGAACCTATCCATTACAGTAAAACTCCAATGTGATTTTAGACAGCGCCTTTCCATCTTGTAACTGTCCCTCAGTCTCTATCCCATCCTCTCTGCAGCTTTGCGCATGTGATCGTCCCAATTTAAGTCGGAACTGAGCAGAAGTCGGGGAGTGCCTTATCTACCACCCTCTGCACTCTGCAAGCCGTTGAGAAACAGGGTGATCTGAGTTAATACGACATGACCGTTTATTTTATTTTTTTAATTTTTTTTTAACACTCAGTGGAAATGGGAACATGTTGTTGTAGCTCCACCAACCATGTACAATGTTTAAGGCCAGCCCCAAAATGAAGCTTTCTCCTACAACATGAAGTAGTATAAAACACAGTACAAGCGATTACGGGAACTGAAAGAAGGACGAGGATTATGCTGCTACTTTGCTATTTGCCTCCAAACTAGACACAGTTACTGCGGTCTGAAGTAGATCTTTATCCCTCAGGGTGCATTCACGTCTGTCACCCAAACATTCTCTCATCATTATTTTGTACCACCTAAAGGATAAAAACTAAAAACTATAAAAATCCATCTAACTTCTTCCGATAGAGAACTCCATAGGATTTTACCACATCTCTCTCTCCCACTGTATATATCGAAAACAAATACCAACCGTGTGCTGGCATCGAGCATATGTGGCGAGCCATTTAATATCAGCTGGAGAAGGTGACCAGTGATGGAAGTCTCCTGCACAAACCAGCATAAAGTTTTGTCACCTTTACTGTAGGGGTCCCTGTTTTGTTGTTTGATACATTGTTTTTCCTGTTTTAAAATGTCCAAGCAGTGTATGACTACAGCTTTGTACACTGTCATACATTTTGTTTTTTCTACCATGACTTCTGTGGTGTCACCGCCAGACACCACACTTGCTAGGTGGTAGCTTTTAAATCGGCCGCGGTCCGCTAGTATACGACGGACCCGCGTGTCGCCACTATCAGTAATTGCAGACCGAGCGCCGCCACACGGCAGGTCTAGAGAGACGTACTAGCACTCGCCCCAGTTGTACGGACGACTTAGCTAGCGATGCAACACTGACGAAGCCTCGTTTATTTGCAGAGAAGATAGTTAGAATAGCCTTCAGCTAAGTCAATGGCTACGACCTAGCAAGGCGCCATAGCAATTGATAGTTATCGTATGAAGCATGTCTCATCAAGAACGATGTATACAAATGATGGATTAAAGTTAAGTATTACAGAAGCTACGTACTTTTCTTTATAGCATTCATTACGTATCCTGTTTCAGACCTCACGCCATCCTGCGTGAGCTTATAGCGTGCATTTCGGCCTCCTCTAGCAATATAACAACTTCCAAGGTCTGTGTCTGTTTCTGAAATGACATTAACATGTTTCGATCCATTGGCTCTCACAGAAAACGAGACATCACATAACGCAAATTATTCTGCTGCTCCCATAACACACGCACAGAATGACTGAAATAAGAGACAGTTATGGAAACTGGTAGATTTTTGCGTCATTGTGAAGCACTTCCAAACAGTTGTGTAAATGTGATTGATGACCTCTACATTTAAACTCTTCTTTCACAGTGATGTGGTAGCAGATGGCTTGGTTCCGTTTCAACTGATTCCTCCTATTGCGGTCATGTACACAATCACTGTTTCGGTGCTAGCCATCCCTGGAAGGTGTTGCCTCTCCACCAAGACTCTTTCTCCGTTTCAAACAACTGATGTCAGTCAATCATTATGTGGTAGCGTAACGGTGGACAGATGGGATGGAAAAGACACCATCGATGTACTGCAGCATGTATTAAACTTAACAATGCGATCAATTCTAGCAATTTTACCAGTTTTTTTCCGTAATTTTAATGCCAACTAGTGACACAGCAGCATGCTTCCCAGTTTCTGTTTCGTCACCAAACCACCCCTCCTCTTCTTTTCGTGTACCGTACACTAGATTGGGAATGTAGATAGATTACTGTGCAGTACATCCATTCATTGTTTATTCTCGAACATATACACTAAAGTATACCACACAGTGATCTACGTGTTTCTAGCACTTTGATCATAGCGTGTAATTTATGATTACAGTTGCCCATCTTTCCTTAAGAGGATGGGAGTCGCAGACCATTCTTACATTAATAGGATAAAGTTAGAGACTGAAAGATCTCCTCACATTTTCTTTGACCAAACCCCCCTGCAACACTGTCACTAATTTAATCTGCAGCTGACCGGAAGCAGACTGCTACATTCCACGTCTCATGAAGAAACAGAGTGAGCCGAGTACGTAACTGCTGTTAAACACCAGTCTTACTCATAACACCCATGCAAGCGCACAAAATCTTTCCAGATGTGCGCATGTTGAGGAGGTTAGCACTCCTTATCAGTGTATAGTAGATATGAAAGTGTTGTGATGATATAACAAATGGTTAAGAAGAAGAAGGGAACGTCTGGTTTTATGCATGATGGAGCTCCGGACAGACAGAGTTTGAAGCATTTTATATAAACGAACTGTGCTATCAATTCTAAAGTATTATTCTAGTGCCTGAGGCCAGTACCAAGAGGTATGGGTAAGAGAGAACATAAACACATGCACTCTGATTCAGGACACAAATCTCCAACATCTGATATACACTCCTGGAAATTGAAATAAGAACACCGTGAATTCATTGTCCCAGGAAGGGGAAACTTTATTGACACATTCCTGGGGTCAGATACATCACATGATCACACTGACAGAACCACAGGCACATAGACACAGGCAACAGAGCATGCACAATGTCGGCACTAGTACAGTGTATATCCACCTTTCGCAGCAATGCAGGCTGCTATTCTCCCATGGAGACGATCGTAGAGATGCTGGATGTAGTCCTGTGGAACGGCTTGCCATGACATTTCCACCTGGCGCCTCAGTTGGACCAGCGTTCGTGCTGGACGTGCAGACCGCGTGAGACGACGCTTCATCCAGTCCCAAACATGCTCAATGGGGGACAGATCCGGAGATCTTGCTGGCCAGGGTAGTTGACTTACACCTTCTAGAGCACGTTGGGTGGCACGGGATACATGCGGACGTGCATTGTCCTGTTGGAACAGCAAGTTCTCTTGCCGGTCTAGGAATGGTAGAACGATGGGTTCGATGACGGTTTGGATGTACCGTGCACTATTCAGTGTCCCCTCGACGATCACCAGTGGTGTACGGCCAGTGTAGGAGATCGCTCCCCACACCATGATGCCGGGTGTTGGCCCTGTGTGCCTCGGTCGTATGCAGTCCTGATTGTGGCGCTCACCTGCACGGCGCCAAACACACATACGACCATCATTGGCACCAAGGCAGAAGCGACTCTCATCGCTGAAGACGACACGTCTCCATTCGTCCCTCCATTCACGCCTGTCGCGACACCACTGGAGGCGGGCTGCACGATGTTGGGGCGTGAGCGGAAGACGGCCTAACGGTGTGCGGGGCCGTAGCCCAGCTTCATGGAGACGGTTGCGAATGGTCCTCGCCGATACCCCAGGAGCAACAGTGTCCCTAATTTGCTGGGAAGTGGCGGTGCGGTCCCCTACGGCACTGCGTAGGATCCTACGGTCTTGGCGCGCATCCGTGCGTCGCTGCGGTCCGGTCCCAGGTCGACGGGCACGTGCACCTTCCGCCGACAACTGGCGACAACATCGATGTACTGTGGAGACCTCACGCCCCACGTGTTGAGCAATTCGGCGGTACGTCCACCCGGCCTCCCGCATGCCCACTATACGCCCTCGCTCAAAGTCCGTCAACTGCACATACGGTTCACGTCCACGCTGTCGCGGCATGCTACCAGTGTTAAAGACTGCGATGGAGCTCCGTATGCCACGGCAAACTGGCTGACACTGACGGCGGCGGTGCACAAATGCTGCGCAGCTAGCGCCATTCGACGGCCAACACCGCGGTTCCTGGTGTGTCCGCTGTGCCGTGCGTGTGATCATTGCTTGTACAGCCCTCTCGCAGTGTCCGGAGCAAGTATGGTGGGTGTGACACACCGGTGTCAATGTGTTCTTTTTTCCATTTCCAGGAGTGTACATCCAACCTGGAAGTTTTCTATACATTCATTGTGGTGACAAAGATTAAGGAGATAAAACTACTTCCTTATAACATAGAGTCATCATGATACATATACAATACAGTTTCCCAGAGGTGTATAGCATCCACTGTTCACATCCGATCACGGTTCAGGAATTATACTATGCTCACATACGTCCTATATAAAATGGTCGTTAGTAACAGAGAATGCCCCTTACAAGGAAACAAACGTGTCATAACTGTGTTTGACATGTGAAATTACACGTCATGCTGTCCCTAACTCCATGAACAAGACATCTGTCAAGCAGATGTATACGCTACCGGCCAAACCCGATTTTAGGATGAACTAGTTTCACCTAGGTCAAACTCGTTCATCCTGTTACCGATAGGATAAAACAGTTTAGCCTATGTCGAATCGGTTTATCCTAGTTAGAATTTACATGCTTTAGGATAAACTGGTACATCCTAGTCTGAACTAATTTCACCTAGTCTGTGTCTTCTATGGAAATGAAACGAGCGTTTGGCGTCATTGGCCGGGAGACCCCTAACAGGGCAGGTCCGGCCGCCGTGGAGCAGGTCTTATTACATTTGACGCCACATTGAGCGATCTGCGCGCCGGATGGGGATGAAACAATGATGAAGACAACACAACACCCAGTCCCTGAGCGGAGAAAATCCCCGACACAGCCGGGAATCGAACCCAGGCCCGTAGGACGGTATTCCGTCACGCTCACCACTCAGCTATTGGGGCGGACTGTATCTTCACTGTTTTCGTACTGTTCAGTATTGCTGTTATCTTCGATTGCCATCTTTAGGTCATCATCATCTTGAATATAATTTATGATTTATTTAGGCAACGAGGAAGTGGAAAGCCCTGCTCGAGGTTTGATTCCGAATAATGCTTTGTAAGGTGATTGTTTTATGCCAGAGTGGTAAGCTCGATTTTTCATGAATTGGACATACCTTAATCCTTCCGACCACTTCGTCGAATTGTTGTCCTTCAACCAAGAGCTTATCATATTTTAAATGTCCTGGTTGGCACGTTCAACAGAACCCCGACTTCTGCTGTGCCTTGGTTTTCCATGCACAATTTTCAGTTCTGACCAAAGATTTGCGAGTTCACTTATAACATTATTGACAAATTATCTGCCATTATCAGATTGAAGAATGCACGGCGCCCCTAGAGTTAGGGATATGTCATTCAAATGATAAGCCACTTCTTCAGCCCTCTTTGATGTTAACGCACGAAGGAGAACAAATTTTGTGAGATGGTGTTGGTAAACTAGAACGATTTTTAGATTGCCGTCTGGTTGTGTTTGGAAATCAATCAAATCGACTTGGCATCTGCTATTCATTTCCGAATGCAGAATTGGCTATGAAACTAGCCATCTTTTCTTTTTTGTCTCCTTTTCTTGACAAACATCACACATTAATAAATAGAGACATATCATTTCCTTTGTGATATTGACATTTTTTTTTATGTCTCGGCTAACATCTTATCGTGACCACCATAACCCACAGCTACATGAGCTGCGTCAATCACATCATAAAGTTCATCAGCTGGAACAAAGTATTTTATATTCCATTGACACCGTGCAATGAGTTTTTCACATCACCAATTTTCAAAACAGCCAATCGTTTCAGTCTTCTTTTTTGTAATGAGGTTCTTTTTTCCAACTTTTCCACGTCTTCTAGTTGTTTAACCAAATCTGCATATTCATCTACTGATAACACATTATAATGAGAAACCTTTTTGTTTTCACTGTGCAGAATTTTCTCCAGAAACTTTTCTCTCCACAACTTTTGATTGGCGTGTCTACTACACGAAGGTTCATCCATGATGAAACGCCTCACAATAATTATACTAGGATTATAACAAAATCTTTTAAATGCAACCAGCAACTTAAAATTCACACTCGTCGATGCAAAATAACGTTCAAAACAAAGAACAGTGCGAGCGAAGAGCGGTTGAGAGGCGCGAGGGCCGAGCGAGAGATGATTCGGGGATTCCCCGTTCGTACAGGCAGCGACATGCGTTCCGAGTAGGTTCAAACTAGGACGTACCAGTTTATCCTACAGCATGTAAGTTCAAACTAGGATAAATCGATTCGACCTAGGCATAACTGTTTTGTTCTATCGGTAACAGAATGAACGAGTTTGACCTAGACGAAACTAGTTCATCCTAAAATCTGGTTTGGCTGGTAACATACATGGCGATGGCAGTGCCTTACAAACACCTGTCACTAACTTAGAATCATCGTAGTTATGAACATGAAGATACGATTTTATGCCCCAAGATGCAGCAGGGGAATAGAGCATGTCGCATAAATCTTCATTCATCTAGAGGAGGGTGCAAAACATGATGGACGTGTTTCACCATCATCACACATGAGTTGGAGGTCCTCTGATGACTGTGGTATGGAGAGGTTTGCTGTTAACGATCACAGGTAGATTGTGCTCTAAGTCACACACAGAACATGCATTTGTATACGAGTCGAGTGCAGGTTATGCCACACACAACTGATACAACCCAACAGAACAACGGAAAAAAAATGTTTAAATAATCTGCAGCAACATCTCCCCCTCTCTCTAGAATGCATCATCAGTCTACTATTAAATCATAAACCGTTACGACTCCATCTATACCGATCATTCCATCCACTTTCTGTCATGGTTTAAGGCAGATGCAAGTCAGTTTAGAGGCAGATTGTTCTCATTTTTCCAGGAAAGTATCAAAGACAACAGTCAACACACATGGATCACTATTACTTCAGTAGACATACTGTAGAACGTTACCATATAGCAACTGTTTGTCAGTTGACACCGAAAGGTTGTGATTGGTGGAGAGTACAGAGCACATTGTAAATACTGTTTTTTAGGGCTTAAAACATCTAATAAGTCACGCACAGGGACAAACATGTAATCCATTCTGTGCTTGTATATTGCAGTCCCACAGCTGGTAATATAAGATTCTTTAGCTAAGGACATTATAAAAACCTGTAAGGTGATTGCCGAAACTTTGGGGTTACACCTGGCCTTGTGATCCGCTATATTACTCTACATTTGGTGGTCAACCACGTTACACCTCCTATTCCAGGCATCACATAGTGATTCAACACATAGCACACCGTCTACTGTACATGATCATTCTCAATCAACCATCATCCTCCCTCGTCTATAAGCCAATGGATATATCACAGAACCTCTGACATAGCATCGAGATAGAATGCTTTACAAGTACTGGAGAAATATCTATCGATGCAGGAGGGAGTTGCATATAGCGGCTTAATACCACATTCCTTAACCGAATCACTTCCTAAATTCGGTGATTGTATTATGAGCTTTCCGCCAGTGACATGTATCTGCGCTTTCACTCTGTTAACAAACACCCTGGCAATCACCATCTACATTCAATGTCGCGGTATTTGTGTAGAAAAGCTCTTCATTCGCAGGAAATGCAGTTTCTATATTTATACAGCTTGTATAGTTTTTAACATGGATATCATTAGGGACACTTGTGTGTGCCGGTAGAACCAAGACTGCTTGTGACAATAATATAGCCACTGCGATCGTGTTTTTAACATCTGGTGGCTTGTGAGACGATAGCGTCTCTCTCCCTCAGGACACACTGGTACCACTCGCAAGGAAAACAAATGAGACATGTCCATCCATTGCGGATTTTTGCTAAATATTCTTTGGTATCACTAGCATTCAGTTTTTGGCGAAGTATTTACTTACAAGGGAAACTCCCCATCGCACCCCCCTCAGATTTAGTTGTAACTTGGCACAGTGGATAGGCCTTGATAAACTGAACACAGATCAATTGAGGAAACAGGAAGAAGTTGTGTGGAACTATGAAAAAATAAGCAAAATATACAAACTGAGTAGTCCATTGGCCACATAGGTAACATCAAGGAGAACGTGAGCTCAGGAGCGCCGTGGTCCCGTGGTAGCGTGAGCAGCTGCAGAAGAAGAGGTCCTTGGTTCAAGTCTTCCCTCGAGTGAAAATTTTACTTTCTTTATTTTTGCATAGTTATTATCTGTCCGTTCGTTCATTGACGTCTCTGTTCACTGTAATAAGTTTAGTGTCTGTGTTTTGCGACCGCATCGCAAAACCGTGCGATTAGTAGACGAAAGGACGTGCCTCTCCAATCGGAACCGAAAACATTTGATCACAAGGTCATAGGTCAACCGATTCCTCCACAGGAAAACACATGTGATATATTCTATACGACACTGGTGACGGCATGTGCGTCACATGACAGGAATATGTTGTCGACCCACCTAACTTGTACACTTGGCGAATGGGTAAAAAGATTCTTCTACCATGTCCGATTTAGGTTTTCTTGTGGATGTGATAATCACTCCCAAAAAAGTGATGAAAACATAAGAGTTTGTCACATAAACAGAAAATAAAAAATTAAACTCTTCACTCGATGGAAGATTTGAACCAAGAACCTTTCGTTCCGCAGCTGCTCACGTTACCACGAGACCACGGCGCTCCTGCGTTCCCAGTGTCCTTGATGTTGCCTATCTTGCCATGAACTACTCAGTTTGTATATTTTGCTTATTTTTTCACAGTTCCACACAACTTCTTCCTGTTTTCTCAATTGATCTGTGTTCAGTTTTTCAAGGCCTATCCACTGTGCCAAGTTATAACTAAATCTGAGGGGGGTGCGATGGGGAGGTTCCCTTGTTAGTAGGAAATGTGTGCTAGATTTGCTGTGATCAGGAGGCATATAAAGTGTGTGTACTGTGGCTTGTGTTCCGACATGTGCAAAGAAAATGGCGGGGTGAAAGATTTTATGTAGAAAATTACAACCAGTCATAAGAATGGTATAGATTTTAATATTTTTAGAGTCACAGCCATCAGGAGGGGGTTTCACCGATACTTCACTCATTGCTGAAGGTCATCAGATTAAGACTGCATTCGTAGTATTTAACTGTAAGTACAGTAATGTAATATATGTGGCTGGTTTCCTAGGACAATTCTACCTGGGTTGCGGGGGGCGTGTGGCGGCGGTGGTCTGGGCCAGAACGATTGTCATTTCCGACATAGGGCAGGAGCTGTCTGACTTGGAGAGGCCAGATGGGGAACAAGAATGCAGCTACCTAACCGTGGCGCCCTCTAGGTGGCTGGATAGCAAACTAATACTCAGTATGTGTTGGGCAGCGTTGGTGACCGCCTGTATCCCCTGTGGAAATTTGAGAAGATTCAGTATGGATGTGTGTTTGTGCTGGACAGTTATCCCCTCCCATGTAAATTGTCCGGCTGACTGCTTCTCCACATTTCACGTCTTTATTTGGTCGAGAGAATATATCGATTATGGTGTGTGGTGTGTGCATCTAGATGGTGAAAGACAGTGGAAGAGACGTTTGCTGGCTCTACAGACGTGAAAAACAGCTTAGTTGGCTTTGTAGAGTAGTAGGAAGATATGGAATACGTCATATCATTGACACAGGTATTCGATAAAAAATACGAGTGGAACTACCGGTTTCCCCTATTTTTTCCGGTTTTCATGTAAAGATCTTTGCAAACGAGATAGGTTTCTAGTTACTCAGTGGTTTAGAGCACATTCCACCTCTCTACACCTCGCTAAAGTTTCGGGTTTCTAGAGTTACAATTTCCACTCTTTATCTTCGGAATTATACTGTGCAAGCGATCGTTAAAAAAAAAGCATGGCAGCAAGCAAGCAGGTCAAGGCTATAAACAGTAACGCCTTTGTGCTGGGGGGAAACCAGCCCAGCATTTGTACAACAGTTCGGAGAGAGACCACGGTACGCTGAGGGCGCCCTGATCGCATATCAGGCTAGTGTTTGTGGGAGTGGTTGACTCGTGACCGTTGGCTGCGATGAATGACTGACCGACCACGTGGGAAATATCCAGCGGTGCGACGACTATATACGGTGCATGTGCTTTTGTTTTTTTGGGATTGGTCTGTCTTTGGGTTATAAATGTACAACCGTCTGGTGATCGATAGCTGTATGCAGGATATAGATGTGAGGATTTTGTATGGAGCAGGATATGAATTCTGTTTACGACATTGATATCGTATGTGGTGATATAACCTGGCTGGAGATCGGTTTCGTTCAAAAACCGAGCGAGGTGGCGCAGTGGTTAGCACACTGGACTCGCATTCGGGAGGACGCCGGTTCAATCCTGCGTCCGGCCATACTGATTTAGGTTTTCCGTGATTTATCTAAATCGCTCCAGGCAAATGCCGGGATGGTTCCTTTGAAAGGGCACGGCTGACTTCCTTCCCCGTCCTTTCCAATCCAGTGAGACTGGTGACCTCGCTGTCTGGTCTCCTCCCCCAAACAACTCCACTCATTCCAAAAAATTCAGGCTTTCCTCGACAATAGCAGATCAGTGCAATAGATTAAGTGTCTTTGGCGATAGTTTCCATATTTCATGATCTGTAGACCACTTTTGCAGGTTTAACTGTCACTGCAATATGGCCAGTGTATTTTTTTTTATCAGTACAAATTAATTTTGATGCTGAAAGTCTCATAATTTGTCTGTCTACAGAAAACAGCGCACAGTGGTCCCACACTGGAAGCAGCAGCACTTTGGTGGGTAAATTCAGTAAGAACCAATCAGAGTGCTCCACTCACAAGAAGCTCCACGACATCAGAATCACAAGACGTCCTTTGTGTGGGGCAAAGGAGCCTCTTAAGACTCGTTTGAACAAAACAGGGCAAGATATCTATGGAAAGTTTCGTGACGTCTGAGAATCTAGTGATACCTTCTTTGTTTGTGTTCAGACAAGTCCACGCAAACCAGCCTCCTCTGGTTCAGATGGGCGGGATGCTTCACCCTTCAGTGTGACTTCAGAGCATCTCCATATCACCTGCTGTAGGACATTGAAATTTCACCGAAAATTCCAGCCATTTTTCTCGTCTGTAGCAAAGTGCTTCAAATTCTGGTTATGTAATAGTTCCGATTTTCCCGTCTGTGCTTAGACACCAGTGTGTGCCTCGAGAAATGAGAAAAATAGTGTCCCTGACTCCAGCAGAAAATATAAACTATGCCTAATCACCGTTTCAGAAAATTCATGACCACCATAGCAGCTGTAGGACCCGGAAATTTTTCTCCTTCTGTCTCTCTGGCCTTCAAAGAAGCACCTAAACCTCGAAAAGAGGGGAGCATCCACTTTTAGAGCTACATAGAGGATTTATTTCAACTCCCAAATATCGTCGTTATGGCGTGTAAAATCAGATACTGCAGCTGATATTGGTTTATCTATTTTTTATTATTTTATTTACACGTCAAGTTCCGTAGGACCAAATTGAGGAGGAAATCTCCAAGGTCATGGAACGTGTCAGTACATGAACTTACAACATAAAAGTAATAACAGATAAAAATAAATGTTCATGAACCTGCAAGAAAATCAGTCCATAAGTTTAAGCAAACGCTATCAGCTATACAATGAGAATCAGCTTAATTTTTCAAGGAACTCCTCGACAGAATAGAAGGAGTGACCCATGAGGAAACTCTTCAGTTTCAATTTGAAAGTGCGTGGATTACTGCTAAGATTTTTGAATTCGAGTGGCAGCTTATTGAAAATGGATGCAGCAGTATACTGCACACCTTTTTGCACAAGAGTTAAGGAAGTCCGACCCAAATGGAGGTTTGATTTCTGCCCAGTATTAAGCGAGTGAAAGCTGCTTATTGTTGGAAATAAACTAATATTGGTAACAAGAAACGACAATAAGGAATATACATATTGAGAGGCCAATGTCAAAATACCCATACTCGTGAACAGAGGTCGACAAGAGGTTCGTGAACTCACACCACTTATTGCCCGAACCGCCCGTTTCTGAGCCAAAAATATCCTTCTAGAATGGGAAGAGTTACCCCAAAACAAAATACCATACGACATAAGTGAATGAAAATAAGCAAAGTAGACTAATTTACGTGTCGAAGTATCACTCACTTTCGATACCGTTCGAATAGCGAAAATGGCAGTATTCAGTCTTTGAACAAGATCCTGAATGTGGGCTTTCCACGACAACTTACTATCTATCTGAACACCTAGGAATTTGAACTGTTCAGTTTCACTAATCATATGCCCGTTCTGTGAGATTAAAACGTCAGGTTTTGTTGAATTGTGTGTTAGAAACTGTAAAAACTGAGTCTTACTGTGATTTAACGTTAGTTTATTTTCTACAAGCCATGAACTGAGGTCATGTACTGCACTACTTGAAACCGAGACAATGTTGCACACAACATCCTTTACTACCAAGCTAGTGTCATCAGCAAACAGAAATATTTTAGAGTTACCCATAATACTAGAGGGCATATCATTTATATAAATAAGGAACAGGAGCGGCCCCAACACTGATCCCTGGGGCACCCCCCACTTGACAGTACCCTACTCAGATCCCACATCACAGCCGTGTCTCAGTGAGATTTCACAAGTGTGCCACGCTCATTCAAGAGTCTGTGTCCAAGCGTGTGGTGGTAGACACCGCAAAATTGAAGCAAACTACTGTGCAGTGATCTTTTTTTTTTTTTTTTTGAATGTGTATTTAGTGACATTTAATTGGATTTAGTTACTCCTGAAGCAGATAGTGTTCAAAGACAAGATTATTTCCCACGAAAGTGCATTAAGTGTCTCATGGATGGTGTCACACGTTTGTCACGATCTTTTTTTAGTGTCCATCTTCAAGTGCGGTGGTGGTGTTACACCTCAGAATAAAACATTTATTTACATCACAAATTGTTTAAATAAAAATGGATACAAAATAAAGACTTACATCTGTTCTAACTGGCAGCCCAGCATAGACTGAGTCCTTTTCCCACCAATTTCCATATAGGAGGCAGAAGGGGAGAGGGGATTGAAGGGGGGAGGGCGTGGGAGAGGTGTGGAGTTGGGTTAGTAGAGGTAGCCCAATTGACCTATTTTCCTACTAAAATTTGAACTGCCCACCATTAAGTCACTGCAGTGTTGTCACATCTATGGCCGCTGTCTTGGATCTGTCACCTTGTATTAATTTGGAAACAAAACAGAGTGGACTGGAGCTCTCTTTGCCCCACTACTCACGATCGAATACTCGAAGCAAGATAAGACACAAGTGTCAGACCGCACTCGTTCCTTCCCACACAGAAATATTAATTATCCCTCGTCGCGAGTCACGCAATCGGACACCTTATTCGTACTGTGTAAGATGGCATTCGTTCCTCTGCATATTCTGACACGAGCAAATACTATTACTCGTTTCCAGTTGTGGAAAAGACTCTACAGAACTCGTTCTTTATTAACAGGCACAAAATTCGAGGTAATAGCTATGGCCGTCACTAGCCCACACTCCTTTTGCTGCTGCATGTGGTAAGAGCTACGTTTGCCGCATTTCTGAGCTATGGTCGTTGTGACTTCCCTGCTTTCGGACAAATCAGCTGCCTCCTTCGAACGCGTACAGTCTTCTCGTAGTTTACTGAGGCATCGTCGAACTGTCACTCCACAGTGACAGCTCCGGACGACTCGGTCCTCCCTAGTAATGACTGTGACTGCGACTCCAACTCTGATATCCCAGACTGCCTCCAACTGCCGTTTATACACATTGTTTATTCGGAGTCTCGGACGAGTCTCTCTAGCAGTGTCACTTTCCTCTGCTGTTACTGAAAGTTCTTTTAATGACCGAAACATTTCCAGAAGCTACTCGAGATGAAGAAGCTTGCATAGGATAGAGTAGCATGGAGAGCTGCATCAAACCAGTCTCAGGACTGAAGACCACAACAACAACAACTCGAACCTCCTCGAATGATCTGAGCTAGCACTTCCTCGTTGTGGCCACTGTTAGATATAGGTCTGTTACTCTAGGGCAGTGGCCATCACTAGCCCACACTTCTTTTGCTGCTGCATATGGTAAGAGCTACGTTTGCCGCATTTTTCAGCTATGGTCGTTGTGACTTCCCAGCGTTGCGCCTGTGTGTGGTGTTTAACATTACTATGTAATCACATTTTCTTTCTTTTCGTAGTGTCTGAAACACTTGTCACACTAATAAAATTTGACGGCCGTGACACCTCTTACAATAAAAACTTGAACACTTATATCAATAATCCTTGACGGCCATGATACAACTTCCACACCGTCCGAGGCAAAAGCTGAGTATCTCTCGGCCAATGTACCCAATCTGGGGTGTTGCAGGCACGAGTCAATAAATGGGAAATGCTTCGAGCCTCCAAACTGGGGATTGCTGGCTGTAGGAGACAATTTTGATAGAAAATGAGGCTCGTCTGGATGGTCCAACCACCAGACTAAACCCGCACGGCTCTCACAACGCAGTCAAGAGTCAGTTTCCCTACTGAAGGCCCCCAAATAGTCGAAGATGAAACAAATCAGAGATACTTTAATCCCCGATGTTGTTGATATGTCCATACATCCAGAAATAGACTCGAGAGCAACTGTTTTGCGAAAACCTGTCAAGTAAGACACCCTCTCTCCTCGGTGACGGTGGCACTGACTACGCGAGACACTGACAGGGCCGGAGAGCCAGCATATCCCACGACCACTACCCGCATCTCGGCAAGATTGGTCGGAGCTGGGTACGAAGCACATACATTTCGTTCGATGGTGTCACTTATGTGCTGAATAGGAGTTTCGTCAGATGAACTTGCGACAAACATAAATACCGTGATGTCTGCAGACTATCCCTTAAACCATTCTGAAAATCATTCAGGAACTATGGGACGGAGTACTGTCTTGCAGATGGTGTAGATGTTGTATACGAGAAAACGGATGTATATGACCGATCGCTTTTGTGTAATGGTGCTCCAGCCCACCTTCAACTGCCCCCCCCCCCCCTCCTTCTCCCCACATTCTGTCTCCAGAGCCACGTAGCTGAAGCTTAGCTTTTACGATCCGTACAGAGTCTGTGATCTTAGAAAGGCTTGCTAGAGTCATTCCTTAAGTCCTCTGCAGATACTCCATAATTTTTTTCAGGTATTCCATATCCACCAGAAGCCCCTCATACATGATTAAACCCTGTAGAACTATGAAAATGACGGTGATATTGATTGCTACGTATCACCCGCTGCTTCATATAGTCCAGACGTTTTCTATGACATTAAAATCGTATGATTTAGGGAGCCAGCGAAGGTCGTATAATGTGGCTGATCTTTTGTCAGATCAAGTACATATGCGTTCAGCACTGTGAATAGGGCTGTCGTCATATTGGAAGAGGGGAGTGTCCACAGCACACTCATCATGATGACATACAAGAAGGAACATCCCGGTTGATGATCGTGGTAACCTGAAAGAGTGGACCTAAGTCGCTGTACGAAAAACATGCGCATAACATCACAGACAGACTCCACACATTACGTCTCATTAGCTGTCGGTGCACTCGAGGACTTACACCATCTGAAAAGAAGAACGTCTCCACTCATCTAAGGTCCTCTTTTTGTGTTGTTTGTACAACTGAAGAATTGCAGCCGGCCGAAGTGGCCGTGCGGTTAAAGGCGCTGCAGTCTGGAACCGCAAGACCGCTACGGTCGCAGGTTCGAATCCTGCCTCGGGCATGGATGTTTGTGATGTCTTTAGGTTAGTTAGGTTTAACTAGTTCTAAGTTCTAGGGGACTAATGACCTCAGCAGTTGCGTCCCATAGTGCTCAGAGCCATTTATTTGAAGAATTGCAACTTTATGTGCTGCCGTGATCAATGGCATTTTGCGAGGTATCCAACTCCAAATACCCACTGCGTGCTGTTACCTTCGCTATGTTTCCAGGGAAACTGGTCGAGATAGATCAGTACCCACCGACAGCAGAAATTCTTGTCAATTATAAAACCGATTTTTATCAATGCGGCGTCTCACTCGCCTTCATTCACTGTCGGTTAAGATCTTTCTACAGTCACTGTGCTTAAGTAGTGTGAGTGGTTAGTGATTCTTTGCAGATACGTTAGACAGACACCAATCGAGCACGCCCTTTTTGCCATCCTGTCACGTCAACCCATCTTACTGCACTGATTCCATACAATCGACTGGCACTTACTCACCACTCCACCGCCACGACTTGTGACGACGTTGTAGGGTCTACAACACCTACAGCGTTCTACGACGACCAGTAGGACGAGTAGTACTTTTTCCAGTGAGTGACTAGAGGCGAGCAGAGGGAAGTGAACGCCACAGTGCCTCACCCGACAAAAATCGTTCCCTTCGCCACACTTCAGCATCGGCGATCATCATAGTCGTCAGTCATTCATAAATGAGATACACAGTTCACGCCTGAAGCTTTGGCTGCCACTTGGAGCTCCTGTACAGCCGCACGATGATGCAATTCTACCGGATGGTCTGTCCGTTAACCCTCTATTTCCCAGAAATAAACTCTCTCTTAGAATTATTATATTACAGGGTTATTACAAATGATTGAAGCGATTTCACAGCTCTACAATAACTTTATTATTTGAGATATTTTCACAATGCTTTGCACACACATACAAAAACTCAAAAAGTTTTTTTAGGCATTCACAAATGTTCGATATGTGCCCCTTTAGTGATTCGGCAGACATTAAGCCGATAATCAAGTTCCTCCCACACTCGGCGCAGCATGTCCCCATCAATGAGTTCGAAAGTATCGTTGATGCGAGCTCGCAGTTCTGGCACGTTTCTTGGTAGAGGAGGTTTAAACACTGAATCTTTCACATAACCCCACAGAAAGAAATCGCATGGGGTTAAGTCGGGAGAGCGTGGAGGCCATGACATGAATTGCTGATCATGATCTCCACCACGACCGATCCATCGGTTTTCCAATCTCCTGTTTAAGAAATGCCGAACATCATGATGGAAGTATAGTGGAGCACCATCCTGTTGAAAGATGAATTCGGCGCTGTCGGTCTCCAGTTGTGGCATGAGCCAATTTTCCAGCATGTCCAGATACACATATCCTGTAACGTTTTTTTCGCAGAAGAAAAAGGGGCCGTAAACTTTAAACCGTGAGATTGCACAAAACACGTTAACTTTTGGTGAATTGCGAATTTGCTGTACGAATGCGTGAGGATTCTCTACCGTCCAGATTCGCACATTGTGTCTGTTCACTTCACCATTAAGAAAAAATGTTGCTTCATCACTGAAAACAAGTTTCGCACTGAACGCATCCTCTTCCATGACCTGTTGCAACCCCACCGAAAATCCAAAGCGTTTGACTTTGTCATCGGGTGTCAGGGCTTGTAGCAATTGTAAACGGTAAGGCTTCTGCTTTAGCCTTTTCCGTAAGATTTTCCAAACCGTCGGCTGTGGTACGTTTAGCTCCCTGCTTGCATTATTCGTCGACTTCCGCGGGCTACGCGTGAAACTTGTCCGCACGCGTTCAACCGTTTCTTCGCTCACTGCAGGCCGACCCGTTGATTTCCCCTTACAGAGGCATCCAGAAGCTTTAAACTGCGCATACTATCGCCGAATGGAGTTAGCAGTTGGTGGATCTTTGTTGAACTTCGTCCTGAAGTGTCGTTGCACTGTTATGACTGACTGATGTGAGTGCATTTCAAGCACGACATACGCTTTCTCGGTTCCTGTCGCCATTTTGTCTCACTGCGCTCTCGAGCGCTCTGGCGGCAGAAACCTGAAGTGCGGCTTCAGCCGAACAAAACTTTATGAGTTTTTCTACGTATCTGTAGTGTGTCGTGACCATATGTCAATGAATGGAGCTACAGTGAATTTATGAAATCGCTTCAATCATTTGTAATAGCCCTGTATTATTTTCTTATCATAGGCAAGATCGAGTAAATGTAAAATTTACGTAAGTACAAATATTTTCTAAGAAAAAATGGCTTATAGTAATTTTATTGTAAGTGGTTTCACTGTGAATCCATGGTAAATCAATGACTGTTCGGTTTCTGAGACACTCTGCAAAAAAGGAGAGTCCTACATCGCACGACTTGTTCGTTCACCTCGTACTCACTGTGCTACACAATGTGCACCTCCTTAATGTGCACCCTTTACAGCCATATGTTCTTCATTTACCCGCTTAGCTTGTGTCATATATTGCTTCTACCGACTGATGCGCAGTGCTTTACTTGAGTCTGTTCTTGATGGACATGTTAATACCCCACGACCACTATCATGTCAGCAAGTCTGACACGCCGAGCGGTTATAGGCGCTACAGTCTGGAACCGCGCGACCGCTACGGTCGCAGGTTCGACTCCTGCCTCGGGCGTGGATGTGTGTGATGTCCTTAGGTTAGTTAGGTATAAGTAGTTCTAAGTTATAGGGGACTGATGACCTTAGAAGTTAAGTCCCATAGTGCTCAGAGCCAAATCTGATGGCCATCAAACTCATTCTTATTCAGCATTCACTGAATACAGCCCTACCAAGAAAATGCCACTTTTTGCGGTGTCACCATTTCATTTTGATTGTCACTTTCAGAGCTTACTAACTTCTGGTAACTTGGTGTTTATTTCAGTAGCTAACATAGCATTCACTGGGGAGGTCATCGCTGAGAAGAGGGGATGACTCGACCTTCACTTGCCATTTGTTACAGACTGTGACCATACGTGATTATCTTTCTAGTACGAAAGCTGACTATTAGTAATGACTTGCGGCACTCAAAATGTAATTTTAAATAACACATCAACAATAATCGTAAAATCTGTAATTATTATTATTATTATTTTATTATTTATTTTATGGCCTTCATTGGACCACTCTAGTCAAAAATACAAAGTTCTGAACAAGTTGTTACACAGGGATTCAATTTGGTTCAACAATAACTTAATATGATATTTAGGTAATATAATTATTAGTCTATTCTTATATGAAAGGTGTTTTGCTCTTCTGTCTGCCCAATATTTCTTCATTCTTTCAGATATTTTCTTTCTTTCTTCATCTGAGACAACTCTTCCTGTACTCCTTTTATTGATTTTCATTTGTAGTCTGGTTTGCGGGTCTTGCAGTATTCTGGTTTTCTCTGTCTTGTTTTTTAGGTCATCTACTGTAATTTGAAGTTCTTTTATATCTTCCTTAATTTCTGTGATCCATTTAATGTCGCTCTTGCTATTCCACAATTTTTGTATTATTTTTTTACTGGTTCTGTTTTCTGGAGTTCTCACCAGATGTTCAAAGATTTTTTTACTGGTTCTGTTTTCTGGAGTTCTCACCAGATGTCCAAAGAATGAGATGCGTTTCTTCCTGATTGTGCTCATGACTGGTTCATTTGATGCTATTCTCCAATGTCCATTTATTTTATACTGTTTATTTATACATGTCCTAATTATTCTTCTTTCTATTTTTAGTATTCTGTCAATTTCTGCTGTATTAGTTGTTTTGAAGATAGTTTCAGCTGCATACGTTATTTCTGGTTGTGTAACTGTTTTATAGTGTTTTAATTTTGCATCTATAGATAGGCTTTTTTTGTTGTGTGTAGTTTTGGTAATGTAATTTTTTTATTCTATTCTGCCATGATGGCTTCTCATTTAGATTGTATGTTATTATTTCGCCTAAATATTTCAATTTATCAACAGTTCTGATTTCCTGTTCTCCTATTGTAATTTTGTTTGCAAGTGGTGGATCAGTTAGCATAATCTCCGTTTTTTCAAATGATATTCTTAAGGCCTACTTTCTCTGCTATTTCTTGTAGCGATTTCACTTGTTGCCTGGCTTCTTGAACGGCGTTGGCTAGGAGAGCAAGATCATCAGCGAATGCCAAGCAGTTTAAGCTAATATCATCTTTTGCACTTCCAATTCTTATCCTCTTTGGATTGTCCTTGTACCATTCTCTCATTATGTATTCCAGTGCACAGTTGAACAATAATGGTGATAGGCAATCACCTTGTCTTAAGCCTGTTTTTATGAGGAATGGTTCCGAAATTTGTCCTCTAAACTTCACTTTTGATTTGGTGTTGATTAGAGTGAGTTGTATTATTTTAATTAGTTTTGGATGGAGTCCTAGATTTCTTAAAATTTTTAATACTGAAGGTCTGTGAAGACAGTCATATGCCTTCTTAAAATCTACAAATGTTATTGCCAGAGGTTTGTTCCGTTTCTTGTAGTATGCCATGATCAATTTTAAACTAATTATCTGCTCTGCACAGCTTCTCCATGGTCTGAAACCTCCCTGATATTCCCCTAACTCCTGTTCTAATTGCTCCTTGATTCTTTCATATAGGATCTTGGATAGAATTTTGTATGTGCAATCTAGGAGAGAGATTCCTCTGTAGTTGTCTGGGTTGCTCTTATCTCCCTTTATGTGTAGTGGGTGGATGATGGCTGTGGTCCAATGTTCGGGAAATCGTTCTGTTACCCAAATTTTTGTTAGAGCCATGTGTAAGGACGTCTTGACTGTGTCACTTGCATATTTCCACATTTCAACAAAAACCTGATCTTCTCCACATGCCTTATAATTTTTTTGTTCTTTAAGAATTTTTTCTACTTCTTGGAAAGTTGGAGGGTCTAGTTTGGTAGGGTTGGGTTTTATTGGGGTATTTATGTTGATTTGTAAGGGTTCTTTGAGTTCCTCGCAATTCAGAAGTTTGTTAAATGCTTTTGCCATGATTTCTGCATTTTCCTTGTTACTGTGTGTCATTCTTCCATCTTCATCTTTCAGTATTAGTGTAGGGGCCTCATACTGTTGTAGTTGCTTCCCAAAGATTTTGTAGTAGTTCCTGGAGTTGGTTTTATGATAATTACCTTCTATAGAGTTTATAATATCTTTATGAAATCCTCTCTTGATTCTTCTAATATTTTGAGTGAATTTTTTTCTTTCATTTTTTAGGTTGATGGCATTTTCTTCAGTTTTATGTGTTTGAAACTTTAACCATGCTTGGTGTCTATCTTCATGGAATTTGTCACATTCTGATGTCCACCATGCATGTTTCCTTCGTTGGTTCAAGGGAGCTAGATTCTCTGCTTCTTTTTTAAGATTAGGCACTAGTTGTTCTAGATCATCTGTTAATTTGATGTTTTGTGTTATTTGTTGGTACTTATTATTTTTAATTAGCTGATGTGGGTCAAACCTCCTTTTTATTTTATTAGTTTTTCCGGTCCACTTCTTTAATGGAGTGAATTTGATTTTAATTTTAACCATATAGTGGTCTGAGCCTGTGTCTACTCCTCTCAGTACTTTAACATTGTGGATCTCCTTATGAAAATTTTTGTCCATACAGACATGGTCTAGCTGCCACTCGCCCTTCCTCCAGTCTGGATGTTTCCATGTTTTAAGTTTACTTGGCTTCCTCTTAAAGTATGTAGACTTAGATATAAGGTTGTGTTCTCTGCAGAGTTCTACAAGTCTTTGACCGTTTTTGTTCGTAAATTTATGTGGACTCCATTTTCCAATTATATCTTTATATTTCCTTTCTTTTCCCAACTGAGCATTGAAATCTCCCAATAAGATTTTTACATTCTTTTTATTTACTCTGTTCACAGTTTGTTCTAGAAGGTCCCAAAATTTATCTACCTCTTCCTTTGTTTTTGTTAGACAACTTTTTTCATTTGTTGGGGCATGAGCATTTATTATTGTATAGGTTTTATTCATTGTTTTAAAGCTTAGAGTCGCAATTCTTGGTGATACTGCTTGGAAAGCCGTTCCTGAATCTATTATTATTATGTTTACTAAAAACCCTGTTCCATACTGGGAACAAAGATTCAACCAATAATCAGTCCTGATAAATAGCTCCCACGTCTCCACTGATGTGGCACTATTTTGTGAGGAGATGAACAACAGGATTTGCACTCTTAGACGGACAGGACCGTCAGCTCTAAGCAAATAAAAGGTGGAACAACCCGAGTAGCCGCCTTTACTAAGCGGAAACACGAGATTAGTTAAAATGCTACTGACAAGCGGTAGCGTTAGATGCCTGTGCAAAGCGAAATGACTTAGAGACATTTGTAAAACTTACTGCACATGATCTATAAAATCGTGGGAACCCAGCTGTAACCAAACTTGGTCTGCTGTTAATATTTCGGCTGTAACCCGTTTAGCCGTCTTCGAAGCGAGCCGCAAAGACAAGGCGATGCGCTCGTGCCCACCTTATACGCTGACAGAGCGAGCCAATTGGGCATGAGTACGTGGCAAATCATTCTATACGCATGAGCAATTGGCTCGCCCTACTGGTATGCAGGATTTGGAAAATAAAATTGGCCCGCACAATATTTCATACAACCCAACGTATATCATCTGCGCCAGATGCTCATGGGGTAAGCTGATTTGCCTATCTTTCGGTGCACACAATATTTTGCGTGCCAGTTTTATTTTGTCCACAAGTTATAAGGTCGACGGGAGCGACTTACTGTTAGTCTGTCTGACTCGCTCGGAATTTGGCAGGACGGTTTGCAGACAAAATATTAGCGACAGACAAACGTTGGCTACAACGAATTCCCGCAATTTGCGTGGCAGCGAGACTATGAACATGAATGGAATCGCCAAGAAAAATAGAAGAAGAAAGTACGATAATAATTTAGGAAAGTGTTCCCAACAGCCGGAGAAATCAGACATTCCCTTTTCATTACAAGCTTGAGCATAGGAGAAAGAGGACATACGGCAACCAGCCACGATTTGGTTTTGGTTGACTTTATTTACAGACGGCTTACATTCATCTACATCTACATCTACATTTATACTCCGCAAGCCACCCAACGGTGTGTGGCGGAGGGCACTTTACGTGCCACTGTCATTACCTCCCTTTCCTGTTCCAGTCGCGTATAGTTCGCGGGAAGAACGACTGTCTGAAAGCCTCCGTGCGCGCTCTAATCTCTCTAATTTTACATTCGTGAACTCCTCGGGAGGTATAAGTAGGGGGAAGCAATATATTCGATACCTCATCCAGAAACGCACCCTCTCGAAACCTGGACAGCAAGCTACACCGCGATGCAGAGCGCCTCTCTTGCAGAGTCTGCCACTTGAGTTTGTTAAACATCTCCGTAACGCTATCACGGTTACCAAATAACCCTGTGACGAAACGCGCCGCTCTTCTTTGGATCTTCTCTATCTCCTCCGTCAACCCGATCTGGTACGGATCCCACACTGATGAGCAATACTCAAGTATAGGTCGAACGAGTGTTTTGTAAGCCACCTCCTTTGTTGATGGACTACATTTTCTAAGGACTCTCCGAATGAATCTCAACCTGGTACCCGCCTTACCAACAATTAATTTTATATGATCATTCCACTTCAAATCGTTCCACACGCATAGTCCCAGATATTTTACAGAAGTAACTGCTACCAGTGTTTGTTCCGCTATCATATAATCATACAATAAAGGATCCTTCTTTCTATGTATTCGCAATACATTACATTTGTCTATGTTAAGGGTCAGTTGCCAGTCCCTACACCAAGTGCCTATCCGCTGCAGATCTTCCTGCATTTCTCTACAATTTTCTAATGCTGCAACTTCTCTGTATACTACTGCATCATTCGCGAAAAGCCGCATGGGAGCCTGTATCTAATATTTTCTGGGTCTCATGAACAAATAAAGCGAGTTGGGTCTCACACGATCGCTGTTTCCGGAATCCATGTTGATTCCTACATAGTAGATTCTGGGTTTCCAAAAACGACATGATACTCGAGCAAAAAACATGGTCTAAAATTCTACAACAGATCGACGTCAGAGATATAGGTCTATAGTTTTGCGCATCTGCTCGACGACCCTTCTTGAAGACTGGGACTACCTGTGCTCTTTTCCAATCATTTGGAACCTTCTTCTATCAGAACACGATTCATGTTCCAGGTGGTCATCTCATGGCAACTCACCTGTAAACCAACGGCCATGTGCCTAGACTAAAGCGTTAGGCCGTCTGCTGATGAATGCACTGGCCTCTGCTGGCAGTAACAAGCAAGAGCTAAGATGATGAGGCCCAAGCGCCAGCCAGCCGGCAATGCTGTATCACGATACACAGGCCAAGCGACGTCCCATATTGGTGAGCTTAGTTATGTACCACGTTCTTTTCATTTTTAATATTTCCGACGAGGTCAGTAGTCGAAAGATCGTGCAAAAAATCGAATAACGGATTGAAAGCCCAAAAATAACAGAAACCACACTACTGTTGTAACAGTATACTAAACAATCGTATAATTGCCAGAATGAGATTTTCACTCTGCAGCGGAGTGTGCGCTGATATGAAACTTCCCGGCAGATTAAAGCTGGCCAGTTCTGCAAGGTTCGAAGGAGAGCTTCTGTAAAGTTTGGAAGGTAGGAGACGAGATAGTGGCAGAAGTGAAGCTGTGAGGACCGGGCGTGAGTCGTGCTTCGGTAGCTCAGATGGTAGAGCACTTGCCCGCGAAAGGCAAAGGTCCCGAGTTCGAGTCTTGGCCGGCACTCAGTTTTAATCTGCCAGGAAGTTTCAATCATATAATTGATTTTTATATTTGGTCCACTTACTGTTGTTTTTGAGAATTTTCTGTAATTTGTTGAAACTGGTGCAGTATCAGATAGCAAAACAGTATTAAAATGGACAGAAACATGCTCACTATGAATTCAGTTAGAACTACGCCTTTGGACTGTATAAAACTAAAATTTCAAACAACAGTGCTAATCTATGAGAGTAGCACATCATATTTTGCAGTGAATCTCCATTTTAAACACGCATTATATTTGTAATTTTAAGCCAGACAGAAAATTTCAAGTTCATAATGAGGACTAATGTTGCAAATGAGATGTGTTATTAAAAAATCATAAAATTAACAGCATTTATTGAACGAAGGTATTGGTCACATCCGAAAAATGAAAGCAGTATGCATTACATCACTACATGATAAATAGCGCAAGAAATTACGTGCTGCACTTTACTCAGCGCAATTCATCTTTGTATACTCCTCTGGGGAAAAACTGGCAATGGCAAAACTTTGTCGAAATATGTCTGATTAAAGAAATAAATCTACTACTTCGCATCGTACAAATCCCAGAAAGAGCCTCTGCAACTCTCTCGAGAGACTACATTAACCTTCCTTTGTTAACGTGGCATTATTTTACACAAGTGGTAACGTGGGGTCCAGCGGATCCCCATGATATGTTAATGTTGATACATATGCATAATATTAATAACTAGGTTATTTAATAGAAATTAATATAGTAGCAACCACATAAATTGTGAAACAGGATCAGTTAATGCTTATTTGAAGAAAAAATTCATTTTATTACATTAGATAAAAGATAATACCTACAGTTATGTTTACACATTATAAACTGAATATTCAGAGGTTGGACAGTCTTCGTCTGATGACTCATTACGATTACCACTTAGACACTGATCACAGATTGAAAGGAAGTGTTCACGCACATACTTTTTCCACACTGATGACAAGTAAATTGAGTTTTTACATCCTTATTTTTAGGCCACAAGATGCATCTCCTTTTCGCAGCTGGCATTTCTTCTTGTGCTGGTTTGTCATTAACAGCAGATATTGATCCACTCATTTCTGCTGCCTTTTGGCTAATTTCTCTGCCAAAGCAATCCAATATTGCTCTCTCCTTTACTGGTCTTGCACCAAGGCGAATCCAGTTTCTCAAAGAAAATCCTTCCTTACCATTTTAAGCATGAGTATGCGAATTTACACCTACTTGCTCGGCACTATCTTCTAACGAAAGTGTTAATGGAGGGTCTACGAACTTCCCAGCCATTAAATAACTGCCAAACGATAATAACAATGAGCAGTACAAGAATGAAAAACTAATGACCGGAAATAAACAGATGCGAGAAGCGATTGCTAGACGGCAGGCAGTGTTGCGAACTTTGATCATATAAATTTAGCTAAACTAAATGTGCTGGGGCTGTGACGGACCCCATATTAACGATTAAAGGTTAAATGAATGGAAATAAGGTAGCTAAGCAAAATAATATTCATTAATCATTACCGTCGCAAACTTAGTACAGTTTTAGCTAACGAGGTAAACCAAGAACTGGCTGCATTTAACATGCGCAAACCTTATTTACGTTACGTAACAAGCGAAATTTTGTTAGAGGAATGTGAAATGAAAAGGCTTTTAAGCTCTATGAGAAAGGCGGGAGGGACTTTCACCGGAATTACAAAAACTTCAGCACGAACGAAAAGCAATACAAATATGAGACAATAGACTTTTTTACGAGAGTTGGGTGTTTATCTGCGGATGCGGACACACACAAACAATGCCTCGCTGGGGCAGTAAGTCACGTTTGACGACTAAATTATAGTGCATATGAGATGAAAGCAAGATAAGCATAAGCTAAAATAGTTCTCAATGCTCTGGGGTCAGTTTTGATACTTTAGAATGTTATCAGCAAAGTAGATAATTATGTCTGTGTGGGGCGTAGCCCCGGAGCAACACAGGGTACGAGCCCCGATCCGGCACAAAGTTTTGATCTGGTCGTAGTGTTTACCCTCAAAGTTTAAGCATACGTAAAATCACATAAGTGGGAAAATACTGATCATATTCCAGCAGCCTGCGATAGACGTTTGCTGGGGTGTAGGCCTACCAGTACTGGAGGCGCCGTGGCGAAGACGTATTATCACGGCAGCCTCTCCCTGAACGGAAGGTGCAGCCCAGCCATTACAGATTTTGCACCAATCCACAGCCCTTTAGTTCTTTTAATTGTATTATTTATTACTTTATTCTTTTGGAGTGATGCTGCCTAACATATTACAGGGTGATTCAAAAAGAATACCACAACTTTAGGAATTTAAAACTCTGCAACGACAAAAGGCAGAGCTAAGCACTATCTGTCGGCGAATTAAGGGAGCTATAAAGGTTCATTTAGTTGTACATTTGTTCGCTTGAGGCGCTGTTGACTAGGCGTCAGCGTCAGTTGATGCTAAGATGGCGACCGCTCAACAGAAAGCTTTTTGTGTTATTGAGTACGGCAGAAGTGAATCGACGACAGTTGTTCAGCGTGCATTTCGAACGAAGTATGGTGTTAAACCTCCTGATAGGTGGTGTATTAAACGTTGGTATTAACAGTTTACAGAGAATGGGTGTTTGTGCAAAGGGAAAAGTTCTGGACGGCCGAGAACTAGTGATGAAAATGTAGCACACATCCAGCAAGCATTTGTTCGCAGCCCAGGAAAATCGACTCGCAGAGCTAGCAGAGAGCTGCAAATTCCACAATCAACTGTATGGAGAGTCCTACGAAAAAGGTTATTTAGCAGGATGGAGCGCCACCACATTGGCACTTATCTGTCCGTAACTACCTGAACGTCAACTACCCGAGGCGATGGATCGGCCGCCAGGCAGCCCGTGACAGAGCACTTCATCACTGGCCTCCAAGAAGCCCTGATCTTACACCCTGCGATTTTTTCTTATGATGATTTGAAACGAGAAATAACAGCAGCTATCCAAAATGTTACGCCTGATATGCTACAGAGAGTGTGGAACGAGTTGGAGTATCGGGTTGATATTGCTCGAGTGTCTGGAGGGGGCCATATTGAACATCTCTGAACTTGTTTTTGAGTGAAAAAAAACCTTTTTAAATACTCTTTGTAATGATGTATAACAGAAGGTTATATTATGTTTCTTTCATTAAATACACGTTTTTAAAGTTGTGGTATTCTTTTTGAATCACCCTGTATTATTATTATTATTATTTCTCTTTCCTGTCTCAGACGCTATGTCTGGTTTATTATTATTATTATTATTATTATTATTATTATTGTTATGTACAGATACATTGTCCCTTAGGAAATAACTAGTTAGATGACCTTGTGACCCATTACGTAAGTATTTACCTTCATATCAGAAGACCTATCGCCTTTATCGACGTGTGTAGAGTTTCCCCACAGGAACTGTAAACGTCTACACTCAGCTCTAATCGCACACGACTCGGACCACCAGCAAGTACTCTGTTTATACCTACAGTTAATCGCAAACTGAAATACTCTTCATAGACATAAGCACTAACTGGACGTTTCTTTATCTGTGGACACACTGTTACATTTTAAGACCTGTCAGAAGAAATTCAGCCCCTTTCGCACACAACTACATTTCCTTATTGTATCATGTACTGTAAGAAGCACCTTTGAAAAGCCTATTTTGTGCATACTGCATTTTATTGATACATTCGCTTCTTTACCTTGAGTAGATTACGGCCTTCAAGTCCTGCTTTACATTTGACCACAGTTTAAAGTGTATAAATAATTTATTTTAGGATACGACATATCATTCTAGAACTAGTTTTTATTATAGTAGATAGAAACAAGAAAAATAGAAAAAGGTACCTAATCGAAAATCGAAAAGTTCATTGAACTGAAACATTAGTGCAAAATAATATAGTAGCTAAATCGATTTTGATTTATCATTTTCTATAATCTACGGTTTTATTCTAGGCCCACTATTGGGGTATTCAAAATGACTGATACGACGAAACCAGTTTAGCCACTGCAATAATTTTTGCAAGGATTTGGCTGCAGTGAACTTTATTGTCAAAAGAAATGTGCTCGCCGATGCTCTCCGCCAACAATGTGGCAAACTTGAACTAGTGGAAAATCGGTCGTTGCCATTAAGTAACAAGCAGGAGGAAGATAGATGGGCATAATTACCTGAAGAAATACGACAAAAGACACATTTGTATAGCTTTCTTTGTGCCGAGATGCGTTTCGGGCTATCACTCGTCAATAAATTTATATATTCGTCAGTATAACGTTTTTATCCACAGAGTTTTGAGCACTGTAACTGTCTTTCTCAAAATACAGCCGATAATGACGTTATAACGACAAATATATAAATATATTGCCCCATTTGAAGATGTATGAAAGCCACTGGCCAAAAATAAAACTATAGAAAAAGCAACTGGTTGCTGCATTTCTTCAAATAATCCAATCCAAAATCATAAAGTACAACTACCGCTGTCACGGATAAATTAATATAGATGCCTATAGTTGGGGACCGTAATGCATGAAAATCTTTGTCGGAACTGTTCGTAAGCCACACATATCTGTACTCAATATTGAGCGATGCTTTAGGTGGTGTAAAGAGTGACGGCATTTGACGGAGGGTGACTGGAAACTTGTGATTTGGAGTGACGAATTACGCTATGCCCTGTAGCAAACCGATGGAGGTTTTGTGTGTGGCTAGTGGTTGGACAACGTTACCTGCCACTATCTGTAGTACCATCACTGAAGCACGGAGGAGGTAGTGTTAGGTAGCGGTTGTTTTTCTTGCTCACCTTATTGCGCTAAATGCGGAAGGATATGAATGCATTTTATAGCATTATGTATTGCTTAGAGTAGAGGAACAGTTCGTCGACGATGATTATTTGTACAGTATGACAATGCAACCTGTCATAAAGCAGCATCTGCGAGGTAATGATTTGTGGGGCCTGCCCAAACTCCCGATCTGAACCCAACGGAGCGACTCGTCCTCTCATTGGTAACCTACTTGCGTCTGCAGTCAATCTTTTTGTGGAGTACATGGGAGTGCTGAGTCGGCGGTTCTTACCTGGAGGCAGAGGAGTGCGAGACTGCGATTTCGCCATCGCTGGGCAGTCGAGGAGCCGAAGGAAAAACCGACTCCGACGCCAACTGCACACATGTCGCCGACTGCGGTCGCTCGCTCACCTGCAAACACATCAAGAGCTCATAGAACCAATCCAACAGTATGTCTCCTGGACTCACTGCTCACGATTAGAAATGCTAAACACATAACGAACAGCAAGTAGACCCATTTAATCTTCATGCATGGCTTTCTACTGATGTGATGGACTAAAGTTGGAATTCGTTCCCATGAATCCCGAGGTAAACCTTTTTATCCCTCATTGATCATTTTATTCCCCAGCATTTGGAGGGAGAAGGTGAATTGATTACAGCCATACTGCTGCTCTTCAGTCAGGTGAAGTTAGAAAACGTTTTCTACAGTTAAAACTTTTAGTCTGTTATTTTAATCATTTAACTTAAAAGCTTAGTATAACAAGATTAAAATATAACAAAATTATTTATTTTCATGATTTACTACAACTTACAGATGGTGATGATTAAGCTGGTGCTAATACGACGACGACGACAATGACGATGGCAACTATTATGAATACGGTAATGACTATGACCATGACTATAACGAAAAAGACGACGATTTCTATATTAACGACGACGACGATGTAGCAAAAAAAATGGTTCAAATGGCTCTGAGCACTATGGGACTTAACTTCTGAGGTCATCAGTACCCTAGAACTTGTTGTTGTTGTTGTTGTTGTTGTTGTCGTGGTCTTCAGTCCAGAGACTGGTTTGATGCAGCTCTCCATGCTACTCTATCCTGTTCAAGCTTCTTCATCTCCCAGTACCTACTGCAACCTACATTCTTCTGTATCTGTTTAGTGTATTCATCTCTTGGTCTCCCTCTACGATTTTTACCCTCCACGCTGCCCTCCAATGCTAAATTGGTGATCCCTTGATGCCTCAGAATATGTCCTACCAACCGGTCCCATCTTCTTGTCAAGTTGTGCCACAAACTCCTCCCCAGTTCTATTCAATACCTCCTCATTAGTTATGTTATCTACCCATCTAATCTGCAGCATTCTTCTGTAGCACCACATTTCAAAAGCTTCTATTCCCTTCTTGTCCAAACTAGTTATCGTCCACGTTTCACTTCCATAAATGGCTACACTCCATACAAATACTTTCAGAAACGAATTCCTGACACTTAAATCTATACTCGATGTTAACAAATTTCTCTTCTTCAGAAACGCTTTCCTTGCCATTGTCAGTCTACATTTTATATATTCTCTACTTCGACCATCATCAGTTATTTTGCTCCCCAAATAGCAAAACTCCTTTACTACTTTAAGCGTCTCATTACCTAATCTAATTCCCTCAGCATCACCCGACTTAATTCGACTACATTCCATTATCCTCGTTTTGCTTTTGTTGATGTTCTTCTTATATCCTCGTTTCAAGACACTGTCAATTCCGTTCAGCTGCTCTTCCGGATCCTTTGCTGTCTCTGACAGAATTACAGTGTCATCGGTGAACCTCAAAATTTTTATTACTTCTCCATGGATTTTAACACCTACTCCAAATTTTTCTTTTGTTTCCTTTACTGCTTGCACAATATACAGATTGAAAAACATCGGGGAGAGGCTAAAACCCTGTCTCACTCCCTTCCCAATCACTGCTTCCCTTTCATGCCCCTCGACTCTTATAACTGCCATCTGGTTTCTGTACAAATTGTAAATAGCCTTTCGCTCCCTGTATTTTATCCCTGCCACCTTTAGAATTTGAAACAGAGTATTCCAGTCAACATCGTCAAAAGCTTTCTCTAAGTCTACAAATGCTAGAAACGTAGGTTTGCCTTTCCTTAATCTTTCTTCTAAGATAAGCCGTAAGGTCAGTATTGCCTCACGCGTTCTAATATTTCTACGGAATCCAAACTGATCTTCCGCGAGGTCGGCTTCTACCAGTTTTTTTCATTCGTCTGTAAAGAATTCGTGTTAGTATTTTGCAGCTGTGACTTATTAAACTGATAGTTGGGTAATTTTAACATCTGTCAATCTCTGCTTTCTTTGGGATTGGAATTATTATATTCTTCTTGAAGTCTGAGGGTATTTCGCCTGTCTCATACATCTTGCTCACCAGATGGTAGAGTTTTGTCAGGACTGGCTCTCCCAAGGTGGTCAGTAGTTCTAATGGAATGTTGTCTACTTCCGGGACCTTGTTTCGACTCAGGTCTTTCAGTGCTCTGTCAAACTCTTCACGCAGTATCGTATCTCCCAATTCATCTTCATCTACATCCACTTCCGTTTCCATAATATTGTCCTCAAGTACATCGCCCTTGTATAGAACCTCTATATACTCCTTCGACCTTTCTGCTTTCCCTTCTTTGCTTAGAACTGGGTTTCCATCTGAGCTCTTGATATTCATACAAGTGGTTCTCTTCTCTGCAAAGGTCTCTTTAATTTTCCTGTAGGCAGTATATCTTACCCCTAGTGAGATAAACCTCTACATATTTACATTTGTCCTCTATCCGTCCCTGCTAAGCCATTTTCTCTTCCTGTCTATCTAATTTTTGAGACGTTTGTATTCCTTTTTGCCTTCTTCATTTACTGCAGTTTTATATTTTCTCCTTTCATCAGTTAAATTCAATATTTCTTCCGTTACCCAAGGATTTCCACTAGCCCTCGTCTTTTTACCTACTTGATCCTCTGCTGCCTTCACTATTTCATCTCTCAAAGCTACCCATTCTTCTTCTACCGTATTTCTTTCCCCTGTTCCTGTCAATCGTTCCCTAATGCTCTCTCTGAAACTCTCTACAACCTCTGGTTCTGTCAGATTATACAGGTCCCATCTTCTCAAATTCCCGACTTTTTGCAGTTTCTTCAGTTTTAATCTACATTTCATAACCAATAGATTGTGGTCAGAGTCCACATCTGCCCCCGGAAATGTCTTACAATTTAAAATCTGGTTCCTAAATATCTGTCTGACCATTATATAACCTATCTGAAACCTTCTAGTATCTCCAGGCTTCTTCCATGTATACAACCTTCTTTTATGATTCTTGAACCAAGTGTTAGCTATGATTATGTTATGCTGTGCAAAATTCTACCAGACGGCTTCCTCTTTCATTTCTTACCCCCAATCCATATTCACCTACTATGTTTCCATCTCTCCGTTTTCCTACTCTCGAATTCCAGTCACCCATGACTATTAAATTTTTGTCTCCCTTCACTACCCGAATAATTTCTTTTATCTCATCATACAATTAATCAATTTCTTCATCATCTGCAGAGCTAGTTGGCATATAAACTTGTACTACTGTAGTAGGCGTGGGCTTCGTGTCTATCTTGGCCATAATAATGCGTTCACTATGCTGTTTGTAGTAGATTACCCGAATTCCTATTTTTTTTATTCATCATTAAACCTACTCCTGCATTACCCCTATTTGATTTTGTATTTATAACCCTGTATTCACCTGACCAAATGTCTTGTTTCTTCCTGCCACCGAACATCACTAATTCCCACTATATCGAACTTTAACCTATCCATTTCCCTTTTTACGTTTTCTAATCTACCTGCCCGATTAAGGGATCTTACATTCCACGCTCCGATCCGTAGAACGCCAGTTTTCTTTCTCCTGATAACGACGTCCTCTTGAGTAGTCCCCGCCCGGAGATCTGAATGGGGGACTATTTTACCTCCGCAATATTTTACCCAAGAGGACCCCATCATCATTTAACCATACAGGAAAGCTGCATGCCCTCGGGAAAAATTACGGCTGTAGTTTCCCCTTGCTTTCAGCCGTTCGCAGTACCAGCACAGTAAGGCCGTTTTGGTTAGTGTTGCAAGGCCAGGTCAGTCAATCATCCAGACTGTCGCCCCTGCAACTACTGGAAAGGCTGCTGCCCCTCTTCAGGAACCACACGTTTGTTTGGCCTCTCAACAGATACCTCTCCGTTGTGGTTGCACCTACGGTACGGCCATCTGTATCGCTGAGGCACGCAAGCCTTCCCACCAACGGCAAGGTCTATGGTTCATGGGCAGAGGACTAGAACTTAGAACTACTTAAACCTAACTAACCTAAGGACATCACACACATCCATGCCCGAGGCAGGATTCGAACCTGCGATCGTAGCGGTAGCGCGGTTCCAGACTGTAGAGCCTAGAACCGCGCGGCAACTTCGGCCGGCACGATGTAGCATCTGGCAGTTCCGTCGAGATCAGTTTCCAGTAAATGATGTACGGGTAGGTGGAGGATGAGAGGAAATAAGACAATACAGAACTGTGAGCTGGAAGTACACTGATAAATCAAAACATTATGATTGCTGCCTAACGCGACGCTGAATGCTGTCTGGTGGCGTTGCGGGCACGTGATGCGGTAACAAAAGTATGTTAGCGGAGCATGCGCAGACAGGAGATCATCCTAGCGAAGATATGGGCTGCAAATGGGGAAATCCATCGAAATAAGTGATTTTGCCCTCCCCCCCTCCCCTTGAACCATGGACCTTGCCGTTGTTGAGCAGGCTTGCGTGTCTCAACGATACAGATAGCCGTACCGTACGTGCAACCACAACGGAGGGGTATCTGTTGAGAGGCCAAACAAACGTGTGGTTCCTGAAGAGGGGCAGTAGCCTTTTCAGTAGTTGCAGGGGCAACAGTCTGGATGATTGACTGATCTGGGCTTGTAACACTAACCAAAACGGCCTTGCTGTGCTGGTACTGCGAACGGCTGAAAGCAAGCGGAAACTACAGCCATACTTTTTCCCGAGGGCATACAGCTTTACTGTATGGTTAAATGATGATGGCGTCCTCTTGGGTAATATATTCCGGAGGTAAAATAGTCCCCCATTCGGATCTCCGGGCGGGGACTACTCAGGAGGACGTTGTTATCAGGAGAAAGACAATTGGCGTTCTACCGGTCGGAGAGTGGAATGTCAGATCCCTTAATCGGTCAGGTAGGTTAGAAAATTTAAAAAGGGAAATGGACAGGTTAAAGTTCGATATAGTGGGAATTAGTGATGTTCGGTGGCAGGAGGAACAAGACTTCTGGTCAGGTGAATACAGGATTATGTTTACAAAATCAAATAGAGGTAATACAGGAGTAGGTTTAGTAATGAATAAAAAAATAGGAATGCGGGTAATCTACTATAAACAGCATAGTGAACGCATTATTGTGGACAAGACAGATACGAAACCCACGCCTACCACAGTAGTACAAGTTCATATGCCGACTAGCTCCGCAGATGATGAAGAGATTGATGAAATGTATGATGAGATAAAAGAAATTATTCAGATAGTGAAGGGAGACGAAAATTTAATAGTCATGGGTGACTGTAATTCGATAGTAGGAAAAGGAAGACAAGGAAACGTAGGAGGTGAATATGGAATGGGGGTGAGGATTGTAAGAGGAAGCCGCCTGGTAGAATTTTGCACAGAGCATAACTTAATCATAGCTAACACATGGTTCAATAATCATAAAAGAAGGTTGTATACATGGAAGAAGCCTGGAGATACTGACAGGTTTCAGATAGATTATATAATGCTCAGACAGAGATTTATGAACCAGATTTTAAATTGTAAGACATTTCCAGGGGCAGATGTGGACTCTGACCACAACCTATTGGTTATGAAATGTAGATTAAAACTAAAGAAACTGAAAAAAGGTGGGAATTTGAGAAGATGGGTCCTGGATAAACTGACAGAACCAGAGGTGTTAGAGTGTTTCAGGGAGAGCATTAGGGAACGATTGATAAGAATGTGGGAGAGAAATACAGTAGAAGAAGAATGGGTAGCTTTGAGAGATGAAATAGTGAAGGCAGCAGAGGATCAAGTAGGTAAAAAGACGAGGGCTAATAGAAATCCTTGGGTAACAGAGGAGATACTGAATTTAATTAATGAAAGGAGAAAATATAAAAATGCAGTAAATGAAGCAGGCAAATAGGAATATAAAAGTCTCACAAATGAGATCGACAGGAAGTGCAAAACAGCTAAGCAGGGATGGCTAGAGGGCAAATGTAAGGATTTAGAGGCGTATATCACTAGGGGTAAGATAGATACTGCCTACAGGTAAATTAAAGAGACCTTTGCAGAAAAGAGAACCACTTACATGGATATCAAGAGCTCAGATGGAAACCCAGTTCTAAGCAAAGAAGGGAAAGCAGAAAGGTGGAAGGAGTATACAGAGGGTCTATACAAGGGCGATGTTCTTGAGGACAATATTATGGAAATGGAAGAGGATGTAGATGAAGATGAAATGGGAGATATGATACTGCGTGAAGAGTTTGACACAGCACTGAAAGAACTAAGTTGGAACAAGGCCCTGGGAGTAGACAACATTCCATTAGAACTACTGATAGCCTTGGGAGAGCCAGCCCTGACAGAACTCTACTATCTGGTGAGCAAGATGTATGAGACAGGCGAATTACCCTCAGACTTCAAAAAGTATATAATAATTCCAATCCCGAAGAATTCAGGGGTTGACAGATGTTAAAATTACCCAACTATCAGGTTAATAAGCCACGGCTGCAAAATACTAACACGAATTATTTACAGACGAATGGAAAAACTGGTAGAAGCCGACCTCGGGGAAAATCAGTTTGTATTCCGTAGAAATGTTGGAATACGTGAGGCAATACTGACCCTACGACTTATCTTAGAAAATAGATTACGTAAACGTTTCTAGCATTTGCAGACTTAGAGAAAGCTTTTGACAATGTTGACTGGAATACTCTGTTTCAAATTCTAAAGGTGGCAGGGATAAAATACAGGGAGCGAAAGGCTATTTACAATTTATACAGAAACCAGATGGCAGTTATAAGAGTCGAGGGGCATGAAAGGGATGCAGTGGTTGGGAAGGGAGTGAGACAGGGTTGTAGCCTGCCCCCGACGATATTCAATCTGTATATTGAGCAAGCAGTAAAGGAAACAAAAGAAAAATTTGGAGTAGGAATTAAAACCCATGGAGAAGAAATAAAAACTTTGAGGTTCACCGATGACACTGTAATTCTGTCAGAGACAGCAAAGGATCCGGAAGAGCAGCTGAACGGAATTGACAGTGTCTTGAAACGAGGATATAAGATGAACATCAACAAAAGCAAAACGAGGATAATGGAATGTAGTCGAAATAAAACAGGTGATGCAGAAGGAATTAGATTGGGAAATGAGACGCTTAAAGTAGTAAAGGAGTTTTGCTATTTGGGGAGCAAAATAACTGATGATGGTCGAAGTAGAGAGGATATAATGTAGACTGGCAATGGCAAGGAAAGCGTTTCTGAAGAAGAGAAATTTGTTAACATCGAGTATAGATTTAAGTGTCAAGAATTCGTTTCTGAAAGTATTTGTATGGAGTGTAGCCATTTATGGAAGTGAAACGTGGACGATAACTAGTTCGGACAAAAAGAGATTAGAAGCTTTCGAAATGTGGTGGTACAGAAGAATGCTGAAGGTTAGATGGGTAGATCACATAACTAATGAGGAGGTACTGAATAGAATTGGAGAGAAGAGAAATTTGTTGCACAACTTGACTAGAAGAAGGGACCGATTGGTAGGACATATTCTGAGACATCAAGGGATCACCAATTTAGCATTGGAGGTCAGCGCGGAGGGTAAAAATCGTAGAGCGAGACCAAGAGATGAATACACTAAACAGATTCAAAAGGATGTAGGTTGCAGTAGGTACTGGGAGATGAAGAAGCTTGCACAGGATAGAGTAGCATGGAGAGCTGCATCAAACCAGTCTCTGGACTGAAGACCACAACAAAAACAACAACAACAACAAGTGATTTTGATAGAGGGCAGATTATTATTACGCACAGTCTGTGAACAAGAATCTTGAAAACGGCGAAGGTGGCCCAATGTTCACGTGATACGGTCGTGAGCATCTACGGAAAGAGGTAGAAAGACGATGAAACTACCACTAGGCGCTAAATGGTTGGACGTTTACGACTCTTCACAGAAATTGCAGTTCGAAGGCTTGTCTGCTCTGTAATAGGTGGTGACCTCTGGCATCTCTGCCGAGAGAGCGCAATGCTGGTGCGCGCACAAGTGTTTCGGAGAATCATACATTGTTGAACATGGATCTCCGCAGCAGACCAGCCATACGTGTTCACATATTGACCCAATGACCTCTTCAATTACGTGTGAATTCGACACGGGATCATCGGGATTCGCCAGTCGATCAATGGAAACGTGTCATTTCTTCGGATGAATCACATTTTTGCTACGCTAGGTCGACGGTCGTTTCCACAATCCCCGTCATCGAGGTGAGCGGCAGCTCGAAACGTGCAGTGCACCATGGACGCAGGTTGGTGGAAGCAGTATTATACTATGGGAGACGTTCTGCTGCGTTTGCATGGGACCTGTGGTAGTAATCTAAAACAGGCTGACAGTTGCAAACTACCTGCATCCCTTCATGTTTGGTGTCTTCCCCAACAGCGATGATATCTTTCAGAAGTATAATTGTCGGTGTCTCGAAGCCAGAACAGTCCTACGGTGGTTTCAGGAACAATAGTGAACTCACGTTGATGTCTCGGCGACCAGATTCGCCTAATGTAAATCCTATGGAACCCATCTGGGGCGCTATCGGGCGGCATCATCGCATACGCAAATCAGTGGCCCATTATTTACATTATTTACATGACCTGTGCATAGACATCGAATGCTACGTACCTCCGTAAACCTACTAACGAACTGTTGGACCATTGATACGCAGAATCAGTGATATATTTCGTTCCACAGACGGACAAACAAGCTATTGAGCAAGTGGTCATAGAGGTTTACTCATCAGTGTGTGCTGGGGTGGAGGTGGGCCGAGTAAGAGGAGGCTGGGACAGAAAAGAGTGAGGGTGGTCCGAGCTTGGAAGGGATATTGGAACCTTGATCTAAGGAATGGATATGGGGCCAGAGCTGAAACTGGTACAATGGTTATACATCAGCACGGATTTCTGATTCAGGAAGAGGGTGTCTTTTGAAGTTGCCTTGGGACATGATATGGAGGAAGTGCAGGTGAAGGAATGGCTGGACTTGGTGGTACAGATGTGGCAGCAACCCTGGATTGGAGAGGTCTGGATGACTAAGGGTTATGTAGGATTTACGAAGATGTTGGAAGATTTTAAGGAGAGCTTGGGGGAGGGGTTTTTTCAACGGGTCAAATGGTACATGTGTGAAAGGCCAGATGGGTATGTAAGGCGTGGTGGAGTGCATAGCGGTCTAGGACTTGGAATGAGGGGTAGAATTCTGGGGGTGTGGAGCCACAATACTTTGGCAGAGGAGAGGATGAGTCAGATACGGCTTTTGTGGTTGTACTGCTGTAGATCATTACCTCGAATGTAACCACACCTCAGCAAATATCCCCACCCCTCCCTACCTCCCCTACCATCACCAACATTAGCACCTAAATAAAATTTGGAATAACAAAGAATTTTCTTCTATCGCTTTTAATGTTAAAATGACGAGAGATAAACGATATTTAGTTTTCGTAGGTGTTTCATTGAAACATGAGCTAATGATTTACTGAAATAATTGACACTGCATTTTATAACAACCGTTTTATTATAGAATTATGAAGCAATTCTCAGTGCATCACAAATGTGCTTACAGTTACTTCTCAGAAAAGAAAGCTAACACTCCACCGTGAGGGTACACACTTGCTACTGAGCATGCTTCCTTTGCAGCACTCTTATCACCAACAACACTTGTTTGAACTATACCCTACACACCCATTTAAAATCAACCAATATAAAATGTGCGCTCTACATTGATCAGAAACAACATTGTGACGCCGCGTGGGGTAGCCAAGCAGTGTAGGGCGCTTGCCAGGGTTCGCGTGGCTTCCCCTGTCGGAGGTTCGAGTCCTCCCTCGGGTGTAGATGTGTGTGTTGTCCTTAGCGTAAGTTAGATTAAGTAGTTTTTAAGCCTAGGGACCGATAACCTCTGCAGTTTGGTCTCATAGGAACTTAAACTTAGTCTTCTGCCGTACGGCAGATATTGTCATGAGGGAGGACTCGTCAGAGAGGTCCACCGCATGAGCAGCTAGGGAAGTGATTCCAGTGGTGGTTTCCCGTTGCCTTACACTGATCAAGATGAAATGATAATGAGGACAACGCAACACCCAGTCCCTGAGCGGAGAAAATCTCCGACCCAGCCGGGAATCGAACCCTTGGCGTGACAGACCGCCGTGCTGAACACTCAGCTATCGGGGCGGACGGTCCCATAGGAAATTACCACAAATTTCCAAATTTACCAACAATTACGACCACCTTTCTAATAGCTGGTTAGTTCACTTCTAGCACAGATAACAGGGGCCTTGGTAGGTCGCTGGACGGAGTTGGCACCACATCTGCACACACAAGTCATCTAATTCCCGTAAATTCCGGGGAGGGGGAGGGCAATGAGTTCTGACGCCACGTTCAATCACATCTCAGATGCGTTCGAGTGCATTCAGATCTGGCGAGTTGGGGTGCCAGTACATCAGTTGGAAATCGCTTCTGTGTTCCTCGAACCAGTCTATGACTCTCCTGGCCTTGTGGCATGCCGAATTATCTTGTTAAAAATGCCACTTACGTCTGGAAACATGATCGTCGTTAAGGGGTGTACTTGGCCTGAACCAGTGTACGATACTCCTTGGCCACCATGGTGCCTTGCACGAGCTCCGCTGGACCCATAGATGCCCACGTGAATATTCTCCAGAGAATAATGGAGCCGCCGCTAACTTGTCTCCGTGCCGCAGTACAGGTGCCAAGGAGCTGTTGCCCTGAAAGACGACGGGATTGCGCCCTCCCGTCGGCGGTATCGGGATTCATCAGAACATGCAACGCTCTGCCACTGCGCCAACGTCCAGTGGCGATGGTCATGTGCCCATTTCAGTCGTAGTTGCCGATGTCGTGATGTTAACTTTGGAACATGTATGAGTCCTCGACTGCGGAAGCCCATCGTTCGGAGTGTTCTGTGGACTGTGTGCTCAGACAAACATGTATTTTGCGCAGCATTGAAGTCTGATGTTAGTTCCGCCACAATTCGGCGCCTGTCCTGTTCTATTAATTTCTCCAGCCTACGACGTCTGACATCTGTAATGATTGGTGGCCCCTCAATGCCACGATGTCTGGACGTGGCCTCACCTTGGTTTCGCCACGTGTTGAAGACACGCACCACAGCACTTCTCTACCACCCGACGAGTCGTGCAGTTTCCGAAATGCTCGTGCCGAGCCTCCGGGCCATCACAGTTGCACTCGGTCAGACTCCGATAGATCGCACGCCTTCCCTACGCGTACGATGGTTCAAATGGCTCTAACAAGGGAACCTCCCCATCGCACCCCCCTCAGATTTAGTTATAAGTTGGCACAGTGGATAGGCCTTGAAAAACTGAACACAGATCAATTGAGAAAACAGGAAGAGGTTGTGTGGAACTGTGAAAAAATAAGCAAAATATACAAACTGAGTAGTTCATGGGAAGATAGGCAACATCAAGGACACTGGGACCGCAGGAGCGCCGTGGTCTCGTGGTAACGTGAGTAGCTGCGGAACGAAAGGTCCTTGGTTCAAATCTTCCATCGAGTGAAAAGTTTAATTTTTTATTTTCAGTTTATGTGACAAACTCTTATGTTTTCATCACTTTTTTGGGAGTGATTATCACATCCACAAGAAAACCTAAATCGGGCAAGGTAGAAGAATCTTTTTACCCATTCACCAAGTGTACAAGTTAGGTGGGTCGACAACATATTCCTGTCATGTGACGCACATGCCGTCACCAGTGTCGTATAGAATATATCAGACGTGTTTTCCTGTGGAAGAATCGGTTGCCCTATGACCTTGTGATCAAATGTTTTCGGTTCCCATTGGAGAGGCACGTCCTTTCGTCTACTAATCGCACGGTTCTGCGATGCGGTCGCAAAACACAGACACTAAACTTATTACAGTGAACAGAGACATCAATGAACGAACGGACAGATAATAACTATGCAAAAATAAAGAAAGTAAAATTTTCACTCGAGGGAAGACTTGAACCAAGGACCACTCGTTCTGCAATTGCTCACGCTACCACGGGACCACGGCGCTCCTGAGTTCACGTTCTCCATGATGTTGCCTATGTCGCCCATGGACTACTCAGTTTGTATATTTTGCTTATTTTTTCACAGCTCCACACAACTTCTTCCTGTTTTCTCAATTGATCTGTGTTCAGTTTATCAAGGCCTATCCACTGTGCCAACTTATAACTAAATCTGAGGGGGGTGCGATGGGGAGGTTCCCTTGAAAGCACTATGGGACTTAACATCTGAGGTCATCAGTCCCCTAGACGTAGGTCTTCTTAAACCTAACTAACCTAAGGACATCACACACACCCATGCCCGAGGCAGGATTCGAACGTGCGACCGTAGCAGCCGCTTGGTTCGGGACTGAAGCGCCTAGAACCGCTCGACCACAGCGGCCGGCTCCCACACGTACGCCTTCTACACACGTACAGTACGCTTATTGACACTACATGGACCGTGGGTGTGTCTGACTAGGAGTCATTCGTCGCCAGGTGACGCTGCTATCGCCTGGACGGACTTATATCGGTAGTCGGTCGGTGGTCATAATGTTCTAACTGATCAGTGTATACTTATTGTTTGTAGATCGCTAAACTTTCAGGCTGCCAATGTTTTGCGTCTAACCAGTGCCAGTAATAATAAGAATAGTTTTACAGCTGCAGTGAGAATTCTTTTCACCAAAATAAAAATGCACAAAAATTTTAATTGCACCTTACCTGTTTCAAGAGATTAATCTGTTATCTACATAAGTTTGATACAAGGTTACAGCATAGGTTAACCAAGGTCAAATATGGATCGGACGATAAAGACGTCCTGTAGACAATAAGTAAAAATATAAAAAGTCTGTTAAAAACAAACGTACACCAACAAAGTATAAAAAGTTAGTCAAAAGCGAATCTTCTGTAGTTGAGCAATTGAAGAATCAGGCACTTTCGCTGAAGGTGACACATGGCAAAAAGTAGGTATTTTTTAACTGATTCTCTGTAGGGTGTCTTTCTAGTCCAATCCCATTTAACGTCGGCTTGCGCATACCTTCAGCCTGTATTAAAAATCTAAAGATGATAGATTAGTCTGTTTGAACCGGTAAAAGAGAAATTAAAATTTAACTGCAGTTGACGACTGACTTTTATTTTCGTGAAAATAATAACACTAATAATAATAAACAGAACTCCGTAGGCACTCCAATAATTTAGCTGCTGTTGCATAGTTGCTGTTTTGTTGTGTAGTCAATTAGCTCGTTTGTCTTTTGCGAAGTGAATGCTGAAGGAATTTCAGGTTGTGACGGTACAGCCCCCAAAAAGGTGGCCATAAACTTTTGAGAGCGGACGCGGCTGTACCCGCGCGGTTTGTTTTGGGTTGTATGGGAGACGTAGCTGTGTGAGCGCGAGTAAGAGGTGTAGAAACAGGACAGGCACGTGGGGGCCGCACGGAGATGCGCACTGCGCCACCAGCTTTCAAGTTCCACCGCTGGATGTCGGCGCCCTTTGAGGAGGAGGAAAGTAGTGTTTAACGTACCGTCGACAACGAGGTCATCAGCGATGGACCACAAACTCGGATTAGGGAAGGAAGGTGGCCGTGCCCTTTCGAAGGAACCATCCCGGCATTTGCCTTAAGCGATTTAGGGAGATCACGTAAAGGCTAAATCAGGATGACCGGACGCGGCTTTGAACCTTCGTCCTCCAGAATGAGAGTCCAGTGTGCTAACCACTATGCTGCTACCCTGCTCGGTCGTCGGCGCGCTTTGAGCCTCTGCTACTGGGTTATTCTGGAAATATGAAAAATCCTGGTGACTAGCAGACGTTCAGGATGCTCCGAAAACACGTGGTCGGATTTTCCCTTGCTCTCTGGCCGTTGGCTGCAGAGAATGGAGGAAATGGCCGCCATGACTGGCCAGAGGGACCAGCAAAAATGCAGAATATATGTGAATAAAGAGTGAACTCATTAAGGTGCCGGCCGCGGTGGTCTCGCGGTTCTAGGCGCGCAGTCCGGAACCGCGTGACTGCTACGGTCGCAGGTTCGAATCCTGCCTCGGGCATGGATGTGTGTGATGTCCTTAGGTTAGTTGGGTTTAAGTAGTTCTAAGTTCTAGGGGACTGATGACCACAGCTGTTAAGTCCCATAGTGCTCAGAGCCATTTGAACCATTTGAACCATTAAGGTACTGGAAAGCCAGTACCACAAATAACAGACGCTCCCTCGGTACGGTGCATAGTTTCTACGTTACTACATGTTACTTAGGAGAATAATAACGTGTTAGCTGAGATCGCCATAAGAAACTTTATTATAGATAACCGGTTTGGGTAAAACTAGGTTACCATCTTCACATCTTCATAACGGTTATTTCAAACATCTTGTGCCAGCTACACACATATTTCAACTGACGGTATTGTGGCTCCCTGGTAGGCATGACGTGTTATGTTATTGGAACAAAATGTTTTCGTAAACAGTGATGTACATAGTAATTTTAATTTTGACGTGCCAACGCATTGCTCATTTCATGTTTTATGACTATGGAAATTCAACAGAAAGATTTTGTGTAGCTGGCACAAGACGTTTGTAATACCGTAATCTTTATGAAGTTCCGAAGATGGTAATTTAGTTTTACCGAGCCGGCCGAAGTGGCCGTGCGGTTAAAGGCGCTGCAGTCTGGAACCGCAAGACCGCTACGGTCGCAGGTTCGAATCCTGCCTCGGGCATGGATGTTTGTGATGTCCTTAGGTTAGTTAGGTTTAACTAGTTCTAAGTTCTAGGGGACTAATGACCTCAGCAGTTGAGTCCCATAGTGCTCAGAGCCATTTGAACCATTTTGAACCATTTAGTTTTACCGAAACCGGTTATATACAGTAAAGTTTTTTTTATAGCGATCTCGCCTAAGAAGTTCTTCTTCTCCTACGTAATCATTACAGATCGCCCCTTCAAGCTCAACCTGAGTAAAATAAATTAACATTATATGTTAAATATTTCGTTAACAGTATAAACTTTAAAAATTAGTAACTTGACGACACCTTTACCGATTTTTATAAACGAAGTATCTATGAATGAGTCTCATAGAGTTCTATCAAATAATCAAAACAGAATTGTTATAAACATTAGCAGATTTAAAAGAAAGGTTGGGATGTGTATATCACGGGGAAAAATAGTGAATTTTAGCCGTAAGATTAAGTAATATGTTAAAAGTACCGGCAGTATCTAAACTAAACATACTCAGAAAGTATGAGAATGCTGACTGTTAATTGTTTACATCTATTAACGACAATATAACGACAAATAACGTTTTTTATGATAGAATTAAAATTTAGGAGAAAACTGGAAAATGTAATGAAAAACTGAAGGCAGCAATGAAAAGCTGAGAACAGTTTCACGAAAAATCATGTACAATACATATGTACTGGGATATATTTATAGTTTTTATATGCTCTGGAAGAAAGAAAGTACATTTTTTTATTCATAAATAGCCGGCTAAAAAACCGTTGCAAGATTTTGGAGTGCGCTAGATAGTGCCTGGGTTTGTTTAAATTCTCACACTGGCGTAATAACATTCAATACAGTCAGTTCATTAACTTGTTACTGTGAGAAGAACAGGAAATAAATCAATTTTTTTATATACTTTAATACCTGAGTGTAGTGAATTCTCTTTACGCAAATTCCTGCCTGCATTTGACTGGAAGTTCCTTTTTCTTAGTTGACGATTTTGTAGCGAATGCGGCGTGTGGTTGATTGTCGCTAGACTTTAATGCAGCCAAATTATGTTTTTAAAAAATCCAGTCATTCACTATGGCCCTTTACAGAATGCTACCAACTGGCACGTTGACTCATTGATAATCTGCATACTAGTATTGGGAGTTCCAAGCTAATTCAATTATTTTTTGGATGTAAACTTTGAAGAGACAGTTTCAGTTCCTTTTTTATTGTTATTTTTTACAAGTTACTGTGGACCTGAACTGAACATAGAAGCCGGCCGCAGTGGCCAAGCGGTTCTAGGCGCTTCAGTCCGGAACCGCGCTGCTGCTACGGTCGCAGGTTCGAATCCTGCCTCGGGCATGGATGTGTGTGATGTCCTTAAGTTAGTTAGATTTAAGTAGTTCTAAGTCTAGGGGACTGATGACCTCAGATGTTAAATCCCATAGTGCTTCGAGCCATTTGAACCATGTTTTGGACATAGAAGTCGCATAGTCCATTGTAGTAACTGCCTACAACTCGGAGACGTCGCTCTCATGAGATATTTAAGGATCCAGCGGGTTCACGAAAATATGATAACACCAAAAACAAAACACATTACCATGCCTTATATGGTTTAGGAAAACCGATGGCATTCAAATCAGCTTCCAGTGGTCTCGCAATGGATAAATACAGGTCCTGTATGGTTTTCAAGGGAATATTATACCGTTCTTCCTGCAAAACAGTGGCGAGTTCAGGCAACGATGACCGACGTGGATAACGATCACGCATCCTTCTTTCTAAAATAGATCACAAAGGCTCAATAATATTGTGATCTGGTGACTGCGATGGGCAGGGGAGACGCGACAATTCATCCTCGTGCTCAAGAAACAAGCCCTGGATGATGCGAACTATGTGAACAGGAGCCCTACCGTCTTGGAGCACGGAGACAGCATTGCGGAACGAACATTATGCAATGAGATAGATCTGATCAGCCAAAATGGTAACATTACCCTTTGCAGTAATGTGACTTTGCAGAGTGCTCACAGGACCCATGGAATACCACGATAAGGCTGCCCAAACCATCAACTAAACCGCGCCACGTTTCATTCTTGGACCGTAAACTCTGCCGAAAGTTGGCAACAGTGTGCAACAAGACTCGTCCGACCAAAGGGTCACCATGGTTTTTATGGCTTTTACGGGTTTGGCACCACGTTTTCCTGTTACGAGCATTTTATTCACTGCTGAGTTATTTTGGAATTCCAGCTCGCCTGAAATTCCCTGCTTATAGAGAGCCCTTCGGATTGCTTTGGTGCTGACAGGGTTCGCGAGTGCGAAATTCAGTTCTGTGGCGAGTTTGGCAGCTGCCATTTTCTTACTGTTCGTCACGATCCTCTTCAGTAACCATCTGTCGCGATCACTCAACGAAACCCTTTCGTCCATGTTGTGACTTAGCGGATGATGTTTCTCCGCTTTTCAAGTATGTGGTATGAATCTTCGATATGGTGTCTCTTGAAATACCAAACACTTCGGCTACCTTGGTTACAAAATGGCTCAAATGGCTCTGAGCACTATGGGACTTACCATCTGAGGTCATCAGTCCCCTAGAACTTAGAACTACACTACTGGCCATTAAAATTGCTACACTACGAAGATGACGTGCCACAGACGCGAAATTTAACCGACAGGAAGAAGATGCTGTGATATGCAAATGATTAGCTTTTCAGAGCACTCACACAAGGTTGGCGCCGGTGGCGACACATACAACGTGCTGACATGAGGAAAGTTTCCAACCGATTTCTCACACACAAACAGCAGTTGACCGGCGTTGCCTGGTGAAACGTTGTTGTGATGCCTCGTGTAAGGAGGAGAAATGCGTACCATCACGTTTCCGACTTTGATAAAGGTCGGATTGTAGCCTATCGCGATTGCGGTTTATCGTATCGTGACATTGCTGCTCGCGTTGGTCGAGATCCAATGACTGTTAGCAGAATATGGAATCGGTGGGTTCAGGAGGGTAATACGGAACGCCGTGCTGGATCCCAACGGCCTCGTATCACTAGCAGTTGACATGACAGGCATCTTATCCGCATGGCACTAACGGATCGTGCAGCCACGTCTCGATCCCTGAGTCAACAGATGGGGACGTTTGCAAGACAACAACCATCTGCACGAACAGTTCGACGACGTTTGCAGTAGCATGGACTGTTAGCTCGGAGACCATGGCTGCGGTTTCCCTTGACGCTGCATCACAGACAAGAGCGCCTGCGATGGTGTACTCAACGACGAACCTGGGTGCACAAATGGCAAAACGTCATTTTTTCGGGTGGATCCAGGTTCTGTTTACAGCATCATGATGGTCGCATCCGTGTTTGGCGACATCGCGGTGAACGCACATTGGAAGCGTGTATTCGTCATCGCCGTACTGGCATATCACCGCGCATGATGGTATGGGGTACCATTGGTTACATGTCTCGGTCACCTCTTGTTCGCATTGACGGCACTTTGAACAGTGGATGTTACATTTCAAATGTGTTACGAATTGTCGCTCTACCCTTCATTCGATCCCTGCGAAACCCTACATTTCAGCAGGATAATGCACGACTGCATGTTGCAGGTCCTGTACGGGCCTTTCTGGACACACAAAATGTTCGACTGTTGCCCTGGGCAGCATATTCTCCATATCTCTCACCAACTGAAATCGTCTGGTCAGTAGTGGGCGAGCAACTGGCTCGTTACAATACGTCAGTCACTACTGCTGATGAACTGTGGTATCGTGTTGAAGCTGCATGGGCAGCTGTACCTATACACGCCATCCAAGCTCTGTTTGACTCAAACCCAGGCGTATCAAGGCCGTTATTACGGCCAGAGGTGGTTGTTCTGGGTACTGATTTCTCAGGATCTATGCACCCAAATTGCGTGAAAATGTAATCACATGTCAGTTCTAGTATAATATATTTGTCCAGTGAATACCCGTTTATCATCTCCATTTCTTCTTGGTGTAGCAATTTTAATGGCCAGTAGTGTACTTAAAAGTAAGTAACCTAAGGACATCACATACATCCATGCTCGAGGCAGGATTCGAACCTGCGACCGGAGTGGTCGCGCAGCTCCAGACTGAAGCGTCTATAACCGCTCGGCCACAGCGGCCGGCTCCTTGATTGCAAGAACCACCAACAATACGAGTACCAACAATTTGGCCACGTTCTAATTCACTTATCTCCGACATAATGCACTCACACCTACACGGAACACTGTTCTGATCACGACTGACATGCAACGTATTGTGGACGCTGCACTGGTGATGTTCACGGTCGAACACAACATTGCAACCTGCAGGCCCTGCTAGCGACTGAATTTATGCTCAAACGTGCGTCTCTTGCATTGTTTCCATATTTTAGGCCCAATCCTTTGTGTGACATAAATGTCAAACTGTTACTGTCATAGATACATGGCACAATGCAGAAAGTAGGTCCCCTCCTATGTGTGTAGTGAATGGATATGTAAGGAAGATGCTGTTCATCATTCCTTTCACAAGCTGTAACCTCCACCAAATTGTGTCACACGTTAATCCTGGTGTTTGAAAAGGAATTGAATTATTGGTAACTCATGTAATCAGTATAACAGTCTTATGAAATAGTTATAATACTAACGATCTTTTAAAAATAATTTGGTTTCGTGACCGAAAAACAATCGAGCACTTTTTTATTTTTACCCCCTCAGAAATTTTCCCTCAGGTTGAGGACCGCTGCTGTAGATAACGGTGGGGATCTGTAATCCCCATGTACGGCCTTCAAGTAGTTTTACTAATTTTGGTCTATTACGAGCTTTTTGCTGGACATTTAGAGTATGGGAGCTCCATGTTAGTTTGCAAATGAGATTAGTCGAAGATAATTTACTGTGTTCGTACGATCGATCGGATGTTTGTGGATGTCGAGGTGATAACCAGGGAGGCGGAAGCGACAGAAACTATGCCTATGATTATTTCCTGGGCTGAAGTGAATACAGAGCAGGTAGGATATGTATCAGAACTTCTTTTTCCTGACAAATGAAAAGGCATCGAGAGATGTCTCTGTGGCTGTGGTCGGTGACGTGAGCTACGCAGCCAGGTTCGGTAGCTGCGAGCCTTCGGACTATGACGATCGCGCCTGAGGCGAAAGTGTGCTTATAGCCCGCGACGAGAAAACCATCGATGGCGTTGTACCATCGATTCTTAACAACTATGCTAGCTACGATCTTCATAAGCTCCGTAATTCATACAGGAACGACGCCGTCTCACGGATGCGTGTTTTTTAATGGGGTAAAAAATTCGAAAATAGCTAGGAAAATATCAACCAGAACAGACAAAACGTGTTCCTAATTTTCACAGAACACCTGGCTCAAATGGCTCTAAGCAATATGGGACTTAACATCTGAGGTCATCAGTCCCCCAGACTTAGAAACTACTTAAACCTAACTAACCTAAGAACATCACACACATTCATGCCCGAGGCAGGATGCGAACCTGCGACCGTAGCAGCAGCGCAGTTTTAGACTGAAGTGTCTAGAACCGCTCTGCCACACCTCAGAACAAATGCTCAAAATATATCTTGGAGGACGAGCACTATACAACGCTCAATTCTCGATTTTCAGACGAAACAGCAACGTAAAAAAAAAAAAAAAAAAAAAAAAAAATGCTCTGAGCACTATGGGACTTAACATCTGAGGTCATCAGTCCCCTAGAACTTAGAACTACTTAAACCTAACTAACCTAAGGACATCACACACATCCATGCCCGAGGCAGGATTCGAAGCTGCGACCGTAGCGGTCGCGCGGTTCCAGACTGAAGCGCCTAGAACCGCTCGGCCACCCAGACCGGCACAGCAACGTAGCTATTCTACCAAGTGTGTTGTAGTTGTTCAATTGTCTTTTCAATTTCTTTGTTCATTAGAACTAATTTTCGGATGGTATGAATGTTTGAGTTGTAATTTAGCAATAGCGGCAGTTGCTGACGTTTTCCTTCAGTGTCAGGCAGTTGGTCGGCGCGGGAGATCGCGAAGCGGCCAACCATGTCATTCACTTCTTCCAGAAAATCTGTGGAAAGCGTATAGGCAACCGGCTAACAGCTCGACAACAGGCTTGACAAAAAACTTCGGTCTTTGCAGTTCATCGACAGTGAAGTAGTCGAGACACAGAACGCTTAACATCATACAGAGTGTAACTAAATTCCCTCTGCAGTCTCTGAGGACAAGTTCCTTACACCACTTTAGGATTTTATTATATTTGTGTCGACAGGTACTTTAAAACACGTGATACCTCGTCAAGAATGCCTCAGTAAATGTCGACATTTACATGTCACACTTGGTGTTATGGAAAATAAATAGCAAGGGACAGTGGCTGGTAACTGTATTTCTTTAGCCAACCGCATCCAGTAAAAAGGAAAATACAGCCCTTTACAGACCTTGAGGATAGGTTCCGTACACCAAAAGAAGAAAAAAAATACCTATTAAACATGGTCTATTAAATCTTAAGAGTTATCAGAACTTGTTCATCCTCGTTACTGTCAAACGCAATTCCTAAGGTATGCATTTTAGAACCAATGTTTATTAGACTTTTTTTCTTGTTTTGGTGTAAGGAACATGTCCTCAAAGTCTGTGAAGGGAATTTAGTTACACCCTGTATATTCTATTATGCTGGACACAACTGGCTGTTCTTTGCAATTTATTTCACCGTAACACCAAGTGTGACACTTAGATGTCGACATAAGCGCAAGAAAGTACTGCAACATTCTTGACCAGGTCTGACATGTTTCCAAGTATATGCCGGCACCAATCTTATAAAATCCTAATGTACCGGACTTTCCATCTGCAGAAGAATTGTAAATGTATATTTTTCTGTGTAATCCTTTAAATAGTCCAGAGTTAAAGGTCCCTTTGTTCGATATTAATATACAGAATTAACTTTAAACGAGGAAAAATATTTCCTGCAGTGTGTCGCACATTGAGCTACGAACACAAATTTGCTTTTTTTCATCTTCCTACCTCAATAAACAGCAATGCAAGTAGCCGGCCGCGGTGGTCTAGCGGTTCTCGGCGCTCAGTCCGAAGCCGCGCGACTGCTACGGTCGCAGGTTCGAATCCTGCCTCGGGCATGGATGTGTGTGATGTCCTTAGGTTAGTTAGGTTTAAGTAGTTCTAAGTTCTAGGGGACTGATGACCATAGATGTTAAGTCTCATAGTGCTCAGTGCCAGAGCAATGCAAATGAATTGCATAAAATCAGCAGTGCAAATGAACTGCATAAAATCGACAAATCTGAAGGGAACTGTTGAATATTGCTGTACACTGAAATGACATGAGATACTTCTAATATCATGTCAGACCTCCTTTTTCCGGCGTAGTGCAGCAACTCAACGTGGCATGGACTGAACGACTTATTGGAAGTCTCCTGCAGAAATACTCAGCCATGCTGCCTTTATAGCCGTCCATAATTGCGAAAGTGTTGCCGGTGCAGGATTTTGTGCAAGAACTGACCTCTCGATTATGTCCCATAAATGTTCGATGGGATTCGTTTTGGGCGATCTAGGTGATCTAATCTATCGCTCGAATTGTTCAGAATGTTCTTCAAACGCATCGCGAACAACTGTGGTTCGCTGATATGGCGCACTGACATCCATAAAAAATACATAGCTGTTCGGAAACACGAAATTTATGAATGGCTACGAATGGTCTCCAAGAAACATCACCATTTCGAATCAGTGATCGGTTCAGTTACTAGAGGACCCAGTCCATACCATGTAAACACAGCCCACATTATTACAGACCCACCACCAGCTTGCACAGTGCCTTATTCACAACTTAGGCCCATAGCTTCGTGGGGTCTGCGCGACACTCGAATCCTATTATCAGGTCCTACCACTTGAATCCGGGACTCATCTCACCAGGCCATGGTTTTCCAGTCGTGTAGGGTCCAATCGATATGGCCACGAACCCAGGAGAGGCGCTGCAGGCGATGTTGTGCTGTCAGCAAAGGCTCTCTTGTCGGTCGTCTGCTGTCATAATCCATCACCGCCAAATTTCGACGCATTGTCCTAACGGATAACGTTCGTCCCACGTGCCACATTGATCTTTGCGGTTATTTCACTCAGTGTTGCTGGACTGTTAGCACTGACAAGTCTACGCAAACGCCGCTGCTCTCCGTCGTTAAGTGAAGGCCGTCGGCCACTGCGTTGTCCGTGATGAGAGGTAGTTCCTGAAATTTGGTTTTCTCGGTACACTCTTGACACTGTGGATCTCGGAATATTGAATTCCCTGACGATTTCCGAAATGGGATGTCCCATGGTTCTAGCTTCAGCTACCAGTCCCCGTTCAAGGTCTGTTAATGCCGTCGTGCGTCCAGAATCACGAAGGAAACCTTTTCAAATTTATCACCTGAGTACACAACGCGCTGCCCTTTTATACCTTGAGTACGAGATACGCCCGCCATCTGTAGATATGCATATCGCTATCCCGTGACTTGTGTCACCACAATGTATACCTGTATAATCCATACTCACTGTCACTGTTGGCATCCTGTGGTCCATAAGTTATTACACTACTGCTTGTACTCTACGATGAGATGGCTCTTTGTGTATCTTGCCAGCGCTGACTTATACAAATCAGTACTTCCGCGTGTCATGTGATACAAAAGTAGGGACGGCTGGGGTGGCCGAGCGGTTCTAGGGGCTAAGGTCTGGAATTGCGCTACTGCTACGGTCGCAGGTTCGAATCCTGCCTCGGGCATGGATGTGTGTGATGTCCTTAGGTTAGTTAGGTTTAAGTAGTTCTAAGTTCTAGGGGACTGATGGCCTCAGAAGTTAAGTCCCACAGTGCTCACAGCCATTTGAACCATTTTTGAACAAAAGTGGGAAAATAACATGTCCACAACTTGCAGGTCTTTAGGGTCTCATTAAATCGCTAACCTTTTTTATTTCGCAAACAATAAGAGTAGGGAAGAAATAAGGGTGGTTCTCTACTTGTTATGCATAACAGCATGAGGCCCCCTAAACGTATTGCCTCATTTAGGACTTACCCTGCATATTGCATCTTATTAACTATACGAAACATTTAGCAGATATTAATTGTTTATTTTACATCCTAACAAACACTGGTCATTCTGCCCCCGTCACAACCTTACGAAGATTGTGAGATTTTGCCAGCATAACAATTCTTAACAATTTCTGTAGGAGTGGGCGATAATAAACACGTGTCTCATACGAGAGCACTATACGGACTACCTCTTTTTGTCTGATGTTACGCTGCTCAAAAGTATAGCAGCTTTTACAAGTCAAAAGGTAATTTAAAAAAGTGGCTCTGAGCACTATGGGACTTAACATCTGAGGTCCAAATGGTCCAAATGGCTCTGAGCACTATGGGACTTAACATCTGAGGTCATCAGTCCCCTAGAACTTAGAACTACTTAAACCTAACTAACCTAAGGACATCACACACATCCTTGCCCGAGGCAGGATTCGAACCTGCGACCATAGCAGTCGCGCGGTTCCGTACTGAAGCGCCTAGAACCGCTCGGCCACCACGGCCGGCCAAAAGGTAATCACTATCTGTATAAATTTTATTGACATGCGCTTGCTAGAAAAGTTCGGAATAGGTAATATTTAAAATTACAATAGCTGAATTTTACCTAAAACTAAAGCTGTGAAACTAATTGGTCTGGTAATAATATTCGGTTACCAACAGTACTGTATGTAAAGGCTATTTTTCGCGTCACAGATTTTTCGGATAAACGTTCACGAAGTCATAACTATTTTAATGTGGCTACAATAATTAATTCACCATTCATGAAAATATGGTCTTGTACATCCATCTGATGTGGTTCGCTGCCTCACCGGATGTCAGACGCCTGGTGTTCGGTAAACACTCAGCGCTCTTATCAGCCCTAGCCATGTACTAAAACACCGTGGTGTTCAAACCAGCCCTCGGATTTAGGACAACTTTTCCTTCGCTTGCATCCGATTGTCTTTAACAAGGTAGACCACCCTGTGTCGTCTGCACTCATGTGCCGTTTTTATACACACTGATCAGCCACAACGGTCGCTGTGGCCTAGCGGTTCTAGGCGCTTCAGTCCGGAACCGCACGACTGCTACGGTCGCAGGTTCGAAAAAAAAAATGGCTCTGAGCACTATGGGACTTAACAGCTGTGGTCATCAGTCCCCTAGAACTTAGAACTACTTAAACCTAACTAACCTAAGGACATCACACACATCCATGCCCGAGGCAGGATTCGAACCTGCGACCGTAGCAGTCGCGCGGTTCCGGACTGCGCGCCTAGAACCGCGAGACCACCGCGGCCGGCGCAGGTTCGAATCCTGCCTCGGGCATGGATGTGTGTGATGTCCTTAGGTTAGTTAAGTTTAAGTAGTTCTAAGTCTAGGGGACTGATGACCTCACATGTTAAGTCCCATAGAGCTTAGCGCCATTTGAACCATTTGAGCCATCAGCCACATTATGATCACCGACCTACTGTAGATATAAACCCGTCTAGACGATAGCAGCGTCACCTGGCGAGTAATGACTGACACACACACGCTGGTTGCATGTAGTGTCAGTGGGCGTGCTGTGCGTGTGTAGAATGGGGAAGACACGCGATCTATCTGGGTTTGACCGAGGGCAGATTGTGATGGTTCAGAGGCTCGGCACGAGCATTTCGGAAACTGCACGACTTGTCGGGTGTAGGAGAAGTCTTGTGGTGTGTGTCTTCAACACGTGGCGAAACGAAGGTGAAACCGCGTCCAGACGTCGTGGGGTTGGGCGGCCACCCCTCATTATAGATGTCGGACGTCATAGGCTGGGCAGATTGATAAAACAGGACAGGCGACGAACTGTGGTGGAACTAACATCACACTTTCATGCTACGCAGAGTACAAGAGTGTCTGAACATACAGTCCACCGAACACTCTGAACGATGGGCCTTATGCCCCACGGCCCCTCCTGCCGGAGGTTCGAGTCCTCCTTCGGGCATGGGTGTGTGTGTTGTTCTTAGCATAAATTAGTTTAAGTAATGTGTAAGACTAGGGACCGACGACCTCAGCAGTTTGGTCCCTTTGGAATTCACACACATTTAAACATTTTTTCGATTGGCCTCCGCAGTCGAGGACTCATACATGTGCCAAAGTTAACACCACGACATCGGCAACTACGACTGAAATGGGCACGTGACCATCGGCACTGGACGTTGGCGCAGTGGCAGACCGTTGCATGGTCTGATGAATCCCGATACTTCTTTCATCTTGCAGACGAGAGGGCGCGAATCCGTGGTCTTCCAGGGGAACAGCTCCTTGGCGCCTGTAGTGCGGGACAGAGACAACCTGGCGGCGGCTCCATTATGCAGGTAATGTTGTTTTTAAGACATCAAAAATTGTGAACATATTATTCGACAGTAGTCATCCAACTCAGAGGTTGAAACGAAAGTGTGACATTATTACCGAGCGAATTGTCTTCTACTAGAGAGCGTTTATTCGTGTCTACGGGTAACGAAATGAATGATAAGGGTCATTCAAATGGCTCTGAGCACTAAGAGACTTCACTACTGAGGTCATCAGTCCCCTAGAACTTAGAACTACTTAAACCTAACTAACCTAAGGACATCACACACATCCATGCCCGAGGCAGGATTCGAACCTGCGACGGTAGCAGTCGCGCGGTTCCAGACGGTAGCGCCTAGAACCGCTCGGCCACTCCGGCCGGCTAAGGGTCATTATACAGTGTACTTCCGTGGTGATGTTACAGACATCCAAGGATGACAGAGAAGGGTAAACGTATAAATTTGAGGGATGACAACCAGGTCCGGAACGACCGAGTCGAAAGTTACAATAAAAAATCGTTCTGATTCCTCTGGCAGTCGAATACATGTACCGATACTGTCGTTACTGAGATTGTAAGGCATGAAAATAACAGAGGTGATAGCATGTACGAAAACAAGAAAAAAGTCTAGTGATCACGGGCACTTAAATGCATACCTTAAGAGCTATGAGCACTTGTGTAGTTTCGCTACTGTGAAACATCTCTTCTAGTGAAGAACTGACCATAGATCTTAAGGTATGCATTTTCAAGCCCATATTTAGTGGACATTTGTTTCTTGTTTTGGTCAATACAGACACCTCTAGCAATATGGAAATCAAAGAGCTTGCAGTAGAAGAGATCTGTTTCACAGTATCAAGATGATGAGGTGCTCATAGCTCTTTAGGTATGCATTTTAGAGCCCATGTTTACAATGACTGTCCGCAGCTCGTGGTTGTGCGGTAGCGTTCTCGCTTCCCACGCCCGGGTTCCGGGTTCGATTCCCGGCGGGGTCAGGGATTTTCTCTGCCTCGTGATGACTGGGTGTTGTGTGCTGTCCTTAGGCTAATTAGGTTTAAATAGTTCTAAGTTCTAGGGGACTGATGACCATAGATGTTAAGTCCCATAGTGCTCAGAGCCATTACAATGACTTTTTTTCTTGTTTTGGTACATACGACGTTCTCAAAAAGTTATCTAACCTACAATCTTAGCAACAACAGTGCCGGTACATGTATCCTCTTGTCATAGGTATCAAAAGATATTCGCTTATACCTTTCGACTCTGTCGTTTCCGGACCAGGGTGCATTGCCTCATACTGATACATTTATCCTTCTCTATCATCCCTGAAAGTCTGTAACATCATTACGGAGAATAACCCTTTATATCTTTCTCGTAAAAATACGTTGCCCTCAGATTTAAAACTCGATGATTGGCGAATATTTTGAGACGAAAAAATGTTAATATCTAACTCATTGCAAGAGTTTTCTCTATAATCAATATTTTGTAATACATTACACTTCTTATCTCTATAATGCTTCAGTGTCTATACTCGTATTTTTCCCCTATACCAGCATCGTTACCGAAACAATATCAAGATAAGAAGTGTAACATATCACAAAATATCGATTATTGAGAAAACTCTTGCAGTGAGTTAGATATTAACAGTTTTCGTCTCAAAATATTCGTCATTCATCGAGTTTTAGATCTGAGAACAGCGTATTTTTACGAGAGAGATATATGCACACAATCATGAAACAAATCAAGGAAATGTCTTTGCTTTTGCTGATGACATCGCCTTTTGGGGAGAGACGAAAGTGGAGGTTCAGAGGAGACTGGATTACCAGAACAACAAATTTAAAGAATTCAAGTTGACTGTAAGTAAGAGCAAGACAGTGGCAATGAAGATGAGTGAGAAACCCACATCTTGTAAGATAATGCCGGCCGCGGTGGTCTCGCGGTTCTAGGCGCTCAGTCCGGAACTGCGCGACTGCTACGGTCGCAGGTTCTAATCCTGCCTCGGGCATGGATGTGTGTGATGTCCTTAGGTTAGTTAGGTTTAAGTAGTTCTGAGTTCTAGGGGACTGATGACCACAGATGTTAAGTCCCATAGTGCTCAGAGCCATTTTTTTTTTTTTTTTTTTTTTTTGTAAGATAATATTGGAAGGAGAGAAGGTTGACTCTGTGAAAGGTTTCACTATCAAGTAATGGAAGTGCCAAACTAGAAGTTTAAAACAGAATAGCAAAAGGATCCAGCTTCTTTCACCATGTACGAAACCTAATCTGGGACAAGGGAGTCCCTCTAAGAGCTAAACTGGCCATGTATAAAATCTACCTCCTGTCATTCATGGCGCAGAGTCTGGAGACCCGTGTCATAAATAAGAGAGAACAGAGTCGTAAAAAGCATCTGAAATGAAGTTCCTTTGGTCAGCTCAACAAAAAACCAGGGGAAACAGAGTCAGGAATAAATGTGTAACGTGGGACCTGCAGGTGACCTCGTCCATGTAGAAAAGAATGCGTGCTCCGAGTTTGAAGTGGTTAGGTCATGCGAAGCGAATGCACTCAACTTGAACTCCACGTCGGTACTTGGAGACAGAGGCACCAGGAAAAAGACCGACTGGATGGCCTAGGAAGAGATGGAAGACCAGGTTAAAGAAGATCTCAAGAGGAAAACTGTAACGTCGTATGCACTGGAGAGAGAAAAACTATACCAAGACAGAAGTCAATGGAGGCATATCGTTCACTAAATTCCCACTTGGATCGCTGGAAGGGAATCCTAATGATTAAGATCTACACTGGAAGTCATAAAACATTACCGCTTATTTTGTCTAAAAACGGAAAAGATGTTATTCCTTATTAAAGAACAATAAAACATATCACACGTATAGTTCAGAAATCGTCAGAAAACTAAATGCTTCCTGCCAAACTAATATTTGGTCGTCTTCTGTGGAGGCAACGAACTAACTACATTACTCGCAGTGAAACAAATACGGTGTGTGTGTGTGTGTGTGTGTGTGTGTGTGAAATCTTATGGGACTTAACTGCTAAGGTCATCAATCCCTAAGCTTACACACTACATTATATAAAGTATCCTAAGGACAAACACACACACCCATGCCCGAGGGAGGACTCGAACCTCCGCCGGGACCAGTCGCACAGTCCATGACTTCAACAAATACGGTAATTCACTGAATAGCCTAACTGTAATTATGTCGCTTCTAAAAAGGAAGAGCTGTGAGTACAATGTTTCAAACTGTTTGTTGCCTTCTCACCTAGTCAAGTGTAAAAACTGTAACCATAACATTAGTACCGAGCATTTCGGAGAAACTAGGTTAATTCTACTACAACATGTGTAATGCTAAATCAAGTCGTTCTGCTGTCCAAATCGGTGCTTGATTTCAGCTATAAATGAGAAAAAATGTAATTGTTAGCTACACCTGGCATAGTGTGTAATGACAGAAACGCGACTGTTAATGCTGGTGTGCGGTTCGTGTGTGGGTGACAGAGAGAGAGAGAGAGAGAGAGAGAGAGAGAGAGAGAGAGAGTTGCACGTGTGGGCAGTTGTATGGTTGGGATTCGTAAATAAAGAGTGGAGAAGACGGAGAGCTTCAGAACTATAAACCCGACGGCTAGTGGGCCGTATCCAGGCCGTACAGTCGGACAGCCCAGTATGATAAACAACGCAGTTAGTTCTAACCTAAACAGCCGCTTTGATGTTTCTCTGCGGGTCACTGGAGGGCAGCGTGCATGCCGACCAGTGTTCTCTGCCTGGAACAACTGATGTCTAACGCGTGACGTCCGAGCCATCAGAAAATTGTATGCAGCTGTACAAATATACCGTGGGCCAAGAGGTTGCTTCATCTAGCAGTTTCGGGGTAAGCTGTCGCAGCTTCAACGTCTGATTACCTACAGAGCCTTCCCAAAATCCATAAAACTCACCTTCACATTTGATGACGTCTTCCTGTTAAGAACTGTCCGCCAGATGCCTTCACTCGAATCGTATATCTGTTCGCATATTCCATATCTTTACTGGGCGACGATCCTGAAGTGTCATGCAGTTCTGGATCAAAACGTAGCGAAAATTGCTTCGGAACCACGCTACTCACCCGTGACAGTTTGCTGTTTTTTCTTAGAAAGAAAGGGACCTACAACAGAGGCGAAGAAAAATTGACGGGGGTGCTATGCTGCGTAGTTTGTGACAACTCAAAAAATTACTCCCATAAAAACGTTGTTGAGAAAAGTTTATAATATTCGACAGACAATATTTTGAAGGTAATACTGTTCTATAAATATTCTGTAAAATATAAAATGTAGCTTCTGACGAATACAGCTATTTTTCTACCATATGCTGTATAATTTATTGGAACAAGCTGAGCTTTTTGTTCAGTATCTATTTTGAATTATTAGCTAATTTCGGCCAGTGACCATTTTCAGATGCAGCTCTAACACCTAACGTCAAAAACTTAATAAAATTTTATAATATGGGTTAGAACGTTCTAACACAATAGTTATAAAATCTATTGTAAATATATCGTGACAATTAGTGTTAGTTGTACATAGACATTTATACATTCAAAGCCACTTCATGGTGTGATACTACTATCATTTTCCCCTTCCCTGTTCCAATCGAGAATGGTACGTCGCAATAACGTCTGTCGCTAAACCTTTGTGAGACCGAGCGAGGTGGCGCAGTGGTTAGACACTGGACTCGCATTCGGGAGGACGTCGGTTCAATCCTGCGTCCAGCCATCCTGATTTAGGTTTTCCGTGATTTCCCTAAATCGCTCCAGGCAAATGCCGAGATGGTTCCTTCGAAAGGGCACGGCCAATTTCCTTCCCCGTCCTTCCCTAATCCGATGAGACCGATGACCTCGCTGTCTGGTCTCCTTCCTCATCTGGTCTCCTTCCTCAAACAACCCAACCAACCCAAACCTTTGTGAGAGCTATATTGTTCCTGATTTTCATGTCGTGGTCATTTCGGGAGCCTCGAGTGGGAGGAAGTCATATGTTGACCGACTCTTCAAATATAACTATATATGACGGTAGTATCTGTTCCCGAAAGAACAGTTACCGTGGATGACCATGCAGCTTTGCTAGAAATGAAATGATAATTAAATGGACACCCTAGCTGCAACTCTATCCATCTGAGCCACCGCGGGCACAGATGATAGTGCGTCTGCAGGGACTTATCCCTTGCACGCCCCCCGTGAGTAATGAGTATGATGGGCAAACATCTATTAGGCGCACTACGAATGTAGTGTTGTGGACATGTTGGGAATGTGGATCTCACGGGGGGCGTGCAAGGGATAAGTCCCTCCAGACGCACTATCCTCTGTGCCCGCGGTGGCTCAGATGGATAGAGCGTCTGCCATATAAGCAGGAGATCCCGGGTTCGAGTCCCGGTCGGGGCACACATTTTCAACATGTCCGCAATGAAGTGTATCAACGCCTGCTTGCAGCTAGGGTGTCCATTTAATTATCATTTCTTCAAATATACGCTCTAAGAATGTCATTAGTAAACTTCTCGATTTCTCCGTGAAGCTTAACACGTCTGGCACTGGAACATGTTGATCATCTCCTTACCTCTCTTGCGCTGACACCACGATCCATTCTCTGTCATTTCTATTTATTCAACCTTGTAAGGCTTACAGACAGACTCAAGAATCGGTCGCACGAATATTCCCAAACCACTACTTTCGTGGATGAAGTACAATTCCTTAAGATAATTCCAGTGAATTTTAGCGTCATCTGCTTTTGCTACAACTGGTTTTCATTGTTTGCAGTGGTTTATCGAAAACGGTGTAATGGAACAGTAATGAATCTCTTCTCCTCTTTCCTTGTGCGCAATACGTTACATTTATTTACATTAAGGGCCAACGCTCGAATCGTCAATCCTGTGCAGGTTTTCCTGAATTTCGCCACAGGCATCTCTTGTCGCAACCTTCCTACAGAAAACACTATCGTTTACGAACAGCCTCAAGTATCTTACGACGTCAACCACTAGATCAGTGTGATATAAGTGGCAGTCAAATAAAAACGAGGCAGATGGAAAAGTGTTTATTATTTCAAAAGCAATCGCCATAAGCGGTAAAAATATTTAGCCGACTGTGAGAGAAGACTGTCAATGCCTTCACGGAAAAATGTATGCAGTTGGCTACGGAACCGTGATTGAATCCAGGCATGCCGCTCTTCGTCCGAAGCAAATCGAGGGCCGCAAATGTCATGCTTCGGGGCTCCAAATAGATGGCAATCGCATGGGGAGAGATCGGAAGCGTATGGAAGACGTGTAAGGGCTTCGCAACGAATCTTCTGCAGCGTAGTCGAACGAACCCTGGAAACATATAAGCGCGTGCCCTCGGTACATTCATGGTTAAGTACGTAACCACAAATATTTTTTCCATGAGGGCATTGACAGCATGGCGATTACTTTTAGATAGCCGCGCGGGATTAGCCGAGCGGTCTCGGGCGCTGCAGTCATGGACTGTGCGGCTCGACCCGGCGGAGGCTCGAGTCCTCCCTCGGGCATGGGTGTCTGTGTTTGTCCTTAGGATAATTTAGGTTAAGTATAAGCCGGCACGGTAGCTCAGCGTGTTCGGTCAGAGGGTTTAGTTACCCTCTATAATAAAAAAACTGAGTGAACAGAGCAACGAACAACCTGAACGGGTGTCATGGGACGTCCGCCACGAGCAAATACAACGAACAATACAGAACAAAATGAAATCAACAAAAAAAAAAAGAGTAGAGTGTAATCTTAGGGACTCATGACCTTAGCAGTTAAGTTCCATAAGATATTCACACACATTTGAACATTTTGTTTAGATGATAAATGGTTTACTTGCTTTTTTTCCATCTCTTTCGTTTTCATGTCGCTGCTGTAAACAGAAATGTCCGTCTAACATTCCGTTGGGGTACAACAGAAAGTACCTTTAATCTATCAGTTTGATCTCCTCCAGGACAACGTGTAGAGTTCCTGAATCCAGTCACAAGTGTGGTCTGGAATTCCATTAACTCGTATGTTGCTGACTTAAACGACAGTGCAGACGGAGGAGCGGGAACTTGTTCTTACTCACAGATTGAACCATCTTGTATATATACACCATAACAACCAAGTCTACGTCGCCTCTTCTCGGCGGAAGACTCTTGATAGCTTCTATTTGTTTTTCTTCGGACTGCAAACTGGTAGTTTTGCTCGGCGCAGTATTTTGGCTGTTTCAGTGCGTGTTTCCTCAGCTCTTCCACAGCAAAGGATCCGAATGGCCGCTTCGATATTGTTCCGGCGTAACGTCAAGCGCCGGCACGACGATCGAGAACGGAAGAGCAGAGGGGGCTGTGAGACGACGTCAGTCGATAGCACAGTGACGGACCCCTATCTAGGACGACACCAAGACAGGAGCGGCCTCTACGCGAAGAGAATATAAGAGCCACGCCGCCTAGCCACGGCCCGAGTGGAAGACGAGCCGTCATACAAACGCTGCAGCAGTGACTTATGAACTGCATTTTTTTGCTTGCTTTGTAACTGTATATACCGAAGGACATCGATTATTTGCATGTTGCCATTTGGTTGCCACACACCTTTGTAAATACCCAAGGTTGAGTATTGTCATTTATCTTTTGTTATAAACTCCATTAATACGATTTGCTTGAATTGTTGTTTAGCGATTCGAGCAAGCAGCTTTCCTATGCACCCTATATTAGACGAGTGGGCAGGACACAACAGGTACTAGCAACGATGTCCTTCATACTTATAGTTCTACATCTACATGCACATACATACTCCGCAAGCCACCTGACGGCGTGTGGCGAAGGGTACCTTGAGTACCTCTATCGGTTCTCCCTTCTATTCCAGTCTCGTATTGTTCGTGGAAAGGATTGTCGGTATGCCTCTGTGTGGGCTCTAATCTCTCTGATTTTATCCTCATGGTCTCTTCGCGAGATATACGTAGGAGGGAGCAATATTCTGCTTGACTCCTCGGTGAAGGTATGTTCTCGAAACTTCAACAATATCCCGTACCGAGCTACTGAGCGTCTCTCCTGCAGAGTCTTCCACTGGAGTTTATCTATCATCTCCATAACGCTTTCGCGATTACTAAATGATCCTGTAACGAAGCGCGCTGTTCTCCGTTGGATCTTCTCTATCTCTTCTATCAACCCTACCTGGTACGGATCTCACACTGGTGAACAGTATTGAAGCAGTGGGCGAACAAGTGTACTGTAACCTACTTCCTTTGTTTTCGGATTGCATTCCCTTAGGATTCTTCCAATGAATCTGTCTGGCATCTGCTTTACAGACGACCAACTTTATATGATCATTCCATTTTAAATCACTCCTAATGCGTACTCCCAGATAATTTATGGCATTAACTGCTTCCATTTGCTGACCTGCTATTTTGTAGCTAAATGATAAGGGATCTATCTTTCTATGTACCCGCAGCACATTACATTTGTCTACATTGAGATTCAATTGCCATTCCCTGCACCATGCATCAATTCGCTGCAGATCCTCCTGCATTTCAGTACAATTTTCCATTGTTACAACCTCTCGATATACCACAGCATCATCCGCAAAAAGCCTCAGTGAACTTCCGATGTTATCCAGAAGGTCATTTATGTATATTGTGAATTGCAACGGTCCTACGACACTCCCCTGTGGCACACCTGAAATCACTCTTACTGCGGAAGACTTCTCTCCATTGAGAATGACATGCTGCGTTCTGTTATCTAGGAACTCTTCAATCCAATCACACAATTGGTCTGATAGTCCATATGCTCTTACTTTGTCCATTAAACGAATGTGGGGAACTGTATCGAACGCTTTGCGAAAGCCAAGAAACACGGCATCTACCTGGGAACCCGTGTCTATGGCCCCTCTGAGTCTCGTGAACAAATAGCGCGAGCTGGGTTTCACACGATCGTCTTTTTTGACACCCATGCTGATTCCTACAGAGGAGATTTCTAGCCTCCAGAAAAGTCATTATACTCGAACATAATACGTGTTCGAAAATTCTACAACTGATCGACGTTAGAGATATAGGTCTATAGTTCTGCACACCTGTTCGACGTCCCTTCTTGAATACGGGGATTACCTGTGCCCTCTTCCAATCCTTTGGAACGCTACGCTCTTCTAGAGATCTACGGTACACCGCTGCAAGAAGGGGGGCAAGTTCCTTCGCGTACTCTGTGTAAAATCGAACTGGTATCCCATCAGGTCCAGCGGCCTTTCCCCTTTTGAGCGATCTTAATTGTTTCTCTATCCCTCTGTCGTCTATTTCTATATCTACCATTTTGTCATCTGTGCGTCAATCTAGAGAAGGAACTACAGTGCAGTCTTCCTCTTCTCGGTATGATAGCGAAATTGCCTCCATTTTGAAGGACAGACTGCTCCTCTTTGGTCAGTTGTCGTTCAGTGAGGTTGACCACTGTGCGTGACATGTCTGGAATCGCATTGTAAATCTGCTTCCAGCATCTTGCAAACTTTTTCTTCTGTCGCTCAGTGCAGCGCTCGAGTTCGTTCTGCATGTTTCTCAACTGACGCTGTAGGTCCTCCCCAGTCATCTCCATGCATTCTGCTATTTAGTTGATAGAAAATGTCCAAAAGTTCCTCATCCGTTCTTGCCAAGTATCTCCGTGTTGCACGAATACGCTCAAGAAGAAAGGCTAGTTCCATTCTGCCATAGATACTATGTGCTTGGCCGGTGGTGAGTAGGCGATTACATTTCCAGAACTTCGGTGCAGCCCCTTCATTCCGCCACAGCGACAGAAAGGCGAGAGAGGACAGAAATCGCGCGTACTTCTTCATTTGTTGGTCAAAGCGTCGGCACAATCTGCAAATCCCCTTCCTGTAGGGCCATAGTACAAAATTGTTAAGCCTTTCGTGGCCACTTGTTGACAAACTGCCTGTTGGCTTCTGTCTGTGGGTTCTTCGGACGACGTGTGTTTGACGATTTATCTGACGTTTCGCCAGCACGAGTTGTCATTGTCAAAGCTTCACCCTCCACTGCTGGTGGTGTACTGAGTCGAGCTAGCGGCAGTAGATTATATGTATGTGGCGCACCAATGTCCAAGGGCTTTTCCGTGGTCATTTCAGGTGCGGTTCTCCTCTTTCCACCTACAATGGTCGTTGGCTGCAGCACGGGGATCCAGTATCCGTTAACCTTGAGGCTTTCTTCTTTCTTGTTGAAACTGTTTTAGTGTTTGTGTATTTCTATAGCTTCTCTGAACAAGAGGGTATGACAGCTCTTCTCTACAGCAAGAACATCCGTCTCTGAGATGTGGTCGGCCGCACACAGCGCGTGCTCTGCCACTGCCGGTTTATCCACCTGCCCCAACCTGCACTGCCGTGTATGTTCTGTGATCCTGTTGTTGATTGATCGTCCACTCATTCAAACGTAAGCTTATCCGCGTGTGCATGGTATGCGGTATATTCCCGACATTGCAAGCTGGTCCCTTTTCTCCTTTGCTGATCTGAGACATTCTTCAATCTTTTTTGTTGGCCTTTACGCCGTGTTTGCGCAGTATACGACCGATTCTGTCCGGCGCTCCGGGAATTGTACGACAGACAGGCTATACCCGACTCTTCTTTTTCTGATGTGTCACTTCGCCCGGTGTTTGACACTGTTACACTTCTTATATAGCTAGTGTATTACCCATTGCTCCTCAGAATGGTTTCCAGGGGCGTTGTATCTTGTGTCTGATGTGCTGCGGCTCACATACTCGTCTTGCTCGCGTTAAGTTTTGTGGAGCCACGGTGAGGAACAGCTTGGTGACTTCCTAAGACACTTGAACAGCCTCCATGCCAACATAAAATTTACCATGAAAGTAGAAAGGACAAACAGCTACCCTTTCTAGATGTGCTGATGACAAGGGACGATGAGAACCTGGGAGAGCGTGTACCGAAAACCGACACGGACCGAAAACCGACACGGACCGATACCTCAACGAACTGCCAAATCACCACCTAAGCCAGAAAAGAGCCATGATTAATATGCTAGTAACGCGAGCAAGACGAATATGCGGGGCGCAGCACATCAGATGTGAGATACAACATCTGGAAAGCGTTCTGAGGAGCAAGGGGTACTCCCCCAATTATACAGGGTGAGTCCCCTAACGCTACCGCTGGATATATTTCGTAAACCACATCAAATACTGACGAACCGATTCCACAGACCGAACGTGAGGAGAGGGGCTAGTGTAATTGTTTAATACAAACCATACAAAAATGCACGGAAGTATGTTTTTTAACACAAACCTACGTTTTTTTAAATGGAACCCCGTTAGTTTTGTTAGCACATCTGAACATATAAACAAATACGTAATCAGTGCCGTTTGTTGCATTGTAAAATGTTAGTTACATCCGGAGATATTGTAACCTAAAGTTGGCGCTTGAAACCTCCGACGTTCAGTTGCGTGTGGTAACAAACACGGGCCACGGTCGGCGAGCAGCATCTGCAGGGACATGTTTACGATGACGACCGTGTTTACGAGTGTGGCTGTAGTGCACTGTTGTGGTTTGGTCTAGCTGTCGCAGTGTCCGCATGTAGCGCTTGCTGCTAGTGTTATTCTGCATTCGTCTCCGCACGCAGACCAACTGTAGTACATCGTGTTACCAGACGTATGTGATAGTGTAGTGTTGTAGGAACTGTGCCCATGATATATTCGAACTCTGAAAAGGCGGAGATGATACTCATCTATGGCGAGTGTCGACGAAATGCAGCTGAAGCCTGCATGGTGTATGCAGAACGGCACCCGGACAGAGAGCATCCAACGTGCCGCACATTACAAAACATCTACCGCCAACTGTATGCAACAGGTATGGTCGTAGCACGCAAATGGGTCCGTAACAGGCCCGTCACAGGACAAGCGGGTGCAGTTGGTGTGTTAGCTGCTGTTGCCATGAACCCACACATGAGTACACGGGACATTGCGAGGGCCGGTGGACTGAGTCAAAGTAGTGTCATGCGCATACTGCATCGTCACCGCTCTCACACGTTTCATGTGTCGCTACATCAGCAATTACATCGTGATAACTTTAATCATCGAGTGCAATTCTGTCAATGGGCATTAACAGAGAATGCGTTGCAGTTCTACCTGTTTACCTATGAAGCGGGTTTCACAAACCACGGGGCAGTGAATCTACAGAACATGCATTACTGGTCCGTGGACAATCCTCGCTGGCTCAGACAGGTAGAGCGACAGCGACCGTGGACTGTAAATGTGTGGTGCGGAATCATTGGCGACCACCTCATTGGTCCTCACTTCATTGCAGGGGCCTAAACAGCTGCAACATACACCGCGTTTCTACAGAATGATCTGCCAACGTTCCTCGAAAATGTCCCACTGGAAACGCGTCGACGTATGTGGTATCAGCATGATGGTGCACCTGCACATTCCGCAATTAACACTAGGCTGACCCTTGACAGGATGTTCGACGGGCGTTTCATAGGACGCGGAGGACGCATAAATTGGCCAGCCCGTTCTCCTGATCTTACACCTCTGGACTTCTTTCTGTGGGGTACGTTAAAGGAGAATGTGTACCGTGATGTGCCTACAACCCCAGAGGATATGAAACAATGTATTGCGGCAGCCTGCGGCGACATTACACCAGATGTACTGCGGCGTGTACGACATTCATTACGCCAGAGATTGCAATTGTGTGCAGGAAATGATGGCCACCACGTTGAACATCTATTGGCCTGACATGTCGGGACACACTCTATTCCACTCCGTAATTGAAAACGGAAACCACGTGTGTACGTGTACCTCACCCCTCATGGTAATGTACATGTGCGTCAGTGAAAAGACCAATAAAAAGGTGTTAGCATGTGGACGTAATGTGCTGTTCCAGTCTCTTCTGTACCTAAGGTCCATCACCGTTCCCTTTGGATACCTACGTAATTCGGTGCTCTCCGATACACACGATCGAGCAGCGGAGGAGTGGTACTCAGGCGTCAACTTTAGGTTACAATATCTCCGGATGTAATTAACATTTTACAATGCAACAAACGGCACTGATTACGTATTTGTTTATATGTTCAGATGCGCTAACAAAACTAACGGGGTTCCGTTTAAAAAAACGTAGGTTTGTGTTAAAAAACATACTTCCGTGCATTTTTTTATGGTTTGTATTAACCAATTACACTAGCCCCTCTCCTCACGTTCGGTCTGTGGAATCGATTCGTCAGTATTTGATGTGGTTTACGAAATATATCCAGCGGTAATGTTAGGTGACTCACCCTGTATAAGAAGTGTAACAGAGTCAAACACTCGGCGAAGAAACACATCGGAAAAAGAAGTGTCGGGCACGGCCTGTCTGCTGTACATTCCCAGAGTGACGGTCAGAATCGGTCGTATACTGCGCAAACAATGTGTAAAGCCTGTTTATAAACCGACAAAGAAGATCAAAGAGTGACTGAGATTAGCAAAGGAGAAAAGGGACCCGCTTGCAATGTCGGGAATATACCGCATACCATGCACATGCGGGAAAGTTTATGGTGGAATGAGTGGATGATCAATTAACAACAGCATCACAGAAGATACGCGGCAGTGCAGGTTGCGGCAAGTGGAGAAAGCAGCCATGGCAGAGCACGCACTATGTGCCGCCGACTGCATAGTAAAATTCTCAGAGACGGAAGTTTTGGCTATCACACCCTCTAGTTCAGATAAGCTACAGAAAAACACAAACATGAGAACAGCTTTAACAAAAAAGAAGACAGCCTCGAGGTGAACGGGTCCTTGACTCCCGCTCTGCAGCGAACGACCGTTGCAGGTAGCAAGAGAGGAACCGCAGCGGAAATGACTATGGAAAAGCCCTCGGACGCTGGCGCACCAGGTACATATAATCTTAAGCCGGTAGCTCAACTCCAGTCCACCACCAGTAATGGAGGGTGAAGCTCTGACAATAACAACCACTCGTACTGGCGGAACGTTAGATAAATCGTCAAACCAACGTCGGCCGAAGAACCCGAGACAGAAACCAACAGGTAGTTCGTTAACCAACGTGCTTTGTAGTTATATATAGTTTCCATAATCATCGCTCAATTCCATCAAAAACTGTTGCAACTGACAGTGTAATAATGCGTGCAATTCATAAGATCAGTTTGATCACGTACTCACTGTCTGCAAATTTAGCACAAAGTGCTTCCTGATGTGCAGAACAACGACTCCTGTCTGTTGAATCTGTTAATCGTTACATTTTTTTGCTCTTTCATCATCAGCTAAATCTTTGTTTTTCTGCCCAGTCTCGTAATGTTGTTCCATACCAAATTTACAGTACCTGTCGATTACGCAACTGTGTAACGCTTAATAGATATTGAGAACTGTTGTCGTCATCTCCTGTCGTTCCCACTCACTTTAAAAGCTGGATTGCTAGACTGCCTCTTTCTCTGCAAACAGACACTTGACCTTCGGACTTCTTTTATACCACAAAAACTAGCGAATGGTGAACAGCGCTGATATAGCGGTTCTGCCGAACTGAAGACAGTCGTGCCGACCGAAAAATGCCGCAATTCAATGCTAACAAAAGTGAAATGTCACGCAGTACCGATAAGTACCGAGCAAAGCCGAGACATGCCGAACCTCGGCCGGCACGCGGCCTGCAGATCATGGCCTCACCTGCCCTTACATAGTTCTGTGCTGAGCAATGGAGAGAGGGGTGTTAAATATCCGCCGTTGTTAGAAAAGTTCTCCGAACCGAAAGCAAATCGAGGGCTTCACCCCAGATTTAAATTTACCAGAACCCTCTACATAAAAAAAAGAAAAAAAATGGACGAAGCAAAAATTACCATGAAGATAGCTACGTGTAAGTAAAGTATTGATTTTAATCGGAGGTTCCTTTAGTAAAGTCGAAAGAATCACAGAAACGCACTTTCAACTCCAGTGACAGACGTTAAAGAGAGAAGTTGTGCATCATTTTGTGGCTTATTGTTAAAATCTGTGAGCATTCTTTCCTGGAAGAGTCAACTATTATATTGCTTCCTCCTAGGTATATCTCGCAAAAAGACCACGAAGGTAAAATTGGAGAGATTAGAGAAATTCACGTGGAGGTTTGCGACCAATCGCTTATCCTGCACACCATCCACAACTAGGAAAGAAAAGAGGGGGGGGGGGGGGGGAATGACAGTGGTACACAAAGTACCCTTTGCCATACACCACAAGGTGGCCCTCAGATATAGCGGCTAGCATTCAGTGGAGACCTAAGGCGCTCAGAAACCAGACGAGATGTTAACGATTTTCGAAAAACTGGGCTCAGTGAAGCACATTGTGTTGAGCGCCAGATACGCCCCTGCGAATAATGCGTGCAGCCAGCAGCTGGGGAGGCTCAGCGTCACAGTCTGAAATGACACACTCTACGTTACTTAAACTCGACGAAATCCTAATACTTACATAAGACGTGATGTGCTCGTAAATCCAGACGGATCCATTCTCCAAGTGAGTAGGAAATAAAAGTGATAATGCTGGACACCAAAAGTTCCTCAGTTGGGAAATGATTTGTACCTGCAGCGTAGTGTCACAATGTGATATTGCAGAAAGTCCTAGACATCCGTCTGGACGCATTTTTTTTATGGCAGACCGGTATAGGACGTACCAGAAATACAGGGTTTATCAAGATGATTCATACGGTTCAAAGACCTAGATCTGTTACACGAATGAAGATAGGAACTTGGGATGAACGTTAATTAACTCATCGAAACTAAAAGCTGTAACCTCTCTTCCCCTAGATTTTTTGCTCGTGCTTCGTTTTAACAGCTTAGTTTGTGGCGATCGCCCACGGGTAATGGATGGTTAACAGAGAACGCGAAATGTGAATATGTTACGTAAACGAAAACGCGTCTCTTTTCTTTACAAATGAAGAGTGCGAACGAGAACGTTCCGTGTGCCATTCTTTTTTCCAAAAATACGTTTTTGGTGCTATTGTGTTCTCGGTTCTGTGTTGCACGCTCCTAGACTTGTACCAAGTTTCAGATCATTGAAAAAGTGTTTCAGCCATTCATTACCAGAAGGTGCACTGTCAGTGTGGTAAGCAGTACATATCTCAGGAGTTCCAAGTGTCATGCGTCGAAGTCTTAGTTCCAGAAAATTTACAGACGACTGTTGATTCAGCTAAAGCTAGGAACCTAGGAACCCATTCCGTGCAACTACAATGCATACAACAGACCTCTTTGATTTTAAAGATGCTATTGAAACATTTTTGTCAATGAGTGAGTGTAAGATCTCCAAATTAAATATGATGAAAGTTTCTCATACTCTTCCATCTCAGGTAGGCATTAAAAATTATTACACCGAAACAGAAGAACAGAAAAGTGTCAGTGTGTTCAAGAGAAGAAAGACCTTGCCAGATATATGCCATGCCGTGCTTCATGTGAAAGACCAGCTTTGTTTATCAGTTGCGTAACAGAAAGACCCGTTGACGTGTTGCGTGAAGCTAGAAGAAAAAGAACGCTGGGGGATTTTTTTTCATGAATTTAATTTTGTTATACTCTTCTACAGAAACGTCAAAGAAACGAGAAATGTTTCTGGTTCATTACAGTGTACTAGTTAAAATATTATTGTTGTATTCGATGTTTATAATTAATTATTCCAGGAAAGCTGCAAATAGTTTAATTGTACTAATTTTTCGTTACTACAAGCTTCTTTCGGCTATAGCGCCGTTCTCAAGTAAACATCTAGTTGGAACAGACACCCATATTGGATCAGTGAGCAAACTGTCACCTGTCTAGTTATTGCTAGACTGTTGTAAATCATGTCATTTCTATTTGTGTGGAGGAATGACGTGACTTATAATAGACAGTCGACAGTTTACTCACTGACGAAATACGGGTGTCTATTTTAACAAGACGTTTACTTGAGAATGGCGCTATAGCCAAAACAAGCTTGTAGTAAGGAAAAAGCACTACTAAATAAACTATCTGCAGCTTGCCTGGAATAATATATCATAAAATGTCATATTAGGGCGTATTCTGTGCTGCGGGCCAAGTCGAAAAAAAAATGTATTTCAATTATCACTAATAAAACGTAGTTCCTCTGTATTTATGGCAGCTGGAACTAAAATTTCCTTATTGCAACTTAGAACCAGTCAGTTTCCTGGTATAGCACTTAATTATTTATTTTATAATTTATCTCATTTTTTGCTGTGAAGAGGTGGGCAGTATAGCTCTGTGGTATTAGAATTCCTTCTTAATTTTTTGGATACAAATAAGTATGTACAAAAGGAGATACAGTGTTCTTTTATTCTCTTGACTAATGTGAGATTTGGAACTTACAATGTCGTCCACTTCCATTCTTCAAATGTTGTTGTTGTTGCTGCTGCTTTTGATGTGGTCTTCAGTTCGAAGACTGGTTTGATGCAGCCCTCCATGCTGCTCTATCCTGTGCAAGCCTCTTCATCTCCGAGTAACTACTGCAACCTACACCCTTCTGCATCTGCTTACTGTATTGATCTCGTGGCTTCCCTCTATGATTTTTACCCCTTATAAACTCTCCTCCAGCGCTAAATTGGAGATCCCGTCATGTCTCAGAATGTGTCCTGTCAAACGATCCCTTCTCTTGGTCACGTCATGCCACGAATTTCTTTTCTCCCCAGTTCTATTCAGTACCACATCATTGATTACAATTGGTTACAATCTAATCTTCAGCATTCTTCTGTAGTATCATATTTCAAAAGCTTCTATTCTATTATTGTTTGAACTTTTTGTCATCCATACTTCACTTCCATACGTGGCTACACTTCAGACAAATGTCTTCAGAAAAGACTTCCTAGCACTTAAATCTACATTAGATGTTAACAATTTCTCATCCATCGTCAGTTATTTTACTGCCCAAATAGCAAAACTCATCTACCACCCTCAGAATCTCTTTTCCTAATCTAATTCCTTCAGCATCACCTGATTTAATTCGACTACATTCCATTATCCTTGTTTTGCTTTTGTTGTTTATCTTACAGCCTCCTTTCACGACACTGTCCATTCCGTTCAACTGCTCTTCCACGCCCTTTTCTGTTTGTGACAGAATCACAGTGCCATCGGAAAACCTCGAAGTTTATTATTTCGTCTCCAAGAACCTTAATTCTTTCTCCAATTTTTTCTTATGGTTGCTCTTACTGCTTTCTCAGTATGGGGAATTGGTTACAATCCTTTATCACTCCCTTATGAACCACCAATTTGTATGTGTTTTGTAAATCATAATAGTGAAGTCTGGCCGGCCGGAGTGGCAGAACGGTTCTAGCCGCTTCAGTCTGGAACCGCGTGACCGCTACGGTCGCAGGTTCGAATCCTGCCTGGAGCATGGATGTGTGTGATGTCCTTAGGTTAGTTAGGTTTAAGTAGTTCTAAGTTCTAGGGGACTGATGACCTCAGAAGTTAAGTCCCATAGTGCTCAGAGCCATTTGAACCATTTTGAACCAGTTAAGTCTGAATTACTTGAACTGGTAAAAATTTCGTGTTTGTCATTACGAAATGGACATAGTTTTCGCAAGTCTTGGATGAATATTTAGTATGGGGATTTTGCTACCATTCTCGTAACGCTCTCAGTGCAACTTTACTGCATTTAATAAGATTATTTTTATCTGTATTATGCTGGCATTGAACTGGGGACCTAGAAAGGATGGAGAGGCTTCGTCCGCACCGTAGCCTCAGTGGTACAGAACAGGCTACAGCAGTCCACTCACCCCTCCAACGCCCCACACCGAACCCAGGGTTATTGTGTGGTTCGGCCCCCAATGAACCTCCCCTCCGCCGGGCGGATTCGTGCCAGGGACCGGCACGCCTTCACGCTCGGGAAACAGTGCGTTAGACCGTACGGCTAGCCGGGCGGGCTGATAGAGTAATACACCACGTATGGTTTAGTAGTGGCAGATTCGTGCCGGGGACGATTTATTTGACCTTTACTTCTCGAATAAACGTTATCCAACATAATTCCCTGTCGTTTACATCAATTACGGCCGTTAGGACCCTACTTATTATTTATTCATTTATCTTCATTTAATACGTTTGTTTATTCTATTAATTCGCAATTCCAGCCGACACATTGGCAAATTGAGTGCAGGATCACAGCTACAAGTTGTTATTTGCAGTGACCCACTGCTGCGCATGAAAGCAGACGTGTGCGGCTCGATCCTGAGACACGATCGAGCTATTCTTTTTAAACAGCGCCGTACATAGCCCAGTTACCTAAGATACGAGCAACTTCAGGTAAAGTCGCAGTATGTTTGCCCGTGTAAAATGCTGGTTAGAGAGCATCCACTCAGCAGAATATCCGTTACGTAATGTCGCACATGATAATTCACATTCGCCCACAAATTTTGGTTACGAAAATTTACTATTATTTCTGTTTCGAATGTTGTCACACCTCCAATTGAGACTGATGACAATAACAACGGATTGGCAGTTTGTGCAATAAACCGTCAGCAAAGCTTCTCCTGTGGTCGGTTCTAAGAAGGCCAAAGACCCTGTACAGTAAAGGTTAAAGATGATAAGGACACGTGATTTGCCTGTCAGACTCATGCGGCACTACAAGATGTGTCATGAGCTGATACATGGACGTAAAGGCTGGATGAGTCAGCTGTGTTCCGTGCGGCAACTGAGCCTGCTCAGGAAATGAATATCGAACCATGCACTTATCAGGTAACTAAGCAGCGCTACACACATGAAACGTTCACGACCGACTAATCTCAAAAGCACGCAAAGGTCAAAAACTATTAATACGACTCTATAATATCTTCACTGAATATGCGATGAGTACAATAGCAGACTGAACTGTATTGATAAGATTACTCGATTATTTAACAATATGATTTCAATTATTGGCTCCTAACTTGGCAAGAAAAGTGAGACAATTCTATCCACATTGTCCACCATTTTACGAGATCCTTGTGACTCTACGTCTAGGTGAAAAGAGACCCAGAAAAATGTGAGTACAATTTATGGTTTTTGTTGTATTCAAACAGCCATGTTGAATATGGTCATATAAGTTGCCGGTTCGTGTGGGCTGCCCTGGTGCATTCACTCGCTCGCTCGATCATTATCGCAGGCCGCTGTGGCCGAGCGGTTCTAGGCGCTTCAGGACGGAACCACGCGGCTGCTACGGTCGCAGGTTCGAATCCTGCCTCGGGCATGGATGTGTGTGAAGTCCTTAGGTTAGTTAGGTTTAAGTAATTCTAAGTATAGGGGACTGATGACCTCAGATGTTAAGTCTCATAGTGCTTAGTGCCACGTGATCCATTTTCGATCATTATCCGAAAAGCGTCGCCTCCAACACGGCAACAAAAGGTATTTTGCATTCTCTGTTTCAACACACTCAACCACATGTACGAACATTTCATAGCAATGGGCTGCCTCAAAGGTGAGTTCAGCGTAAAAGAGCACAATGATCACGAATTACACCGTCGATGTAAAGGGTGCCCTGATCTCAAAGTATATAATTTTTTGCGTATTGATTTGTGAAAGACACCGTATAGCAACATGACTGAATGCCCTGACTTGAGACACTCTTGCAGCAGTGCGAGACGAGTTTGGATGGCTTTTGAACGTCCGGTGAAGAGCCCGTTGAAAATTTGCAAACTTTTATCCTAAAAGTAATTGTAAAAATTAGTCCTAGAAAATAATAGACTTTTATTCCTATGCTTAAGGTAAATATAAATTTACCCCAAGTTTCTGTCTCCATTCGAGGAATATGTATATGCTTTTGAAATCGATTGAATCTTTTTGACAAACCCTGTGGTTTTTACGGAATTGGCCACAGTTCGGTTTCTTGAAAAGAGTACCACTAATACCAGAGCAAACTATAGCGATACACCATATGAGAAAGGAAACTGAGTGGTAATACTCGTCAGACGGAGCGAACGAGAACGAAGAGGGTTTTATTTTACTTGGAGTACCGTGAAAAGCTTGGCTTCTCCGCGACACAGACGCTGTCGGTTTTCGCGGCAAGGAGAGCAGTGCGCCTTGCGCGGACCCTCTTCGCAGCGGCCGGAATCACTCGTTACCTTCATTAGCCGGCTGCTGACTCACACGGCAAGAGGCGAGCTGACGCTATTAGTTGAAGGGGCTGCACGAATACCCGCATGCCCCCTCCCTTCCCACCCACACGCTTATTCACCCTTTCCCTCCAATTTGCATGTAGAGGCATGCTCCAGCAGGCTCAGGACACTGCACTAAGTGGCAGCAAAACTAGTTTCGAGGAAGTTGTACATTCCATCTTGGAATATGACTCGTGGATATCAAGATACGGAAAACGGGCAAAACTAATGTAAGTTCAGCAGCGACAGTATTGGAATGTAGTAGGGTGTGGGGGACGGGGAGGGGGGACTGGGGAGTCGAGAGGGAAAGGCCACAGCTTGTCTACGGTGAGGTCATTAGAGACGGAACACAAGCTCTTAATCGACAAGGCTGGGGAAGGAAATTGGCCGTGTCTGTTTCGAAAGAACCACCCTGGCACTCGCTGTAATCCAATTACGAAACGAGTGAAAACCAGAACTATGGATGGCCCTACAGTCGTACGAGCGTGAGTCCAGTCTGTTCAATACTCTGCCACCTCTTCCGGAAGGCTTTCGACACAGTTCCGCATTGTCGCCCGATAAACAAAGTAAGAGCCTACGGAATATCAGACCAGCTGTGTAGCTGTATTGAAGAGTTTTTAGCAAACAGGACACAGCATGTTGTTCTCAACGGAGAGACGTCTACAGACGTTAAAGTAAACTCTGGTGTGCCACAGGGGAGTGTTATGGGACCATTGTTTTTCACAATATATATAAATGACCTAGTAGATAGTGTCAGAAGTTCCATGCGGCTTTTCGCGGATGATGCTGTAGTATACAGAGAAGTTGCAGCATTAGAAAATTGTAGCGAAATGCAGGAAGATCTGCAGCGGATAGGCACTTGGTGCAGGGAGTGGCAACTGACCCTTAACATAGACAAATGTAATGTATTGCGAATACATAGAAAGAAGGATCCTTTATTGTATGATTATATGATAGCGGAACAGACACTGGCAGCAGTTACTTCTGTAAAATATCTGGGAGTATGCGTGCGGAACGATTTGAAGTGGAATGATCATATAAAATTAATTGTTGGTAAGGCGGGTACCAGGTTGAGATTCATTGGGAGAGTCCTTAGAAAATGTAGTCCATCAACAAAGGAGGTGGCTTACAAAACACTCGTTCGACCTATACTTGAGTATTGCTCATCAGTGTGGGATCCGTACCAGATCGGTCTGACGGAGGAGATAGAGAAGATCCAAAGAAGAGCGGCGCGTTTCGTCACAGGGTTATTTGGTAAGCGTGATAGCGTTGAGGAGATGTTTATCAAACTCAAGTGGCAGACTCTGCAAGAGAGGCGCTATGCATCGCGGTGTAGCTTGCTGTCCAGGTTTCGAGAGAGCGTGTTTCTGGATGAGGCATCGAATATATTGCTTCCCACTACTTATGCCTCCCGAGGAGATCACGAATGTAAAATTAGAGAGATTCGAGCGCGCACGGAGGCTTTCAGACAGTCGTTCTTCCCGCGAACCATACGCGACTGGAACAGGAAAGGGAGGTAATGACAGTGGCACGTAAAGTGCCCTCCGCCACACACCGTTGGGTGGCTTGCGGAGTATAAATGTAGATGTAGATGTAGAATGGTACGGCTTCTCGTTGTTGCAACATCTGCAATACAAATTGCTCGAAGTACAACTGTATTCCGAAAGCAAACGTACGGTGTGAGGCGAGAGTTCAGGGTGTAGGGGGATCATTTTCTCCGTTTCCATAGGCTATGTACACCCATGATTTTCTCCAATTTTTACGTTTCGGTCACCACTTGAAATATAAGCTACAGTGATGTGTTTTCCGATTCGTGTTGTAACGTGGGCCCGTGGAAATCTGTGACTAAATCCCGTGTTACGCGAAGAAAGAACGAGTGAATGATAGTGCAGACACAGCCGACAGTTAAACGTGCTACCAGACGACACAATATACCTTTTCGCCAGTTTTCCTGTCAGGGCTGTCTTACTATCGTTCTAAGTTCATCGCGTATTAAGACTCTCCACGATGCGAAGCGCCTGTCTTGCATCGTCTATCGAGCACTTCCTCTGACAAAACAAAGCCGTGACGTCGTTAAACGCAGCTCTTCGTTGATTTTCGTTCAAAAGAGGACCGTGCCTACTCGTCATCACCGATTTCGGCCAAATTTATAGTATATGCGGGACTTAGCCAGAAATGGAAGTGTCGGAAGTGGAAGCTCCAAATGATCACATGTTTGAAAAAAAAAAAAAAATAGTTTTAGAGCGGGACAAGAGGGGCAAGAACCATTTAAGTAAGTGTTGTTTCCAGGAAGCGAAAATAGTACGGAAAGGTAATCCGATATTCGTGGGGTCGAGTCCATATACGGAAGCTTCTTTTTTTTTTCAATTTCTACGTTACTCACACTGCAGATAAACCGAAATAATGCGAAATATATTAATATTTTCATAATAGACACGAAGGGGAAAGGCAAAGGAAAATCTGAATTGGCACATAAATTTCCAAGTAAGGATTGTTATTTAAATGTCGTGTGACTAGGGCCTCCTGTCGGGTAGACCGTTCGGGTGCAAGTCTTCCTATTTGACGTCACTTTGGCGACTTGCGCGTCGATGGGGATGAAATGATGATGATTAGGACAACTCAACACCGAGCCCCTGAGCGGAGAAAATATCTGACCCAGTCAGGAATCAAACCCGGGGCCATAGGATTGACATTCTGTCGCGCTGACCACTCAGCTACCGGGGCCAGACACGAGGGTAATTGAAGCGTACAGTACTTCGTATTCTGTTACTTTCATTCTGACCTTGGACCAGCGCTCCGTGTGGTTTGCTGCCAGACTGTGCAATGACAGAGAACCTTTTCTGAATGTAGACCGAGTTTGTTTTTCCTATAAGCTTCAAAACTAACTGTAAAAATCCCGCGTCTATAAGGTGTGCAAGATGACGACAAAATTACTGCTATCCCTGTGTTTGCGATACATATAATCCCAGAACGCGTAAATCATCAACTATCCAATACAAAAAGACCTAATTTTACATACGAAGTTCCTGAGTCCACCTGACAACCCTTTACTGGAAATTTCTTTGCAATACAAAATTTTAACTTTTTTTATGAAATACAATAGGACTTTACCGAGCATTATTTCAATTTATTTGCAGTGTACGTAACGTAATAATGGAGCGGACTGGGACTCGATCTCTTGATCCTCGAATTACCGTACCGTACTCTTTCTGCTGCGCCATCCAGAGCCTACACGCTACGCTAACAGAAATGCTTTCAGTTCTCGTCCACATAAAGTTATCTATTTGATCCGTACGATAAAGCGCTTGTTCCTACAGGAATAACAACAGCAAACAAACAGGCACCATTACTCATGCACGTAGAATAAACATTTCTCTGCTGGATCACAACTTCGTGATTGCTTCTCAACATAAATTAATTCCAAGCGTGTACGCTATCTGTTAATGAAACCTAATGAGATGCGCTGCCCTGAATTGGGCCGACGTTCATAGCTATCCGCTGTGTCAAACCGTTTTCGTCTACGGCGACATCTCACGCTGATGATTGCAACACGCTTTTGTCTTGTAAGGCTTTTAAAGCATCTACGATGGACAATCAAGGCAAAGTAAAACGCGTTCTTATTATTTCATGCGATGGTGGGCCGGATGAAAATATGCGATTCCTTAAAGCGATCGCAGACACTGTAAATTATTTCAAAGATAACTACTTAGACGCCACATTCTTAGTAACCAATGCCCAAAGGAGAAGTGCTTTTAACAAAGTAGAAAGGTAAATACTTCGCCTGAGTCGAGAATTGACAGGACTGATACTTGCTCACGACTCTTATGGATCGCATGAAACTGTGAATCCCACGTTAGAACTGGAAAACTTCCAGAAAGCAGGCGAGATTTTGGGCGAAATATGGAGCTCGGTATTAATAGACGGGCACAAAGTCGCTGCCGAATACACAAAGCCGAAGAAGAGCCCATTTGTAGTTCCCGAATTTGGTTCTAATGGCTCTGAGCACTATGGGACTTAACATCTGAGGCCACCAGTCCCCTGGAACTTAGAGCTACTTAAACCCAACTAACCTAAGGACATCACACACATCCATGCCCGAGGCAGGATTCGAAACTGCGACCGTAGCGGTCGCGCGGTTCCACACTGAGGCGGTTCTAGAACCGCTCGGCCACACCGGCCGGCTTCCCGACTTTCCCTGTGAACAATTGTACGCAGATCATTTCAGAGAACGCTAGTATTGGCAAGTATTATATATATGTACTTCATGCTAAAATACTTATTAAATGCGTCTCTATAAACCTCCAATTTATACTCAATCTCTCACGGTGTATCACAGATACGCGGACTATTACCAAATGCCGTCCAATTACTACTGCCTAATAATTTTGGTGAATGATCAAACTATCCATAATCCATAACAGATGCTACAAGACTTCCTGTACTGCCAAAACAGACGGATTTCAGTGTCCAGTCATTATAACAGAAGTAGCGTATGAATGGCCATGGAGTAAGTAAAGAATTCGGGAAGGTGGTGTCGCAGCCTATTTTGTATATGCTTATTTGCGAAAATTATTTGCAAAAACAACAATACGCAGAAAGCCATTTGACAGTTTTACGTGAACTCGTTATAGTGAGCTTTAAACGTAGTTATTATTTTCACCTCTAATTTTACAAAAAAATATAGTACAAAGAAGATATGCTGTGGGCATTTATAATGGTATGAAGCAAAACATGAACACATCAAATAAATTTAATTATTTAAAACTTATTGGGTAAATCTCGTGATGGTGAGGGGGCGGGATGTACCACCACATCTCAACAAGAAGCAAGACGGGAGGGCGGGGGGAGGGGGGGGGGGGGTCCATATTAATACCCTCATCACGTATTAATGGGCGTCCCCTAAGCTGGTGGAAATCATCTATTCAGGCACTCAGTGGCTATACTGACACCAAAGCTGCAGATGACAGAGAGAAGGCAGAATACTGGATTCGTCTTTCGAAATGGTTCCACTGCACAAGATCGTAATACGGTTCCTCCTTTCAGTCACTCCGCGAACGCCGAAACGACAGATACCGAGTTACGCGATCGCAAAATAGAAAACCGACAAACAGTGGAAAGGCAACTGGATCAGATGAGAGACTTACGAGATTCTACAGAGATTACGCGAAAGAGCTTGCTCCACTTCTAACAGCAGTTCACTGTATGTTACTGGAGCAATGAAGGCTACCTAGTGATTGAAGAAGAAGAAGAAGAAGAAGAAGAAGAAGAAGAAAAAAAAAAGCTCAGGTCATTCCTGTTTTCAAGAAGGACCGTCGGACGGATGCGTAAAATTATCGCCCTGTATCGATGGCGTCAATCTGTTGTGCAGTTATTGAACATGTTTTATGTTCATGCGTCATGATTGTTTTCGTGGACGAAAATCTCCTGTATAAAAATCAACATGATTCCGGAAAAAGAGATGTTCCAAAACTGAGCTCACTCCTAATTAATTGTAGCTGTTTTTGCTAAGTTTAGAAACCGTGACTGTGTGGATGATTATTTGTATTTTCCATTACCAGTCACACTTCTTTATTTTATGTTTAATGTTTTGCCCATCATTAGGTGATTATGCATCCAGACGTTATTTAAAGATAAAATTCCGTAGACAAAATTACCCTAGAACTTTTTTGTTCACTTGTACTGCTGTTGAGTTACTAGTAGCGGTGGCTAAGGACAGCGGTTGGGCAGAAATCAATGTCTAGTGTTGTCTCCAGCTCACTCTGTTCGCCCACGATCTACAGAGCAGCGTAGACAAAGGTTCTCGGGTCGATGAAGTATTCCTTCCCTTCCGGTGTAGTTTTTCACTGTCGTTTAGTGAACAAAATACGAGCTTACCGAATATCGGACCAGAATAGCGACTGAATTCAGGCCTTCCTAACAGATAAAACCCAAACTGTTCTTATTTCGGTAAAAGTAAAAGTGATACCAAGAGTACCCGAAGATACTCTAAAAGCGCGTTTGCTGTCCACAAGTGGATAACGCTGGAGGCTACTTGAGAATATTTGCGACAGATAAATTCGTCAATAGGAACGTTGCAACGCGTGACGACTAACGAGCTGCAGGATAACACCAAAAAGTCGACGATTTGTGCAGTTGACGCTCAACGTAAATCAATATAACGCACTGCGCATGAACTGGCGAAGAGATGGACTACTGTTCCACTACACAACTGGCGACAGCAGGAAGTAGCGTAGAATATCTACGAGTAACCATGCGGAGCGACCTGAAGTGGAATGATCACGTAACACTCATAGTTCGAAAAGCAGATGCCGTGATGAGATTCACTGGGAGACTCTTGAGGACATGTAATTCTAAGCCAAATATTTTTCCTTCATCCAGTGGTTTATAGAACACTCGTTCTTTCGAATGTTTAGTGTTGTTCGTCCTTGCCAGGTTGTAGTAAGAGAACAGACAAAATCGAAGGAGGAGCGGCGCATTCGTTACGGGATCATTTTGTAAACGCGAGAGCAGAACTGAGAGTTTGGGCAAACAGCCATGTGGATGAATGATATTTCCGCTCATTGACTGTACAACTTCTTTATTTTATATTACTATCATGATTTCGGTCTTAAGCCATCATCAAGTTCAACAATGTTGCGTATAATTATCAAGGGGGTGGTTATCATAACATTGTTATACTTGATGATGACTTAAGACCGAAATCATGACAGTAGTTCAAAATAAAGAAGTTGTACTGTGGAAGAGAGGAAATATCATTCAAACATTATTATATGACTGTGGTCCGAAAATATGAAAAGATTATTAAATAGCCATATGTTTATCAGTTTCCATTAGTTCAAGGTCGTTCAACTTCCTGCCTTTGTGGACGTTGTGTAGGACTTCATGCTGCACCTTGTAATTCAGTGTGTCATATCTTCTATCTAAGCCAAATATTTTTCCTTCATATTTTCATCGAAATAATTTTGCTCCCTATGGTCTTTCATCGAACTTTGATAACAGTCACCTTTGTTAGCCAATAAAGAGTCACTATGGATGCACGTGGTTTAAAATTTTAATATATATTTCAGAATATTAAACAATTATCGGGTGTTTTTCATTCACAATAGAACAGGGTGAAAGATAGCGATAATACAAGCTGCCTTCATTATGATCTTCGGTCACTCAGGATGGAGCAAAGTAAACAGAACTATTGCTTCGTAGCCTTACTATCTCTTGCGAGCTACACTGGACTCGCATTCTGGAGGGGCAGGTTTCGTATCTCCGCCTGGTCACACAAATTTAACTTTGGTGGTTACCCTAAATCGAGTAAGGTTCCTCTGAAAATGACACGACTTTGACTGTTATCCTATCTGAGGTTGTGCTCCATCTCTAATCATTTCGTCATAGGTAAATTTTTTCAGTTGCTCTATTATTAATATCAAGGAAGTTAGTATTCTTCTTTCAATTGCTCTTCTTCATTTTGGTCGCTGATTTGTTTATTTTTATCCACTACATTCTACTGAATATGGTGTCCATTCCATTCAACAGGTCTTCTAAATATCTCTCTTCGAATTTATATCCTCCGGACATAATTCATACACACACACACACACACACACACACACACACACACGCACACACACACAATCATATGCTTGGGAATATTTAAATCTTGGGTATAACATCGTAAACATTATGTCATTATTTGCTCAGAGCCTTAAAAGTTGAGCACGTGTTCGTATATCGCCACATTGTTTCTTGCTAACAAAGCCTTCGCCCTCCTGAGTTACTGATGTCCACCATTTCAGAAAAGGTTGCAGTAAACATTTTGTTTTGTTGACAATAGAGCGCAGATGATGATGATGATGATGATGATGATGATGAAGAAGTCAGTGTTCTTTTTCGGGTCGCACTTTCACAGGGATGAATTAGCCTATCGAAATCTGTGCAGTTCCTTCCTAAGCCTTTCGTGATTAAAGAGGCGAAAGTACATCGTGACGAGAAACTTTCTGTGATACACGCCAGAATCGTAATGGAATGTGCGGGATTGTGACCGCAAGTACCCTTCCATTATACTTGTATGAATAACACAGTTTCATATTCCATCTGACTCTGCTTTGCAGCCCGAGAAGCGGAAGTAGTCTGCATCTGAGGCATTCTGATATTTATTTGTCTGATAGCGCGTTGCCTCCTTCATAGGCATGACGATATCTTCACTCCCGTCTACGATTCATTGGATCTTCCCCCACACCTTAATAGCCTTTTTATTATGGCGAGATAATTCTGACTCCCATCAACAGGTTGATACTGATGACAACGCTGATTAAACAGTTCTTTAACAACATCAACGCAGAAAGTGAGTCTATCAGCATATTTATGTCTCGAGTTGTGCTATTACCTGTCGTGTATTCCGCTGCGTCTTTCCCTCACAGCATTCACTAACTACTATTGAGACATACACGACCCATCTGTATACAGGCATTGTGCGTAGTTTTGTTCTGAAACAAAATTCTCCCAAAACTTTCTATTTGTGTTAAATTAAATGTAAGGCGTAGAAGTTCTAATGTCCGCATCCATTACTGTATCTCGATAATTTGCAGGAAAGCAGAATCAGTGAAGGATGTTGCACTTCTGCCACTCAGTGGCAACAGGACGTACAAAAACCATAAGCCGGTTGGGAAATTTTGGTAAAAACCACTATGCTATAAAAAAGAAATACGTTTTATGAGGCGTATCTGAGTCACTCTTGTATTGTAGGCGACATTCTACCGCATGCCGGTAGTCCAGGTCAAATTCGCTGATTAATGGGAGCAGTTATAAAACAAGTTTAAACGAAAGCCTGAAAATCAGTTGTAATATCATTAACACGATACATAATCACCACGTACAAAAGAAACAATGACGTCAAATCACCAGCTGATGGCATTAAGGGAAGGAAACACAGTGAGTGGACTGACAGCGAAACTTACACACGGAAGAACAAAACTGGCATGAACAGCTAATTTAGTTCCCATAATTAAGCATCCGATGTGCCTAAAACTAAAAGTTAACAATCAGCGTGCATTACTATTTTACATACACTGAAGAACCAAGGAAACTGGTGGTGGTGGTGGTTAGTGTTTGACGTCCCGTCGACAACGAGGTCATTGGAGACGGAGCGCAAGCTCGGGTTAGGGAAGGACGGGGAAGGAGATCGGCCGTGCCCTTTCAAAGGAACCATCCCGGCATTTGTCTGATACGATTTAGGGAAATCACGGAAAACCTAAATCAGGATGGATGGAGACGGGATTGAACCGTCGTCCTCCCGAATCAAGGAAACTGGTACACGTGCCTAAGATCGTGTAGGGTCCCCGCGAGCACGCAGAAGTGCCGCAACACGACGTGGAATGAACTCGACTAGTGTCAGAAGTAGTGCTGGAGGGAAGTCACACCAGCGCTGTCCATAAATCCGTAAGACTACGGGGAGTTGGAGATCTCTTCTGAACAGCACGTTGCAAGGCATCCCAGATATGGTCAATAATGTTCCACGTCTGTAAACTTTCGTGGTCAGCGGAAAAGTTTAAGCCAAGAAGAGTGTTCCTGGAGCCACTCTGTAGCAATTCTGGGCCTATGGGGCGTCGCGTTGTCGTGCTGGAATTGCCATCGTCCGTTGGATTGTACAATTGACATGAATGGTTGCAGGTGATCAGAAAGGATGCTTACGTGCGCATCACCTGTCAGAGTCGTATCTAGACGGCGTCGCCGGCAGGAGTGGCCGAGCGGTTCTAGGCGCTACAATCTGAAACCACGCGACAGCTACGGTCGCAGGTTCGAATCCTGCCTCGGGCATGGATGTGTGTGATGTCCTTAGGTTAGTTAGGTTTAAGTAGTTCTGAGATCTAGGGGACTGATGACCTCAGCAGTTAAGTCCCATGCTCAGAGCCATTTTTCGTATCAGGAGTCCCATATCACTCCAGCTGCGCACGCCCCACATCATTACAGAGACTCCACCAGCTTGAACAGTTCCCTGCTGACATGCAGGGTCCATGGATTCATGAAGTTGTCTCCATATCCGTGCACTTCCATTCGCTCGATACAATTTGAAACGAGACTCGTCCGACCATGCAACATGTTTCCAGTCACCAACAGTTCAATGTCGATGTTGACGGGCCCAGGCGAGGCGTAAAGCTTTGTGTCGTGCAGTCATCAAGGGTACACGAGTGAGCCTTTGGCTCCGAAAGCCCATATCGATGATGTTTCGTTGAATGGTTCGCACGCTGACACTTATTGATGGCACAGCATTGAAATCTGCAGCAATTTGCGGAAAGGTTGCACTTCTGTCACGTTCATCGACTCTCTTCAGTCGACTTGGTCCCGTTCTTGTAGGATTTTTTTCCGGCCGCAGCGATGTCGTGGATTTGATGTTTTACCGGATTTCAGATGTTCACGGTAAACTTGTGCAATGGTCGTACGGGAAAATCTCCACTTCATCGCTACCTAGGAGAGCCTGTGTCCCATCACTCGTGCGCCGACTGTAACACCACGTTCAAACTCGCTTAAATCTTGATAACCTGCCATTGTAGCAGAAGTAACCGATCAAACAACTGCGCCAGGCACTTCTTGTCTTATATAGGCGTTGCCAAACGCTGCGCCGTATTCTGCCTGTTTACATATCTCTGTATTTAATACGCATGCTTATACCAGTTTCTTTGGCGCCTCTTTGTATATGACAGTGATATATTGTTAAGTTGTAGAGGTTAATTGCCGTCTTTTGCAACTATAATAAAAGTCTTAAGACCAGACGCGTTCCGCTTTATTTTAAAGTATCTTCAGTGGTCACTGTAACAGCATGGTTTTTTGTCTCTAATCTTGTTTGTTACGATCATTAACAGGTCACTGCTTTAGTTATTACTATAAGCAGTTTTTATTCATTTCGTTACTTACGCTTTTTTGTTGTTTATTGCATTATTCTTCGTCTTCCACGTGTGCGTGTGGAGTTTTAGCATACAGCTCTTCCACTGCACTTAATATATTCACATTTCTGTGTTGAGAAGTATCACGGTTCTCTCCACATTTCGTGTGTTTTATTTTGCTATCACTGGATGCGTTAGTCTTTTGCTTGTTTTGGTTATGAAGTAAGCTTCAAAAATGTTCAAATGTGTGTGAAATCTTATGGGACTTAACTGCTTAGGTCATCAGTCCCTAAGCTTACACACTACTTAACCGAAATTATCCTAAGGACAAACACACACACCCATGCCCGAGGGAGGACTCGAACCTCCGCCGGGACCAGCCGCACAGTCCATGGAGTAAGCGTCTCCTATCGCTCTGCGAGTGTTTATACACTCCTGGAAATGGAAAAAAGAACACATTGACACCGGTGTGTCAGACCCACCATACTTGCTCCGGACACTCCGAGAGGGCTGTACAAGCAATGATCACACGCACGGCACAGCGGACACACCAGGAACCGCGGTGTTGGCCGTCGAATGGCGCTAGCTGCGCAGCATTTGTGCACCGCCGCCGTCAGTGTCAGCCAGTTTGCCGTGGCATACGGAGCTCCATCGCAGTCTTTAACACTGGTAGCATGCCGCGACAGCGTGGACGTGAACCGTATGTGCAGTTGACGGACTTTGAGCGAGGGCGTATAGTGGGCATGCGGGAGGCCGGGTGGACGTACCGCCGAATTGCTCAACACGTGGGGCGTGAGGTCTCCACAGTACATCGATGTTGTCGCCAGTGGTCGGCGGAAGGTGCACGTGCCCGTCGACCTGGGACTGGACCGCAGCGACGCACGGATGCACGCCAAGACCGTAGGATCCTACGCAGTGCCGTAGGGGACCGCACCGCCACTTCCCAGCAAATTAGGGACACTGTTGCTCCTGGGGTATCGGTGAGGACCATTCGCAACCGTCTCCATGAAGCTGGGCTACGGTCCCGCACACCGTTAGGCCGTCTTCCGCTCACGCCCCAACATCGTGCAGCCCGCCTCCAGTGGCGTCGCGACAGGCGTGAATGGAGGGACGAATGGAGACGTGTCGTCTTCAGCGATGAGAATCGCTTCTGCCTTGGTGCCAATGATGGTCGTATGCGTGTTTGGCGCCGTGCAGGTGAGCGCCAGAATCAGGACTGCATACGACCGAGGCACACGGGGCCAACACCCGGCATCATGGTGTGGGGAGCGATCTCCTACACTGGCCGTACACCACTGGTGATCGTCGAGGGGACACTGAATAGTGCACGGTACATCCAAACCGTCATCGAACCCATCGTTCTACCATTCCTAGACCGGCAAGGGAACTTGCTGTTCCAACAGGACAATGCACGTCCGCATGTATCCCGTGCCACCCAACGTGCTCTAGAAGGTGTAAGTCAACTACCCTGGCCAGCAAGATCTCCGGATCTGTCCCCCATTGAGCATGTTTGGGACTGGATGAAGCGTCGTCTCACGCGGTCTGCACGTCCAGCACGAACGCTGGTCCAACTGAGGCGCCAGGTGGAAATGGCATGGCAAGCCGTTCCACAGGACTACATCCAGCATCTCTACGATCGTCTCCATGGGAGAATAGCAGCCTGCATTGCTGCGAAAGGTGGATATACACTGTACTAGTGCCGACATTGTGCATGCTCTGTTGCCTGTGTCTATGTGCCTGTGGTTCTGTCAGTGTGATCATGTGCTGTATCTGACCCCAGGAATGTGTCAATAAAGTTTCCCCTTCCTGGAACAATGAATTCACGGTGTTCTTATTTCAATTTCCAGGAGTGTATTTTCCGATTAGGGAGAGGGAGAGAGACGAAGAGAGGCTGGGAGGGAGGGAGGGAGGGAGCATGTGTGTGTATTTTGTGGTGTGTATGGGGCTTGTTCTTTCTCAACAATATGTTTCATTTGTTTAAATAGCATCAGGTTGGTGATGTTTGTCTGGTAATTTACTATGTGTTTCTTCTGTATTATTGCTTTTTAAATTTGGAAGTTTTATTCTAGGTTTAGGAGGCGTTCCTTGTTCCTGAATCTGACACTTTCGATGCTACCTTCTATTATGGTAGGGTGATGATTTTCTTGCCGGAGGTGTCCTACAAATGTTGAATAGTTGGTGTCATATTTCCATGCTCTTTTGTGTTCCTTATAAGTTACTTCAAAAGTTCTGCCTGTCTGCCTTAGGTACAGCATCACAGTTGGTAGATGCTTAATTTTTGGTAGATATCAGGACCATCTTCCTTTTTTAGACATATCTGTACAGAGTTGTCTTCTAACACGAAAGAAACTTAGGGTTGCTCAGTGGGCAATGGAGAGAGGCATGTTGGGAATTACAAAATAAATTTATCATGGAAAAATTGGAACTGATGGCTTAATGGAATTCAAATTTGACTGGGTGTTGTGTGATGTCCTTAGGTTAGTTAGGTTTAAGTAATTCTAAGTTCTAGGAGACTGATGACCATAGATGTTAAGTCCCATAGTGCTCAGAGCCATTTGAACCATTTGAAATCAAATTGAAATGGGCGGGGAAAGGTGGCCAGACGAATATATGGCAAAAGGCACAGGGAAGCTGTTTTTTGGACTGGAAGATCAAAAGCTACAGGTGAAGGATTACTGAAGAAGCTTAGAAGACATTAGAAAACTTTCCAGAGCGAAATGGCTGCGCACAGATGAGGAGTAACACACAGAAAAGTCTGTAAGAGGCCTTTATCCCGCAGTCTACGTCAAAGAATGCTACAGATGCTGAGGGTGATGACAAACAGTCTGCTGGGAAACATTTCTCCATTAGTTCTCAGATTACTGAAAGCAATACATCTTGCCCGAATGGTGCTCGTTTCATGGAGTGTTGGAAACCAATATCTTACCTCCTAAGACCCAGTAGAGTCTCGTTGGCTACCACACGGAGGACATTTATCGGAGTTCACGTCAATCAAACCATAAAACTTATACTCGCTTTATACTGAAATCTTTTTTTCTGCTCTAGGATACATGTCTGCGAATCTTAAAAATTGCATCTGGCTGCCTTTAGCTACTCTTGGTGTTTTGGAATTTTCATTCAGTTCTATCATTAGCAACACAAGGGTCGTGCTAAGTTCATTTATTTTATGCTCTTAGTTACATGTAGTCATGGCATTTTAGGGTTACTCCTAGGTACCTTGCTGTTGTTACTGTTTCTAATGGTTTATCGCCAATAGTGTCATCGAACAGTAATGGGCCTTTTCGCCTACTTATACACTGTATGCTACTTTTATTGACTGTCGGTCTCTCCACTAATCATCGATTTTCCTGGTGTTGTAACCTCCCTATAGTCTTCAGCGTAGTCTGCAAACTTGCCTATGGAGCTTCTGACGTTATCCACTGTATCATTTATCTATATTGTAAATAGTAACGGCCCTATAAAAATTCCCTTCAGGTACTCAGAAATTAATTTTACGTGTGTCGATACCGTTCACGTAACAGCTGTCGAGTTCTATCCGCTAGGAAGTCCTGAATCCGGTCACAAGCTAGTCCGAGTCGTAGTAAGCTAGTATTTTGTTCACTATACGAAAGTGCAGATCTGTATCGAATGCCTTCTGAAAGTCAAGTAATGCGGTATCAGCCTAAGCGCCCAAGATTTCATCGTCGAACTGACCTCCGGTAGCTGCAGTTGATGCCTAACTTGCGGGGGAGTTATCGCCCTAGCGACAGTGAGGTGACTAACGATGTGAACCAAAACGGTGGCATTCCATTAGCACAGGTTAGGCTCTGCTGTAAGCACCCTTCGGGTCTAATGAGTGTGAAACAGTGGGAAGCTTGTCGAACACTGAACCACGACTGACAGAGTATAGGCGCTGAGAGAGGGCGAAACTACAACGTTTACACTGGGATGCATGTCTCGAAACTTGTCTGAGCGCCGTGCCGCGATAAGTTAGCTCGTGCAAAAGTTCTCCCAACTTGTATAAGGACCTTGCCGTGTATACAAGTCGCATATACACTGAGAAGTTAAAACATTATGACTAATGCCCACCGCGACGTTGGATGCCCTATGGTGGCGTTGTAGGCACGCGACGCGGCAACAAAAGTATGTAAGCGAAGCAGACACGGACGGGGGATCACCCTAGCGAAGATATGGGCTGCAGATGGGGAAGTCCATTGAGATAACCGACTTTGAGAAAGGGTAAAGTGTTATTGCGCAGAGCCTGTGAACGAGTATCTTGAAAACGGCGAATCTGGTCGAGCGTTCACGTGCTACTGTCGTGAGCATCTATGGAAAAAGGAAGGAGGACAGTGAAACTACCACTAGGCGCTAAATGGTTGGACGTTCACGACTCTTCACAGAACGTGGGGGTTCGGAGGCTTGTCCGCTCTGCAAAGTACGATAGATGGTGATCTGTGGCATCTCTGCCGAAAGAGCACAATGCTGGTGTACGCACAAGTGTTTCGGAGCATAACGTCATCGTACTTTGTTGAACATGGAGCTCCGCAGCAGACCACCCCGTGTTCATATGTTAACACAATGGCATCGTCAGTTACGATTTCAGTGGGTACCAGATTATTGGGATTCGAGTGTCGATCAATGGAAACGTGTCAGCTTTTCGGATGAATCACATTTTTGCTACACTAGGTCGATGGTCGTCTCCACAAACGCCGTCATCGAGCTGAACGGCGGCTCGAAACGTGCAGCGCACCACAGACGCGGGCTGGTTGAAGCAGTATTGTGCTACGGGAGACGTTCTCCTGCAATGACATGGGACGTGTGATAGGAACCGAAAACACGCTGACAGCTGCGAACCACCTGCATCCCTTCATGTTTGATGCCTTCCCCGACGGCAATGTCATCTTTCAGTAACAGTCTCGGTGCCAGAGCCGCGCTAAAGTGATTTGAGGAGCGTGACAGTGAAGTCACGTTGACGTCTCGACGACCAAATTCGCCTGACGTAAATCCTATGGAACCCACCTGGGTCACTATCGGGCACCATCAGTGCGTACGCTAATCGGCGGCCCGTTATTTACGTGAATTACATGACATGTGCGTGGACATCTAATGCCTCATAATCATCTTGTGGTGCAGTTCTTCTTGTTGTCTCCGTGCTTGCTAAGAAAATGGGATGAGAAGTTCCGCCTTATGCAAGACACCTTTTTTTCTTTTGTTTCACCCATACATGTTTCAGCACTTTTGTGCTATCGTCAGTGGGTTCTATTTTATTTTTAACTGTAAGTTTGTTGTTAACATATTAAAATTTGCGTCGTTTACAACATTATGTAAAAGTTGCATTTATAGCTCAATTGGCGAAAAGTGGGTGTAATCATAAGTAACATACCTTACATGATGTTATAGTCCACTTGTTTTGATAGCAGAACAGCTACCAAAATTTTTCATTTCAGTTTGTGGACTGTTTGCAGTCCTAAAACTGAATACTGTTTACTTCCTGTATTTCACTGTCTGAATAGCGTTTGGTTACAGGTTCTGGAGATCTGTAAGAGATACTGCACTGTTTGGGGCTAGGTCAAACGAAATCCATAAATTTTTAATAAAAAGGACAAATGGCGCCACGAACCAGTTTGTTATTAGGCTTGTTCGTAATGATGTCCCGCATGCTAAGTAGATGGTAGCATGATGCAGTTGCACATACACCAACACACTAGCAAATTGCACCAGGGACTGTTTTCGCTCTCTTATTCAGTTTCTGCATGAGGTTTTTAACATCAGGGAGTCTAAAGAATGCAGATAGAAGCTCATCAGTGGCACGATATACATACCATATGCTCCTTATGTGTGGCGGGCGCGGAGCGCTTCGAGCGTGGAAAGATGAAAAAGCCAGTGTGCTAGAAATCCACCGACTGGCACTGGATGGCATCTAGCAGCTATTAACATCCATCAAGCGTGTGGATGAGCTCTGAACAAGTTTTTATGCGCTTTGAAAACGAAAATTAATCTTTCATTTCGAGAATAGATGAGCAGATCACGAAGATACATTGGAAATATGTTGGACTCGTCCAGAGGCAAGGCGAAAGGTTGGCCGTGACAAAAACTATAACAGGTGAGCCCAGCGGTTACGAGGCAGACTGTGGATTACGCAGAGGGAACTGGGAAGGGGAGCTGGCAAACTGCGGAAGCAAAGAAGTGCTTTTAAACCCCCTCATGGGCAGACCGAGGTGGCGACGGCACACTTGACTAGAACAGGGTCCAAACCGCTGTCCGCTTATACTGATTTTGTAGTGGCGTGGCAAGACAGCCAAGCCACTCGGAGGTAGCCGAAAGGCACGCGTTAAGCTCACGCAGATTGGCGTGAGGTCTGGAACAAGGTAAAGTAATTATCCTATAAATAAAAGAACGTAGTTCTTGGAATACTTAACTTTAATCCACAATTGGAGAACATCGCTCTTGTTTAGACATTATTACACTGAATATGAACTGGTAATGGCGCCTTGCTAGGTCGTAGCAAATGACGTAGCTGAAGGCTATGCTAACTATCGTCTCGGCAAATGAGAGCGTATTTGTCAGTGAACCATTGCTATTAACGTCGGCTGTACAACTGGGGCGAGTGCTAGTACGTCTCTCTAGACCTGCCGTGTGGTGGCGCTCGGTCTGCAATCACTGACAGTGGCGACACGCGGGTCCGACGTATACTACCGGACCGCGGCCGATTTAAAAGCTATCACCTAGCAAGTGTGGTGTCTGGCGGTGACACCACAGATTTAGCGTTTCTGAGAGTTTCCTATGTCAATTATGGCAGATACCGCGACGGTTTCGTAGAAAAGGACACGCTCTATTTCATTGGAAGAGGTGCCGCGCTAATCCGGACAGAGTTTGCGAGGACGTAGCGTATTGCAGCAGTCTGTTGCATGCGCTCGTAGTTGGTAGACCTTCGAGGATGCGCGACTTACCAGTCAATTCTGAAAAATCATTAACATTTTTTGTCAGAAATATCTCCGTAACCTAGTGGATTTAGAACATTTTCTACAGTCGATTTTGGGGACTAACTTTGCACTGCAGCGTGGTGTTCAAGTCTTGGTAAATTCTTGCACGAGTCCGCACACTCGTTATGTTTCCCCCAGTGAGTCTGAAAGACTTGTGATGATTTTCATGCGACACTGGGAACGTACAGGACTTAAACTGTAACCATACCGGAGGTGATGTAGGGCGCAGGCGCTCTGCGCCGTGTCTGACCTATCGGACTGTCATTAAAGGCGGAAGGCTTGTGCTAAATTCTAAAATATCTTTCTCTGCTTACAGACACTCATTCATATGGTTTTACTGCTGAACCTCCTATCAGTTTACTGTGGTATGTTCTATGCTGCATACTTGGTTAGCAGATCCTGCTAGTTCTGTGAAATCTCTTCATTGCATGCCCGGTGAATACTACAGGATGCTTAACATTGCAGCGAAGCGTCAGTGGACATTTTATCTCGAACAAAAGTTGTTTCCCATGATGTGATCTATCTGCCCTAGAAGTTTGTCACAGTGACTTATTTACAGACATCAAAAAAAGTTTTGCATCGCCTCGGTTCCGAGAGTTACGAAACCTGTACAGGAAATTGGAACAGAGATTAACATAAACATCATTTCCTCCCTTTTTATTGCTCATGAAAAACACACATTGCATGTTGTACCACCATACAGCGAGACCTTCGGAGGTGGTGGTCAAGATTGCTGTACACACCGGTACCTCAGTAACTCGTCCTTTTGCACTGACGCATGCCTGTATTCGACGTGGCATACTATCCACAAGGCACAGTTGGTCCAGGTTGTCCCACACCTCAACGGCGATTCGGCGTAGATCCCTCAGAGTGGCTGGTGGGTCACGTCGTCCATGAACAGCCCTTTTCAATCTATCCCAGGCATGTTCGATAGGGGTCATGTCTGGAGAACATGCTGGCCACTCTAGTCGAGCCACGTCGTAATCCTGAAGGAATCCATTCACAAGATGTTCACGATGGGGGTGCGAATTATTGTCCATGGAGACGAATGCCTCGTAAATATGCTGCCGATATGGTTGCACTATCCGTCGGAGGATGGCATTCACGTATCGTACAGCCGTTACGGCGCCCTCTATGTCCACCAGCGGCGTACGTCGACCCCACATAATTCCACCTCAAAACATCAGGGAACGTCCACCTTGCTGCACTCGCTGGACAGTGTGTCTAAAGTGTTCAGCCTGATCGGGTTGCCACCAAACACGTCTCCGACGATTGTCTGGTGGAAGGCATATGCGACACTCATCGGTAACGAGAACATGATGCCAAACTTGAGCGGTTCATTCGGCATGTTGTTGGGGCCATCTGTACCGCGTTGCATGGTATCTTGATTCAAAAGGTGGACCTCGCCATGTACGTCGGGAGTGAAGTAGCTATCATGCAGCCTATTGCGCACAGTTTGAGTCGTAACATGAAGTCTTGTGGCTGCACGAAAAGCATTATTCAACATGGTGGCGTTACTATCAGGATTCATCCGAGCCATAATCCGTAGGTAGCGGTCATCCACTGCATAGTAGCCCTTGGGCGGCCTGAGCAAGAAATGTCATCGACAGTTCCTGTCCCTCTGTGTGTCTTCTGTGTCCGAACAACATCGCTTTGGTTCACTCCGAGACGCCTGGACACTTTCCTTGCTGAGAACCCTTCCTGGCACAAAGTAACAATGCGGACGCGATCGAACCGCGGTATTGACCGTCTAGGCATGGTTGAACAACAGGCAACACGAGTTGTGTACCTCCTTCCTAGTGGAATGACTGGAACTGATCAGCTGTCGGACGCCTTCCGTCTAACAGGCGCTGCTCATGCATGGTTGTTTACATCTTTGGGCGGGTTTAGTGACGTCTCTGAACAGTCAAAGGGACTGGTTCAAATAGTTCAAATGGCTCTGAGCACTATGGGACTTAACATCGGAGGTCATCAGTCCCCTAGAACTTAGAACTACTTAAACCTAACTAACCTAAGGACATCACACACATCCATGCCCGAGGCAGGATTCGAATCTGCGACCGTAGTAGTCGCGCGGGTCCAGACTGAAGCGCCTAGAACCACTCGGCCACCACGACCGGCTCAAAGGGACTATGTCTGTGTTACAATATCCACAGTCAACGTCTATCTTCAGGGGTTCTGGGAACCGGGGTGGTGCTAAACTTTTTTTTTTGATGTGTGTATATGGGCACAATGTCCTCGTCCTAACCGATAGGGTGATGTTTCTGTCCTCCTCCTGCACGCTTTTTATTCTACAAGGAACTACTGGATCAAACAATTACTGATACTTGTTCTGCTCAAGTAGTGATTGTCCTACACACTGACCTACTGAATGCTTTTTCCCCTTGGGTTTATTAAACCATACTGCCAACAGCTTGGTAAACTGCAGAATCTCAATATAAAAAGTTTGAATAATGATTTAAGATTATTTTACAGTATCCACATACGAAAAATACTTGTGGCTACAGAATCTTGACATGAAAAATTCTGATAACTGATTCAGCAAGAGATTATCAGTTATCCAGTGGACAAACGAACCAAGGTAATGAACTTATAACTTCTGGTGTCAGGTTACAAACTTGGGTGACTTCTATTTGAGGACCCCACTCCCCTCCCTCCGAAGAACCACTGGCTACTGATCAAGATCATCCAGGAGAACCCCATTTCCTCCCCCCTCCCCAGATGAAATAGATTCAAGCACCCCTCCCCACCTTCGTCTTTTGTAACTGTGGCACCTGAGTGTGTGGGATTCACTCTGGAGCTGGGCAGCATAGAGAGAGGGTCACTCTGTGTCTATTTGGTAATAACAAATTACCTTAAGCCCTGTCACTCAAGTTCTGTTAGTTAATAACAATTCAACATTATGTGATTTTCATCATTTGATGCACCAGCAGACACCACACTCAGGCAGGTAATATGTAAGTACTTTCATTCTTCCCCAGTCTTATATATTTTCCACCCATTTTCATATTTTTCTGTATTTTTACAATTAAAAAACTTTCGCGAAATTTTATCTAATTATGTGAGTTCCATCCTACTACTCCTAACATGACGTCACCATCGCATCATGTGGCATCAACATCATGATACTGTCAGCCAATCACAATGCAGTGTCTCCCCAAATTATTTATCATTGTGAACCCATCTTCATTACGTGTGTGTGTGTGTGTGTGTGTGTGTGTGAGAGAGAGAGAGAGAGAGAGAGAGAGAGAGAGAGAGAGAGAGACGTCATAGCGTATTCACTGGAAATGAACAAGTCGGTAGAAGTAATGATGTGATGGCATACTACTCAAAATGGTTGTAAATATTAAAGTAATTTATTCTATAGAACACTATGGCAATGCACCGTGTAGAGAAATTTATGATGTCATGATATTTTTCTAAATTTGATTCATGTCCGTCATTAGATTTTGTTTTTTTGCAAAATGTTAGTCCATGTATGAATCTAGGTGAATTGTGTGCATCCATCACGTTGGTGACGTTGTCAGGTGGGAACACCTAGCAGAAATAAAGCAGCTAGATATATAAACTCTTGCAAAGTCATCTGTACTGTAGTAGTGTGTGTTAACACGAGATCGTTCTCGTATTGCTATAAATAATGATGTCACAGTGTATTCCAGTAAATATTAACAAAGTATATGATACTAGTATGTGACGTCATAGCAAAATTATGTAAGCACTGCAGTTTTACCGAGTTTACATTTGCATGCAATGTAAAGTGGTATGATTCCAGAATGTTGAAGTGGTATGCATGAATCTGATATTGACGTTACTACAGATGAAGTCACAAGATGTTTGCTGATACAGGATAAGGGGGGGGGGGCTCTGTGCACGATAAGGATAGCATACATTTTATCAGTATGACTTAGGTTATCGTCTAATAATATTGCTCAGCATTTGTGTAATTTTTTGACAAGCATCATAAACGCAACAAATGGATAGAACAGAGACTTTAGTCATCAATAATATGTTCTGTTGCACAATTTACAACAGTCTGTCAACGCTGCTGTAATTTTTCGATTCCGCGACTATAGAAATCACGTGACTGAGGCGAAAAACTCGTCGAGCCATTTTCGGGACGCATTTTCATGCGGAAAGGAAGTTCCTTGAAAGTTGTTCGATAGAGAGTGGAAAAGGTGAAAATCTGAGGGAGCAAGATCAGGTAAATAAAGTGGGTGCGAAATGACTTGCAACTCAACTCCTGTATAGTGTTTTTTATGTCTAGCAGGATACGGGCGGGTGTTATCGTGGAGTTACATCACTTCACGTATGCTTCCTGGTCGTCATTTTTGGGCTGCGGCTGCAAAACGTCTCAGTTGTTGACAATAAATGTCAGCAGTAATGGTTACACCGAGGGGAAGCAATTCGTGTTCCAGCAGATACATAACATTATCTTTTATGTGAGCGCACGTCTTTGTACGTGGAGTTGCTGCTTTGTTTGGGTTTAATGATTCCTTTCTTTTCCTTATGTTACCGTAAAGACGCTATTTCTCGTCACCAGCAACAATAGAGGGTAGGAATGGTTTTTCACCAGCCAACTGACAGCAAGCAAGCAGAGATGTACATGTGGCGACCTGCTAACTTTTCTTTATGTTGGCTTAGAGCATGACCCATGCACCCAACTTTTGAAGCTCCACCATTGCGTGGAAGCATCGCACGATGGTGCAATGATCACAGTTCATCACATTTACCAGTTCACGAGTACACTGACGTGTGTCATTGTGGTGTAGTGCGTTTAAACGATCTTCATGAAACAAAGAAGGTCTTCTTGAACATAGATAGTCACTGATATCAAAACGATCCTCCTTAAAACGGGAAAACTATTTGCTTACCGTGGTCTGTCCAATGGTATTATCCCCATACACACCGCAAATGTTCTTAGACGTCTCCGCTGCTGTCACCCCTCTACTGAACTCAAACAGAGGAATATGTCGGTAACGTTTCGATTTCTCCACTTGGCACTCCATTTTCTACGTCCACAGTTATACTTACTATCTCCAAGTGGTGGAATCACATTATTTAACCTCAAATAGCAACACTGAACTACAAATAAAAATAAACCCATGGCATACAGAATACCAACATACAAAACAAAGACGGTACGATCTTATGCACCAACCTAATAAAATGTTACTGTTTAGGAAACGAGCTTGCCTTTTATTTAGACTACAAGACTAGCGCCACGCCTAGAGAAACATCCCCACCCCAAGACCCTGCCACAACCGTGCTTAATGGGGGTGCCTTATATGTTTTAGTGTCCATTTCGTTTTAACACGCACTTGGACAGTAGGGATGACTTCCCAGTAGTTTACATGGGAGAGCTGTGGAATTTCTGCTAGGTTTTCCCGCGTGGCTGACCTCAATGAGATGATGATCGATGCTCACAACTCACCTAGTTGCATTGATAGACTAACATTTAGCAAAAACATCTGATAACTTGCAAGAATCAAATTTAAAAATAATATATTAATTTGTAATAAAAATGTTTGAGTCTTCCACCTATGTGGGTAAATTTTTCCGCCATTTTTGCAGAATATATCGTGACGTCATTAATTTAGCCACACACTGCATTGCCATAGTGTCTTACACCACAAATTACGTTAATATTTACCGCCATTTACATAATATTACTTGACATCATCAATTTGGCCACACACTACAGTGTCATAGTATCTTTCCACACAAATTACATTAATATTTACAGGCATTTTATATAACATATCATGACGTCATTATTTCGACCAACGTGTTCGTTTCTAACTCAATCTATGAGCCGGCCGGTGTGGCCGAGCGGTTCTAGGCGCTTGTCTGGAACCGCGCGACCGCTACGGTCGCAGGTTCGAATCCTGCCTCGGGTATGGATGCGTGTGATGTCCTTAGCTTAGTTAGGTTTAAGTGGTTCTAAGTTCTAGGGGACTGATGACCTCAGAAGTTAAGTCCCATAGTGCTCAGAGCCATTTGAACCAATCAATCTATGACGTCCCCCTGCCTCCCACCTCTCTCACACACACACACACACACACACACACACACACACGCGCGCACACACACACTCACTCACACACACACACACACACACACACACACACACACACACACACACACACACACACTAATAATGAAGTGGTGGTTTAGCAATGATAAATAATTTGGGCACATACTGCATTGTGATTGGCTGAGAGCATTGTAACACTGATGTGACATGACGCGATGTTGGGAGCAGTGGGATGGAACTCATCTCAATGGATAACATTTATGAAAAATATGTAAAACTGAAGAAAATACGTAAAAATGCGAAAATGGGTGAAAAATGCGTAAAATTGGGGAAGAATGAAAGTAGTTACGTATTTGGCCGAGTGTGGCAACCTGAATGTCAAAAATCGCATAATATTAAATTGCTATTAACAAATATACCATAAGTGTCGAGGGTTAGCGTGATCCGTTAGTAACACACACACAGCCTGATCCTCTTTCTATGCTGTCCAGCTCCAGAGTGAAGGCCACCCACTCAAGCGCCCCAGTTATACAAGTGTATGTGGAGGGTGTGTGCTTGAACCTCATTGGTTCAGGGGACAGGATGGCGGGCGGAAAGGGGGAGGGGTTCCCTGGATGACCTCGATCAATTGCTGATGGGCCCCCAGGGGGACAGGAGTAGGGTGCGACCTCGAATAGATATCGTCCGAATGCATAACCTGACACCTGATATGTAACCTGACACCAGAAGTGATAAGATAGTTATCTTAGCTTGTATGCCCACTGGATAACTACTGATATATATGTACATCCTACATATTATAAGCAACTCACGCAGTTGCAGATACATACTGGTACCTGTGCATAGCTAGGGAAAGTGGGTTGTATAGTACAGAGAGAATGAGTGCAGGTAAACATCAGGCAATGCATCACATTCGGTGATATGATAACACCACAACAGGTAAGCAGTAAGTTTTTAGTGGGCTTAGGAGCGCCATTATGACCTTATCTCAAGGTCAACTTAAAAAGCCATCCCCTCCCCTCACCCCTAGAAAACAATAGGCAGATGATGAAGGTCATGCAGTGAAATCCTCATTCCCTCCCCTCCCCCAGCCCCCTCCATACCAATACCCTTCCAACGGAACAAAGAGATTCAAGTAGCCTCTCCCCATCTTCATCTTCTATAACTGGGGCACGTGGGTGGGTGGCTTCACTTCGGAGTCATGTACCAAAGGGAGAGGTTCAGGCTGTGTCTGTTTGTTACTAACAGATTTTTATAATTCCGTTAAGTCACTTGAGGTCTATTTGTTATGAATAATTTCATATTACGTGATTTTCGTGATTTGAGGTACCAGCCGAGACCACACCCATGCGGATATCTAAGTTCTCTCCCTTTTCCACAATTTTACGTATTTTTCCACATTTTCAATAATTTTACACATGTTTCAACATTTTCATATTTTCGCATTTTTCCAAAATTCTATGTATTTCGTGCAGTTACAAGAGTTCCATCCCACTGCTCTCGACATCGTGTCAATATCACATCACGTGCAGTCATGTCACATCATGGCATTGCGTCAACATTACATCAATACTGCGTCACGACATCGTGTAAACGTCACGTCAGCATTGCGTTGTGTTGACATCATGATGCTGTCAGCTGATCTCAGTGCAACATGTCTCTAGATGTATCCATAATATTTATCATTGCTGAGTCACCACTACATTAATAGTGTGTGTGTGTCATTTTGTATGTGACAGAAATGAACACGTTCCCCTATTGTTAGAAATAATGACGGCACAACATATTAACGACGTCCTACAAATTCTATAAGTACTGCAGTTTTACCAACTTCCAATCAAAGATACTAAATGTATAACAAATATCACACCATGATAGATAAACCCCTTTAGTGACCACTATATTACTAGCTTTCAGAACTAGTGCGTTCTTAGAAGTAACGATGAAGTCAGAGCAAAATTCTGCTACTTCCAATCAAAGATACTGTGTTTGTAAGAAATAGGACATCGCTACAAAATACGCACCTAGAGAGGTGACCAGTGTTTCCAGCGAAAAGTGTAATGCCTATAGGGTAGACCACCCCTCTAACTGATGGGTGGAGTGTAGCCTCGACCCTGAACACTGCACTATCAAGGGCCAAGAAATCTGCAATATGTTACATCTACATCTACATTGATACTCCGCAAGCCACCCAACGGTGTGTGGCGGAGGGCACTTTACGTGCCACTGTCATTACCTCCCTTTCCTGTTCCAGTCGCGTATGGTTCGCGGGAAGAACGACTGTCTGAAAGCCTCCGTGCGCGCTCTAATCTCTCTAATTTTACATTCGTGATCTCCTCGGGAGGTATAAGTAGGGGGAAGCAATATATTCGATACCTCATCCAGAAACGCACCCTCTCGAAACCTGGACAGCAAGCTACACCGCGATGCAGAGCGCCTCTCTTGCAGAGTCTGCCACTTGAGTTTATTAAACATCTCCGTAACGCTATCACGGTTACCAAATAACCCGGTGACGAAACGCGCCGCTCTTCTTTGGATCTTTTCTATCTCCTCCGTCAACCCGACCTGGTACGGATCCCACACTGATGAGCAATACTCAAGTATAGGTCGAACGAGTGTTTTGTAAGCCACCTCCTTTGTTGATGGACTACATTTTCTAAGCACTCTCCCAATGAATCTCAACCTGGTACCCGCCTTACCAACAATTAATTTTATATGATCATTCCACTTCAAATCGTTCCGTACGCATACTCCCAGATATTTGACAGAAGTAACTGCTACCAGTGTTTGTTCCGCTATCATATAATCATACAATAAAGGATCCTTCTTTCTATGTATTCGCAATACATTACATTTGTCTATGTTAAGGGTCAGTTGCCACTCCCTGCACCAAGTGCCTATCCGCTGCAGATCTTCCTGTATTTCGCTACAATTTTCTAATGCAGCAACTTCTCTGTATACCACAGCATCATCCGCGAAAAGCCGCATGGAACTTCCGACACTATCTACTAAGTCATTTATATATATTGTGAAAAGCAATGGTCCCATAACACTCCCCTGTGGCACGCCAGAGGTTACTTTAACGTCTGTAGACGTCTCTCCATTGATAACAGGTGTAATAGTCTCCAAACAGGCTGCTGGCAGAAAGAGACATCCTGCAAATGGTGAAACAGTTCCCAAACGTCGCTGGAAATTTGTGGGCTGCTCCATTACCTCTCTCCTGTCTCTCTCGGGACTAAACAGAATGAAGCTTTCAAAACTAGTGCTTATGCATGGGCAACGACAGTCTCGGTCAGCCAGAGCTCCAGGTAGAATGAAGACACCGAATTACAATTACGATATCTAAACAAATAAACAGGGTAATATTGTTAGTATATGTGGATTATTATATCTCTTTCCAAGCATTAATCCCGGATGTGGAATGTTAATTTTAGGGGGTGGCCGGATGCCCTTCCTGTCGCCAATATGTGACATTACTATAAAACTCATATATGAACTACAGAAAAATGTCAGAGTATGATCATCACTATTAACGTTATTTCCACCGGCCCATAGAACTTCCAAGACATTCTGCAGTATTAAAAAAAAGTTATTGCCGCGAAAGTTTACCTGTGCATTAGTAATGAGTGACATCACATATAAATCTATGCTTTAATACCGCAAAGCTGAAGTATAACTAGTAACCTGCCACAACACGATATTTATACAAATAAACCCTGAAAATCTATTAGTTTGTGACAATGCTATAAGACACGTAAATAGCACGGGAAAAATCCGCGTATGTCCATCCACAACAAGTCTTTCTGCCAGTTCTGGAGGTTCATTCACAGCAGCGTCTAGCGTGGCTCGCTGCCAATCTGTCAGCCGCAACGTTACTTTAATCGCAGTATAGCTGCGTTCTCCCAATCTTGCGATATTACTTCGGTGTCCCATGTGTCTCGCACGATGTCTGTTATTTCTCTGAAGGTACTCGGCCCAGCTTCCCTTACTAGTGCAGCTACAATTTCATCATCTCTCACTGTCCTATAGTTTTTTAGTTTCACGATTTGTCGCTCGATCTTCAATTCGTTCGGTGCTTTTGGCTCAAATTATTAAATAAGACAGCTCTCCTCTTAAGCCCTTCGAAGGCGCGCTGTACAATGCTGTCCGAACTGAAACCTGTGGAGCGACGGCCTGCTCCCAGCCCAGAATCCAGATCCTAGCCGACAATCCAACCACAACACCGGTTTTGATTTGGGCTTCAAACATACACACCAGCAGAACTGCCGTAGATACGCAGACGATCCCTTATCTCCAAGGTTTTGAGCAGGGCGGGACTGTACAGCCTGCTCCACGTCCACAGAACTTCAGTTTATTCCAAAAATTGTGCTCACAGATGTCATCCTGGGTCATCTGCGATGTTTACTACAGTATGGCGACGTGCGATATACTACACATTTTTTTTAGGCAGTTAAATACAGCACCCACAGCGGGCGCTTCGGATCACTTTTTGTACCCCTCACTACTTCGTGTAAATCAGTGCTTTTACGTCTCATTTTTTGCGGTTTTAATTTTTCATTTTTCACTGCTGCGTCTTTAAATCGTACGCCTGAGTAGCCAAAATATTGCTGCTTACTTTCAACACGCTTCAGTGCAATGAAATTATCGACAGCAAACAGTAGGACCGGTATTTGGATCTTTCAAACCGGGGGTAGTCGTTCAGTGTGTCACGTCACACACGCTGTGAGAGCCACTAACGTCACAGAGCCGTTTACGCGACGAAGCCCCAGGGAAGATCGCCTGGCGTTCACCCATCGAGTTGAGTTGCAAACAACACAGTACCTCTCACGAAGATACCGGAAATACACTGACAGCAGAACTGTGCAGTAGAGGAAACACGGAAGTGTCCTCTACTGTAACTCGTGAAACGCGGAAAGCTATAAGGGTCGGTGGTCTGTCACCCTCGCGAATGCAGGATGACGAAGCACGGAGCACAGTCTTGTGGACCTGTCACGTGCCATGGGCGCTTATCGAACAGCATTAGCGAATTAGACTTTTATTAGGTATAGTTTGCAACCGAACTGTATTCTCTGCGGCAGCACGGACGAGCGCTGTGGACACAGCGCACAGAGTGAAACGCTTGAGCAGTCTGTCGAGGTGGCAGCTCACACAGCAGAGCCCGTCCAGCTCGGACATCGTAAGGAGTGCGTCAGTCAGTTTCCAGGCACCAGAGGAAGGCAGTGTCAGCTCACAACAGCAGCTGGCGCATCTCCCTAGTACAGGGTGGCGGTGCATCGAGCGCCATCAGTTCACTCCGAGTGAGCTGGTGTCAGCAGATGACGTGTTGGCAGCTCACAGCAGCTAAGTGGAGAACATCAGGTTAGCTGCAGTCTAGAAGGTAGCACTCATCTGGCGAGAAGTAGACATATCCCGCCTCAATACGGGCTCACTGCAGGTGCAAGATAGATGCCCAGTGTGGTGTCACCGCCAGACACCACACTTGCTAGGTGGTAGCCTTTAAATCGGCCGCGGTCCGGTAGTATACGTCGGACCCGCGTGTCGCCACTATCAGTGATTGCAGACCGAGCGCCGCCACACGGCAGGTCTAGAGAGACTTCCTAGCACTCGCCCCAGTTGTACAGCCGAGTTTGCTAGCAATGGTTCACTGACAAATTACGCTCTCATTTGCCGAGACAATAGTTAGCATAGCCTTCAGCTACGTCATTTGCTACGACCTAGCAAGGCGCCATTATCATTTGCTATTAATCGTGTGATGCATGTACCGACAGACCAATGTTCACCAATTATGGATTAAAGTTAAGTATTCAAGAAGCTACGTACTTTACTTGCTAGTATAATTACTGTACCTGTTCCAGACCTCACGCCAGCCTGCGTGAGCTTTAACGAGTGCCTTTCGGCTTCACCTCATAGTAACTTGGCTGTCTTGCCAAGTCACAACACCCAGCAGCTCGAGTGCTTATAGTTATCTGTCAGACGTTATGTTTTGACGAGAATGACCGAATTTTGTCTCGTTTTCTAGGTTCGTCAGTGGTCTTCACGACACTTCGGTGTCCTAACGGTGGCTTTCAGGTGTCCACCTCGGCGATTTTCTGCAGTATCAGCAGGCCGAAAGGCGTTCTCGTGTAAGATCTGCGCATTGTTAGGGCACCCTGCAGCACCGTCAATCTGACGCTACGTTGCTACCACAGTGAGGTCATCTTGCTGAATTGGCGATTCGAATCTCTCGCCCGAGAGATGTGTCACGATGGCTTCTGCTGTGTGCTACGGTATTGTGTTATCAGCCCTCTTGCCTGTTTGACATCCCGGTTGCGACACTGCACTCGAGTCCGCCTTGCCGTGGCTCGGCACTGGCTGGAGAAAACTTAAAAACGTTTTTACATTCGTCCAGCATATCTTCCTGCGGCGCAACATAGTCAACACAATTACTGTAGTACGAGCGCCACGGGAACTGACAGAGAACCGAGCAGTAACCTCTGGCCAATCCAGAATTTGGGTACACACTCACTTGTCGGAAGCCCCGTGGCCACTGGTCGGCAGTTTTATTACTGCTAGCCTGTGGCTAAGGGTAATATTAGTGGGATTTTTTCGGAGTAGTTTCCAGGACTGTGAGTGGGACTGGTTGGAATCATTCCCAGACTTGAATGTTGAAAATTGGAAATTTGTGGTAAGTTCCTATGGGACCAAACTACTGAGGTCATCGGTCCCTAGGCTTACACACTACTTAATCTAACTTAAACTAACTTACGCTAAGGACAACACACACACCCATGCCCGAGGGAGGACTCGAACCTCCGACGAGGGGAGCCGCGCGAACCGTGGTAAAGTGCCCAAGACCGCGCGGCTACCCCGCTCGGCTTGAATGTTGACAGGCAGTGCGACCGCACCAAGGAACGACTTATTTTTACTAAAGGCTGATTACCTGCTAGGTATAGCTTTATATTAGCCACTGTCATATGAAAGAAAATTACTAATCGATGACACTACCGGCTTCTATCACACGATCATCTCCAAGTTCAATAAAGTTATTTCCAACAGCTGACCTGGCAACGTTCTTATTGTGACCGGGATTCGAAAGAACGTCGCGAACGACTCGAAAGGAGCCCACTCGAGATGGACCGTCAATAGTGAGACGAACAACGAGGAAACGGATACGTGGAGATGGCAGTACGAATAAACAAAGTCCAGCGAGTATCCCGGAGAGATAAAACCTGAGACGTTGTCCAACTAACTGTGTGTTACGACAGCGGGGACGTAACTGAAGATGGCGGACGCGAGCTGAATGGCAGGATGGCAGGCTGCGCCAGCGCGCGCAGGATACCACATTTCTTAATGTGACTCCGGGACTTATGCACTGTCTTAGTAGCGTTTAGTGTCACTGTGTACTGTATTTCACTAATGAGGGCATCTAACACCTGTCACAGGACGGTTTTTATTGTATTTGACGCGACAGTAAGAACGTTGCTCTGTAGTTCTTTGCAAAATAACTTTACGATTACAAGAGTAGTGGTGATAATCTCGAGTACATCACATCGTATAATTATTTGAGGCTAATATTGAGAAGCGACATGAAATGGGATGATAACGTAAAATCATCATTGGGACAGACGAATGGAAGGCTTAGATTTGTTGGAAGCAGTCTGGGAAAGTGGGTCGCATCTGTAAAGGAAATCGTATATTGTGATGAATCGTGGAAAACTGTCGCAGTGTTTATCAAGTAGATATACCAACAGACACTGAAGGAATTCTGAGACATATAAGAAGTCGGTATGGTCCATGCCAAAGTCTAACAGAACTTGTGAGAATGACGATGTAGTTTTTTGACTTCCGAAAGGCATTCGATACAGTTCCGGACTGTGGCTAGTGAACAAAAACGAGTTTACGGAGCGTCAGACGAGATTTGCGACTGGATATAAAAGACTGCCCTGCAGCTAGAACTCAACAGTTTATGAAGTAGACAGATGTAAAGGTAGTTTATGGAGTACAGCGTAAGAGTCATCATCATCATCATCATCATCATCATCATCATCATCATCATCATCATCATTTAAGACTGATTATGCCTTTCAGCGTTCAGTCTGTAGCATAGCCCCCTTATAAAATTCCTCCATGATGCCCTATTCAGTGCTAACATTGTTGCCTCTTCTGATGTTAAGCCTATTACTTCAAAATCATTCTTAACCGAATCCAGGTACCTTCTCCTTGGTCTACCCTGACTCCTCCTACCCTCTACTGCTGAACCCATGAGTCTCTTGGGTAACCTTGCTTCTCCCATGCGTGTAACAAGACCCCACCATCTAAGCCTGTTCGCCCTGACTGCTACATCTATAGAGTTCATTCCCAGTTTTTCTTTGATTTCCTCATTGTGCACACCCTCCTGCCATTGTTCCCATCTACTAGTACCTGCAATCATCCTAGCTACTTTCATATCCGTAACCTCAACCTTATTGATAAGGTAACCTGAATCCACCCAGATTTCGCTCCCATACAACAAAGTTGGTCGAAAGATTGAACGGTGCACAGATAACTTAGTCTTGGTACTGACTTCCGTCTTGCAGAAGAAAGTAGATCGTAGCTGAGCGCTCACTGCATTAGCTTTGCTACACCTCGCTTCCAGTTCTTTCACTATGTTGCCATCCTGTGAGAATATGCATCCTAAGAACTTGAAACCGTCCACCTGTTCTAACTTTGTTCCTCCTATTTGGCACTCAATCCGTTTATATCTCTTTCCCACTGACATTACTTTTGTTTTGGAGATGCTAGTCTTCATACCATAGTCCTTACATTTCTGATCTAGCTCTGAAATATTGCTTTGCAAACTTTCAATATAATATGCCATCACAACTAAGTCATCCGCATATGCGAGACTGCTTATTTTGTGATCACCTATCTTAATCTCACCCAGCCAGTCTATTTTTTTCAACATATGATCCATAAATAATATGAACAACAGTGGAGACAGGTTGCAGCCTTGTCTTACCCCTGAAACTACTCTGAACCATGGACTCAATTTACCGTCAACTCTAACTGCTGCCTGACTATCTATGTAAAGACCTTTAATTGCTTGCAAAAGTTTGCCTCCTATTCCATAATCACGTTGAACAGACAATAACTTCCTCCTAGGAACCCGGTCATATGCCTTTTCTAGATCTATAAAACATAGATACAATTCCCTATTCCACTCGTAACACTTCTCCATTATTTGCCGTAAGCTAAAGATCTGGTCCTGACAGCCTCTAAGAGGCCTAACCCACACTGATTTTCATCCAATTTGTTCTCAACTAATACTCTCACTTTCCTTTCAACAATACCTGAGAAGTTTTTACCCACAACGCTGATCAAAGAGATACCTCTGTAGTTGTTACAATCTTTTCTGTTTCCATGTTTAAAGATTGGTGTGATTACTGCTTTCGTCCAGTCTGATGGAACCTGTCCCGTCTCCCACGCCATTTCAATTATCCTGTGTAGCCATTTAAGACCTGACATTCCACTGTATTTGATGAGTTCCGACTTAATTTCATCCACCCCAGCCGCTTTATTGCACTGCAATCTATTGACCACTTTCTCCACTTCCTCAAATGTGATCCTATTTCCATCATCACTCCTGTCCCATTGTACATCGAAATCTGAAACATTACTGATCGTATTTTCACCTACATTGAGCAACTCTTCAAAATATTCCCTCCATCTGCCCAAGGCATCAACAGGATTCACCTGCAGTTTTCCTGACCTGTCCAAAATACTTGTAATTTCCTTCTTACCTCCCTTTCGAAGACTGCTAATTACACTCCAGAATGGTTTTCCAGCAGCTTGACCCAAGGTCTCCAACCTGTTTCCAAAGTCTTCCCAAGATTTCTTCTTGGATGCTGCGATTATCTGTTTGGCTTTGTTTCTTTCTTCAACATAACTTTCTATGTCTACCTTAGTTCTAGTATGTAGCCATTTTTGATACGCCTTCTTTTTCCTTTTACAGGCTGCCTTGACTGTGTCATTCCACCAAGCTGTTTGCTTCATCCTACCTTTACACACTACTGTTCCAAGACATTCCTTGGCCACTTCTAGTACTGTATCCCTGTACCTTGTCCATTCCTTTTCCAGTGACTGCAATTGACTACATTCAACTAGCTGGTACCTTTCTGAGATCACTGTTATGTACTTGTGTCTGATTTCCTTATCCTGAAGTTTCTCCACTCTTATCCTCCTACACATGGACCTGACCTCCTGCACTTTCCTGCTACGGTCGCAGGTTCGAATCCTGCCTCGGGCATGGATGTGTGTGGTGTCCTTAGGTTAGTTAGGTTTAAGTAGTTCTAAGTTCTATGGGACTGATGACCACAGATGTTAAGTCCCATAGTGCTCAGAGCCATTTGAACCATTTCCTGCACTTTCGGCCTCACAATACCAATTTCACTGCAGATTAAATAGTGATCAGTGTCATCAAAGAATCCCCTGAATACACGTGTGTCCCTGACAGCCTTCCTGAATTCTTGATCTGTTATTATATAGTCAATGACAGATCTGGTTCCCCTGCCTTCCCAAGTATACCGGTGAATGTTCTTATGTTTAAAAAAGGAGTTTGTAATTACTAAGCCCATACTGGCACAGAAATCCAAGAGTTGTTTCCCGTTCCTGTTGGCCTCCACATCCTCTCCAAATTTACCCATAACCTTTTCATACCCTTCTATTCCATTTCCAATCCTGGCATTAAAATCACCCATGAGCAGAACACTGTCCTTGTCCTTTACTCTAACAACTACATCACTGAGTGCGTCATAAAAACTATCCATCTTATCTTGATCTGCCCCTTCACAATGCGAATATACTGACACAATCCTAATTTTCTTGCTAGACACTGTCAAATCTATCCACATCAGTCGTTCGTTTACATACCTTATTGCAACTACGCTGGGTTCCATTTCTTTCCTGATGAAAAGCCCTACACCCCATTGTGCTATTCCTGCTTTGACTCCTGACAGGTAGACCTTGTATTCTCCCAATTCCTCTTCTTTCTCACCCCTTACCCGAATGTCACTAACAGCTAAAACGTCCAACCCCATCTTACTTGCAGCTTCTGCCAGCTCTACCTTAAGAGTATGATAGGGAAATTATTCTTTTGAAATATATATAAATGATCCAGGGGAGAACGTCGGGAACTCTATGAACCTATTTTGCAGACGATGCTGTCGTCTATATGAAGGCTGCAATACCAGAAGACTGCAGTGAAATGCAAAAAGACGTGAAGAGGATGCAGAGACTGTCACTTCACTCTGAAACGTGACATATGGGCGTAAATAGGCGTAAAGATCCAGTACTGTTCTATTACGCTATTAATGAAAAATCACTGCAAAAAGTAACAACTGCAAATTAGCGACCAGAGTGGAATGACCATCTACATTACTGAAAACCGCTATCCCGGAAACCAACACCAGTTCCAGGGTGCCTATCTGTCGCCTTCCTGGAACTACAAAAAATTGATTTTCAGTATCTCGCGTAATTATTGACCGTATTAAAAATATGAAATGCTGTTCTAATCTACTCGTTACCGCGAAGAACCTTATGTTAAAAGTTTAACTCATTGTTGGTGTTAGAAAGTTTGTACTTGTCTTTAGATAGCGTGAGTGCTACGCAGCCTCAGACGCCTTCCCACAGTTCGCGCGGCTCCACCAGTGGGAGGCTCGAGTCCTCCCTCGGACAGGAGTGTGTGTGTTGTCCTTAGCGTAAGTTAGGTTTAAATTAGTTTAAGTAGTGTGTAAGCCAAGGGATCCATGACCTCAGCAGTTTGGTCCCATAGGAACTTACCACAAATTTTAAAAAGACCAGCGTGACTGACGGCGCGCAATTACGAAACTCGTTCTCTCTTACACCCTCCACAAAATGATAGATACATATCCAGCGATCACAGGCCCTGCAGACCACGTGCTGCTTACACAAACTGCCTCCATTCCTTCCTGTTTTGTGCCCGGTTCCTCCAGGTGTCTTCAATCCCCAGGGCTGCAATGCACAATTAAGTGCCTCACAGACCTTTCATCGAACCACCTTCAAGCTATTTCTCTACTGCTCAACTCTCGAACAGCGCGCGGGAGAAACGAACACTTAAATCTTTCTGCGCGAGCTCTGATTTCTCTTATTTTATTACTATCATCCGTCTTCACTATCTAGGTGGGCGCCAACATTTCCACACAGCAGTATTTGAGAAGTGGACGGACAAGCGTAGTGCAAGCAGTCTCTTTAGTAGTCCTGTTATATTTTTTAAGTGTTCTGCCAATAAATCGCGGTCTTCACTCACATCATTATCTATGTGATCTCTCCAACTGAACTTATTCGTAATTGTAATCCCTCAGTATTTAGTTGAATTTACAGCCTTTAGATTTGTGAGATTTATCGTGTAACATAAATTCAGCGGAATCCTTTTAGTACTCGTGTGGACAACTTCACACTGTTCATTATTTAGTCAACTGCCACTTTTTGCACCATACAGGTATCTTTTCTAAATCATTTTGCAATTGGGTTTCATCTTATGAAGACTTTATAACGCGGTAGATGACAGCATTGCACGCTCGGAGCGTTCTCGTATGTATCACTTTATCACATTGCATGGCACCTGCACTCTAGCTGCAGGGAACATTCTTCGCAATCGGCAACTTGTTATATGAAGCCATTATAATTTTTATTGGAAGAGAAATACAAAGAAGCAAAAATCTCATTACAATCTGTACTCGAGAGGGTAGCAGGAGCAGCATTTGCGCAATAAAAGGGAATAAAGAAGGGAAAGGAAAGCATAGTTGCAATTACGTCCCATAACTTCGCTACTTAGATAAGACACGGAAGAACGACATCATCTTATTTTTACGCAATATTGTTGAACAGCTCGTCAGGGGCCTGGCACGTAATTTCCACGTCGCCTTCGTTCTCTTACATTACGAGGATTGTACACTACTGGCCATTAAAATTGCTACAACACGAAGATGACGTGCTACAGACACTAAATTTAACCGACAGGAAGAAGATGCTGTGATTTTCAAACGATTAGCTTTTCAGAGCATTCACACAAGGCTGGTGCCGGTGGCGACACCTACAACGTGCTGACATGGGGAAAGTTTCCGACCGATTTCTCATACACAAACAGCAGTTGACCGGCGTTGCCTGGTGAAACGTTGTTGTGATGCCTCGTGTAAGGAGGAGAAATGCGTACCATCATGTTTCCGACTTTGATAAAGGTCGGATTGTAGCCTATCGCGCTTGCGGTTTATCGTATCGCGACATTGCTGCTCGCGTTGGTCGAGATCCAATGACTGTTAGCAGAATATCGAATCGGTGGGTTCAGGAGGGTAATACGGAACGCCGTGCTGGATCGCAACGGCCTCGTATCACTAGCAGTCGAGATGACAGGCATCTTATCCGCATGGCTGTAACGGATCGTGCAGCCACGTCTCGATCCCTGAGTCAACAAATGGGGACGTTTGCAACACAACAACCATCTGCACAAACAGTTCGACGACGTTTGCAGCAGCATGGACTATCAGCTCGGAGACCATGGCTGCGGTTACCCTTGACGCTGCATCACAGACAGGAGCGCCTGCGATGGTGTACTCAACGACGAACCTGGGTGCACAAATGGCAAAACGTCATTTTTTCGGATGAATCCAGGTTCTGTTTACAGCATCATGATGGTCGCATCCGTGTTTGGCGACATCGCGGTGAATGCATATGGGATGCGTGTATTCGTCATCGCCATACTGGCGTATCACCCGGCGTGACGGTATGGGGTACCATTGGTTAAACGTCTCGGTCACCTCTTGTTCGCATTGACCTCACTTTGAACAGTGGACGTTACATTTCAAATGTGTTACGACTTGTGGCTCTAACCTTCATTCGATCCCTGCGAAACCCTACATTTCAGCAGGATAATGCGCGACCGCATGTTGCAGGTCCTGTACAGGCATTTCTGGATACAGAAAATGTTCGACTGCTGCCCTGGCCAGCACATTCTCCAGATCTCTCATCAATTGAAAACGTCTGGGCAATGGTGGCCGAGCAACTGGCTCGTCACAATACGCCAGTCACTACTCTTGATGAACTGTGGTATCGTGTTGAAGCTGCATGGGCAGCTGTTCCTGTACACGCCATCCAAGCTCTGTTTGACTCAATGCCCAGGCGTATCAAGGCCGTTATTACGGCCAGAGGTGGTTGTTCTGGGTACTGATTTCTCAGGATCTATGCACCCAAATTGCGTGAAAATGTAATCACATGTCAGTTCTAGTATAATATATTTGTCCAATGAATATCCGTTTATCATCTGCATTTCTTCTTGGTGCAGCAATTTTAATGGCCAGTGGTGTAGTAAGAAACCTCTGCTACTACTCTATACTTGTTATTCCTTGTGTTTTTATGAGATTTCCTTCTGACAGCGCGTGGACGGACTTTTTTTGCTTCGATTGACTCTTTCTTTATGTGACTACTTTTTCGGTACCTGAGTGACATACTACTGACTTTGAACGTCTACATTACTCGAACTATTGGTCGTACTGACACAATCTGATAATACGAGCGTTTGCCGTCTCGCTAGCTGTACCTTAACATCCCTGTCGCATCGCACCTTCCGCGGCTGCCCCCACTAAGGCCCTTCTGCGCACACTATCCGCACAGTGGCAAGTTTTAGATACTGACCGTGTGGCGGTGAGGCGCGGTGGCGCGCAGCGGATCTCGCCGCTGCAGCCCGTCGGCCGGTACTGCGATGGAGTGCGGCCGCTGGCTGCGACTACTGCTGCCCTGTAACACGCAAAAAGCATATAATGCTGCAACACACTTACGTACTTCAATCCAGCGCTTAACAAACGAAAACTGAAACTAAATCACTTACACATAGATTAAACTGATTGTAGCAGTTTGACGTGAGATGGCGGTCATGCTGAAACAACCTAATTTCTGTTACACCGGTTCTTTTCGCGTCCATCTTAACCTAACGGTTAAAACCGCTCGAAATACCCGCCGCAACGATAAACGCCTTTGTTTTAACGGTGCCCATCCCAAATGCTGTATCGTGTCTGTGACACTCTGCCCCCCTATTTCGCGATAATACACGTGCTGCTCTTCGTTGAACTTTCTCGATCTATTCCGTTAATCCTTTCTGGTAAGAATCCCAGACCGCGCAGCAGTACTCCAAAAGAGGACGGACAAGCTTAGTGTAGGCAGCATCTTTTGTAGATTTGTTGCATCTTCTAAGTGTTCAGCCAATAAATTGCACTCTTTGGTTTGCCTGCTCCACAACATTCTCTGTGCGTTCTTCCCAATCTAAATTGTTCGTAATTGTAATTCCTAGGCAGTTAGTTGAATTTAGGGCCTTTAGACTTGATTGATTTATCTTGTAACCAGAGTTTAGCAGATTCCTTTTAGCACTGATGTGGATGACCTCACACTTTTCTCTATTTAGGGTCAATTACCAATTTTCGCACCATTCAGATATCTTTTCTAAATCGTTTTGCAATTCTTTTTGATCTTCTCATGAGTTTACTAGATGATAAACGACAGCATCATCTGCAAAAAGCCTAAGAGGACTGCTCAGATTGTCTCCTAAATCGTTTATATAGATAAGAAACACCAGAGAGCCTATAACTCTACCCTGGGGAACGCCAGAAATCACTTCTGTTTTACTCGATGACTCGCCGTCAACTACTATCAACTGTGACCTCTCTGACAGGAAATCAAGAATCCCGTCACATAACTAAGACGATATTCCATAAGCACCCAATTTCACTACCAGTCGCTTATGTGGTAAAGTGTTAAAAATCTTTTGGAAATCTAGAAATACAGAATCAATTTGAACCCAATTGTCAGTATCACTCAACACTTCGCGTGCGTAAAGAGCTAGCTGTGTTTCACAGGAACGTTTTCGAAATCCGTGTTGACTGTATGCCAATGGACCATTGTCTTCGAAGTAATTCATAATGTTAGAACACAATATATGTTCCACAACCCTGCAGCATATCGACGTTAATGATACGGGCCTGTAATATGGTGGATCACTCCTACTATCTTTCTTGAATATTGGTTTGACCTGTGCAACTTTCCGGTCTTCGGGTACGGATCTTTCGTCGAGCGACTGGTTGTATATGATTGTTAAGTATGGAGCTACTGCATCAGCATTCTCTAAAAGGAATCTAACTGGTATACAGTCTGGACCAGAAGACTTGCATTTATTAAGTGATTTAAGTTGCTTGACTGCTCCGAGGATACCTACTTCTGGCTTACTCATGTTGGCAGCTGTTCTTGATTCGAATTTTGGAATATCGTCTTCTATGGTGAAGCAATTTCGGAAGGATGTGTTTAGTAACTTTGTTTTCGCAGCACTGTTGTCGATAGAGTAGCCATTGCTGTCTCGCAGAGAAGGCATTAACTGTGTCTTCCCACTAGCATACTTTACATACGACCATAACCTCTTTGGATTTTCTGCCAGGTTTCGAGATGAAGTTTCGTTGTGGAAAACTATTGTAAGCATCTCGCATTGATGTCCGCGCTAAATTTCGAGCTTCTGTAAAAGATCGCCAATCTTGGAGACATGACGACACATACACTTAGAAATTAAAAAATGATTATACAGATGTCATATTCGGTGTAGAGAAAATGTTGGTCTTGAACGTAATGTGTAGATATAAGAGAGGGTATAAATGCTTTGGTAATGGGAAGACAGCACAGTAGAGGGAGAGGGAGAGAGAGAGAGAGAGAGAGAGAGAGAGAGAGAGAGAGAGAGAGATGGTGGAAGATGCAGTCAGAATGGTTACTGCTCGTATTTCATTGTCAATCTGTGCAAGTTGATTCCCAGCACTGCTGATTTTTTCAGTATCATTCGTTAGCTCCATCTGCCAGCCCACAATCTCTTTTCGCCATTCTCTGATTAAAATTTTACCGTAGTATATTATTATAATTTTAAAATAATCAATTACACATTTGCGATAGATGGACTTGAGTGAGTGTAATGTGAACATACATCCATACGGAAAACACCCACACTACCTCGGCAACGTACATGTAAACAAAATAGTGTGTAATTAGACCCACACTTGGATGGTATGACGCAAAATTTTGCCATCTTGAGTCTTTACACATATATATTTTTTTGTTTTTGCTACAGATACTAATCACCGACCAAACTGTATCTAATGCAAAATATTATCTGTCTTTAATTCTAATTATTTAATGTGAAAATTGATTACACAAATCATTGTTGTTGTTGTACTCATCTGAAACGTATACTGAGAAGTTTACTGCTACTATACAGGGTGCATACTCGAAGCACTGCAGAGCTAAGACTAGAGTGCGCGCATTATTTTATCGATATACACGTCTTACTTCTACTTAAAATGACATCGAATTCATCCTTACATTACGAGGACCCTCTTTGCTAGGGAGCATTGTCACGTTTTTCCATACACAGAGTGTTTCCGTAACACCGTGCAAAAATTTAATAGAATATAGAGGATGGTCAACCGAACAATTTGCGGTAGGGAACCTGGGTTCGGAGAAGCCAGTTTAAGGAGATAATAGGAATAAAATCAAATTACTGTGTACTTTTTTAACTGCAAATACTGTCATTGACACAATGAACGTACCATTTGTACTGTATCTTACAAAATATGCTGAAACTGACGGCCAGCAACCTAAATGCACGAACAGCATCAGTGAACAAGATTCTGACGCGCCATGACAAATATCCCTGGTGTGTTTCAAATCACATCACAGGCAGCACAGTCTTTTTGCTCTCTTTATGATATGACATACGACTAAAATATTGTAAGATTATGACACCTCTCCTCAAAAGAACATTAATGTGCATTACACAAAGAGCTGTTGATACAATTGAAGCGTCACTTTTTGTTTTTTATTCTACACTTGAAAGAAAACACCGTCTTAATGTCCATGTTTTATGAACACTGTGTCATCTGTATCTCTCAGATATCTCTCATAGATAACCACTTCGTCACCTCTGTCCCCCCCCCTCCCCCCTCTGTCTCTGGTGCATTCACCACAGCCATCCTTACCCAAATAGAAAGGAGCAGTTTCCTCCTCCAGGTTCACCAAACTATTTTTATACAAATATTTATAACAATTACATTTCGAACAGTATAGAAATACAGTAACTTAAATAATTAAATTTATACTCATACAGGTAGCAACTTAATAAGTGTGGACTTCCTTGTCTCGTTCTATTTCAAGCCGTTCTTTATCTGTGAACTTATCAGCGTCTTCAAATCTTTTAACTGCTACACTTAAATCACCTAGATTTGAGGTTGTGTGTTTCGAGAGTGACTCAAATTGTATTTCTGAGGTTTCCCATTTTATTTTTTCACACCAATCTAGGTACATGTGTACATTTGGTATAACATCTATTATGGTGTAGTTTGACTTGATCACCTTGTCTGACTGAATACAAATGTGTGATTCTTCTGAAGTTTCATTATTCCCTTTCCATATAGTTTAATATCCTGAGATGGATATGTGTTACAGAAAACGGTTATATCTTCCACCTTAGGTACTACATATAGCCATTCATTAGCATTTAACTGTGTCCATAAACTTCTAACGAAGTAATTTTCTTCATAAAAGTACCAGGGATGTGAGTTTCTTGTAATAACTTCAGTTCACAATTCTCTTCGTTATACATTGAGATTAACCCAAACGTTATTTGTTTATACTCCTCTGTTTATCCATATTCTTGCACTCTAACTGATGATGTGATAACTCAGCGCACAACTTCTTGATGTCATCCACCAATAAATATTCTTTCTCTAGTTATATGCACGCATACGGTCCGGTGGTAGATGTCAGTTTAATTAATTTAATTGGTAATGGCAACATTTTATGCAAATTAAACTCCTTATTGTCAATTAGTTGAATTCATATTACATAGCATAACACACCAACGGTTACAATACATCAAAATCTATAACTTTTAACAGTATGTGACCATATTCTTCAATTAAAGGTATTGGGAACCTTACTTGTCTTAATTAATCTTGAATTAATCTTAGATGTTTAACAATGTGGACTGAATTTACAATGTGTGGTCCAAGAATGACTTTCTGTACACGAACTATTGCATTTACTAATTGTTAATATTCCATACTTAATGAATGAAATAAGGTTTGTTATTTTAAGGGTTGTTCTTTGATCGTCATAAATGCTGCAGTCCTCTTCAGACCATGATCTGTAACCCTCAGAAAGTATGTGATGAATTGTTGTAGTTTCGTCATTCAGTTCTTGAGCAATTTCCCATTTGTGGCGATTGAATGTACTGCCTGATTCAAACCAGATAATATGGCCTTCACTGCAGCCACTTGTACTTTGGATAATTTCAACAATTGTTCTGACATAGACCCCACACTTTCGATATGTCTCTTATAATATGCAACATCTGCTTCATCCAAGGTTCCAACCAACATTTTATTAATATTTCCTACGCAGTCGAGAATTCCCTTTCTGTCACCCCCCCGGCCATGTTAACTGATGTATTATGGACTCTGTTTCGTGCAACCACTCTGTTGTGTGTAACCCTGTTAATTAACACATTGCCGGCCGAAGTGGCCGAGCGGTTCTAGGCGCTTCAGTCTGGAACCGCGCCACCGCTACGGTCGCAGGTTCGAATCCTGCCTCGGGCATCGATGTATGTGATGTCCTTAGGTTAGTTAGATTTAAGTAGTTCTAAGTTCTAGGGGGCTGATGACCTCAGATGTTAAGTCCCATAGTGCTCAGAGCCAATTAACACATTACATTCTAAATTGCTTATGTTTAGGTGGTCCAGTCTGTCTTGACGCCGTTGTACTGCCCTCAGTCCTACCAGTTTTATGGTATGAAATTTCTTGTCTACTGTTTTAAGATTCACATATGTGGCCAACTTCCAGGCTGTCCCGATTATCTCGACTTGTCGTTCGTTATGGTAGTCTATTCCTAGGGATGTCTTTATCATGTGAATCACCATGATCTTTTAAAACTCTCCATGCACTCGGTAACTGTAGGCCCACCACCCACTGGTGATAATCAGACTCTAAGGTATGGCTGCTTCTGGAACCATGATTGGTCTGGGAGAGAAATCCTGATCGTACTCCCTTAAAATTTTTAGAAAAATTTTGATAACTTCTCGTAACAGTTGTCTTCTATTTGTTTTTAATACTACATTACCAAATTCTATTTTTGTCACTTCGTATGGTCCTCTGAATTGGCAATCCAAATTTTAATCTCTTGTGTCCTACTATCTCATCATGCATTAAGTCTAACCTCTAACTGAAATGTTCTTGAATGTTCTATTTCTTTATACTGGACTCTGCTTGCTTCTTTGGCCTCCTTTATTTCGTCTCTGGTTACTCAATACACGTATTGCAACACTTCGAGCTTATCTACGAGTTTGTCACAATTTTACCCTACGGTGGCTGTCTCTTTCTGTAAAACTCCTGGTAAATTTCCTGTTCTCCTGAAATTTAATTCAAAGTGGGTGGGGCTTGTGTTTATCTGTGATGTGGTACTGAAAACGAAAGTACTGTAGGTTCAAAATGGTTCAAATGGCTCTGAGCACTATGGGACTTAACTGCTGATGTCATCAGTCCCCTAGAACTTAGAACTACTTAAACCTAACTAACCTAAGGACATCACACACATTTATGCCCGAGGCAGGATTCGAACCTGCGACCGTAGCGGTCGCCCGGCTCCAGACTGTAGCGCCTAGAACCGAAAGTACTGTAGGGAACATACACATCACAATTGCTATGGTCCTCATTTATGAAATGTCTCAAATACTCCACTAGCGTCCTTTCTAATGCTCCATTGATCTGGGGGTGAAAAGCGATTGTCTGTATTTTTTTATCATTAATAATTTGCAGCCGGCCGGAGTGGCCGAGCGGTTCTAGGCTCTACAGTCTGGAACCGCGCGACCGCTACGGTCGCAGGTTCGAATCCTGCCTCGGGCATGGATGTGTGTGATGTCCTTAGGTTAGTTAGGTTTAAGTAGTTCTAAGTTCTAGGTGACTGATGTCCTCAGCAGTTTAGTCCCACAGTGATCAGAGCCATTTTTTTTAATAATTTGCATGTTCTCTTAAACTTTTTACTTAGAAATTTCGCTCCTTGGTCTGTAATAAACACTGAAGGAATACGATACTGTAACACAACTTCTGCTATGAATTTTTCTGGTCCTTTGTCTACGTCTTGTCTCTGTAACTGTACTGCTGCTGGAAACTTGCACAGATCGTCTTGAAATGTTAAGATATCTGTTGCCTTTTGACGTTATGTCCAATGCACCGACTAGATCCATATTAAATTTGTCGAAAACGGTTCCTGCAGTGTCCATAATCGGTTATGGCATTACTGTCTTCCTCTGAGGAAATTTATTTCGTTGGCATTTGTCCATGTTCTGATGTACTTCTCAATACACCGTTTCATTCCTTTCGATGTTTCGTATTTCTTTAAATGATCCAAAGTTCAGTGCATCTCTTGATGACTACTGAAAGGATTGTCGTGTACTTCTTTCATAATTTCGGCATTCTGCTCATCACTGAGATCTACCGTCTCTTCATCTAATTCATTATGCTCTGTTATCGTTCTTATTTGCTCTCTGGTTTCTCCTACGAGTGTTTCTTCATCGGCTTGTCATATTTTACTTAGTGCACCCACATGGGGATTCAATCAGCCTGGCTTATTGTAGGTTAAGGGTTCCGTCTTTTTGCAAACACACTATTTTTTCCGTATATACAATCTCGTGAAATATTCTTCAAGTATTAATCACCATTTTAATAAACTTGCTGATGGGTGGTTTTCACTAAAAATCCACATTAATGGCTTGTGAATGGTTACCATTTTGAATCTACTTCCATAATTGCACGGTCGAAATTGTTTTGTTGCCCGAAATAATACTAAGCACTCCTGCTCAGTGGCTGAATAGTTTCTCCGACTTATTCAGTGACCTTGAAGCGTATGATATGAATAGGTCGCTTCCAATATTGCCTTATGATAAAATTGTGCCGACTGCCTCTGCACTTGGGTCTGTCATAATGGTAAAAGGTTTCGCAGAATCAGGATACTGTAGTATGAGAGGACTGATTAACTTCTCTTTTAATTTTTCAGACACCTCTTGCTGTTTTCTTTCCCACTAATAATTATAGCAACTTATGCAAAAGGACTTTAAAAAGTCTTTAATGAATTGTTAACAATATTCTACTAAATCTAGTTATCCTTTTCACTGTTTTATTTTTTATCCTTGTCATTCTGAATCTCTTCACCTTCTCTGCATGGGCTGTACTGCTATCTGTTATTTTACGTCCGAAACATTTTTCTTCCTTCTGTAAAAATTCATACTTGTCTGGCTGCAACTTCAGCCGGTGTTCCATTAGTCTGTCGAAAATCTCTCACAATTTATCATTGTGTTCGTTCAAGGAATTCCCATAACAAACAATGTCATTTTAGTATACCAAGCACTTAGTTCCCTATAACCCTGTTAGTGCAACATTCATTACTTTCTGGAATGGACCAGGTGTCCCTTTCAATCCCATTGTCATCCTCTTGTAGCTGTAGTGCTTTGCAGGAAATTCCTGCCTGCCAAACCACTATTTGTACATCTGTTCCCTTCCTTAAAATGTGGAATTTGTGCTCTTCTAACACATTTCTGGCTATTCTCAAATCCAGTATCACTATCTCAGGTGTGCTCACTGTACAACGTGTTACACCTTTTAACCTCTATACCTGTCCACCCCTGGTAGCTGAGTGGTCAGCGCGATGGAATGTCATGCCTACCGGCCCGGGTTCGAGTCCCAGCTGTGTCGGAGCTTTTCTCCGCTCACGGACAGGGTGTTGTGTTGTTCTTATCATCATCATTTCATCCTCATCGACACGCAAGTCGCCGCAGTGGCGTCATCTCGAAAGACTTGCACCAGGCGAACGGTTCAAATGGTTCAAATGGCTCTGAGCACTATGGGACTTAACATCTGAGGTCATCAGTCCCCTAGAACTTAGAACTAAGTAAACCTAACTAACCTAAGGACATGACACACATCCATGCCCGAGGCAGGATTCGAACCTGCGACCGTAGCAGCGCCGCGGTTCCGGACTACAGCGCCTAGAACCGCATGGCCACCGCGGCCGGCCAGGCGAACGGTCTACCCTACGGGAGGCCCTAGCCACACGGCATTTATTTTACCACTATACCTCTTGTTTATTTATTGGTAAATCGATAGATTCTCCTTGGATAAGACTAATATAGGTTCGTGCATCTACTACGAAATTCAACTCTTTACCGATTTCTTTGCAGTTGGTTATCATTACATCACTTTCTGTGTTGCAGCCCACTACCCTAACCTTGGGCCATCTGACAGTGGTGATGCTTGGCTTTTGCAGATATCACCAGCTTAGTTTCCCATTCTGTTTTTTTGAAATCTTATGGGCTTTTCCCTACATTAATACAATTTATGTCTGTACTTGTCACACAGAAAACATTTAGGAGTTCTGCAGTCCTTTCTATTATGTCCAGCCTATGACATTGTTCACAGATTATTATTTTGGTATATTTCATATCTGTATGCCCGATTAATCCCGATGATAACAAAAATCTTGGGACATCGTGGCTTCCTCTGCCCTGGTGGCTGTTTGCACCCCTCTTACTTTGGCAGTCGTTTGGTGTTTGTCACAGTGTTTGGCTACATGTCCCATTTTACCACAATTGTAAAACTTCGTATTACTTGTCTGTTTATTATTATTATTATTATTATTATTATTATTATTATTACCCTGCCAACTTGGTCACCTAGTGAACTGACTCTTTTTCTCCCACGGAAACTGCTGCACTCTCCTGTTATTGCGCTATCTTAATTGCATCACTTAGGCAACTGTCTTCTCCCTTACTATCCACAGTGGTCTGCATTCTCTCATTTGACAGTCCTTCAATGAAACATGCGGGACATAGTGCGAAACTAACTCCACTGTACATTTCAACTGCTCGTTATCTTATTTCCCCAGGAGGCTATTGATTCCCCTGAATATTGTCTGGCACGAAACTTCCTACACACTTTAAAATCATCTATTCTCCTGTCAGAATAATTTAAAAAAAATGGTTCAAATGGCTCTGAGCACCATGGGACTCAACTGCTGAGGTCATTAGTCCCCTAGAACTTAGAACTAGTTAAACCTAACTAACCTAAGGACATTACAAACATCCATGCCCGAGGCAGGATTCGAACCTGCGACCGTAGCGGTCTTGCGGTTCCAGACTGCAGTGCCTTTAACCGCACGGCCACTTCGGCCGGCTCAGAATAATTCTTCTCTAAAATGGTTCGTACTTCCAGCAACTTATTCCTCTTATCCCTTACTCACAACCTGACCCTTATATCCCCTGCTAGTTTGGATTTTACATGCTGGGACAATAATGTCTCATCCACGCTTTTTATCACTTCAAATGTAGCATTCACATTGTCAGTGACCTTACAGAATTCCTTTTTGCTACCGTCAAATATCCTTGGAACTAATATTAGCACATCCTTGGCGTTTATACCGCTTCTGTCACTACAGTCACAGTGGATCATATAATCTGTCGAGCTGTTTTGTCTGTTCTGACGACTTGATGCTATATTGCTCTTTCGACCTGCTGGCGTCTCGTGCCTTAGGCGCCGTTACTCGTACTAGTTTCAGTCTTCTGTGCTCTTCCGGTTTCTGAATCTTTGATGCTGCGACTCATAAGGGCTTCCTCTTCTCGCGGTGACACAGCTGATAGATTTGCTCTCAGATTTCTGTAGTCTTTGTATTTTTTATTACACACCTTCACACATATAAACATGCCGACTCCAAACACCTGACAGGTAATGTTTACATGTCGCATCCCGGCAGAGGTTCAGTCCAGTAATATGGAGTCGGTGGGGCGTGAGTGACGCATTCTGGGCGTTGACGACAGTGTGAGTTTCTGGTGCTGTTGTAACTACCCTAATTAGTCTTTATAGTGGAGATGACAGGGAGCAGAATCTCTCCTCGGTTGCTTAGGATTAGCGACTGTTGAAAAATAGATGGTTTTGGCAGGAATGGTCTGCTGAAGTAGAACTTTGTTAATCTTCTTTGAACAGATTTTTTCTGAACACGTTGACATGTTAGGTGTCCGACCATCTACCCCTTGTTATACCTACAGAATCACGTAGATTCAGCCAGAAACCTTTCTCGGGATCCTACTCGTATCACAAATGAGCTACAATTTCTATCAGAGATAGGTGCTCTTACTTTTACTCTTTCTGTGAACTACTGATTTTCTAGTCACATGCCTCACCTAATCAATCATTGGCCCTTGGCTTTACTCATGGGAGACAAGTATTTCACCGAGACTTGTTCCTATTATTAGCTGAATTCTCAAAAGCAGCTATTTGAGACAGAGACCAGCTGTCTTTTATCAGCACTATTACAATGAAAAGTGCTACTTACTTAAAATTTGTAAATGTGTCCATAAGAGTTTCACTGTCTTCTCGTAGTCGAAGTTTCTAATATTTCATCAGTGGCTGCTGCTAGGCGCAGCTGCCAAATGACGTCTTGTACTATCTGGATACTGGATACTTGACACAGTGTCTCCTACTGCTCACGGCTGATCCATTACACAGTTCTTAATTGCGCTCCATTCCGATCTACTTGCACACGACCACCTTCATTATCTTACTGCAACATTCTATCCGCACGTGATTGCCTTAATTCTTGTTTAACGTTCCAAATTCAGCTCGATCCTAGTTTGGCAAGGTGACATGTATTAGTCCCATGCTGGACCCCTGCTTCACCCGCGAAAGAGAGCTCATTGCCAGGTGTGTCTAAATGCGTTATCTTTTACAATTATCCTGTTTGACTTTCCATCTCGTCATGTACGCAGGCTGTCTGGAATTCAGAAACCCGCTCCATCTTTTTTTCCTCTTTATGATATGATATATAAATAAAATATTCCAAGGTCACAATAGAAGATAGAGAAAAATTATGCCTTTCTGATGGGCAAAGGGGGCAATGTCTGTTCCTCAGACTTGGACCACTATCTTTCGAAGTCTTTGTATATGTAGTGCCAAGGTCGTTCTGCAGGTTTGTTTACTGGAACGTGTTATAGTTACATGCTGATCATGTGATCGTCGCTTCTTTTTATGGTTAAGACTCCTAAAATTAGAATACATAAGTGTTATTTTTTCAGCTGAATGTGTACATGTTGTGGAAGACTGTGATTTTTATGGAATATTCGTTAGTGGTACGATGCAATACGATAAGGTGAATATGTACATGTTGTGGAAGACTGTGATTTTTATGGAATATTCGTTAGTGGTACGATGCAATACGATACCTTGATACTCTGCTTAAAAAAGGCAATCAGGACCCATAGTGGGGTCATAAATATATATCCTGTATATCCATACTTTTCTTTATTTTAATGAAGAGAATAGATTACACACAAACAGCGATACTGACAGTTGTTTTGTAGACTATCAGTTGGTGGAATTCAATGTCGCTCTGCTGGATGACCGAAATCAATTCGTCAGCCACGTTGCTGGACTCAGTTAATTCCTACAGAACTAAGACTAGGAAACATGTTTTATTACGCACTCCCAGCTATGGCTATCAGAAACATACCCTTCCCAGACGTGTTACATTTTCAGCACGCAGCGCTAATGTCAGTGTAGTGTTGTAAATAAGTGCCTACGGATACTCAGCGATCTATAATTATTTATTATACCATAATACGTTTGAATTTCTGTGGTATCACCCGAAGAACGAGGTGCCAGGACAAGGTTGGTACGTAACGACAAAACCATAAGTAAGCATGGTCAGTGTGACACGCCCAGAAGAGTCTCCATATAACAGCGCATCGGCATGCTCATTCACATGTGAGCGTAGTGCTGCTCGGGCCAGCCTTCAGTTATTGCCCAGGCCGGCAGCACCATTTCTGTACCAGGTCAGCAGTGCGATAGTTGTATCAGACATAACTTTGGTATAAATGTATATCATCGATAGTTCTCTGTGCAAAGAGATTAGTATCTTGTTCTGTATCAAGTGATACGCTCATGCTCAATGACAGTAACAAATGCTGATGACATTCCTCAGGACATGGATTGTTACAAATATATCATATTGTTCAAATTGTAATAAAGCCATCTAATATGTTGTGTTTTGTAGTATCACCTCGGTCTCCTGCAGTAGTAAAGCTAGAACCCACCACTGGCCCTAGGAGTGTTATTTCGTCCAGTATAACATTTTCGAGTTGTATTACCAAAAAATATGGAATTTGCTCGTCAGTCCGACACACTTAACAGGTTCGATTAATAAATGTCAACTATGAAACTTCCTGGCAGATTAAAACTGTGTGCCCGACCGAGACTCGGACTCGGGACCTTTGCCTTTCGTGGGCAAGTGCTCTACCAACTTTTTTTTTTTTCTTTTAATTCTTTGTTGATCTCATTTTGTTCTATTTTGTTCGTTGTATATGATCGGGGCGGACGTCTCATGACACCTTGTAAGTAGGCTGTTTAGGTTTTTTTATTGGTAACGCCACCTCTGTATGAAAATCACTGGCTGTACTGTGTGCAGTCTGTGGCTGCTTTGCATTGTTGTAATACTCGCCATTGTAGTGTTAGGCAGCTGGCTGTGAACAGCGCGTAGCGTTGCGCAGTTGGAGGTGAGCCGCCAGCAGTGGTGGATGTGGGGAGAGAGATGGCGGAGATTTGTAATTTGTCATGAACTGCTATATTTATATATGATGATATCAAGGTAAATACATTGTTTGTTCTCTACTAATATCTTTCATTTGCTAACTATCCCTATCAGTAGTTAGTGCCTTCCATAGTTTGAATCTTTTATTTAGCTGGCAGTAGTGGCGCTCGCTGTATTGCAGTAGCTTGAGCAGCGATGATTTTTGTGAGGTAAGTGATTTGTGAAAGGTATAGTTTAATGTTAGTCAGGGCCATTCTTCCATATGAAACTTCCCCTTTGAACAATTTATACATGACTGTGCTTAAACTGACACACAATATTTTGTTAGCGCAACGCAATCTGACTTTCAAAATTCCCTACAAAAGAATGGCCCTGACTAACATTAAACTATACCTTTCACAAATCACTTACCTCACAAAAATCTTCGCTGCTCAAGCTACTGCAATACAGCGAGCGCCACTACTGCCAGCTAAATAAAAGATTCAGACTATGGAAGGCACTAACTACTGATAGGGATAGTTAGCAAATGAAAGATATTAATAGAGAACAAACAATGTATTTACCTTGATATCATCATATATAAATATAGCAGTTCATGACAAATTTCAAAACTCCGCCATCTCTCTCCCCACATCCACCACTGCTGGCGGCTCACCTCCAACTGCGCAACGCTACGCGCTGTTCACAGCCAGCTGCCTAACACTACAATGGCGAGTATTACAACAATGCAAAGCAGCCACAGACTGCACACAGTACAGCCAGTGATTTTCATACAGAGGTGGCGTTACTAATAAAAAAACCTAAACAGCCTACTTACAACCTGTTGAAGTTGTTCGTTGAACCGTTCACTCAGTTTTTTTTTTTTAATTACAGAGGGTAGCTAAACCCTCTGACCGAACACGCTGAGCTACCGTGCCGGCTACCAACTGAGCTACCGAAGCACGACTCACGCCCGGTACTCACAGCTTTACTTCTGCCAGTACCTCGTCTCCTACCTTCCAAACTTTACAGAAACTGTTGGTAGAGCACTTGCCCGCGAAAGGCAAAGGTCCCGAGTTCGAGTCTCGGTCGGGCACACAGTTTTAATCTGCCAGGAAGTTTCATATCAGCACACACTCCGCTGCAGAGTGAAAATCTCATTCTGGAATGTCAACTATAATTATCGTGATAACTATACTGTAGCTCTTTCATAGAAGCCTACTTTGTCAGTCGAGTATATGTATAATTCAGAAAAAAAATTAGACATACGCCTGCAAACAGATTCATCGTGTTTCTCAATGCTTGAGTTCCGCTTATTGCTTATAAGAGGATCACAGAGTTATGACTTCTCTTCCTAAAATTTTTAAAACACCCATATACTCTGTTTGGTACCTTTTACCACTCACAAAAATGGAGCTATGGGGGAAATGTCTGTCTGTACAAGTGATGATTTCTCTTATCTTAAGCGAAATGTATGTTGTCCAATTTAAGTTCACATAATACTTGCATGTTGCCTCAACCTACTGGTAACAGGTCCAGCATTACGATTCCCGTTTTGGGTGAAGTCTTCTACTTAGTAAGGGGTGAGTTACTGCATTTCTGTAAGCAACAAAAGATTCACTGCTGTCAAGTGTGGACAGAAAGCAGTATGTGGACCTGTTTTGTGACGCATGAGTCATAATTTACCACTGCTTACGTAACCAAAATGCACATTTAATGGTTCCATCACAATGGTAAACATGACAAGTTAGTGAATATTTGTCTTAGCACATTTCTTCCTAGTACAATCAAGTTAATAAATTCTCGGTGTGCAGGTAAGCATGTCATTACTGGAATTATTCTCAGTATTTAGAGAGACGTATAAAGAGAAAAACTTTTAGAATGTTTCAGGGATACCTGCATGTGCTGGCTGCAGAGCGCTTTCGTCGGGTGACACACATTGCCCGTATTATCAACAGACTTCTTGTGATGCAGGCAGGATGTGGGTGCTCCATAGGTTCTGTTTCATTTCAGCGCCTGCTGAGCGGCTTCTGGACATTGCAATGGAGATTCCCTAGTGGAGGGAAGGAATTTCTTGACCGTTAATACTAGCGACACGAACAGAGTGGGATTCTCTGTGAAGGAACATTTCCGTGGTTACTTGGAGTCAGTCAGCTGATGTTACTCCCCCACGGGCTAGCGCTTGCAAATGTTCAAAGTACAGACGTGTTGCGCTTCTCAGACCAATGGCAGCGTTCACTCGAGGCAGTTGCAGGAATCTAGAAGAAATTGTAGTGCTTCTACTGTTCACAGGTTTGTGCAAACTGTTCTAGCAGCAGTCGTTGCACACGCGTTGTTCTCAAGTTAATTCCTGTTCATGATAGATTAATTGTATTTACAGTTGCGTTGGAAAGTCCACTCATTGGCAGTCTCTGTAACACGTTAAGGTCTCATTTGCTGTCGTAGACCAAGAGAAGTGCTATGACGTCTCACTTATGTGACTGGATTTGTGATTTCCTGTCACAGAGGTCACAGTTCGTAGTAATTGGCGGAAAGTCATCGAGTAAAACAGAAGTAATTTCTGGCGTTCCTTAAGGTAGTGTTACAGGCCCTTTGCTGTTCCTTATCTATATAAACGATTTGGGAGACACTCTGAGCAGCCGTATTCGGTTGTTTGCAGATGACGCTGTCGTTTATCGACTAATAAAGTCATCAGAAGATCAAAACAAACTGCAAAACGATTTAGAAAACATATCTGAATGGTACGAAAAGTGGCAATTGACCCTAAATAACGAAAAGTGTGAGGTCATCCACATGAGTGCTAAATGGAACTCAAACTTCGGTTACACGATAAATCAGTCTAATCTAAAGGCCATAAATTCAACTAAATACCTAGGAATTATAATTATGAACAACTTAAACTGGAAGGAACACAAAGAAAATATTGTGGGGAAGGCTAACGAAAGACAGCGTTTTATTAGCAGGACACTTAGAAAATGTAACAGACCGACTAAGGAGACTGCGTACACTACGTTTGTCCGTCCTCTCTTAGAATACTGCTGCGCGGTGTGGGATACTTACCAGATAGGACTGACGGAGTACATTAAAAAAGTTCAAAGAAAGGCAGCACGATCTGCATTATCGCGAAATATGGGAGAGAGTGTCACAGAAGATTTGGGCTGGAAATCATTAAAAGAAAGGCGTTTTTCGTTGCGACGGAGTCTTCCCACGAAATTCCAATCACCAACTTTCTCCTCCGAATGCGAAAATATTTTGTTGACACCGACCTACATAGGGAGGAACGATCACCACGATAAAATAAGGGGAATCAGAGTTCGTACGGAAAGATATAAGTGTTCACTCTTTCCGCGCGCTATACGAGACTGGGATAATAGAGAATTATGAAGATGGTTCGATGAACCCTCTGCCAGGCACTTAAATGTGATTTGCAGAGTATCGATGTAGAGGTAGACGTCTGTGGGTCGATGACTTCGTATATGAAAATAGTTTATTTTTGCTGCACTGCGACCACTGCAGTCTCATTTGAGTGGGGGGCGGGGGGCATGTACGAGGGCTATCCACGAACTACATTACGTTTTGGAATTAAAAATAAGTAAAGTATTGGAAATTTTTTTTATTATATGCAGATGAAAGCCACACTTAAATACTACTTTTCTACATAGTTGCCATTTAAATTAAGGCACTTATCGTAGCGATGGACGAGCTTGGAAATTCCTTCGTCGTAAAATTCGGACGCCTGCGCCTTCAACCACGTGGTTACCTCTTCTTGAAGCTGTGCGTCGTCATCAAAACGCTGCATAGCCAACCACTTCTTCATTGCTGGGAATATGTGGAAGTCGCTGGGTTCCAGGTCGGGACTGTACGGCGGATGAGGAAACAACTCCCACTTAAAAGATTCGAGAACGTCACGAGTGGCATTTGCCGTGTGGGCCCGGGCGTTGTCGTGAATCAGCAAGATCTTTGAGCCCAACTTTCCCCTGCGCTTGTTTTGTATTGCTCTTCTGAGGTTGTGGAGAGTTTGGTAATACCTTTGAGAGTTTATTGTAGTGCCTCTTTCCAGGAAATCCACAAAAATCACACCTTTTCTGTCCAAAAAGACAGCCGCCATCACCTTCCTTGCCAACATTGTCTGCATGCATTTCTTGGGTTTTTGGGGGAGAATTTGTGTGCCCCCACTGCATTGACTGCAATTTTGTCTCGCAGTTCACACTTATTCCCAGCAATGGAGAAGTGGTTGGCTATGCAGCGTTTTGATGACGACGCACAGCTTCAGGAAGAGGTAACCACGTGGTTGAAGGCGCAGGCGGCCGAATTTTACGACGAAGGAATTACCAAGCTCGTCCATCGCTACGATAAGTGCCTTAATTTAAATGGCAACTATGTAGAAAAGTAGTATTCAAGTGTGGCTTTCATCTGTATATAATAAAAAAATTTCCAATACTTTACTTATTTTTAAGTCCAAAACGTAATGTGCTTTGTGGATAGCCCTCGTATATATACTCCTACTCCTTATCTACTTAAGTCTTACAATGATATTGCACACTCATATTGCTAGTGTTACATGTCTTTTTATCCTGCCTGGGAGCACTGACAGACTGACACATTGTCAGTGTGCTTGCAGCATAGTATTTTCTAGCTAAATTTTTCCTTATATGTCCTGTATGGTCGACATGTAAGGGAAAATACTGCAGCTGAGTCACTTCTACCTAAGTTTGGAGGAAACTGCAGACTAACCTTACCCATGTGATGGACACGGAATAATTCTTAACACTCCTACTCAGCTTCTTTTTCGGGTCTTCTAGCAATGGCACACAGTCTCTAATAATAATAATAATAATAATAATAATAATAATAATAATAACGCAATAGTTTATTTCTTGTTATATGGCTCTTTATTCTGTCTGGGACCTGTGGATGACGCCTGCTGTCGCTGGTGTTTCATGATGATCCACTCCAAACGGTGAGGAGAACAAGAAAGATGTCTCCACACATGAGCTAGTTTTAAAAGCAGGGTAATGATTGTTCCAGAGAGAAAGGTGCGAGTCGAGTAGAGTGCTGACGTTTAAACTGCTACCAACGTTTATTTAGAAAGTCGCCCACAGCTTTCCACTGGTGAACATTTTGCTGTGGTCGGATGACACCTCCCTGAATATCTGGTTCTTGTAGCAGTGCTTTTTGCGCCAGCCAGTCTGGAGACGATTACGCATACATTGTGCAAATTTCTTGGTCGTTGCTGGGGTGGTGGCAGTGTGTTAACGACCATACTCCAAGCACAATTGTGGCTGTACTCAACACGTTAATGTTAGAGGGGTGCGCTATCCTGCAGGTGACACATTATTCGCCGGTGTGACTGACAATACTGGTCGCGCTCGCTCTCTCTCTCTCTCTCTCTCTCTCTCTCTCTCTCTAGGAGCATATTTTGTAGCACAGTGCTAGTTCTTATACACATACTATCTTCGGTTGGAAGCGACAGAATTTTGCTGTGACATCATTATTTCTTTGAATATGCTAACTCCCTCATTTTAACACACACTAGAACTATTCATCATTTGGATTCGCAGCTCCTTGTGTTTACCGTGTATGCAGTTAAAATTATAGGATGTAAGGTTCGCCAGTTATGCAAAACATGGTGAACGAATGAACACTGTCTGGGCTGGGACACACAACAACCACAATTACACTGTGTTTTGGTGAAGTGCAAAGTGCTTTTACGACCTTATTTGTGAAAATATGTGTTATATTTATGTGTGCATCACGACACGTCACTATGATGCTGAGAATAAAAGGGCTTGCCACACGAAAAAGTTAGTAAAAACGAATACAGGCGCAAAATATCGCAACAAAGTAAATTACGTTTAGATGATAGGTTAACACCCAACAAAATTTCTCATCGACATCGTTTGGTAGCAGACGACAAGCTACTTGTAATAAATAATACACAAGTGGTCGTGAAAAATCATACACACCAAGTGTAAAGGTATTAACAAACAGAAACGAATTATTGTTTGAACTAAATATCCACATAATTTTGTAATCATTTATTAAAAATGTTCACATTACAGATTAAATAAAAGGGAAACTCACTGATATTTGCCCAGTGGTGCGGAAACATGTTTGGGAACTTGTAAAAAACGGTGTTTTGCATAACTGGCGGACCTTACATCCTACAATTTACACAGTAGAACTGTACGGATGAGTTAGCAAGAGGTTAGATATCGAGCTGTGGTATATCTACTAGGTGTTCCTACCAGGCTAACCTCACTGAGGTGACGGATGCACACAATTCACCTAGATGCGTGGACAGAATAAAAGTTTGCAAAACATCTGATAGGTCACAAGACTCAAATTTGGAAACAACTGATACACGCGTTTTGTGGTGCTATGCTTATATACCCACGGTATCATTGTTTGGAAGCATGAGAATTTTGCTACTAGTCATACAATCTAGCAATTTAGTGCAGACTTAGCAGGGATTTATCTATCGCTGTGTGATATTTCCTACACATACAGTACCTTTGGTTGGAAGTCGGTAAAAGTGTAGTGCTTATAAAATTTGCTATGACGACGTCATTATTTCTACCAGTATATTCGTTTGTACCTCATACACTATGGTATCTCACACACACATACACACGCACTAATAATGTAGTGGTGGCTCTGCAATGATAAATCGTTTGAGCACATTCTGCGTTGTGATTGGCTGAGCGTATCATGAAGTCGTGTGCGTCGGAAGCAGTGAGATAGAATTCGCATAATTGGATAATTTTTTTAAAAATACATGAAATGTTGGAAAATACGAGAAAATGTGGAAAATATGGAAAAATACGTGAAATTTGGGAACATATGGAAACTAGGTCAAATTTTGAAAAATACGCAAAATTACGATAAGTATGGAAGAATAAGAGCACTCACATATCTGCCTGAGTGTGGTCTCAGGTCGTGCCCCAAATGACAAATTGTTATTAACAAATGGACCCCAAGTGACATGGCGTAACGTAATTTGCTCTCAATAAATAGACACAGCCTGATACCTTCCGTATGGTAGCCAGCTACACAGTGAGCCAACCTGCTCAGGTGCCCCAGTTGTAAAAGCTGATGATGGGGTGTGGGTACTTCAGTCTCACTGGTTAAGGGGAAGAGGGTGGAGGGGGAGAGAGTGTGGATGGTACAGAGTAAGAGTTCCCGTGGATGAACTTGACTTGCAAATCTCTGCAACTTTTGCATGATTAGTTGAAGCACTTCTTTATTTCCTCTCACTAACGTCTACGGGCCAGTCTTCATAAAGGAAGAAACTGTTCGTTGTACAGAAGAATCACAAAACATATTGCTACCTTTTCCATTCATACAGCTAAATACAAGGAAAAGTTCTTTTAGCAGTATAATGTAAGATGACACGCTGCCAATGCATCTACGACAATATTACCAGAATAGTTCTCATTATTAAACTCTTCGTAATACTGTCACACATGCAAGCTGTCATTTTTTCGTAGCAAATAACCATAGGTCTGACGAGGCAATACTCGGTGTGCGTAAGAGCCGTTCCCACGTACATGGGTGCTCTCGCGAACGCCGTCTGTTGCTAGGACTTGACGTAGAACAGACCTCCCTCTTAACTCTCGGCATGAAGGATGAACCGCTTAGTGTACGACCCTTGGTGCTGAACATTACACTCAGTGCCAAATCGTACCCGGCGTATTATATTCGATGTAATTTCCAGAGATTAAATCCGGGGCTTCAGTACCGGGAGAAATTTAATGCAAGAGCCCTTATGATCCGTGAAAGAACAATAGCTTCCGAATTTCTTTCTTTCTCGCAAAGAAAAAAAAAAATACTGCCGCTTACTTGAACTGACGGTTGCTGGATTTGTGAATGAGAAAAATTTTTTGATTGGTTCCCCGATTGGAGCTTGTGCTACCTCTCCAGCCACCTCGTCGCCGGCGGGACGTCAAACGCTAATCTTCCTTTTTTAGTTCCTGCAAAAATTGTTTATGTGGATTATAGAAAATTGGAGAGGGGAGAAAAGAAACGGTACACTGGATCGCGTAAGCGTCCCATTTTCCTTTCCCTTTCTCCAATTTACAGAGAAAACAGCAATTTTGAATGTTTCTGAAGATAAGTGGTGTGAGATCATTGCTTCATACTCTCAAGATTCAAGCCCTGTGTACGTTGCCTTCATTTGTGTTAACCTTAACGGATCTTACATTTATACTAACAACTGACGAAAAGGCCTATGGTTATTACTTGTCAGACTTTCTCGACGATCTGTTGACATCGTGAGGTGTCGTGTACTCTGTCGGACGTTGTCGAAATATCATTTCGGCCCCAAATTCCTCGTAACCACGATGCGCAATTTAAGAAGAAAGTTATGCTTACTAATGAAAATGCTCGGGAAATAAATGTACCACACGAGTCGTATTTGCAAAATTGCCATATTGTCCATTTTTGAATTCTGCTTGAGTACCTGCAGTTGCTACTTCCAAGTTATAAAAAAGAAATATATGGGATTTTATGTCTTTCCAGCGTTTCCGATGGTCTCGATGAACAAGAAGCCATAATTTGATGTCGACTGACTTGATTCACCCCTCAGATTGCGTTGTATTGATTTTAGGTAAGGTCTTATGGGACCAAACTGCTGAGGTCAACGGTGTATTGATTTTTCCTCGGTACATTCCTGTCCAGTCATCAGATGTGTATGAAAACTCAAGTACATCAGTCGAATATTACATACGAGGGTTAAAACTATAATAGTGACAGCACTGCCGTAGAGACGCAACGTAACGGAATCAAATAATGTTGTTGTTAGTTTACATACATCTACCTTACCGCAGCGCTCTACTCTCTTCCCCCAAGCATGCGCAGTTACGGGAAGAACAAAGTTTCCTGTAGCATACAATCCAATCTGCTAGTATTTTCACGATCTTTCCGAAATAAGAAAACGGACTTAAATAAAAACTGAATTTATCGGAGAGTGTACAGCACGAGAGAATCACCAAGATATTCAAGAGTCTTGTGGGGGATCTACACTGTCTTACAGAACAGTGAGAAGTTGAGAAAAGCTTTGAAAGAGCCAAAATGCGGAAGATATTCTCCGTATTAGTGAAAATGATGTGTCTGCTCTTACCGGCGAGCAACGTCAGAAGTTTCGTGAGCTGACTCGAGGGACAGGATTAGCGCATACGACTGTCCTTCGCGTGCTGAAGGAATGCCTGTGCATGAGAAAAATTGCATCACGACGAGTTCCGGAAGGTTTCAGGGAAATGCACGATATGACGCTGCTCGCACCCACTTGGACCGCTGTGAACGTGAAGGAGAGACTTTCCTATGCCGTATCATTTCGCTGGATGAGACATGGGCCAAACAGCATGAGCCAAACCTGAAACGCACATCAAACAAATGGCATCATCACGGGTCAACAGAACGGCCGAAAGTTCGTCAGGACCCCAGCTACGTGAAAGTTATGACAATTCTCGTGAACGAGTATGATAGTGTTATCCTAACGCATATCGTCAATACGCCGTATTACTGTTTAGTTTCGGAACACAACTAGTGACCAGGGATGAGATAGGAGTGGAGACGCTTTCTATGGAAACCAGCCATTATTCTGCAAGACACTACTCGGGCATATACAACGCAACCTGTGACAAATTTGTTCGATCGATGTGACCGGCAAGCGCTGTACCACCCACCACACTCTCAAGACTCAAGCCCTTGTGCTTTCAAGTGATTCCAAAGATGAAGTTGAAGTAACCACTTCATAGCATTCGTTTCAGAACTGTTACAGGCATTCAACGGGCAATAACCCACTCTACTCGAACTATCAACACAACTGGCACAGCTAATGATATTCTACCGCTTCCACATCTCTGGCTACACGCAATGCTGGTGACTACTTTCAAGGCCAGCAAAACTTTGAAACAAGTCTCTATAGTGTATCAGTTTCATACGGAGCGCAATTTTGGAAAGAACTAGAACTGGAGGGAAAATCAGTCGTTTTATGGAAAACCTACAAGCGGTACGGGGATCTGAATCCCGTTCCTCACGAAAGCAGAACCAGTGCTTTATCACTGCGCTACCTAGCTCTTGTGTAGTGTGGCACGTGAATAGCGTACTATTTGTGTGCACTGCAAACTGATACCGCATTCGTTAGTTACTGATTTATAAAGAACAGTAAATTTCCATCGATATTTCGCCCAGCAGACACGGAACAGAGGGAACATTATTACAAATATTTGTTCCTGCAGTGTACAATCGGTACCATTAAGGGCGTGGATTCCTATTCAAACCACTGACTACCAGGCGTCCCCTGGTTGTCCTAGGAGAACTGTAAAGTGAATTTAGTAATCACATGGGAAATGCCATTGAACGAAACACTGAATGTGAACACCTATTGATTTCCTTGTTATGTGTCTCACCACCATGGCACCAGGAGACTATATTTATAGACAATTCAGAAATTTCATTTTGGGGTGACGAAAACTCTACTTATTGAGATTAAGATACTTCTGACGGTTAACCCACGCATTAACAAGGGGAGCGGGGAAAGTACTTCATGCCCACCTTTTTAAAATAGTGTAATTTAGTCGATTACTTTATACACTGGCAGAAATAAATCACAATACCAAAAATTAATTAATGAAGATCAATGAAATTTTGGGAACATACACTCCTGGAAATTGAAATAAGAACACCGTGAATTCATTGTCCCAGGAAGGGGAAACTTTATTGACACATTCCTGGGGTCAGATACATCACATGATCACACTGACAGAACCACAGGCACATAGACACAGGCAACAGAGCATGCACAATGTCGGCACTAGTACAGTGTATATCCACCTTTCGCAGCAATGCAGGCTGCTTTTCTCCCATGGAGACGATCGTAGAGATGCTGGATGTAGTCCTGTGGAACGGCTTGCCATGCCATTTCCACCTGGCGCCTCAGTTGGACCAGCGTTCGTGCTGGACGTGCAGACCGCGTGAGACGACGCTTCATCCAGTCCCAAACATGCTCAATGGGGGACAGATCCGGAGATCTTGCTGGCCAGGGTAGTTGACTTACACCTTCTAGAGCACGTTGGGTGGCACGGGATACATGCGGACGTGCATTGTCCTGTTGGAACAGCAAGTTCCCTTGCCGGTCTAGGAATGGTAGAACGATGGGTTCGATGACGGTTTGGATGTACCGTGCACTATTCAGTGTCCCCTCGACGATCACCAGTGGTGTACGGCCAGTGTAGGAGATCGCTCCCCACACCATGATACCGGGTGTTGGCCCTGTGTGCCTCGGTCGTATGCAGTCCTGATTGTGGCGCTCACCTGCACGGCGCCAAACACGCATACGACCATCATTGGCACCAAGGCAGAAGCGACTCTCATCGCTGAAGACGACACGTCTCCATTCGTCCCTCCATTCACGCCTGTCGCGGCACCACTGGAGGCGGGCTGCACGATGTTGGGGCGTGAGCGGAAGACGGCCTAACGGTGTGCGGGACCGTAGCCCAGCTTCATGGAGACGGTTGCGAATGGTCCTCGCCGATACCCCAGGAGCAACAGTGTCCCTAATTTGCTGGGAAGTGGCGGTGCGGTCCCCTACGGCACTGCGTAGGATCCTACGGTCTTGGCGTGCATCCGTGCGTCGCTGCGGTCCGGTCCCATGTCGACGGGCACGTGCACCTTCCGCCGACCACTGGCGACAACATCGATGTACTGTGGAGACCTCACGCCCCACGTGTTGAGCAATTCGGCGGTACGTCCACCCGGCCTCCCGCATGCCCACTATACGCCCTCGCTCAAAGTCCGTCAACTGCACATACGGTTCACGTCCACGCTGTCGCGGCATGCTACCAGTGTTAAAGACTGCGATGGAGCTCCGTAAGCCACGGCAAACTGGCTGACACTGACGGCGGCGGTGCACAAATGCTGCGCAGCTAGCGCCATTCGACGGCCAACACCGCGGTTCCTGGTGTGTCCGCTGTGCCGTGCGTGTGATCATTGCTTGTACAGCCCTCTCGCAGTGTCCGGAGCAAGTATGGTGGGTCTGACACACCGGTGTCAATGTGTTCTTTTTTCCATTAAAATTGCAAGACCACAGGTTAACGTAAGCGCGAGATGAGCCATTGCAAAAGTGAAATGTTGGTACATTTATAACCTGTGTAATCACCAGAATGTTGAATGTAAGCATGCAAACATGCATGCATTGTGTTGTATGGGTGCGGGATGTGTGTTTGTGGGATGGAGGTCCATGCGTGTTGCACACGGTCGGTCAACTCAGGGACCGTTAATGACGGTTGTGGATGACGCTGGTGTCGTCGTCCGATGATGTTCCATATGCGCTCGATTGGAGAGAGATCCGGTGATCGAGCAGGCCAAAGCAACATGCTGACACTCTGCAGAGCATGTTGTGTTGCAACAGCGGTATGAGTGGACGTGTTATCCTGTTGGAAAACACCCCTGGTATGCTGTTCACGAATGGCAGCACAACATGTCGACTCACTAGATTGATGTCCAATTTGCAGCCATGGTGTATGGGATAAACACGAGAGTGATCTTGCTGTCAAACGAAATCGCACCCCAGACAATAACGCCAGGTGTAGGTCCAGTGTGTCTAGCAGGTTGATTGCAGGCCCTCAACTGGCTTCCTTCTAATCAACATACGGCCGTCAGTGGCAAAGAGGCAGAACCAGCTTTCAACAGAAAACACGACCGACCTTAACCCTGCCCTCCAATGAGCTCTCGCCTTCCACCATTGAAGTCGAAAACGGCGGTGCTTTGGGGTCAGTGGAAAGCACGCTACAGGGCGTCTGGCTCGAAGCTGTCCTTGAAGTAACCGATTTGTGACAGTATTGCCAACTGCTGCTCAAATTGCTGCTGCAGATGCAGTACTATGCGCCAGAGCCATACGCCGAACACGGTGGTCGTCCTTCTCGGTAGGGCCACGTGGCCGTCCAGAGCCCTGTCTTCTTGCAGCCGTACATTCTCGTGACCACCGCTGCCAGCAATCACGTACAGTGGCTTCATTCCTGCCGAATCTTTCTGCAGTATCGCAGAACGGACATTCAGCTTCTCGTAGCTGGTGAGGTGCTGATAACGGTGTCTTCGTCGCTTTAAACCTTTTTGTGACTAACATCAACTCACCACGTTCACTCTCAAAGTGAACTAATGTTCACGACCGTTACAGCGTGTATCTCTAGCAAACCTGATTTGCATCCTCTTATGCGACTGGCGCGAAATTTTAATAGCTATCATCTGTCAGGTGTAGAAATACGCCTACCAACTTTTGTTTATGTTGCACGACTACTTGGATGATACGATGTTTTTTTCTGTTAGTGTATTTTAGAATTTTGAAAAAAAATATTCGTTGTTTTCAATGAAGTCTTCTACCATATTCCATAAATGTTTTAAATCTTTCAGTTGAACTTAAATTTTTGGTTTAATTCGGAGTGGAGGATGTCACTTTCCACAATGAATATCATATTCAAAATTTTCAGGTTCGGGACCTTACTTGCACAACAATATCTCTTAAAAGGGTGTTGTGAGTAGATGTCAACAACACTACCGAAATTTTCACTTTTAAATTTCTTTGTGCTCTTCATAAAATACCGGCAGCTTGGTCGTACACCCTACTTAAAACGCAGTGATATATCTAAGAGTGTGCTAGAACACGTTTTTAGGTCCAGGAGCCTACTTACATGTAAGGGCATCTTTAAAAAGTGTCGTTAATGTAAGTGAACAACAATGAACGAAGTTGGTTTCTATTTTAACCTTTTATTAGGGTGGACACAAAGACCGACCTCCCCCCCCCCCCCCCCCCCACTCCCTCGGTAACCCGCGTTACGAAAAATGCGTTGGTGCCGGCTGAGGCGGCCGAGCGGTTCTAGGCGCTACAGTCTGGAACCGCGCGACCGCTACGGTCGCAGGTTCGAATCCTGCTCGGGCATGGATGTGTGTGATGTCCTTAGGTTGGTTAGGTTTAAGTAGTTCTAAGTTCTAGGGGACTGATGACCTCAGATGTTAAGTCCCATAGTGCTCAGAGCCATTTGAACCATTTTTTTAATGCGTTGCTGTTGTTACAGTTAAGGGAAAAAAAGAAAACTACAAAGGTTAATAAGGAAGACAGATTTGCCGAACCGTCAGGATCAAGTCACAGAACTCAATTTTTTCCAGGAAAAGGAAGGAAGGAAGGAAGGAAGGAACGAACGAACGAAAGAACGAACGAAGGTTACAGTTTAACATCCCGTCGAAACTGAGGTCATTAGAGACGGAGCTCAAGCTCAGGTTGCTCCTAGGATTCGGGGAATCACGGGAAATCTAAATCGGGATAGCCGGACTCGGATTTGAATAGTCGTTCTGCCGAAGTCCAGCGTACTAATCACTGCGCCATCTCGTTTGGTTTTACTCCAAGAAAGCAGTGGCGCTTATAATATTAGGCACCATGATCTGGTTGAAGCCGAACTTAGACAGTGCCGAAGTCTTTGCGTATGGGAACAATACGTTAAATTTAGTAGAAGGAAGAAGAAAACAAAAGCGTCAGGTCCAACATAATCTATTTTCCATAATTCTGTAACTGTAAATAAATGGCCAAGGCGGGCATAACCCATGAGCTACAACTGTCTGGACAGACTGGAAGTACCCCTAGCTGTATTAACTGCTTCGAGCAGCTAGTTTCCCAGGCCACACAGGGTCTCCCAGCAGGCACCATTAACTAATAGACAAGAATAGCGACCACGAACAGCTATTATGCTGACAACTGCTACTCAATCGAAAATATTAAGCCTAGGTCATGTTTCAGTTATTCTCCCAGGCAACATCAGTGCTTTCCGATACGTGAATCAAATTACACATCAAATTTTACGAAGTACATAAATATAATACCACACGCGAAAACAGGAAAAGGGAAACGATGTTGTCTGATTAGCGTAGCACCGAGCGAGGTAGCGGAGTGGCTAGCACATTGGACTTACATTCGGGAGGACGACGGTTCAAATTCCCGTCCGGTCATCCTAATTTATGTTTTCCGTGATTTCCCTAAATCGCTTGTGACAAATGCCGGAATGATTTCTTTGAAAGGGTACGGCCGATTACTTCCCAATTATTCCCTAATCTGAGCCTGTGCTCCGTCTCTAATGATATCGATGTTGACGGGTCTTTAAACAGGCATCTCCTCCCTCCTCGACTAGGTTAGCGCCGACTAATCACTACAAACATTTTTATGGCTTGAAGTGCTTGTGATAAATTAACCAGAGATTATAAGAACACGATTCCAATGTTTCTGAAACGGAAAATTTATAACTAGTGCGTGTTACGAAAGGTATCTCGGGATATAAGGTTTCGTTTCGTTCGGTATCGGTGTCTTTAATTTATTTCGTGAAACTGAATCGATACGATCATTTAGTGATTTTTCAGTCGTCTGCTTTCAGTTTGTTGATTTATATTTTCTAGAAGCAAATTTTATAGGATTTCCAAATGTGTATGGCACTGTCAAGCCCAAGCAATATTTTTAAATATAGTCACGTCGCAGCCAGAATGAAGTCCGAATCCGAAAGCAGGGTCGTCACTGTAGTACAACACTTAGCACTGAAAGCAGGTTTATCACAGACACCGACGTACAACCAGAACAGAACTGAACTCCTCGACGGAGAGTGCAGCTACCACACAAACACTGAATATTCTAGAAAATACAAATATTACAATATGGTTCAAATGGCTCTGAGCACTATGGGACTTAACTGCTGAGGTCATCAGTCCCCTAGAACTTAGAACTACTTAAACCTAACTAACCTAAGGATATCACACACATCTATGCCCGAGGCAGGATTCGAACCTGCGACCGCATACAAACATATGAGAAAGCCAATAAGTATTAAACGACAAATAATGGCGGGTGGTCGGTCAACTGGATTCGAATCTGCGACCGTAGCAGTCGCGCGGTTCCAGACTGAAGCGCCTAGAACCGCTCAACCACACAGGCCGGCAGCGTCGAAAAGCTGAGCTTCCATTATTCGTCATTCAAATGCAAACGTGAATTTCTACTAACAAGGGGAAGGCCTCAGACACGTCCAACCGATTCGGCTCAAATTTGGCAGGTCGCTTGTGTACAACCTAAAATGAAGGAATCTAAGATATTTTGGGTCAACACCCCCGCGTTTTTGAGAAAATCACCCCTGAAGGTCATGACGAGCAATCAACTCTAAATTGGAGGGATCCATAGATAATTGTAAGTATAGCATTTTTCTTCATCAGGTATGGGTCCGCAAACGCAAATTTTTGCAAAAATCGAGGAAAGAAACTTTTACAACTGCCGCTTCTGTACCCACAAGCTAACGCTTAGCGCTGGTAGCGCAACGGCTAAGTTAACTGGCTGGGAATCGGAAAAACCGGGTACGAATCTCGAAGAAACATAGCCGGTACGAATCTCGAAGAAACATAGCCGATGTTATTCTTTTCGTTTGTATTTTTCCATATCTCAATTGAGAGGGATAGGAGGGTTAATAAGGTAAGTAAATCGATAAGGAATGATAACAATAAGGTAGGCAAACTAATTTCCCAAACACCGTGAGTTAGTAAAGTATTAAACTTTTAAGCCTTGTCACATGAAAACAACTCCGAGTAAGAGTGCTGCGAATTCCTCACGAGGGATCACACGCATCAACTTCTATTTTGGGAAAATATTACTTTTTTGTTACTCGGTATTTTTGCATCAGCGAATTGTGCTTCCGTGATCACTTGTTTCCCTAACCTTCAAACGTCGATTGTACACAGATGCAGAGTTTACATGCAAATAAACTCGACTGATGACAGAACTGATGCATCTTCTTATCTTAAAATCATTTTATTCGGTTTTAAGTAGTTGTATCTGTGGTACTTCAACTGTAAGAACTGCACGTTTACTACGTTAGTTAGTAACGTCACAGGACTTGTCAACAATCTGCGAGGGAGACCATACAGCGAAGATGTAATGGCTTAGACTTGGAACACAGCGTCGTAAATCTCTGTACGCAGTAAGAACCATATTCGTTTCTCTTCCAAATACTTCAAGTAGTGTCCATGGAGCTAACTCTAGCTTAGACGGTGTCTTACTGACAGCCGCTCTTCTCGTGAATGAAATAGGAAAGACATAAGTCTTACCGCTATCCAAACACGGTGGCTTGTCGACATATTAACCACTATACACCTTTCTTCCGTTATCGAACGAAGTGAGGCACTGGACTCACATTCGGCAAGACCGTCTGGTCCTCCAGATGAAGGTGTTTGGTGCCGCAATGGTTCCGACAATGCCGACTTATTTCCCCATCGTTCCGCAATCGATCTTGCGCTCTGTCGTTGCCAACGGAGCATTAAACTCTCGTCCTTAGTTCGTTCCGTAAAAGCGCTTGTTGCCAAGTAAATCGACTTGCTTCTGAATCCATAACGTTTGTGTTGCCTACAGTCGGTTTTAGTCTGGCGAGTCCTGGATATTCGCCGACACACGCGTTTAGCTCCGAATAACCGGATCTGCTACTTCCGTAAGCGCTAACCTTGTGTTTCCAGTCACTCGTGGCAACTAGAGGTTTCCTGAAGTAGGTGACGCAGCGGATAAGGCCCGTACCAACGCTTTTGTGGCCTCGGCTCAGTTCGTGGCGCAGAAATGCTTTCCATATTTATCTCCATCATTCTGAGCCAATTCAATAATTACTTTTCTCGAGGGCACCCTTATCCCCCCCCCCCCCCCCTTCACAGGTCCCCCACCAACCACGCTGTTGCCAAGAATAAAGTGGTATAGAGAAAGTGCTGTCGTTTAACAAAGCGTCATATATTCTTCTCTTCTGGAATGAAGAGAAAATGGCGCACTGAAACAACGTGGAGTAATGCATTATGATTAAATTGGCAATTGTTTGTAGGAAACTCTGACAGTTTTGAGTTACTCTCTGAAAAACAGCTGGCTCTGCGGGATAGCAGCCATCGACGCCTTCCTCCGTTTGCATAAACGATTTGTTAATTTAGACACTTTGGTCATTATAAAGCGTGCCTAAGCTGTACCTAACAGTTTTCAAGTGCGATTAGAGCTCGCGCTCTGGGGGTTCCGTAAAAACTTAATTATGGATATAAATAGTTCATCCACTCAGGAAATCAAGAATCTCGACCATTTTTTCCTGTTATCGACATCAGTATTGGCAAGATTTTGCTCCCGGGAATTCAATGACTTTCGAATTTTAAATTCTAAGTTTAAATTTTTCTCTTAATTTTGCATTTTCTGTTGGAATTGATAAAGAAAGACGTGACGGACGAACACACATACAGAGTCAGATAACAAATACAAAAAATTTCCTGTTATATTACAAATTAATAATTTTCGAATATTTTGTTTATTTGAATTGTGAAACCTCGCTTCTTGCCAAATTTCATAATTGTATAATATAAGTTTTATGAACGAGTTTACTAATATCAAAATATGTGACATAAATCTTTTGGCTGCATCGACTTATAAGCTTAATGTTTCGACACCGGCAAGGGACCGTAGACCCTAGTATGTGACATAAATTTGATCTTGATACGTCCACCCGTTCCTGAGAAAAACGGTTCTCACCTGTCGGACAGACAGACAGGTAGGCAGACAGTCAGGCAACTAAGTGATCATATAAGGGTTCTCTTTTTACCGGTTGAGGAACTGAAGAAAGAAGAAGAACAGGAAGAAGAAGAAGAAGAAAAATTATAAATACGAGCATACAGTCCTGGTAATAGATAGTATATAATCCCAGAAAGTGGCTCAAATACCGAGTCTGTTCAAAACCTTCCGAGAATTATTTTACTCTGGCGTGTAAACGATGTAAATGCAGTAACTAGGTGGTAGGTTGGACTAACAAATGTAAACAACAGATGTACATTCGACTACTCAGTTATAGTGGAATTGCGAATGTAGTGTTGTCACAGATCCTAAAGGAGCAACAAGGGGAACTCTCTAACTCCTCATCACCGATTTCGCCCAAATTTCTGGTATGTGTAGAGATGCGCCACAAATGAAGGAGACCAAAGTGCGAACTCTAGATGGCCAAGCGTTTAGGAAAAAAAAAAAAATAGCGTTTTTGGCGTGGGTCGGGGGAGGCAGGTGACGTAGATTCCAGCAGTAATTGAATGCAGACCGGTAATCCGAGAGTCGTGGGGTCGAGCTGCTATGTGAAAACTTATTTATTTACTATCTTTGTTACTTACAGCGCAAATAAACTGAAATAATGCTCCAAGTGCTTTATTTATTAATATTTGGATAAAAGACGTGAAAAATGCAAAGGACACTCTGGGATAGTAAACAGATTTCTAAGAAACGACTGTACTCTGCGCAAATAACTTACTAAGAAAATATTGTACTTAAAACGAGTAAGAATTTGTATTCTGTCAGTTTCATTTTGAAATTAGGAGAGCGTTACCCGTGGTTTTCTGCTAAACTGTGCGATGATAGAGAAAATTCTATGAATGTAAATCAAGTTTGTTTTTCTACAGAAACTTTAAAACAACAAAGTAATTCCAAGAATGCGGCGCTTAAAACGTGTGCAAGATGGTGAGAAAATTACTGCCTCCCCTCTTTTTACGATAAATATAGCTCCAGAACGTGTAAATCATGAAATTTAACATATTAAAGGAATCTAGTATTATATCCGAAATTCTCGTGAACGCCTCATAATCCTTTGTTTGAAATTTATTTGCACAGTTTCCGTTGTTACTATAAGCACATGCAAATGTATTTGCAATCCCAAATTTTCCTTTGCCTTTCCTTCTCGTGCCTTTTAGGAAAATATTAACAAATGTAATATATTGAGCTTTATTTCGGCGTATTTGCGGTGTAAGTAACGTAAAAATTTACAATAAAATGTTTCCGCCTGGGGGTTCGATCCCACGACCCTGCGCTCTTTCCGCTGCGCCTACCCCTGCTTCAAATGTACGCTAGCGTAAATGGCTGATGCCTCGGCCGACTATTTTTTGTAAGCACTTGGCCGTATGGAGCTCCCACTTACGTCAGTTTCATTTCTTGTCAAGCCCAAGCCTTATGTACCATAAATCTGGATGAAATTGGTGATGACCAGTAGGTGCGGTCTCTTTGTAAATCAAATTTGAAGACATTCTCCTGAATTTATTGTAGAAGTGTGTGCAAAACCTATTTCGTACACTATGACTCCCGAACGCAAAACAACGACCCGTGGATGCCAGCCGCGTCTTGACTGAGATGAACAACTTGGACGATGATTTTATGGAAAATATCATAACAGGTGAGGAGACAAAGTGCAGAAATTCACATGAAGAGTCAACGCTTTGACGGCGTAACCAACGTTCGAGCCAATGTGACGCGCGATTTGAACAACATCCCAAACAACGACTTTCCTGAGAGTTTCACATGCTTGTATGAACGTTCTGTGCATTGTCCTCCACTGGGTGGCGGGGTATAGGATACAGAACACTCGAAGCATCTTAACGTTCCTCTATTTTTTATTGATACAGTCACGAAACTTTTTGGACTGAAGGGGTAAAACAGAATATTCCATTTGAATCCCAAAATAAAGTATAGTAAAATCATAGGACGTCCAACTTCAAATTATGTGAATATAATGCAAAAGCATAGAATCTTGTCAAGGGGACATCACTCACAAGCGATACAATGCACAACCACGAGTGGTGCTATTAATGAGCACCAAAAGAAAGGTGACATTTCTCTGTCCATGGACTGCAAAGGGGTACTCTCAGAGAAGTACCCTAATCTATTCGTGTCAGAATATTGGATGAAATTTCACACGTCGCTTCTCACATCTATTACACTTCGTATAAGATGAGATGCACTGTGAGCACTGGAGCATTTGGAAGGTGGTCTGTTCCTTATACGCTGGGTAATTATTAGCTCCAAAATAAAGTAAGGTAATTATTTTTGTTAGTTTACACACTCAAATCCCTGTAGCACGAGGCTGGACAGATCAGAACAAAATGGCGCAGTCCTATCATAAAACAGACTACCGTGCGGTAATCCTGCAGCTCTGTCACTTCATCCAGACCGCTAAAGCAGTCATCTGGATGATGAATCTGTTTCTTTCTTTACGTGGTGCTAATCTCTATATGTTTCAACGTACATTTGGTTTGTACGACCTGGATTCCGTTTTCCATTCTCAGAGCTGGAAACGTACGCGGCTGCTTGTGATACCGTCTTGGGAAACTGAAGGTCGTCCTCAGCATGAACTACCTAGCCAGATGCCTTGCGATCGACTCACAAGTGTCGATGCGATCTGTGGGTGTGACTAGAAAGATTTGACTACTACAAATTCAAGGGTCCCAGATCTCTTACGCTGTTTTTCTGTTAATGAGTTACAGTTTTTTCACCTGTCTATGACGCTTTTCGAATTTATAAAATGTAAAGGTGATCCGTGCTTCGCATTGCACTCTAAACTGGAGACCCGACGCAACTGTCCCGATAAGCGAGTTAACAGGTCCCTCCAATGACAAGGGCGTAGCAGCGCCTGCTGTTCATAGCAGCCTTCAGTTTTCTTCTTACGTGCTACATAACAATAAAATTAAAACGTTTGCACAGCATGAAATGAGTAAAAGTGATGTTTCTGTAGTTCACATGAAAAGAGTCGTATTTCAAAACGCGTAGGACACGTGACCAACAGATATGGAATTGTGAATCTAATAATTACTAAAAATCTGTTTGGGGTACTAGCTATACTACCGTATGTTACACAGATAAATTAAACTATTCTATGAAAATGACGGGGAACTAATTTGTTTAAAGATTATATAATAAAATTTGTGATGTACTTGCCATCTGTAATTTTAGGAATAGCACAGTGGCCTAATTTATTAATACAAAAATCGGTCAAATGGTTTCTGAAATTATTTGACTGAAAGTGTGAAATAAAATAATTGCAGAAACATTTGACGCACTTCATTTGCTGCTAGAGCATTACTGTGCGGTGTGGGATCCTAACCAGGTAGGACTGACGGAGGACATCGATGAAGTTGAATGAAAGGCAACTGGTTTCGTAGTAGCGCGAAGTAAGGGAGAGAGTGTCACGGATATGATACGCGAGCTGGGGTGACCATCATTAAAGGCGTTTTTCGTTGCGGCGTGATCTTTTCACGAGATTCCACTCGCCAATTTTCTCCTCCGAATGCGAAAACATTCTTTTGACGCCCTCCTACATAAGAAGAAATGATCGTTATTATAAAATAAGAGACTTCAAAGCTCGCACGGAAAGATTTAAATGTTCGGTGAAAGTGGTTCGATGAATTGTCTGTCACGCAAATGGTTCAAATGGCTCTGAGCACTATGGGACTTAACATCTTAGGTCATCAGTCCCCTAGAACTTAGAACTACTTAAACCTAACTAACCTAAGGACATCACACACATCCATGCCCGAGGCAGGATTCGAACCTGCGACCGTAGCAGTCCCGCGGTTCCGGACTGCAGCGCCTAGAACCGCGAGACCACCGCGGCCGGCTAATCTGTCACGCACTTACGTGTGGATTGCTGAGTAGTCCTGTACATTAAGAGGAATTGTTCAGAAGAAACGATTTTAAATTAGATCGAAAATTTCCTTTACTAATCTCTCCTGTGAGTAGCTCGATAGCTAACTGGATATGTAATTAATTTCAGACAACAAATCCAAAGGTCTCGGGTTCGAACCTCATACCTCCTAGGATTTGTTTCTTTCAGTTGTCATTTTTTCACCCATACCAATGCCTGGTTAATATAAATTGGCAGGCTGCGCCGTGGTTCCGATAAAACGTTCAATTGTAGGTCCCCATAGATCTGGATGGGTAAGTCAGGTGAAACAAAAGCATGCCTTCATCTCATAGCAAAGCACTGTGCTGCTCACACCAGCCTTCGGGTTTGAGGACCATTTGTCATACTACCCTAACGCATACGGGAGATTTGAGGTTGGGATGTCGCAGTGACTCGACGCTACCGACTACGTCTCTGGCACATACTTTGAATTGTCACTCTATATAGATGTTACGGTTATTTTGAAGAAAGACCGTAGCACTGCGAGGAAGCGTGCAGAACGGAGTGTGTGCTGACGTAATCGCCGCGGCCCCGAGCTCCGAGTGAAAGTCGGTTCCGACCTCGCGCCGTCGCCGTCGCCGTCGCCGCCGCCGCAGCGGCACCGCCGTCTGGCACGGCGTCCACGCCCAGCAGTAATTATAAACGTTACGCCGTCAGTCATCGACAGGCTAAGTGTACATAGGTACACAGAACGGAGAAGGCGCCAACATCGATGATGCTGTTGTTGTTGTGGTCTTCAGTCCTGAGACTAGTTTGATGCAGCTCTTCATGCTACTCTATCCTGTGCAAGCTTCTTCATCTCCCAGTACTTACTGCAACTTACATCCTTCTGAATCTGCTTAGTGTATTCATCTCTTGGTCTCCCTCTACAATTTTTACCCTCCACGCTGCCCTTCAATGCTAAATTTGTGATCCCTTGATGCCTCAGAACATGTCCTACCAACCAGTCCCTTCTTCTTGTCAAGTTGTGCCACAAACTCCTCTTCTCCCCAATTCTATTCAATACCTCCTCATTAGTTATGTGATCTACCCATCTAATCTTCAGTATTCTTCTGTAGCACCACATTTCGAAAGCTTCTATTCTCTTCTTGTCCAAACTATTTATTGTCCATGTTTCACTTCCATACATGGCTACACTCCATACAAATACTTTCAGAAACGACTTCCTGACACTTAAATCTATACTCGATGTTAACAAATTTCTCTTTTTCAGAAACGCTTTCCTTGCCATTGCCAGTCTACATTTTATATCTTCTCTACTTCGACCATCATCAGTTATTTTGCTCCCCAAATAGCAAAACTCCTTTACTACGTTAAGTGTCTCATTTCCTAATCTAATTCCCTCAGCATCACCCGACTTAATTCGACCACATTCCATTATCCTCGTTTTGCTTTTGTTGATGTTCATCTTATATCCTCCTTTCAAGACACTGTCCATTCCATTCAACTGCTCTTCCAAGTCCTTTGCTGTCTCTGATAGAATTACAATGTTATCGGCGAACCTCAAAAGTTTTTATTTCTTCTCCATGGATTTTAATACCTACTCCGAATTTTTCTTTTGTTTCCTTTACTGCTTGCTCAATATACAGATTGAATAACATCGGGGAGAGGCTACAACCCTGTCTCACTCCCTTTCCAACTGCTGCTTCCCTTTCATGTCCCTCGACTCTTATAACTGCCATCTGGTTTCTGTACAAATTGTAAATAGCCTTTCGCTCCCTGTATTTTACCCCTGCCACCTTTAGAATTTGAAAGAGAGTATTCCAGTCAACATTGTCAAAGGCTTTCTCTAAGTCTACAAATGCTAGAAATGTAGGTTTGCCTTTCCCTAATCTATTTTCTAAGATAAGTCGTAGGGTCAGTATTGCCTCACGTGTTCCAACATTTCTACGGAATCCAAACTGATCTTCCCCAAGGTCGGCTTCTACCAGTTTTTCCATTCGTCTGTACAGAATTCGGTAATTTTCCCATCTGTCAACACCTTTCTTTAGGAGTGGAATTATTATATTCTTCTTGAAGTCTGAGGGTATTTCGCCCGTCTCATACATCTTGCTCACCAGATGGTAGAGTTTTGTTAGGACTGGCCCTCCCAAGGCTGTCAGTAGTTCTAATGGAATGTTGTCTACTCCCGGGGCCTTGTTTCAACTCAGGTCTTTCAGTGCTCTGTTAAACTCTTCACGCAGTATCGTATCTCCCATTTCATCTTCATCCTCTTCCATTTTCATAATATTGTCCTCAAGTACATCGTCCTTGTATAGACCCTCTATATACTCCTTCCACCTTTCTGCTTTCCCTTCTTTGCTTAGAATAAAGTCAACATCGATAATAGATAAATTATCGTCTTGTCGAATTTTGAAGCTCTTATTGTCGCTTTTACCCGTCTATGCAGAATAACTCAGTTTCTCATAGTACCACCTCGTGCAAAAAGGTTAATGTTTCTCTAGCCTTTTGTTGGCCAAGTAGAATCTAAGGAAGATGCAAGAAAGATGACAGCAAGGCTTGCACAAGGCGAAATGGCTTCCCACAAAACTAAATGGTTGCCAGCATTCAAAAAGAATCTCGCGACATTAAGCATTAGTGACCCATTAAAAGAGCACCATGCTCGGTGTGGAGCGCTGTAAAAAATTTACAACAGCTAGCAGCCGGGCGAGTGGCGTTTATGTGACAGACTGCCGCACGTAATCAGCGCGGGAACACTGGGCGTCGTGGAGACGTTACAGAATGGCAGAAAGGAGCTGCCGTGCTCCTACGTGCCCATCACCACTCCGTCAATGAAAGTTCCCAATTTTTCCGGTGTATCGACACTCGCAGCTACGTAACACGGCCTAACAACAGTGGTCGTAAAAACATCCTAACCGACAGCTAGTGGAGAGAGTGACACGAATTGTCAATCACTACCGGTTTCAAATCCGACAAGTGGCCATTTGTCTCTTTTCAAACGACGCGAGGCTGTACCGCTGGCCAAGAGAGGCGTTTAATCTGCAGTGCGTTCGTGCCGGAGAGGGCTTTTCATGTCAGGTTACCCTGAATATCAACTAGGATGTATACTTCGGCGATCTCGGTGACCAGGTATTGTTCTCTCCTCGTCATTAGCACGGCGTGGCATTTCCAGTCTTCCGAGATGACAACTGACTTATTCACATGAAGTGCTGAGTGCTACTGACAAGGGATTTCAAAAATGGCTCTGAGCACTATGGGACTCAACTGCTGAGGTCATAAGTCCCATAGAACTTAGAACTACTTAAACCTAACTAACCTAAGGACAACACACACATCCATATCCGAGGCAGGATTCGAACCTGCGACCGTAGCGGTCGCGCGGTTCCAGACTGTAGCGCCAGAACCGCTCGGCCACCAGTGGACAAGGGATTTCAGATCTATTCCGTATTTCTGGATTTCCGGAAGGCTTTCGACACTACCACACAAGCGGCTCGTAGTGAAATTGCGTGCTTATGGAATATCGTCTCAGTTATGTGACTGGATCTGTGATTTCCTGTCAGAGAGGTCACAGTTTGTAGTAACTGACGGAAAGTCATCGAGTAAAACAGAAGTGATTTCAGGTGTTCCCCAAGGTTAGAGTTATATGCCCTTTGCTGTTCCTTATCCACATAAACGATTTGGGAGACAATCTGAGCAGCCGTCTGCGGTTGCTTGCAGGTGACGCTATCGTTTATCGACTAATAAAGTCATCAGAAGATCAAAACAAACTACAAAACGATTTAGAAGAAATATCGAAATGGTGCGTAAAGTGGCAGTTGACCTTAAATAACGAAAAGTGTGAAGTCATCCCCTTGAATGCCAAAAAGAACGCATTAAACTTCGGTTACACGATAAATCAGTCTAATCTAAAAGCCGTAAATTCAACTAAATAGCTAGGAATTACAATTACGAACAATTTAAATTGGAAGGAACACACAGAAAATGTTGTGGGGAAGGCTAACCAAAGACTGCGTTTCATTAGCAGGACACTAAGAAAATGTAACAGACCTACTAAGGAGACTACCTACACTACGCTTGTCCGTCCTCTTTTAGAATACTGTTTCGCCGTGTGGGATCCTGAATAGATAGGACTGACTGGGCACATCGAAAAAGTTCAAAGAAAGGCAGCACGTTTTGTATTATCGCGAAATATGCGAGAGAGTGTCACAGAAATGATACAGGATTTGGTATGGACATCATTAAAAGAAAGGCGTTTTTCGTTGCAACGGAATCTTCTCACGAAATTTCAATCACCAATTTTCTCCTCCGAATTCGAAAATATTTTGTTGACGCCAACCTACTTAGGGAGGAACGATCACGAAGATAAAATAAGGGAAATCAGAGCTAGTACGGAAAGATATAGGTGTTCATTCTTCCCGCGCGCTATACGAGATTGGAATAATAGAGAATTGTGAATGTGGTTCGATGAACCCTCTGCCAGGCACTTAAATGTGATTTGCAGAGTATCCATGTAGATGTAGATGAACAGGAATGTGAGCACACAATAGCAATTTGACGAAAACACAGCCACCCTATCGCACTCGGAGGGGGTTTTCAATCCCATGTAAATGTTCCGAGCAGCGATTACAACGTAGCCGTGCGGGGTCTGTGTGGGTATGGCATACCTGAATTCCTCGCCTAATCGAGGTTATCATGAAGGCTACAGGTGTGCTACACCGTATCTCTTAGGGTTGATTACATTTTCGTCCGGTGTGTTCATAATCCTTTAGACCAGAAGAAGATCCACGAAATAGCACAGCTCTGTATGGTGCTAAGCTTGACCCGCCGGGGAGACAGAAATTGAGTGATAATAGCCTTTGAAATGTGCTGCTACAGGAGAAGAGATGGCTTCAGGGAATAGGGAATGAAGACTTCCTTGAGCGAGTCAACGAAAAAAAATGAGTAGTAAAGAACATAATGAATCGAGCAGACAGACTGGATGGAACGTGTTAGCATTCTCGTTGCTGAAAAATGCAGTTTAAAGGGTCGTGGTAGAAGAAAAACCGTAGGCGCAGTCATACAGGTGAGTATACGGGGTGTAATTAAATTCCCTTTACAGGCTTTGAGGACTGGTCCCTTACACTTAAACGAGAAAAAAATGCCTAGTAAACACGAGCACTAAAATGCATCCCTTAAGCTATGAGCACTTCATCATCGCTACTGTGGAACACCATTCTTCTACCGAATAAGTGCTCGTAGCTCTTAAGGTATGCCTGTTAGAGGTCATGTTTACTAAGCATTTTTTCTTTTTTTGGTATAAGGAAGCCGTCCTCAAAATCTGTAAAGGGAATTTAGTTGCACCAGTATAAGGCAGGTCGTTGATATTGCAGGACGTAGGAGCTACGCTAAAACGAAGAGAATAGTCGGCAAGTAGCAGGGCTGCAGAATCGCATAGAACCAACCTTAGTGTTTATGATCCAAGCGATATAACCTACATAGGGACAATGGCAAGTACGTTACACATGTCCCTTCTCGCTAGGACCATTGCACAAGAAGAGTGGCGCATTGTCAGAAGAGAGGTTTCCTGCGGACAGAGTTCTGCTGCGGTACGGATAAGAGTTGCGGCACAGTGTGCGACTGAAATGGTGCGCCAACTGGATACGTACTGAACATTTGAAGCACGCGGTATGGTAAGATTCTTGTGGGCAAAACGTCTAAATTGCAGACGGATTCACCGTGAAACTCTGGTGATATATCGACAAAATAAAGCGTCGCGTACAGGCGTTAGTGAAATGGTGACACCAATGTGACCAGGAGAGGGTGTTGCTGCTCGGTAAGTCCAGATGTTGCTCCACGCGATTTCCATCTTCTATGTAAGATGAAAGAACTGTGGGAAACCGATGAGGACGTTCCCACAGCGGTTCTCGAAATGCTCCGTGACCGATGAGCAGATTTATATCGTAGAGGTAGTGGATGGTTGGTAGAAGGTTCCGACCGTTGTTTACAGACACTTGGTGACTACGCTGAAAAATAGTGTGATTTGTCTGAGTCACCTTGAAGTGCAGTGTAACATTCAATAAAAGTTACTTGGTCTGCCATAATAATGTGTAACTTACATTCTGAAGTACCCTCGCAAATGCCTTCTTAAAGGATCTCACTTCACTTTTGTAAAAATATGGCTGACATCAATCGGCTGATTTGTGGCAAATCCCACGATGCGCACATAGATCCAATACGCAAACACTTTAAAATATTTTATTCTGTGTATCTCAGCGCATTAAAACGTGACAGTACGCACTCCACTTTTGTACATCACTTCAACGATAAAAAAACACCACGGAAACAATGCTGCAACTGATCGGAAATTCCTCACAGACAGTAACGGTCTGCAGTAAAAAATAAAACAAGAGGCAAATTTCCACATACAAAGAGCTGAAATACGACAGACAAAAACTTCATACAGTGCACAAAAGATACTCTCTCTCTCTCTTTCTCTCACTCACACACACACACACACACACACACACACACACACACACACACACAAAAGCCATCACATATGACATGACAAACTATGCACACTCGGTTGAAAAATCAGTTATCCCCACACTGGACACATTCAACACGATTACCAAGTAAAAGCAGTAGCATAACATCGCTCTGTCAGTGTGATGCTTGTCTTCGCCCACTACTTTTATTGACGCACACTTACGAAACACGGTAACAGCGAAACACTAGTTAAAGAGAGGCGAAAAACTCACCACATGCAACACACAGACGAACCACAAAAAGTGAAAAACTTGAGTTCAGAATATCGTCAACTGCTACTCTATAAAACGCTCTGAAAAGTCCAGATACTGATCATGAGTAACGGCACCAACTACTTTTCGTTATATTGTAGGTGAAATGATATCAGGTGATAAATATATAACATTTCACAGATACAAGTGTTAACTGCTGCATTTCAAAGAGCGCATTCCCATCAAAAGCTGACGGACTGGTTAGCTTCAGGCGTAAGATAATCACATACAAAGCCAAACGACTCTATCCCATATTTTTACTGAAATAAAGCGAGAGGCACTGAAGATGGCAGACAGGTGTCGAAGTACATCTTGAAAACAAAAGCAAATAACATAATTTTGCAGAGGGTGGTATTATAAAAAACAATATAAATAGTGTATTTCGCTTGTAGCCAGCCCATTCGTTGAGAGGCCAATCATATTTGTGTTATTTATCACATGTTATTTTATTTACGATTAACATTCATACGATTTAATGATGCATCTAAAGATACGCATACGGTAACGCCACACTGGAAAAAGAAAAAAAAAAGCAGCTCGACACGGCAACCGCGAACATCACCTTATGATATTTTTCAGTGTTATTCCACCCGTTTCACCACACATCCCATTAAATTTGTTGAAAATTCGCAGCGCAGGCATAAAAAATTGTATGTAAAGGAAGCAAAGGACGTTCAGAGATTGCTGCAACAGTTCACCAGCCGTTGGAGGGATACATTATTAATTAGAGTCGCACTTAAATGAAAGTAAATGGAGTTTCTTACAGTTCAGTGATGCAAATTCTGCTCCATGCAATCACTTCCGCTGCAATGCATTAGAACCATTAACTAAAGAGCAACAGGAACACTACTGCTGTCACCAGGATGCTGCGGGTTCGAGCCATGTACGGCCACGGATATGGGTTTTTGTTATGTGCCTTTACCGTGTCCATATGTTACAGTTGCAGGATGTCAACATATGTATGATCATCATAGACGTAAATGTGTTAACTAACAGAATCAATGGAGCTACATAGCATGAACGCGAAATTAAAATTTTTCTATAACTGTGATTAATATCGTACTGTATTTCTTCACAGAAAGCTTAAAAAAAAAGACTGACCTTTGTTTTACTTTAGAGCTACAAAATTTACATTTAATCATGACAAGTGAAAGTCGAAGGCACTGCAGCCAAATGATTCAGAATCTTTATATTAACCCCACAATTGTAATAGCCACTAGAAAGCAGTTAACATGAGAGAGGCTTTAAGCAGGCAGAATGGACTATAGGCCCTATCTCCGTCGTTATTTTCCATTTTCATAGATAACTTGACCAGAATGTCTTCTGAGAATCAAATTATGAGAATCACAGACTGTAGCTGTTCCTGCGCGGCACTTAAAACGTCTGTCAGCTGTAAACATAGCGTTGGTGCGCAACGGTTTCTCTCTCTCGGCACACAGGGATTTCACGAATAAAAATTTGATTGTTGTAGATGTTCCTATTATATGCATTAACTCACTCGCACAAAGCAACTGTGGGGAAATTACACTTACGTATTATGCGCGTGTCGATTATCAGCATTATTAGTATCCACTACTCCTGGAAACAAGGCTGCGAAAGAGGCAATGCGCCGAACGCAGCGAAGACAAAGAAGGAAGCGACGTACAGAAAGTAGCGAACGTAGCTTTGGCACGTACCGTAAGTATGAAGAACATGTGAGCGGGTCGTGAGTGAGAAGAATAGCTGCAGACGTGCCCACTGCTAGTAGTGCAGGACAAGCCAGAGATAAGATAAGATTCAACAACGCGCAGTAAAACTATAAAACCAAAGCTACGGTAAGCTACAGACGACTTATTTCAATACAAGCAACCGCTCTCCTATTTCACCACAAGGTTACCACAGTTCACCGAGGCTCTAATGGTCTGGCGTCCACGTTGAGGTGGACTTTTGTTCGATATTTGACCAACAAAATTTAGATTCCGCGTAACTTTCTTCTCGCTCTGTGTGTGTGTAATCCGTTCAGAATTCTTCCGAAAATTATGAAATTTCAAACGAGACAGATATTGGAGCTAACCTTTGATATTTTTTATTTCTCTTATTGTTGTTGTTGTTGTGGTCTTCAGTCCTGAGACTGGTTTGATGCAGCTCTCCATGCTACTCTATCCTGTGCAAGCTTCTTCATCTCCCAGTACTTACTGCAACCTACATCCTTCTGAATCTGCTTAGTGTATTCATCTCTTGGTCTCCCTCTACGATTTTTACCCTCCACGCTGCCCTCCAATGCTAAATTTGTGATCCCTTGATGCCTCAAAACATGTCCTACCAACCGATCCCTTCTTCTAGTCAAGGTGTGCCACAAACTTCTCTTCTCCCCAATCCTATTCAATACCTCCTCATTAGTTACGTGATCTACCCACCTTATCTTCAGCATTCTTCTGTAGCACCACATTTCGAAAGCTTCTATTCTCTTCTTGTCCAAACTAGTTATCGTCCATGTTTCACTTCCATACATGGCTACACTCCATACAAATACTTTCAGAAACGACTTCCTGACACTTAAATCTATACTCGATGTTAACAAATTTCTCTTCTTCAGAAACGCTTTCCTTACCATTGCCAGTCTACATTTTATATCCTCTCTACTTCGACCATCATCAGTTATTTTGCTCCCCAAATAGCAGAACTCCTTTACTATTTTAAGTGTCTCATTTCCTAATCTAATTCCCTCAGGATCACCCGATTTAATTTGACTACATTCCATTATCCTCGTTTTGCTTTTGTTGATGTTCATCTTATATCCTCCTTTCAAGACACTGTCCATTCCGTTCAACTGCTCTTCCAAGTCCTTTGCTGTCTCTGACAGAATTACAATGTCATCGGCGAACCTCAAAGTTTTTACTTCTTCTCCATGAATTTTAATACCTACTCCGAATATTTCTTTTGTTTCCTTTGCTGCTTGCTCAATATACAGATTGAATAACATCGGGGACAGGCTACAACCCTGTCTCACTCCTTTCCCAACCACTGCTTCCCTTTCATGCCCCTCAACTCTTATAACTGGCATCTGGTTTCTGTACAAATTGTAAATAGCCTTTCGCTCCCTGTATTTTACCCCTGCCACCTTCAGAATTTGAAAGAAAGTATTCCAGTTAACATTGTCAAAAGCTTTCTCTAAGTCTACAAATGCTAGAAACGTAGGTTTGCCATTTCTCTTATTTCTTGACGTTATCTCGTTTTCACTGAAGGACACAAATCTAATGAGGCTTTATTGATCAAGGAATTGTCACATGTTCCTGTGGACAGAAACCTTTCCTCACACTCGCCCGGACAGCCGTGCGCATTAAAAGCGCCAATTTTCGGGATAAGGAGGTATGCCAGCCTTGGTTCAAATCTGCCCAGCAGATTAATGATGAACGCCACTGTGTCGGCCAGGCTGGATGTGATTTTTAGGCTGTTTCCCACATCCAACTATGTGAATACTGGGCTAGTATCCATGTCCCACCTTAGATACGCGTTACGCAAATCTCCAGAAAACTTTCTCACATTTGCACACAGAATTTTCGCTAGACACAGACAAATGGGATACACTAATTTAGTCCTGGGGGGAGGTTGGTTGGTTGGTTGGTTTGGGGAAGGAGACCAGACAGCGTGGTCATCGGTCTCATCGGATTAGGGAAGGATGGGGAAGGAAGTCGGCCGTGCCCTTTCAGAGGAACCATCCCGGCATTTGCCTGGTCCTGGGGGGAGGGGGGAGCGAAAACGAGACTGATGACCTTACACATTTAGTCTCCTAAAGCTCATAATCAGCAGCAGCAGCCTTTCCTGACACAACAACGTGAATTTAATGTACATCAGTGTCGGCAAGACTTGACGCGAGGACAGTGTGCTGCCCACGTGGGGGCAGAGGCTCTGCCTGTATCGCCACTACTTGGGTTTGCTCGGCCCTTCTCGGTATATCGCGACATTTCATTTAGCAGTGCGATGCCGCTTTCTTCCAGAATTTGGTGCGGCTCATATTGGTCGGCACAGCTTTCTTCGACTCAGCATAATCGTGATATAAACGGTTTATCCTTCGCCATTTGTTACTGGTGCAAAGTACTTTCACAGGTCTGGTGTCTGCTTGCACAAAAGGAGGCAGTCTAGTGATGTATCGCCGCAATGCTTTAAAAATGAATGGGAGTCGCAGAGGAGAACGATTCTCAATATCTATCATGTACTCGCATAATCGACGTGCACCGCAAATTTGCTACGAAACGGCACTACAACTCCACGCAGAAACAATTTAAAGATTTAGTTGACGATGAAAGTGCTAAAAATTATGGCGATTGCCAGACGATTTTTACAAGACTCACTGTTCTGTACTTTTTGTTAAATATGCAGGCAAGGAACACGTGATCGATTTGCTAGTGTGAATAGTAAATTTTCTGAAGTCATACATGTATCTTCAGTTGCAACAGTTTTCGATGGTATGAACGAAGAGTGTGGAGGCGTTCTGTATTACAGCAAAGTACCGAAGTACCCTTGTTAAGTGAAAGGACATGTTTAGAACGAGTTTTCGATTTATGACACACTATTGTTGAATTTCTCAAGGAAGAAAGAAAACAAGAACGAAAATAAAGACGACCCGGAGAGAGTTTCACACCTTGCATTTTAATCAGAGTTGACTGCAGACTGCGCTCAGTAGGACGTTGCAAGGCTAAAAGCAAGTTATTTCTGATAACGTGATGGAAGTGTACGCAATTAAAAAGAAAATCACATTGTGGAAGGAAGAACTCCTGACAAGGAACACCATATATTTCCTTAAGTTCTCTGGCATTAAAAAAAATGTGAACTGTGAACAGCCCATTGTGGCGTTGAACGAATTCCAGGAATACCATAGTAAACGTTTGAAGACACTGCCAATCTTACATCTGTTTTTGAGCTATTTCCGAGACTGTTTGCCGTTCCAGTTGAAAGCACTCCTGGGCATCCGCAGATGGACCTGGTCGATCTGCAGTGTAATTCCCATTTAAAAGACATAACTCTCCAAGAGTTCTATATTGTTTCCCTTGGGAAGAGTTTCCACATCTTCGTAATGAGATTACAAACATGATATCAATGTTGTACCCAACGTATGTGCGCAAAACGCGTTTTTAGATTTATAAAACTAAATATGTCACGATTACAGGCAACCTGAGTGACGAAAATCTGCGAAAGTGCCTGTGTATGTCGAAATACCGACAATTTGTGTCAGATATAAATTTTATAGTGTCTTCAGTGCGCCAAAATTTATTAAATAATACTGAAAAATAGTTCTCTTCGTGATCTATGTTGTTGAGAAATATGAAATACGAAAAAAAGGTTCAAATGGCTCTGAGCACTATGGGACTTAACATCTGAGGTCATCAGTCCCCAAGAACTTAGAACTATTTAAACCTAACTAACCTAGGGACATCACACACATCCATGCCCGAGGCAGGATTCGAACCTGCGACCGTAGCAGTCGCGCCGAAATAGGAAAAAAGCCGCATGCGCACTTGCCAGTTTCCCCCAGACAGCGTAGCGTGGTAGATTCAATTTCAATCTTGTGGTAAGTTCCTATGGGACCAAACGGCAGAGGTATCGGTTCCTAGCCGGCCGATGTGGCCGAGCGGTTCTAGGCACTTCAGTCTGGAACCGCGCGATCGCTACGTTCGCAGGTTCGAATCCTGCCTCGGGCATGGATGTGTGTGATGTCCTTATGTTAGTTAGGTTTAAGTAGTTCTAAGTTCTAGGGGACTGATGACCTTAGATGTTACGTCCCATAGTGCTCAGAGCCATTTGAGCCATCTTCGGTTCCTAGGCTTATACTCTTCTTAATCTAGCTTAAACTAACGCTAAGGACAAAACACCCACACACACACACACACACACACACACACACACACACACACACACACACATGCCCGAGGGAGGACTCGAACCTCCGACGTGGGGAGCCGCGCGAACCGTGGCAAGCGCCTTATACCACGCGGCAACCCCCCACGCCAGCGTGGTTTATTGGGGGAGGCGTGCACAGCACCACACATAAGTTGAGTTCTCGCCGTCCATCATCTACGTCTACAGGGTGAAACCGAACTTGAGCGACAAAATTGCGAAAGTTTTTCAGGGATACATTCCGAGTATTTTTCTATAAGGCACCCACGAACTCCGGTGGCTCATCACAATTTATTCATTTTGTTTTGCCAGCTAAGAAAATATCTGCACAACATTGAAAAAGCCTGTAGCATTAAATCACAAAACGTGCAACACCAAACACAAAGAAGCGTGACAGCCTTTAGACAGATGTAAAAGAATTGTAACATCGTTGCTGCCGCTGCGCGAGCAGCGTAGCACTGTCGTTTCATTGCATTAAGTGGTGCTTATCTGCCAACCTACACACACTCCTGCATATCACTGTTAACAGTGCCAAAACACAAACCCGAACAGTGTAGAATGCAATAGAAAATACCGTGAGTGAATGGAACAAATTTGTTTCGAAGGAAGACACACAGCGCAAATCGTCCACATTTGCACTGTTGTGGTGATATTTTCAGTGCAATACAAATACAAAATGAGTGTGAGAAATCAAACGACATGCAATTGGTCTGTAACGAGCCACTGGTGATTAGTAGTTCCTCGACCGAAAATACTCAGAAAATATCAGTGAACAATATACGAGATATGTCAGTGGAGTTTGGGTTCTCTTGGTGTTTTGTGGAATGTTTTTCGGGTACCACTACAGTTTCTTACGAATTGCAGACTTTGCTGTTACCGCGCTTTTTCCAGTATCTGTATCGGTGAAGAAGTTTTATTTCTCCCAATATAGCAGCAGAAAGAGCACAACAGCCCACAGTCAGTGATGCAGTCACAGACGCAGACACACTCGACAGTTACTGTCTCATTAGGAAGGGAGAGGATATGTCTCATCAGTATCTGCTTCACCCATGCCCAGTTCTCGGAAGGAAATGCGCTTCACCTGCTACAGAATCGGGATGAATGTCCCGAGGGATTATTTACATCTACGTATATACTTCACAAGCCATTGTACAGTGCGTGCGTTGTTTTAGGCGTTACGTTAAAGTAAGAGATCTTCAAATAAAGAACAAATATGTCAATCTCAAAATTTATTTTAAAAGGTAAGCGGAAACAAATCGTCTTAATTTCTTAGACTATAAGCATCTACGCTCTGCCAATCACTATGGAATGCGCGGTACGCCGGCCGAAGTGGCCGAGCGGTTCTAGGCGCTTCAGTCTGGAACCGCGCGACCGCTACGGTCGCAGGTTCGAATCCTGCCTCGGGCATGGATGTGTGTGATGTCCTTAGGTTAGTTAGGTTTAAGTAGTTCTAAGTTCTAGGGGACTGATGACCTCAGCTGTTAAGTCGCATAGTGCTCAGAACCATTTGAACCAATGCGCGGTACAGGATACTTCCTTAGTGTTTCTTCCCATTCACTTTATGCTCGAGGTTAAGAAAGGATGATTACTTCCACGCTTCTGTGTGCGCTGCTATTATTCTGAATTTTCGTTACCCTTTCTAAGGAAATGACATACAGTGGCTAAATAAAATCTACAGATTACGCCTGGAAAATCGTTTACAAGGATTTTCGAAGCAGATTTCTACACGATATTCGGAATATTTCTTTGAGCGTTCCAGGACAGGTTTCTCTATTACTCTCCCCTAGCTATGAAAGCTTGGAAATCATCCTGCACTTCTTAATACACGATTTATTTCCCCTGTTAGCCCAGACTGATCACGCATACATGAGCAGGACTCTCGCACACTCCATATAAGTCTTTTCTAAGAAATTGCTTTGGTAGGAAATTTACGGTTGCCTAATATTCACTTATAAATACAAGCCCACTTGCTTTAACTGCGACTAACTCACCGAAAGAGGTGGCACAGTGATTATTCTGGATCAGATGGGTTTAAATCTCCATCCAGCCATTCGAATTTAGGTTTCCGTGGTTCCTTAAGCCTCTTAAAGTCAAACACAGAAGTGGTTAATTTGATACGACCGTCTTCCTTCCCCAGTCGGAACTTCGCTAGGTCTCTGTGGATCTCGTCGACGGTCTTTGAAACCTAATCTTCCGATTTAATTTTGTAAATGTGTTCATGTAATCGTTTCATTTCGTCATACAGTTTTCTCTCCGGTATTTGTATGTCATGGAGGAGAAAAAATTTTAGTGACTGGAAAGAAACGACAAACGGAGTCCTACGGGGCCCAATTTTGGTTCCACAACTATTCCTTAAGGATACGAATTGCCTTCTACTTAATACACTTAAAGCAGACGCCGAAAGCGAGACACGCGCAAGTGAAGTCGCTGTATATTTTCCGACAACCAGTACAGCCAGTCTTCCTACCACACTCCATCACCACGTGAAGCGAAAAGAAACACTGATATGCACACCGTAAAAAAAATAATAATTCCCAGAAAAGTTCACGCTAATAACATGTCACATCGACTCTAGCCTTAATGGCTTCAGTTAGGCGGGGAAGGGAATCAGCAAGTTCCTTCAGTTACAATACTGTCGGTCCGCAGCTCGTGGTCGTGCGGTAGCGTTCTCCCTTCCCGCGCCCGGGTTCCCGGGTTCGATTCCCGGCGGGGTCAGGGATTTTCTCTGCCTCGTGACGACTGGGTGTTGTGTGATGTCCTTAGGTTAGTTAGGTTTAAGTAGTTCTAAGTTCTAGGGGACTGATGACCATAGATGTTAAGTCCCATAGTGCTCAGAGCCATTTGAACCTTTTTTTTTCGTATTTCATATTTCTCAACAACATAGATCACGAAGAGAACTATTTTTTAGTATTATTTAATAAATTTTGGCGCATTGAAGACATTATAAAATTTATATCTGACACAAATTGTCGGTATTTTGACAGACACAGGCAGTTTCGCAGATTTTCGTCACTCAGGTTGCCTGTAATCGTGACATATTTAGTTTTATAAATCTAAAAAAGCGTTTTGCGCACGTATGTTGGGTACAACATTGATATCCTGTTTGTAATCTCATTACGAAGATGTGGCAACTCTTCCCAAGGGAAACAATATAGAACTCTTGGAGAGTTATGTCTTTTAAATGGGAATTACACTGCAGATCGACCAGGTCAACAATACTGTCGTCGTAAATTGCAGAACGATGAAACAGACGTGTGATAACAATGAAATTTGTTCCACAGATAAGAGACAGGACATCTGCAAATGATTAGAATCACCGAAAGGAACATGTAGTTTGAGCCTGAGTGTTCAGTACGAAGTGGAGCTGACACGGGCAGCAATCAAAGCCTCTGTATGTCGCGTCACGGATTCGAGGAGGGGCTGGATATGCTAAAGAAGAACACAATGCTACGTAGTTTGTAAGCGTGTTGACAAAACAATGGCAGTGGTTACAGGAGAACCCCAAAGAGCAAGTTGCCGACAGACGTTCTCTACATGTTAGATGGGCGAAGTGTCAGGCGGACGTGCCAGGGAACCAGCGGTATCCGACATCCTTCGAAGGAGGCTCGCACATTCCTCGCCACGTGCGGCCAGGCTCTGTCCTGGCGTGTGGAACTGCCTGCAGGAGGGGCAGTGACTGGGGAACCAAAAACCCATTCACGTATCGGCTGAAGCTCAGATTCACACACCAGGTACGAGGCGAGATCGTATGTTTTAGTCACTGGTGCCCCAAACCATCACACTTGGCTTTTGCCCACTATGCCGCTCAGCAGTGGCGTCTGTCCGACAGTGTTCACCACGGTAAGGTCTAATGTGTACGCGGCCATTACTGTAGGACAAGCTGAAGAGGGGTTCGTCGGAAAACACAACATTCAACCACTCAACGTGGCCGGCCGGAGTGCCCGTGCGGTTCTAAGCGCTACAGTCTGGAACCGAGCGACCGCTACGGTCGCAGGTTCGAATCCTGCCTCGGGCATGGATGTGTGTGATGCCCTTAGGGTAGTTAGGTTTAAGTAGTTCTAAGTTGTAGGCGACTGATGACCTCAGAAGTTAAGTCGCATAGTGCTCAGAGCCATTTGAACTATTTGAACCACTCAACGTGCCAGTGACGGCGTTCACATGCCCACTGTAATCTGAAGCGTCGGTGCTTTCTGGTCAGTGGAAGCCGACGCGTAACATCAGTTCGGTCCTAAGCAGTAGGAATCGAACCGTCGACACAAATATGTCCAAAAACATCGAGCCAACACTGTGGACGAAACGGTTCTGTCGGTTACGGTTGGACGCATAAATGGTGGTCATCCCGCTCGGTGGCCACATTGTCTACCGTCTTCTATCCACTGCTTCCACACTCGCATCACTGTTGTAGCAACGTGCACTGTACAAGCCGCAGTGTCACTGCAAAAAATGGTTCAAATTGCTCTGAGCACTATGGGACTTAACATCTGAGGTCATCAGTCCCCTAGCCTTAGAACTACTTAAACCTAACTAACCTAAGCACATCACACCTATCCATGCCCGAGGCAGGATTCGAACCTGCGACCGTAGTGGTCGCGCGGTTCCAGACTGTAGCGCCTGGAACCGCTCGGCCACCCCGGCCGGCAGTGTCACTGTATAATGAACCCGTTTCCCGGAGTCTAATCATTCTGCCACGTTCGATATCATTCACATGCTGATACAGCGCATTTTGACGTCGGCGAGGCATAACGACTCATACTTGCGCATTTCTACGTCGTTTGACGGCTCTTCACCGACTGAGCGCGACCTAACATTGACCTGCTTGGTCACACGAAAGAGGGGGCTACTGAGCCTACGTCACACCATTTATCTGCAATCTTAATCGCTTTGTTCTACACATCCTCCTATTTTGGAGTGAGTTCGGCTATTCTATCTGAGTTAGCCGCACGGTCTACGGGCGTCTTGCCACGGTTCGGGCGTCTCCCCCCGTCGGAGGTTCGAGTCCTCCCTCGGGCATGAGTGTGTGTGTGTGTGTGTGGGGTATCCTTATCGTAGGTTAGTTTAAGTTCGATTAAGTAGCGTGTAAGGCCAGTGACCGAAGACCTCAGCAGTTTCGTCCCATAGTCCTTACCACAAATTATTCTTTCAGAGTATCGTAATTTTCACAATATTTCAAATCCAGCTGAAATCACTCACTGATAATTAGATTCTGTGAAGCTAGCAAAATGCGGGAATGTCGATTGCTACGTTTCGCAATGGGTTTAGAACAGTCCCACACATTTTGTGTGACTTCGAGACCGAGTGATTTAGCAATACGACAGCGTGTCTGAGTGCTCGTCAAAGCAGGCAAGTATGCGTGCCCCTTACGAACACAGCTGCTGTCATTTTGGAAGACAGGAGTGTCCACACCACACTTATCATGAAGACTTAGAAGACAGGACAACACTCGGTCGCCAAGTATGTTGGAATAAACATACTGGTTCGTGCAAGCGTAGGCTTCCACGGCCTTTGTCACAGTCATAAAATTCTTCTGGGTTTGTGAACGCATTGTCGATGTGTAAAACTTCCGAAGTTTCGGCTACTATTGCAGGTACGATATTAGAATTATATATTAATACCTTCATCTGCTGACGGGCGTTAATATAAATCAACGGAGAGAGGTGAAAATGTGTGCCCTGACCGGGACTCGAACCCGGGATCTCCTGCTTACATGGCAGACGCTCTATCCATCTGAGCCACCAAGGGCACAGAGGATAGTGCGACTGCAGGGACTATCTCGCGCACGCCCCCCGCGAGACTCACATTCTCACCTTATAATGTCCACACATTACATTCGTAGTGTCCCTGCCCAACATACTCATTACTCCTGGAAGACATTCTTGCCAAATCCCGTAAGAGTTCGGGTATTATGTGTGCATCGCACAGAAGAGGAAGGTCATGGCTGGTATTGTCAGAACTATATACTTTTATGGATATCGTGTCTGTCCTTTCGGACATGTCCGAGAAAACAGACACCATATCCATATAAGTATACTATTGCAAGTGGCCTTCCTCAGGTGTGGCTTTCCCTCAGGTGTGGCTTTCAATAGCTGTTACAAAAGGAATACCCTCGGGAAGGCCACTTGCAGTAGTAGCCGAAACCTCGGAAGTTTTACATGTCGACAATGCGATCACAGATCCAGAAGAATTTTATTGATGCTGGTTCATGTTGACGGTAGCCTGAGTAAGCTGGCTCAAGTGGCGGACTTGACTCCTTATATAATTTCAAAAAGAAGCAAAACTGCGACTCGTCGGTAGACACCATACTCTTCAATCGGTTACCGTCCAGTTTCTGCGTTGTTTGGCCAACTGAAGATGTGCAGCTTCATGTACTGTTACGACCAATGACGTCCTGCGAGGAGCCCCATTTCAAATGTCCCTAGCATACAGTTCTGTTCTCAATGTTTACTTGGAAACCGATTGAGATGAACCTGAATCAGTGGCAGCAGCAGTGCTTGTCGGGTTTGAAGGCGTGTGCGTGACAAGGTGTGCCACTCTCTACAGCTCTTCGTCTTGCGCTAGTCCACTCTACTACGGGCTTCTATGTCGCAATTTTATTTTATTTGACTTCGCAGCCGGATGCCCTACCTGTCGACGCAGTCATGTGCGCTACCTCTCTGTCAACTGCGTAAATTTTGTTCCCGTTTGGTCGTATTTTAAATGTTTGTGTATCGAATTTTCTGGTGGGAAATTGGGGACTAGCCCAGCATTTACCTACGCCACAGTCGTGAATCCGGCACGGACTGGATCTCGTGGCTGAGATTCCCAGCGCGCTGGGCGTTACGCAATACGAGCATGTCCCGCCCTATTTTAACGACCACTAATGTTACGCCGTGTTACGTGGTTGCGGGTGCTACAGTATCCCTCGTAACAGGCAGCTACAGTCACGGGCACGATAGCTCCTCTACACGACTCTGCATGTCTCCACACACACGTACCTTACAGCTGTGACTGCTTACGTGATACTGGACACGTACACCACGTCACTTATATGAGCGGTACACCACCTGGTACCAGTTGCAAACCATCTACAGCGCACCAAGCGACCCGTTTGAACTTTTATGAAACTGACTAATACTTTGTTTGGTCATATATAGACCAATAAAAAGTAGCTCCTTCCACAGGCTGCAGCAAATGCAGCTCAGTAGGGCGCTCCTAGCGGCTGTCAATAAATAAAACTAAAAATAGCCACTGTGTTTACTGACGTCCGAATACTACTCCTGGTTTCTGTCTGGAGTTTGTTCAGTTCCATTCGTCTTCATTTTTCGGTTGATAGTTCCTTGCCTATGCATTGGTCGAACTCACTTCTTTTCTCTTGCAGCTCATTTATCATGGGTCGGATGTTTCTTTCCATCATAGGTTTTCTCTCGAGCTGAGTGTTAAAACGGATCCAGACTTTAATTGGCCTATTGTCTCTACCTGTGTTGAATCGATTTATGACTGAGACGTCTGAGCACATTCGGCTGTTCGATGTGAGGATGTAATCTTATTCATTCTTAACTGTGCCGTCGGGGCTTCTACAGATCTAATTTCTTTTCGGAACTTACTTGTAAAATGTATTAATTCAGTAGAAACGTTCTTTGCTAAGAAAATTCATCAATTGTCCTCTCGGGTTTCGCGCTAAAAGTCCAAAATTTCCATTGAAGAGATGGTCTTCTGTGAACTTTACTCCAGGCTAGAGGATGTTTTCTATGGCAGTGTATATTCTTCTGAATTGTAATTTCTTGGATGTTATAGTAAAGCGATGTACTACTCACCGAAGTAAAAAATTACTATTATTACATTCAAATACTTTATATATTTTATGGAAATACCCAGTTAATTATTATTATATTAATAACATTTTTTTATGCTGTTATTGTTATTAAAATAGTACACATTTTCGCGGATGATGCTGTAGTATACAGAGAAGTTGCAGCAGTAGATAATTGCAGCGAAATGCAGGAAGATCTGCAGCGGATAGGGCGATAGGCACTTGGTGCAGGGAGTGGCAACTGACCCTTAACATAGACAAATGTAATGTATTGCGAATACATAGAAAGAAGGATCCTTTATTGTATGATTATATGATAGCGGAACAAACACTGGTAGTAGTTACTTCTGTAAAATATCTGGGAGTACGGAACGATTTGAAGTGGAATGATCATATAAAATTACTTGTTGGTAGGGCGGGTGCCAGGTTGAGATTCATTGGGTGAGTCAATAGAAAATTTAGTCCATCAACAAAGGAGGTGGCTTACAAACACTCGTTCGACCTATACTTGAGTATTGCTCATCAGTGTGGGATCCGTACCAGGTCGGGTTGCCAGAGGAGATAGAGAAGATCCAAAGAAGAGCGGCGCCTTTCGTCACAGGGTTATTTGGTAAGCGTTACGGAGATATTTAGCAAACTCAAGTGGCAGACTTTGCAAGAGAGGCGCGCTGCATCGCGATGTAGCTTGCTGTCCAGGTTTCGAGAGGGTACGATTCTGGATGAGGTATCGAATACATTGCTTCCCCCTACTTATACCTCCCGAGGAGATCACGAATGTAAAATTATAGAGATTCGAGCGCGCACGGAGGCTTTCCGGCAGTCGTTCTTCCCGCAAACCATACGCGACTGGAGCAGGAAAGGAAGGTAATGACAGTGGTACGTAAAGTGCCCTCCGCCACACACCGATGGGTGGCTTGCGGAGTATACATGTAGATGTAGATTTCAGGCACGTTTAAGTAGGGGTAACGGGAAGGGGACGGGGTGGAGGAAACTACGTTAAAGAAATGTGATCCATCGCTAGCACCAACCCTTAGATCTGTACCCGAATGGCGGTGACTCGACACAGCACCACGTCTCCACTACAACTCCGTCATATTCCAGTTCAGTGTGGATGGTGCCTTAGGTTCTAGAAGAGGTCTTAGCCCACACTAGATGACTGTGCACGATTAGTCCTGTAGGGATGGTGGGCGTGTCGCTTACCTCGGGAGAGTGTGGCGAGAAGTACCAGGGCAGGTGATCGGCGTCGGGCCGCGAGATGTCGACGTAGCGCAGGTCTGGCTCGGTGTCCTCGAAGCCGAGGTTGACCTCGCCGGGGGACCAGCGGCGGCTGCCGCTGCTGGCGACGGAGGCCGCGTCCTCCGCCAGCGCGCCCACGCAGCTCCCGCCATGTTCCTCGCCCAAGCTGGCCACAGCTTCCTCGTATATCGTATCGCTAGCCTCCGCAAGCGACGCGTCGGACAGGTTGTCCCGGTCGTCGGCGCTGCATTCGTCGACTACGACTTGCGTGATCTCGGTTGCGGCGTGCGCCAGGGCCACCTCGCCCGACTCCCCGCCGGCTGCGTCCTCTGTCTGCCAGACGTCGTGGAAACAGCCCTCCGGCTGGTGTCGCGGCTCTGCCGGCAGCAGGCACACCTGCGCGTTGCACGCCGGGAGGTCCGCCTCGGCGTCTGCGTCGGCGTCGACCTGCAGGCGCAGCGGCGGCGGCACCTCGGTGCGGCGGCGTGGCGACTGCGCCTGCGAATCCAGTCCGCACCTCCCGCCTTCCTTGCGCCTCAGACGCGCAGGCGCCGACAGCCGCTCAGACCGCACCTGCAAAACACGTACACTCTACCTGAAATGCTGTTCCAGTTATAAAAAATTATATTGATAACATGAAAAACTTCGGTAACGAATTCCATTGCCTGGAAATATTGTGACGACTGTGGGGAGTGTCGACAATATTCTTGACAGTCTCTCGCATGTTGCACAGACTAAAGAGGTCGACTTCGTAACGAGGCGAAAGAGCATTATTATTGGAGTCAAGCGAATTGTACAAACTGTTGCCGGCATTTTGGGATGTCAGCGCAAATGAGTGCAAAAACAGACGTGTTACGAATGATGATATTGATAACATGAAAAACTTCGTCGGTAACGTATTCCGTTGCCTGAAAATATTGTGACGACTGTGGGGAGTGTCGACAATATTCTTGACAGTCTTTCGCATGCTGCACAGACTGAAGAGGTCGACTTCGTAACGAGACGAAAGAGCATTATTATTGGAGTCAAACGAATTGCACAAACTGTTGCCGGCATTTTGGGATATCAGCGCAAATGAGTGCTGATGATATTGATAACATGAAAAACTTCGGTAACGTATTCCGCTGCCTGGAAATATTGTGAAGACTGTGGGGCGTGTCGACAATATTCTTGACAGTCCCTCGCATGCTGCACAGACTGAAGAGGTCGACACCGTAACGAGACGAAAGAGCATTATTATTGGAGTCACACGAATTGTACAAACTGTTGCTGGCATTGTGGGATGTCAGCGCAAATGAGTACAAAAACAGACGTGTTACTGTAAGTAGGCTGTTCAGGTTTTTATGTTGGTAACGTCATGTAGAGTTCTGTATGAAAATCACTGGCTGTGCTGTGTGCAGACTGTGGCTGGTTGGCATTGTTGGAATATTCTCTATTGTAGTGTAGGGTAGTTGGATGTGAACAGCGCGTAGCGTTGCGCAGTTGGAGGTGAGCCGCCAGCAGTGGTGGATGTGGGGAGAGAGATGGCAGAATTTTGAAATCGGGTGACCTGGACGTGTGTCCATCAGAAAGAGTAAATTTGTAATACTGTATATCATGAACTTATATATATATATATATATATATATATATATATATATATATATATATGATGACTTTTGAATATTATTAAGGTAAATACATTGTTTGTTCTCTATCAAAATCTTTCATTTGCTAACTATGCCTATGAGTAGTTAGTGCCTTCAGTAATTAGAATCTTTTATTTAGCTGGCAGTATTGGCGCTCGCTGTATTGCAGTAGTTCGAGTAACGAAGATTTTTGTGAGGTAAGTGATTCATGAAATGTATAGGTTATTGTTAGTCAGGACCATTCTTTTGTAGGGATTATTGAAAGTCAGATTGCGTTGCGTTAAAAATATTGTATGTCAATTTAGTGTTGATCAGAATAAGTAAAGAGAGAAATCTCTGAGTACGTTCAGTTCTGTTCAGCTGTTTGAAAATCAAATAACGTAAAGGGTTAACCAGTACAGAAAGTGATAAATTTTTCTAAGGGGACGTTTCATTACGAATGATGAATCGTATGACTTATTGCTCGGAAAATATAGGATACGCCCTCGAAGAAAAATGTCCTCAAAACAGTCAGTTCGTGCGAAGATACGAATGAAAGTACGAGTATATATACATATACACTGAAAACCCAAAGAAATTGGTACACCCGCTAAATATCGTATAGGACCCTCGCGAGCACATAGAAGTGCCACAAGGTGTGGACTCGACTAATGTCTGAAGTTTTGCTGGAGGGAAATGACACCATGAATACTGCAGGGCTGTCCATAAATCCGTTAGAGTACGAGAGGGTGGAGATTTCTTCTGAAGAGCTCGTTCCAAGGCATCCCATTACCCTCAATAGTGTTGGTGTCTGGGTAGTTTGGTGGCCAGCGGAAGTGTTTAAACTCAGAAGAGTGTTCCTGGAGGCACTCTGTAGCAATTCTGGACGTGAGGGGTGTCGCATTGCTCTGCTGGAACTGCCGAAGTGTGTCTCAATGCACAATGGACACGAATGGATGCAGGCGATCGCATAGGATGCTGCGGCGGCGCGGTTCCTTTCTTCCTTTTTACCAGCACCTACCTGTCAACTCGTTGCAGCAAATCACCAGTAGGAAAGCTGTGCAGAAACCTACCGTACTGCAACTCGCACCAGGCTGCATACAACGTAACTATTCTAAGAATTGGGAAAAGGTCTTAATTTGAATGAAAAGTGAAAATACTGGCAACATTCCGGTATACTCTGAAGTGAGAATTACACGTTCACTGCCAAGCCCGAGCTAATCGTAACACAATCATACACAAACCCTTTCATTCACGTTAACAGCTAGCCGCTGTGACCGAGCGGCTCTAGACGCTTCAGTCCGGAACCGCGCTGCTGCTACGGTCGCAGGCTCGAATCCTGCCTTGGGCATGGATGTGTGAGATGTCCTGAGGTTAGTTAGGTTTAAGTAGTTCTAAGTCTAGGGGACAGATGACCTCAGATGTTAAGTCCCATAGTGCTCAGGGCCATTTGAGCCAAACCTGGCAACGACTTGATGCTAACGCATTTCCCGAAATCTGAACAGCTACTAAGCCCGGATTGTTCTTAAATGAAAATGCTCGCCACTCTATTAAGTTTATCGGTAAAAATGGGAATGAGCGTACGGCATTGTGGGCAGGGAGTCCCCCATTCGGGGAAGTTCGGCCGCCGAGGGCAAGTACTTATTGCATTCGACACCACATTGGGCGACTTGCGCATCGTAGAGGGGGATGAAATGATGATGACGACAACACAACACCCAGTCCCTGAGCGGAGAAAATTTCCTACCCCAGCCGGGAATAGAACACGGGCCCCTTGGCGTGACATTCCGCGGCGCTGACCACTCTTTTCTTTTTATTGATCTCATTTTGTGCGTTACTGTTCGTTGCATTTGTTCGGGGCGGACGTCTCTTCAAATCCGTTCACGCTCATCGTTGATCGTTCACTCAGTTTTTTTTATTACAGAGGGCAGCTAACCCTCTGACCGAACACCCTGAGCTCAGTTAACGGGGGCGTACAAGTTTATCGGTGTCTAATGCACTCAAGTTTTTAGTCACGGATCTGCTCAATATGCCACGCGGAGTTACCTCGTACACAAAATTGCTTAAAATATCCTTACTGTCTAAAAAACAGAACTTCTAAAACAAAAAAACCTCACCGGAATAAATATGCCTCTACTTTAAAGCACTTTTGAGGTATGTAGCATAACTAAAACCGGCAAATTATAACTTCCTTCGAAGCTCATACTACACACGACCGTACCGTTGAAAGGCTGGGCTCCGACTACTTACACTGCTGTAAGCAAGAGAAAAGACCGGCGAAGAATAGTCCGTTCTGACTGGTCAGTTTTCTGTAAGGCCAATAGAAAAACATTATTCTCCCACGTTAGTCCGCACTTTTCATGGCTAACCAATCAACAAATAACACACATTCCAACTGTACTTTCTCCCGAAATAAATAGTTAACATTCTGATATTTTGCTTATATTTTACGTTATTAACTACGAGGGTTAGAACTTAAATATTGGCAACTATTTATTCACAACCGACGATACAAAAGAGTTACATGTTTGCACCTGTTACTGTCATTCAAAGTAGTCACCAGCGTTGAGTAGAACCCGTTGTCAGCGATGTGAAAGGCGTAGTATACTGTTAACAGAGCCTGTTCTGTTGATGGCGCGAATGGTGATTCTCGTGTACGACTGTGATGGTGTTATCCTAACGCATTGCGTTCCTGTTGTGTCCCATCGCTCGCGCGCCGACTACAGCTCCACGTTAAAACTCAACTCACTCAAATCTTGATAACCTGCTATTGTCGCAGCAGTAACCAATCTAACAACTGCGCCAGACATTTGTTGTCTTATAGGTTCACTGTCATCGATCATCTGCCATACAGCCCCGACTAGGCCCCGTCTTAATATCATCTGTTTCAAAACTTGCCCTTCGAGGCCTTTACTTTGATAGTGACGAAGCGGTGCAGCCAGAGGCGAGGTTGTGGCTACGTTAACAAAGTCAAACATTCTACAGTGACAATATCAATAAATTGGTCTCTCGTATGGAGAAATGTTATCAATAAACTGGTCTCTCGTTGGGAGAAATATGTTCGTCGCCAGGAATACTACATTCAGAAACAAATATGTTGAGATGAAGAATAAAGATGTAGAATGTTAATGAAGTCTGTTTTATTTAAAAATATAAAGCTTTAAGAGTTTTCAAATAAAATATTCGGAGGGCTTCCTTTACAGCACGCCTTCATATCAAATGCTGGACCACCAAAACACAAAAAGTTATCATAATATTTTTTTCTCCGTTCAACCACAGTTCTCTCAGTAAGTTTTCTCGAATATCATTAGCGCTCCTTCAATCAATTTTTCATCCACATTTCTTTTCGGCTTGCAACACATTTGAGCAAATATCATCGTATCGTTATTCGTGCAGAATATTAGTGACATTGTAATTCACAATAGTGTTGAGTGGTCCAGGCAGAACGTCAGTAATATTGTACAATATTATATTGCCCGTCTAGTCCGGAGAGCTGCTTGAACTCGCTCCCCCTACCCGCTGCTGCCAACAGCTGCTGTGCAGTTGACAGCCCCGCGGCGCGTTGGCAGAGTGATTCCGAGAAAAAAAGGGCGGAATATGGAAACCCGGTGCAAGGAACACGTGGGTGTTTTAACCGACAGTATGAACTGAACCCGCATGTGTTAACACCAGAAGCACGGGAAGCCAGCTAGAGACGTCGTCCACTACCGCCGTTATTTCGACAGAAGCACACCCTCCCATTTTCAAAGGATCACTGCATCAAGTAAGCACTGTGTAAGGGAACTAAAACCTCGGCCGGCCGATGTGGACGAGCGCTTCTAGGCGCTACAGTCTGGAACCGCGCGACCGCTACGGTCGCAGGTTCGAATCCTGCGTCGGGCATGGATGTGTGTGATGTCCGTAGGTTAATTAGGTTTAAGTAGTTCTAACTTCTAGGGGACTGATTACCTCAGAAGTTAAGTCCCATAGTGCTCAGAGCCATTTTATTTTTCTTGCAGAGAAAGTCCGGAAACACAACTCTCTCTCTCTCTCTCTCTCTCTCTGGCGCCGCACCCCGACGTCACAGGTTGTCGATAGTGAAATTAATAATCAACGTGTGAGGTAGCATTAACAAGGAGAGAGCGGGATTCGATGCAGAATTTAAACAAAGACCACCATCTCCATATATAAGGTTACTTGCTAATTTAAAGCCGTGCGGGATTAGCCGAGCGGTCTGAGGGCGCTACAGTCATGGACTATGCGGCTGGTCCCGGCGGAGGTTCGAGTCCTCCCTCAGCAATGTGTGTGTGTTTGTCCTTAGGATAATTTAGGTTAGGCAGTGTATAAGCTTAGGGACTGATGACCTTAGCAGCTAAGTCCCATAAGATTTCACACACATTTGAACATTTTTTGCTGATTTAATTTAAACCGCTTGCTTAATAACACTACCCCAATAGCTGGAAGTGCATGCCAGAATGTCCGTGTTGTTATGTTCCATGGGATGTTTTGCAATGGCGGATTGTCTCGGCTGTTGTAAGTGTGTGTGTGATGCTTGTGCTCGGTACATCGGTCCTCCACTGTCCTGACAGTCTGACCAACTGCCTGCCAGGGTGTGCGCCTCTTCGAAATATCAGCGGTTGTTGACGTCACCCGACTGCATATCCGTAAGTTATCTGGACATGCAAACGCCGGGAGAAACGTACGTCTCACATTGTTTACGTCTACGGGGAGAAAGCTCAAAAAAATGGCTCTGAGTACTATGGGACTTAACTTCCGAGGTCATCAGTCCCCTAGAACTTAGAACTAATTAAACCTAACTAACCTAAGGACATCACACACACCCATGCCCGAGGCAGGATTCGAACCTGCGACCGTAGCGGTCGCGCGGTTCCAGACTGTAGCGCCTAGAACCACTCGACCACCCCGGGCGGCGGGGAGAAAGCGTATCGTTGCTTGCGGAGGTTGGATTAACTACGCAGCAGTGGAGTAACATTGAAATATACTTTTTCGTTTTTGTTGAGGTATCGTGATCAAAATATTGTTCCAAAGTTTGCCAAAGTTGTGCATCATAGTAATTCTCGTGCCGCCAATCGCATCGAGCAACACGCCGGCCTAGCTCTTGCTCCTGAAAGGATCCATTACACTCGTCGACAGTCGGATTTTGTTTCCAAGGAACAGTTTCGGCTTCATTTAAAGACTACTTCAAAAATTTCGGCTTTTTCTTAGAACTGGCTAGACGGTCTTCACGGTCGCAGTCTGACTGAGGATTTCATTCTGTTAATGCCTGACATTTGGCGAAGTTTGAACGTTTACGTGGATCGGAGTCTAATATTATATATCTCTACGGAGAAAGCTTTTGACGATGCAGCTTTATCCGTGCTAGGGAAATGTTTAAATTTGGCACCGACGCCGAAGCATTTGCCAGTAGTTGATTTCATTAGTTTTGCTGGAAAGGCTGTTTTTAAACTACCTCCTGATGTTGCGGAGGAGCTTAGGAGAAAAACATGTCGTGTGTTGACTGGGAGCGTCCACCTCCACCCAAGAGTTATATCACAGCAGCTGAGTGGGCTGCTTTACGTTCGCTTAGAGTAGATCCCGATACTGTTATTTTACCTGAGGACAGGGGCAAAGCTATTGCCGTTTTCGACATTCAGGATTACGTTCAAAAGATGCAGTTTTACTGACGTATTCATCGTATCGCGGGATCTGTACTGACCCCGCAAAAAGTATTGAGAGGAAGACTAACAGCCTCCTGAAAGAAAGTTCCTTGTCGCAGGAGACTACCGAGTCTTAATTCTTATTGTGACGCTCCCCACTGGTTATATGGCCTTCCTAAGGCCCACATAGAAGAGATTACTCTTCATCCGATTGTGAGTAACATTGGTGGTCCGACATATCGTGCAGCGAAACACCTTACTACTCTGTTGATCCCTATAAAAAAAATGGTTCAAATGGCTCTGAGCACTATGGGACTTAACTTCTGAGGTCATCAGTCCCGTAGAACTTAGAACTACTTAAACCTAACTAACCTAAGGACAGCACACACATCCATACCCGAGGCGGGATTCGAACCTGCGAACGTAGCGGTCGCGCAGTTCCAGACTGTACCGCTTAGAACCACTCGGCCACTCCGGCCGGAGTTGATCCCTATAGTTGGTTGGTGTGAGCACCAGTTTACGAACTCAGACGATTTCTTACGTCGATTAGAGAGAATGCAATCGAACAACTCTGATATTCTAGTAAATTTTGATGTGGACTTTTTCTTCAATCGTGTCCTCTGATACGTTACGGTCGATTGAGATTAGGTTTGGTGTTGAATGAACGAACTTATTTCGATATGTGTTGACTTCCACCCACTTACTTTTTATTCAATGACCAATGCTACGAGGAGATAGATACAGTTGCGATGGGAAGCCAGTTGTCACCTATTATTGCCAATTTGTTTATCGAAGACTTTGAGGAAAATGACTTGGAGTCAGCGGTTTTGAAACGCGCGTTTTCTTTTCAGATATGTAGACGATACTTTTGTTGCTCGGCCCCATGGCCGTGAGAATTTGAACGACTTTTTAGAACACCTGAATTCAATCAACCCGAATATCTCTTTCACGTTGGAGGAGGAAAAGGATGACTGTGTTGCCTTACTTAATGTGATGATCAGGAGGAAGGTTGATGATAGGTTGAGACATGCCGTTTTAGGAAGCCTACTAACACTGACTTGTATCTGCAGGCTGGCACTTGTCAGCATCTGGCTCAACGTGAAGGGGTACAGCGTGCGTCGGTCCACAGGGCCCATGTTATCTCGGATCCTGAGAGTTTGTCATCTGAGCTAGTCCATCTCCATATCACCTTTCTTTAAAATGGTTATAATGAAAGACAGATCAGACGTGCGTTGCGCTATCGACCAACTGTGCAACGGGTGATTGATGACAATACAGAGGTGGCGCCAAGGTCTACAGCCTTTCTGCCTTACACTGGGAGCATTTAGAACTTGATTGGTCCTATTTTGTGGACATATGATGTCAAATTCTTTTTCTACCACCATCTAAAATCAGGGTCCTTTTAGGTTCCGTGATGGATGATCTCGGTTTGCGTGAGGCGGGTGTCTACCGTATTCCTTGCAGCTGTGGCATGTCATGCTGGACAGACTATCAGGATTGTGGAGGACCGTTGTACCGAGCACAAGCGGTACACACGCTTACAGAAGCCGGGCAAATCCGTCACTGCAGAACATTGTCTTGGCACCGGTGATCCTATGGAATATAGCAACACAGATATTGAGACAGGCACTTCCAGCTATTGGGGTAGTGTTATTAAGGAAGCGGTTTAAATTAAATTAGCAAGTAACATTATAAATAGAAATGGTGGTTATTGATTAAATTCTGCATCGAATCCCGCTCTCTCCTTGTAAAATCACGGGGACGAAGTTAATGCTACCTCACACGTTGATTATTAATTTCACCATCGACAACCTCTGACGTCGGTCACCTTAGGTCTGAGTGCGGCGCCAGTGCCTGCGTGCGTGCGCGCGCGCCTTGAAAATGGCAGGGTGTGCTCCTGTCGAAATACGGCGGCTGTCGACGACGTCACCCGGCAGCAAAACCCGTAAGTTATTTGAACATTGTAGACGACGGTAGAAGCTCAGGTCTCACAGATGTGACACAGCATTAAATAAAATTTGTTATACGTTAAAAGGAGCCGGCCGGGGTGGCCGAGCGGTACTAGGCGCTACAGTTTGGAACCGAACGACCGCTACGGTCGCAGGTTCGAATCCTGCCTCGGGCATGGATGTGTGTGATGTCCTTAGGTTAGTTAGGTTTAAGTAGTTCTAAGTTCTAGGGGACTGATGACCTCAGAAGTTAAGTCCCATAGTCCTCAGAGCCATTTTGAACGTTAAAAAGAGTGTAGACTGTAAGTGCAATGAAAACTGTGCATTCACTATACTGCTGAGAAAGACATGTCAAGAGAGGTAGTGTTGCCAGTACCACGAGTATAATTCGACAGACCTCAATTCACTAGTGACATCGTACAGTAGAGCAGCCGACAGTTTCTCGGTGCAAGTGATTGTTTCTCTCATCGCCGCGCTGGGTAGCTGCGCGGTCTCAGGCGTCTTGTCATGGTCCGCGCGGCTCACCCCGTCGGAGGTTCGATTCCTCCCTCGGGCGTGGGTGTGTGCGTCGTCCTTAGCGTAAGGTAGTTTAAGTTACATTAAGTAGTGTGTAAGCTTAGGGACCGATGATCTCAGCAGTTTGGTCCCATAAGAGCTTACCAGAAATTTCCAAATTTGCTTCTTTCATCACAGTATCCTGCTTCGTTAAGTTTTGTTGCACAGTCGCGAAGACCCAGCGCCCGTTCATAATAATCGTCCAACTGTACGGAAACCGTGGCAGGAATATATGCAACTGTTTATAAACTAGACTATTATCGCACAAAGATTACAACTGACACTGAAAGTGAAATGACGGCACTTATGACCTACAACACTTACAGGCGAAGAGACTAACTGTTGAAGGAAGGTGGCAATATAAATGAGAAGTGAAAAAGATTTTATTCACATCCTTCAGTAAACGTTTCCATTCTTTCATATTCTGACGAGTAAGATTTTATCTAGTCCCGGTATTTACTTGCCTATTAAGCGCTCCTTCTTTACACTATGACAAGTAAGATTTAATTTAGCCCCTGTACCACCCTTACACACATCCCGTCGTTCCTGACAACTAATAAAACCCGCAAACTACCTGTCTTCCAGTCTTCGACCGATTAGAATTACCTTCTCCAACACATCAATGAAACTACACGAAGTATACTACGGCGCTTTACCTTTGAAGGGAGGTTACAACTAACTGTGTTGCTTATCATACTGGGCTGTCCGACAGTACGGCCTGGATACGGCCCACTAGCCGTCGGGTTTATAGTTCTGAAGCTCCCCGTCTTCTCCACTCTTTATTTACGAATCCCAACCATACAACTGCCCACACGTGCAACTCTCTCTCTCTCTCTTTCTCACACACACACACACACACACACACACACACACACACACACACACACACAAACACACACGAACAGCACACTAGCATTAACAGTCGCATTTCTGTCATAACACACTATGCCAGGTGTAGCTGACAATTATATTTTTTCTTGTTTATAGCTGAAATGAAGCACTGATTTTAACAGCAGAACAACTTGTTTCAGCATTAAACATTTTGTAGTAGACTTAACCTAGTTACTCCGAAATGCTCGGTACTAATGCTATGGTTACAGTTTTTACATTTGAAGCCGTCCGCGGTGGCCGAGCGGTTCTAGGCGCTTCAGTCCGGAACGACGCAGCTTCTACGGTCGCAGGTTCGAATCCTGCCTCGGGCATGGATGTGTGTGATGTCGTTACGTTTAAGTAGTTCTAAGTCTAGGGGACTGATGACCTCCGCTGTTAAGTCCCATAGTGCCTAGAGCCATTTGAACCATTTGGAGCGCTGCGCCACTCCGTCCTCCACCGGCGCCAACCTCTTCCTCGTGGCTGCTGTCACCACTCCACACTTACACTACCGGCCCAACACACACTGCCTGCACGTCTGTTTCTGCACAAATCTTGGCCTCTGCCCTGTTTTGATTGGCTGTCTCAAGCAGCCGCAGCGACGAGTCTCATTGGTCAGTTAATTCCCTGCTACCCCAGTGTTTCTCATCCTACACCTAGATGAATTCCACTTCATAAATGTGGACTTGGAACATCTATTGCAGTCAACAGGAAAATAAAACTTGGCAGCCGACGACACACCTCCATTCTGGATTTGCAAAATAGCCACAGCGCTCCCAGAGTCCTTACGGTCCCATAACAAATCGAAGGGTCGCAAGACGTAGCACAAACATTTCCGAGAAACGCCTAACAAAGCTGTGTCTGGCGTTTGGCAGCTACCGAGGAATCTCCATTGTATGTTTGTAAGATAGCCTCCTAGTTCCCACAGCCACTGCGGTTCCATAATGACTCAAGCGGTCGCAAGGCGTCGTGACGAACGTTTCTGACGGTTCAAACCCGTCTCCGGCCATCCTGATTTATGTTTTACGTAATTTCCCTAAATCGTTTCAGGCAAATGCCGGGACGGTTCCTTTGAAAGGACACGGCCGATTTCCTTCCGCATCCTTCCCTACTCCGAGCTTGCGCTCCGTCTCTAATGACCTCGTTGTCGACGGGACGTTAAACACTAATCTCCTCCTCCTCAATATTTCTGAGAACGCGTTGAATTCTCTGTGTCCACCGTTCCTTGGGCGCTCGTTCCCGAGCGTGCGGCCAGCAACCCCTTCCGAAGCAAGAAACCGTTACCGTTTTCCACCATCTCCCATTAACTAAAGTGTGGAGCTTAACGAGATCTCCAGATGAAAGTTTCACGAAATGAGCCATCACAAAGCTTCCATCTGCTCATCAGTTTCCTCGCCCATCATGTCCACTTCGTTCGTCACCACGGCGCATAACGCGGCGGCCACAGATAATGTAAGAATTGCTGCAAATTTCTATACAGCATGATATGTGCGTGCAGCATTGGCGTACGCTTTGTGGCGCGACATTTCCCATTCACTTGGTTGCGCTCTTTAAGGCCCGCACAGCACGATCAGCGACTCGTTGCCGGCCGCAGTGAACCTACATCAAATACTGTGATGCCACTGGAAACATACCGTGCTCGTGTATCAGTAAGTTATGTCGTCGTTATTTTGGTGTGAATGACACAGAGAGGCACGATAAAGCATTGAAAGTCTTGACGGTTTTTCACCGTGTTAAATGTTTAAGTCATGCAGGTCTAGTTTTAAACCTCACCGGACATTTGCTTTCTCTGTAATGCCAGTCGTGCTGACGTGGTCTCTTCATCGGTACGTGTTATAAAAATGTGTGAAGTTGCTTCATGTTCTATGGTGAAACATATTCTCAGAAGATGTGTAAAAAGCAGAGATAAACAGTGTACAGCTCGCTGAAAGGGTTGTGGGCAGGATAGAAGAGGTGATCGTGAGGGGCGATTGGAAGTAATAAATACAATGAAAAGAATTTTGCGTTTATTGCACTTTCGGTTTACAATGGGACGCTCCACGAAGGCTGGAGTACCACAATTCGCTACAAAACGAATGCGCCTTTTTTTATTTTGAAAACCTGTCATTTTCTCCCATTGCGGGGCAAAAGTTAGAATATTGGCAGGTGCCTGAAACCATACTCTACAGGAGGAACATTAATAAAACCGATAAACCGCAGGAACGGACTCCTGATTGGAAGTCGAGAAAAAAAAGGCCCTACGAATACGTATCCGGAAATGCATTGTTGCCACGTAGATGGCGCTGGCGAAAGAAAGTTCCTCTGACCACGTGCCGTGTGTTGCAGGCTGTGTGCCTGACGCAGCGTTCTGTAAGAAGCAGCGTGGTCCGGTACTCGTGTCGGAAACAAGCCGAGCTTGCGTTTGTGTACGACCAATCAGATGGAAACGGTGGAGAGGCAGAACCCAGTTCTCCATATCTGGTGTACGCACAGCCCGACGCCTCCCTGCACGTTCGTCTGTCTGATAAGACCCACGATCACGCAAACGCCCAAAAAGGGTTTGAAATATTGTGTGATGTGGTTGGTGTCTGTCAGGGTACTTGTTTTGGTATAGCAGCACTGCCTCTCGACCGTTTCCGTCTGACTGGATATACACAAACAGCACCGTGGCTTGTTTCCGACATGAATACTGGACCATTCTGCTGTATACAGTACGCTGCGTCAATCACACAGCTTCCAACACGCAAGAAACACACGGCACGTGGTCAGAGGAACTTTCATTCACCAGCGCCATCTACTGGGGCAACGATGCATTTCCAAACATTTGTTCATAGGACCTGTTTTCCTCCATTTCCAGACAGGAATCCGTCCCTGCAGTTTGTTCATGTTCACCCTGCATAATGGGGAAAAACGCGAGGCACCTTGTGCCATCACAACCAGGCTTGACGAAGTTTCAGATAGCAAGGTATCGACACCTGCAAAAAGTGGCTGGAGGTCAGATGTTGATGTCAGCTGCAAGGTGCGTTAATGTCACATTGGCACCACATTTCACCACAATATTCCCAACGCCACCGTGGACGTCACTCTCCATGGGAGGGTCATCACACCTACCCTTATCCACGACTCACTCTTTCTCTCGATGCCTCTGCGAAGGAAGTCAAAACCGTGATGTTCAGAATTTAAATCAAATGGTTTTCTTCTAGGTGGCCAACCCTTTGGAGTGCTGCATGACTGCAATTTTTGTTCTGGTACACAGTGTGGATCCACCAGAGACCGTTCAACGCCACTCGACGAAATGTAAAAGCGATAAGAAGCGGAAATAGGTGTTCATGATTTTTCATCCTTCCTTTCTCGCTCCTTTCCGAGCCGTGTTCATTGACTGGGGGACTGGGAGTGGGAGGGGTAGTACGACATTGACAGATGCATGCTGAATCAAATGTCGAAGCGCCCCCTTAAGACCCTGTAATTTGGCAACACCCTCAGTGCCACCCATGCACCTTTGATGGGCACTTTAAAAATGTCCCTGTACACAGACACCGATCCATCGATTACTTGACACGGGGGTGTGGTGGTGGTGGGGTGGGGTGGGGGGTGGGGGGGGGGGGGACAATAGGCAACCTTTGCGATACCAGCACCTGATGGCCCCCAGGTGAAATCTGAGTTGTGGCGGAAGGTTTGCCAATCCCGCCGCCGCATAGGAATTGATGGATGGGTGTGTCAGTACACGGACATGTTTAAAACACCAACAAACTTTCACAAACTGAAGGTGAACCTGAAAAGGTTCGGATACCGGTTTATGGAATAGTAAATAATTATTCAAGAGAGTGACTGGTTGCAGTTTTATTTAATAACTTTAGGGAATGTTTTAATTTAAAGTCTGATAAAGGATAACAAATGACAAAAGAAATATTTTTTAGTGTGATATAATTACAAATTAACAATATTCTGAAATTTTACTTTACTTGTACTTTGAAGCCTTGTTTCTTGTCAAATTTCATGATTCTACGTCAATAGGAAGTATCCTATACATTTTAATGAGTGGGGTTTCGAGTATCAAAATTTGTTACATAAATGGCCGTATCTTTTGATTGCGTTGACTTAGAATCTAACATTTATCATTCCGCCAAGGCCCTCAGACATTAATACGTGACACGCATTTCAACTTGAGATGGCCACTCGTTCCTGTGGAAAAGGTGTCTTAATACACTGTTGGACCATAGTCTGATAAGAAAAGGCAAAAAAAAAAAAAAATTATTACGATATAACCACAGGATTTGTTTTTCTTTGGTTGCACTGTGAAACCTTGTTTCTTACCAAATTTCATGATCTACATCAATGTTCTGATGTGTGAGTTTTCGACTATCAATACATGTGACAGAAATGGCCGTTCTTTTAATTGCATTGACTTAGAAGCTTGAAACTTTCACACCGCCAAGGGACCTTGGTCATAAATTTCAATATGATTCGTCTACCTGTTCGTGGGAAAAAGGTTTTTAACAGTCGGACTGACAGACGAACAACAAGCCGCTCCTATAAAGGTTCCTTTTTTACCGACCGAGGTACGGAACTCTAAAAACATAGGTATTTTAGACAATTTTATAGTAGCAGTGATCAAAAAGTTCCCGTTTCAGGGCGCTGCTGCAGAATATATGCAACGTAGTGCGACTACTATGCTTGTCTATAAGCAACGACTTGTAGGCAAGGGATCTGTGTGACATCCTTGTCTTTCTGGCGTGCTTGTCGTAAATGGGGAGACGTCTACTATGACGTTATTACCAAATGCGTCGAAACAGGACCAACGTGCCCTTATTCTTTTCTTGGCTGCCGTAGGACCAACACCAATAGACACCCATCGGAAAGTCAAGAATGTGTATGGGGCAGCATGTCTGTCAACAACTGAAAACTGCTGCTGCTTCATGAAAACTCAGGTCCACAGATTGCAAATGTCATAACGCACAAATTATGCCATCTCAAGTAAGAGACACACGAGCACCCGACATATAACCCCGATCTCTCCCCGTGCGATTGTCATGCCTTCGATCCCTTAAAAAAGGACTCGAAGGGTCAACGATTCTGTCGAACGAGGATGTGCAGACGCAGTTACGGACAACTTCACGCAGCACGACACTCTTTTATCAAATTAGTATCTTCGGCCTAGTTGTTAAAATTATTTTAAATTAGACTAACCATCCATAAATCCAAACAGGCAATATAACACATGAGCACAACTGCAGATATACTGCGTGGAATGGCTGTAGTCGAATTAAGTCGTGTGATGCTGAGGGAATTATGAGACAGTAAAAGCAGCAGACGAGTTTTGCTATTTAGGCAGGAAAATAACTGACAGTAACCAAAATAATTGACTACGTAGCTGGTCAACTAGAAGCTAAATATAAATAAGTACAATGCAAAAAAAAAAAAAAAGACGAACAGAATGCAGGCTCGTAGCGGCAAAAAAAGATTCTGGAAAAGAGAGATGACAGCGAATGTTATTTTAAGTGAAAGGAAGTGTTTTCTGAAAGTATTTGTCTGCAATATACAATGCTGAAGATTATATTAGTAGATGTGTAAACTAATGAAGACATTCTGAATCGAATTGGAGACAAAATAAATTTATGGCTCAGCTTGACTAAAAGAAGGGTTCGGTTGATAAGATGCATCAGAGTAAACAAGGAATACTCAATCTAGCAGCGGGGGCAAGTGTGAAAGTAAATAAATGTACAGTGAGACCAACATTCTCATACAATAAGTCGGCTGAAATTGATGCAGGTCAGAGCTGTTATGTCTTGCACAGGATAGACTACCCAGTCTTCAGACTGACAAAAACAACAACTACACACATAAAAAAAGTTTTGCATCACCTCATCCCGAAGGAAGTCATTCACAAGATGTGCACGATTGGGGCGCGAATTGTCATCCTTGAAGACGAATGCCTCGCCAATACGCTCCCGATATGGTTGCACTGTCTGTCGGAGGATGGCATTCACGTGTCGTACAGCCGTTACGGCGCCTTCCATGACCACCAGCGGCGTACGTCGGCCCAACATACTGCCACTCCAAAACAGCAGGGAGCCTTCACCTAGCTGCACTCGCTGGACACTGTGTCTAAGGCGTTTAGCCTGATCGAATTGCCTCCAAACACGCCTCCGACGCTTGTCTGGCTGAAGGCTAATGCGACACTCATCGGTGAAGAGAACGTGATGCCAATCCTGAGCAGTCCATTCGGCATGTTGTTGGGCCTATCCTTTCCGCACTGCATGATGTCGTGGTTGCAAAGATGGACCTCGCCATGAACGTCGGGGGTGAAGTTACGCATCATGCAGCCTGTTGCGCACAGTTTGAGTCGTAACACGACTTCCTGTGGCTGTACGAAAAGCATTATTCAACATGGTGGCGTTGCTGTCAGGGTTCCTCCGAGCCATAATCCGTAGGTAGAGGACATCCACTGCAGTAGTAGCCCTTGGGCGGCCGGAACGAGGCATGTCATCGACAGTTTCTGTCTCTCTGTATCCTCCTCCATGTCCGAACAATATCGCTTTGGTTCACTCCGAGACGCCTGGGCACTTGCCTTGTTGAGAGCCCTTCCTGCCACAAAGTAACAATGCGGCGCGATCGAACAGCGGTACTGACCGTCTAGACATGGTTGAACTACAGACAACACAAGCCGTATACCTCTTTCCTGGTGGAATGACTGGAACTGAAGGGCTGTCGGACCACCTCCGTCTAATAGGCGCTGCTCATGCATGGTTGTTTACATCTTTGAGTGGGTTTAGTGAAATCTCTGAACAGTCAAAGGGACTGTGTCTGTGATACAATATCCACAGTCAAAGTCTACCTTCAGGCGTTCTGGGAACAGGGGTGATGCAATTTTTTTTTTTTAATGTGTGTACAATAACAAGATGCAGGCAAACTCACGACACATAACTCACACATAAATGAAAAAATCTGTTGTACATGAATATGTATCCGTAATGTTTTACTTCCATGTTGCAATTAATTTTCTGTAACACTTGGTAGCACAAACAGTAACAGAAGGCACCAGCAAATTATTATTGTCGTCGTTTTCAGTCCGAAGCCCTCGATGCTCGTGTATGCTTTATAAGCCTTTTCAACTCTGCATAACCATTGCAACCTTCATCTATTTGAACTTGCTTACTGGCCTTTTATCCGCTTTCAGGATGTGCCCTATCAACAGAAGTCTTCTGTTAGTCAACTTGTGACATGAATATCTCTTTCCTCCAATTCCACTCAGCGACTCATCATTTCTTATCCGATATACTCATCTAATCTCCAGCATTCTCTTGTAGCCCCAAATTTTAAATCTTCTATCTTTTCTAGTTTCACTTCCATAAAAGGCTACATTCCATACAAACACCTTCAGGAAAGACTTCATAACGCTTAAATTCATGTTAGACGTTAGGAAATTTCTTTTTTCAAGAAATACTTTTCTTACTATAGCCAGTGTTCATTTTATAGTTAGTTTTTGCTGCCCACATTGCAAAATTCATGTACTACTTTTAGTGGGTCATTTCGTAATCGAATTCCCTCTACATCGCATGATTTAATTCCACTACATTGCATTACCCTTGTTGACATTATCTTATAACTTCTTTTCAAGACAATATCCATCTCGTTCAACTGTTCTTCCAAGTCCTTTGCCAGCACACAACATAAACCTCTTCCCCATGCGAAACGTCCAAAACTCCTTCGTAGTTATGTGTGATTAAGCTGTAAGTCTCAGATTCACTTCCAGTGTATTGTGTTACATCCTTTTAATGTGTTGAACGCAAAAGAAAATACGACTTCAACACTGGAAGAAGGTTAAAACAATATCGCTGTGTAAGAATAACAACACTACTGATTCCAATCACTACAAAAGATTAAGCCTACTTCATACTACTTAAAAACTCTACGACAGAATTACAAACGACAGACTGTAAGCAACAAAAATGGTTCAAATGGCTCTGAGCACTATGGGACTTGACTTCTAAGGTCATCAGTCCCCTAGAACTTAGAACTACTTAAACCTAACTAACCTAAGGACATCACACATATCCATGCCCGAGGCAGGATTCGAACCTGCGACCGTAGCGGTCACGCGGTTCCAGCGCCTAGAACCGCTCGGCCACCACGGCCGGCTGTAAGCAACAGATAGATACATAGTTATTGAAGAAATGGGCTACAGAAAACGCCGTTCAACTGCTGGCACTATTTTTTCTTTATGACAGCGCATTGAAAAATAAAAATCGAAAGTTTAACCAAGAAAAACATTTATTTACATATTTCGAGAAAGTCTTCGATAATGTTATAAGAGTAATACTGCGCAATATAATGATATACAGATGATACTCTAACTTCTGATGTAGAAATTTAGAGCAAGTACGAACACACATCGTTCGCATTAGATCTAAGTGGGAAAGTGACAGGTCTACTCCCCCCAAAGGAGCCGGCCAAGGATATAGGTCGTCTCCTACCCTGATTAACGCCGGGTGGTTATAATTAAAGTGCAGCTTGTCACAGAGGTCTAGTGTGGGCTGCAGTTATCGTATGGTAGCGGAACTTGGTAGATATTCTTTCAAATTTTGCCACCAGGTGCAAATCTAGCGCTCTGAATGTAAGATAGACGTGTAGAAATATTACCATATGTAATGGATTAGGAACAGGACTGGGGTGGAAAAAGTCAAACAAGTGAGAAAGGCATAATGTTGATATTATTAACCACTGCTTAGATAGTTTGTTCAATATGAGCATCGGACACATCGAAGAGATGCTGCACGACGCCAGATCTGCATCCAGTGGCCAAAATTGGAACCAATTTTTTCCCAGCGTGAATCGATTCCGAAACTGACGCATTAGGTTACCTACCAGATTTCGCTTCCATACAATAATTACAGCCGACACCGTACTTCTGTGAATAGCTACAGTTTAGTTATAACCACCCGGTACCTACACCGACGATTCTGTTTTGGCTGTGGTGTTTCAGACTAGTTACTGGAGTGTAGCTGCTAACCGATCTGTTACTACTAAAAGCAGTTCTCTTCATGCAAATAAGCTGACACTGATTTCCAGGAAATGAAAAAAACCTGTCTACACCTGTCAATGGACTGAATAAAATGTATTATGAATATAGCGACTAATCGAAGAACTAAATCCACTCCATTTGTAAGCAAAAGGTAACTCTGGCTAAAATTATCGTTAACACTAAAATAATGTAAAAAGCACCCGCCAGGATAGCCGAGAGCGTTAACACGCTGCTTCCTGGACTTGGGTTGGCGCGCCGGCCAGATTAACGACAAAGGGCCGGTGTGCCGGCCAGCCTGAATGTGGTTTTTAGGTGGTTTTCCACATCCCACTAGGTGAATACCGGGCTGGTCCCACGTTCCACCTCAGTTCCACGGCTCGCAGACATCTGAACACATTCGCACTAATCCATGGATTATACTAGACGCGGACGGTTGGGGTACACTAATTCCTTCCTTGGGGAGGGGGGGGGTAAGGGGAGGCGCTAGGAAGGACATCTGGTCACCCCTTGAAATTAACATGCCATATCCGATTAACCAGCAGACCCTGCAAGTCGGGATAAATGCTTGGAAAGAGAGAGAGTAAAATAATGTGAAAAGTAAAATCCGTCGGGTATCTTGGCTGCACTACAACACATAAAGGCGTATAAAATAAAGTGAATAAGTTGAGCAATATTTGTAAAACGTTCAGCATATACGGTATCTGAAAAATAAAACTCTGCAACATAATAATTTACAGTTATATACGATCTTTCTCTGTTAACACTATTATATGAAAGTGAATCGTAAGTGGTGAACAAACAGCATGAAAATCTTACCCAGAGTATGGAGATGAGGATTCTACGAACTATCAAGAGACGTAAAAGAACAGACACAATACCACGACTCTGAGGGACCGAGGAAAACCGTAACGAGCAATAAACAGCCTAAAACGAAAAGTGAAAGGAGCAAAAGGAGAAGAAAGAGGGTAGCTATCACTGTCTTTACAATGAAACGTATGTTAATGTCGTTATTTGAAAATAATCTTTCTACCCTGACGCCGGATGAGGTATGGAAGGAAGCACTGGGCCTTTGCATATTCAAATGCGCCCGCAAAGAAAATCGCTCGCAATGCCGCAGTAGGGAGCGCACAGCAATTTTCACTGGCAGCTATGAGTAGGTTTTCCAAGAATGTGACAAAAATTACTCACAAAGCCAGTACTTTTGTCGCGTGCTAATAACAATAGGACTGCTAATTTCTTACCACGAGCCTTTCCCACAAACTCAGTGTGCTAGAAATTAGAGGCTCGTAAGTGAAACAGTGGGCTGGCTCTCGCAAGCGCATTAAAACTGAAATTATTGCCCGATTATGGAGCACAGCCACGTAATAAACGACAGCATCTGCACGACGCTGTTTTTTTATATTTTCACGTCATTTGCAAACGAGATTTACGTTAAGAACTGTCTGAGGGAAACACACACACACACACACACACACACACACACACACACACACACACAAAGAACGACGCATCAGCAAGTAATTTTCCGAATGGGGCGAAATTCGGTAGTTGTGATGTCCATATACAGATAAACAAATGCGTACACTTCCAGAAAAACTGAATGAACTATTCAAGAGAAACAGTTTCACAAATTGAATAAGCCTGTAGTGGTCCACCTCTGGTCCTAATCCAATGAGTTATTCGGCTTGGCGTTGATTGATAGAGTTGTTTAATGTCCTCCTGAGAGATACCGTGCCAAAGTGTGTCAATTGGCGCGTTACTTTGCAAAATCCCGAGATGGATGGAGCGCACTGCCTATAGCGCTCTAAAAGTTCTCAATCTACGCCCCGTTTCGTTCTTTTTACTCCTTGTCTCCGTGACTGCCAAACCCTACCTTAGCCAGCAAGGTCGCCGGATCGCTCCCCAGCTGAAAACGTTTGGTGAATTATAGGCAGGGCGCTCCAACCAGCTCGGGATTTTGGCAATCGAATGCGCCAATTGGACAGAACTTGGCACGAAATCCCTCAGGAGGACATCCAACAACTATACCAATTACTGCCAAGCCGAATAACCACTTGCATGAGGGACATAGATGGACCAATGCGTTATTGGCTTGTTGAGTTTATGAGGCTGTTTATCTTGAATAAATCATTCAGTTTTTCTGTAATTGTAATCATTTGTTTCTCTGCACATGTGCATCGCATCTACCGATTTCCATCCCATTCGGATAATTCCTTCGTGGTGCTTCTTCTTTTTGGACTTAAGAGAATATATAGCGGAATCTTATGTCCTAGCATGTAACTACTAGAATAGTAAAACAAATCTGGAGTCACTCATTTTAAATAAATACTTGCTGCACTGGGATATGATGTGGAAAGACCGCAGAAATTCTGTTGCTTGTAAAGCAAAAAAATGATTTGATTAATAGCCAAGATAGTACGAAAATGAAAGATTTTCCGATGCAGAGCACTTACAAATTCTTTGTATTAATTAAACGACAAGGATGCATTAATAAATATTAGGTGGGACTAACAGGTCCATCATGGAACTACAAGCAATAGAAGATCAAATGGTTCAAATGGCTCTGAGCACTATGGGACTCAACTTCTGAGGTCATCAGTCCCCTAGAACTTAGAAATACTTAAACCTAACTAACCTAAGGACATCACACACATCCATGCCCGAGGCAGGATTCGAACCTGCGACAGTAGCGGTCTCGCGGTTCCAGACTGTAGCGCCTAGAACCGCACGGTCACTCCGGCCGGCAACAGAAGACTAACAAGGGAACAGTACTAAGTGTAAATAAACAATCTTGATGAAACTTGGCGGGTATGTAAAGGGGACAAAACAATGCATTATGAATTGTTTTTCTTTGCCCCCAGTCTCACTTTCAATGGATAAAACACACCGAGAAATGTAATTTGGCATATTATGTTTAGAAGCAATATCTTCCAAATAATGATATGTTAAAATGATTTCCATATATAAGCTGGAAACTTTTTTTTTCAAACCATGCACATAAAACGTGTGAAATTACTGCACATAATTTACACCACAGAGAACACAATACAAAACAAAATTCAGCTGGATTTCAAGAATCTTCCATCAACACGGCGGAGCTACTAGCCATCAGGGAAGCTATTCATTATGGTGCCCGAACATTCAAGTTCGTCCTGATACTTACAGACTCTCAGAGTGTGCTGCAGAAACTGGAACATCCCGCGTTTGCTTCAGTCCGGAACCGCGCGACCGCTACGGTCGCAGTTTCGAATCCTGCCTCGGGCATGGATGTGTGTGATACCCTTAGGTTGGTTAGGTTTAAGCAGTGCTGAGTTCTAGGGTACTGATGACCTCAGATGTTGAGTCCCATAGTGACCAGAGCCATTTGAACCATCCGGCGTTTGATAAACAGACCAACAGGTACGGTCTGGAAATCTTGGTGGCCATAAGAGACGCACGGAGCTTGGGCATTGCCATTCAGTTACTCTGGATTAAAGGACATCATGGCATTTTTCATAAACTGTTTACCACCTTGCCAAGAGGAGTATTACAGAAGGCCAGTTACGCCCAACGCCGATACCTTATACGAATCTCACATCGACGATACGGAAGGCTGCTTAGCACGCTTGGAACTGTGAATAGCACTTCTCTCAGCACTGTAACGGCAGCCATACAACCGAACATCGCTTTTCGACCACGGTTCGCCTCGGTGCAGCTTCGTATACGTCATGTGACTTCTACCATTCGCATGAGGCTGGGACACGTGTGTTATCCCGCGCACCTACACTCAAGCGCCAATGAAACTGGTATAGGCATGCGTGTTAAAAAATACAGAGATATGTAAACAGGCAGAATACGGCGCTGCGGTCGGCAACGCCTATACAAGACAACGAGCATCTAGCGCAGTTGTTAGATCGGTTACTGCTGCTACAATGGCAGGTTATCAAGATTTAAGTGTTTGAACGTGGTGTTATAGTCGGCGCACGAGCGATGGAACACAGCATCTCCGAGGTAGCGATGAACAGGGGAGTTTCCCGTAGGCCATTTCACAAATGTACCATGAATACCAGGAATCCGGTTCAACATCACATCTCCGACATCGCTGCGGCTGGAAAAAGATCCTGCAAGAACGGGGCTAACGACGATTGAAGAGAATCGATCAATTTGACAGAAGTGCAGCCCTTCCGCAAATTGCTGCAGATTTCACTGCTGGGTCATCAACATGTGTCAGCACGCGACCCATTCAACGACACAGCATCGATATGGGCTTTCGGAGCTGAAGGCCCACTCGTGTACCCTTGATGACTGCACGACACAAAGCTTTACGCCTCATCTGGGCCCGTCAACACCGACATTGGACTGTTAATAACTGGAAACATGTTGCCTGGTCGGAAGAGTCTCGTTTCACATTGTATCGAGCGGATGGACGTCAGCAGTGGACTGTTCAAGCTGATGGAAGCTCTGTAATGGTGTGGGGCGTGTGCAGTTCGAGTGATATGGGACCCCTAGATACGACACTGACAGGTGACACGTTAAGTGAGCATCCTGTCTGATCACTTGCATCCATTCATGTCCATTGTGCATTCCCGCGGACCTGTTGAAGACCAGCATGACAATGCGCCACCCCACACGTCCAAAATTGCTACAGAGTGGCTCTAGGAACACTGTTTTGAGTTTAAACACTTCCGCTAGCCACCAGACTCCCAAGACATGAACATTATTCAGCATATCTGGGATGTCTTGCAACGTGCTGTTCAAAAGAGGTCTCCATCCCTCGTACTCTTACGGATTTATGGACAGCCCTGCAGGAGTCATGATGTCATTTCCCTCCAGCATTACTTCAGACATTTGTCGAGTCCATGTCACGTCTGTTGCGGCATTTCTGCGTGCTTGCGGGGGCCCTACACGATAGTAGGCAGGTATACCAGCTTCTTTAGCTCTTCAGTGTATATCCGTTGAAGATTATCACGTCTGGACGCTCTCCAAGCACAAGACTGCACAGTCAAACTCGTATAAGAAACTGGTTGCGAGAGGTTATCCCCTCGCTACTAGTGTTCCTGTTTTAGTCAACCGCTTTGATAAAGATAACTTACAGACTATTTGAAAGCCACCGGCATCCAAATTTATTTTATGTGCTACCGAAGTCTTCATTGTCCAATGCCATCAGACCGGTTCGTAATCGGATGAGTAATTTTGTGTTTTAATTTGCATATGGACTTCGATTTGTATATTACATTTTCATGATTCCTCTCTTGTGCATCTGATGTCACTGTTCTACTGGCACTATTATATAGACCGTTGGTTGAATTGTGTTTGTCACTTTGGGTCTTTCTTTTACGTTCAGTACTCCTATCTGTAAGCTGCAATTCTCACGTTGTTATATGATATTTTCAGTTCTGTTTTTCGGCTATTGTTGTACTTCTTGTACGATGTACCGTGTTTGCCCTTTAATGTTTTGTTCTAATGCGTGTGAAATCTTATGTTACTTAACTGCTAAGTTCATCAGTCCCTAAGTTTACACACTATTTAACCTAAATTATCCTAAGGACAAACACACACACCCATGCCCGAGGGAGGACTCGAACCTCCGCCGGGGACCAGCAGCACAGTCCATGACTGCAGCGTCTCAGACCGCTCGACTAATCCCACGCGGCTTTAATATTTTGTCTTTTACATAAGAGCATATGTATGTATGTGATAATGTTGCTGTATAGTGCTGTTCGGCTCCAGTGTCATTGTCATCACTGTCGTCGGCTGTCTGGTGTTTATCTAATTGCGCTTTTATTTTAAGAGTGTGTTTATATTATGTTTCTTTGGTACTTTATAACCGTTGTTGGCTCCATGGTCCTTGTAACCCAAAGTCAAAACAAAGAAATGAAATTAAAAAATTGTCATGGATAATCCTCTAAATATCCTGACTTGTTTTTTTTCCAGTACATTGGCAAATCTTGGCGAAGAAAACTGATTATGCAATAGTGACTGCAGCTCGATTATATTGTTTATCAAGCGGGGATTGACATCATTCAACAGAACTTGTTCTGAAACCTTCTCACGAAGGCCTTCCAACATCGAAAGTTGTACATGTCCCACGGCTGTACACGTGCCGTGAGCCATTTGCGATCGCCTGACGAACCAGTTCCTCGTCCTCAGGTATGATTATCTAAACAGTATTTTCCCACTGACCACCCCAATAATCTAACAATAATACAGATTTTTCCCTCACTGGGAAAAAAAAACATCGTTCAAATATCTTTTGACCTGGTCAGACGTTTTGTTTACCAGATTTCGATACTGTCACAAGGACATTTGGAGCTTCAAAAAGAGATTCTCGCATTTTCAGTCCAAATCCACCATTAGTTTATTCTAAAACTATGATAAGGCGGGTGGTCAGTGTGAAAAACCGTTCTATGCCTCATACCCGAGGACAAGAAACTTGTTCATCTATTGATCCCAAACGTCCTGATGGCACAGGCACAGCAGTGAGACGTATACGGCTGAATGTTGGAAGAACTTTGTGACAAGATTTTTCATATCGAGTTCTGTTGAATGATTACTGTGTCAGTCTCCACTTGAGACACAATATAATCAACCTGCAGTTACTAGTGCGTAACCAGATCGCTTCGTCAAGGCTTACCTATGTACCGAAATATGCCTGATATAAATCAGGATATTTAGAGGATCACCCATGACAATTTGAAATGATGGTGAATTTCTTTTACATTGTGTTCTCCATCGTGTATATTATGTGAAGAAATTTCGTTCATTTTATGCATGGTGTAAGAAAACGTTATGTTTTAAAAAATTATTTACAAATTATCATTACTGTAATGACTTTGTATCATAATAATGAGTTACTTATTATTTTTAACTAACAAAATGGTTGTGTGTGAAACGGTGAATTAAAAAAAAGAAATGCAAAATAACAATTCAAAATACAAAAAATCAGAAATATAAGTAATTAGAATATAATGAACGTTTAGATATTTTAATTAGGTATGTTGAAAACACTGCGACAGCACCTTGTGTACAGGCTATTTTCCAAAACTGGTATTTCGGAAACCAGCTTTTTTATACATGGATGTGCGTGGCTTGAAAACTTCTTCAATGTATGCAGTAACAAAAGTTTTCATTTTCCAAAATTAATTAATGGTGGAAGGGGTATTTCCGAAAATTTCATATTATTACAAAAGTTGATTACACCGTTTCCAAGAAAGTTAGTTACATATCAATTTTTATATAAAAAACATTTTTATATACCATCGTTTTGAAGATATTCCCTCCGAATCTAATATGTCAAATTACCAATTGGGGTGTGCTTTATCCCTTGAAACTGAAATTGGGCACAAACAAAAAAATACTTATTGCATTTCCCCCACTACATACCCCCCAAGTTTCATCAAGACACAGGATATATGTTGCGCCTTTTTGCAAACACACTGTTCTTTTCTTTTTACCCAAACATACTTCAGAAGCTCTGTGCCATCATCAGTGGGATTTGTTTATTGAAAACTGTAACAAGTGAGCATATTTTAGGTTGTAACTGATCTAACAAAGAGGAGCCTAAAGAATTTTTTTTCGCTTTGCTTCTTACCGTGATTTTACATTATACGGTTTTGCAGGAATAATTTAATCTGCAAACACCTGAAGATCCAAAAGATGAATATTCATCAAGACAGTTTATTTACACTTTGGAATGCTAGTTTGATAGAAATCCTAAATATATGATCCGGGAGAGGCCTTAAGAAAGGAGTCTGATATCTCAAAGAGGTGTTCTAGCAACTGCCTTTCAAGGTTGAATAAAATATGAAAAGTTCTTTAGCCCTTGCACGTTGCTTCCATAGGCTTAGCGAAGCGAAGGCATATTTTTCTTTGCACCATTGTACGAATCACCAACATTGCACTGACCATAATATTGTGAATGAACATGTAACCTATGGCACTGAACACAATATGCAGTTATAAGCAAGTGAATTAGATACAGCTACTATTGTGATGAATTGTTCGTGCTTTTTGTCTATCGAAATCAAGTGCAAGCACTCAGCGTAACCAATAGTCTCGCACAGAGCCTCATAACCTCGGTTTTTATGCACTCGCTGTTGCTTCTTTTGTAACATAAGTATCTTGAAACCATCTGTCTATTTTCACATCAATATTTTTACATATACAGGGTGATTTAGCCGCTCCTATAGCTGACGTTTTATGGAATCCGCAATGTCCTAGCTGCCTTCGTAAACCACGTAGTATATTTTCACATGCTCTCGCTCGCTACGCGCAGACTACTAGTCCTACAGAAAAAAATGAGCAGGATCTTTTCGTAGGAAATTTAATGTAGTTAAATTTGGTACTGGGATACGTTTTCGAGGAGGCCAGTTTTCCGAGTTCCTCAGCAGTGAGGATTTATAGTATGTTGTTCGTGGCACTCCCTCCTACCACTGTACAAAAATTTCTGAATACACGAACTATTTCCAATATTCGATCTCATTTCTTTTCTACTGACTGTATTATTACGTCACCAGCGTCGCTGGCTACATGGCTTTGGAGATAATAATTACGTTGACAGTTCGATCCAAACTTAACCCTTACAAGCACAGTAGTTTCTTAGTCAGAAGACCTGACGAATGTAGTTGTTTATTTTATGCTGCTAAAATTCACAAAATTGTTAGGTAAACATTTTTTCTGTAGGACTAATACTTTGCACGTAGCGAGCGACAGGATATGAAAATCTCGTGCGTGGTTCAAGAAGGCCAGCTATAACATTACGGACTGCATAAAACGACAACAGTAGGATCAGCTGAACCACCCTGTATTTACTTTTTATCAGCTTTCATAGTCTGATTCAAGCTTTCGCTTTTGGTTTCCGCTTTAGAAATCAGCCCAAACTATTAACATTTACTGGGAGTTTTATTCGCTTTGACGTAATAGGTTTTGTGGGGTAGCTTCCACGAAGTAACCCACCAATACGGCTCAGCTTACTTTTTGTCACTCTTTTTTAAAAAAGCACAATGACGTCACAAACTCCCGTTATACGAGGGGCGTTCAGAAAGTAAGCTCCGATCGGTCGCGAAATGGAAACGACTATGAAAATCCGATAAAGCTTTGCACATATGTGTTGGGTAGTGTCTCTAGTATAACCCCAGTTAGCATCACGTCGCTCTTCTCATTTCTGGGCTCGCAGTGAGTGCGTAAAGATGTCTAGAAAATAGTGTCTGCTGCCAAGTACGAGGGCCTGGTGAGAAATTTCGCCTGAAGCTATGCAGCTAACATTACATAACTGTCGTGCTGTTTCTTCTTCAAGACAATTCTCAGCCGCATTCTGCAGGGGCAATGAAGATGCTCCTGCATCGTTTTCAAATGGAAATGTGAGATTACCCACAATACAGTCCGCAATTGTCTCCCCCTGAGTTTCATCTCTGGTCACATGAACCGCTGTCTTTGAAGACAACATTTTGACACAGACAACGAGGTGTAGGCCAGCGTGGAGAATTGGCGGAAAGCACTGGCGGCTGCCTTCTATGATGAGGCTATTGAAAAGTTGGTACAACGCTATGACAAAAGTCTAAGTCAGAACGGCGACTACGTAGAGAAGTAGCTGAAAGGTGTAGCTAATTGTTACAAGTAAAACATTTCTGATGTTCACTGTGGTTTCAATTTGGAAATCAATCGGAGCTTACTTTCTGAACAGGCCTCGTATATGTAGGTAGGCAGATTATAGTTCAACGTTCTGTCCACAATGAGGTCATTAGAGACGGAAGACGAGCTCAGATTACAGAAGAAAATCGGCCGTACCTTCTATAAAGGGACTATCTCAGCAGTTGCCTTAACCTGGGTAGTGGACGGGAATTTTAACCGTCGCCGTCTCAAATGCCAATTCAGTGTGTTAACTATTGCGCGACCTCGCTCGGTGCTTCCATTATAAAAGATGTTGCCTCAATTAAAGGTAGGCTGTTACGGCAGTTACTAGCAAAGGGACGGGAACTGGTTATTTGGTTTGACAGCTTCAGATGGAACTAGTTTCCAGGTAACATTACGGTAGCAACACTGATGGCGACCATACTGAAGTGTAGCAGATGCATGTTTTTCTTTATGATGGAGGCTTATAAGCAAATGTTACGCCAAGATTGTGTGTGTTATTCTTAACTTTTAGATCACATCACACAGCATACGATGACGTATCTTCAGACAATGTACTGCCTGTCAGTACGACAGAACGAGGACGACTCGTGATATCACCACAGACAGATAGTTGGTGGCAGTCTTCAGCACATTTCTACATCCTTGTTGTTGCTGCTGCTATTGTTGCTGATGCGGTTTTCAGTCCGAAGACGGGATTGATGCAGAGCACCGCAAATCTATCGTGTGCAAATCTCTTCATCTTTGCATAAATACTACACTACTGCAGCCTATACCCATTTAAGTCTGCTGACTGTGTTCCAGTCGGTCTCCGAGCCCCCACATTTCCCTCCATTACCAATTTCGGTAATCATTGTTAACATCTTAAGGTCTCGACGACAAGTTATTGCATATCTCCTAAAATTGTACTTAAAGTGCTCTTTCTCATGAACTGGCAGGTATGTAACCCACTAGAAGACTGATGCATCAGTATGCCAATAATAAAACAACTATACACACACTTTCTCACCACATATATCTATCGTATGTCCCTCACAACAGAGCACATCACCTGACTGTTTATCGACTACGTTGCAATTACAGGGTGTTTCAAAAATGACCGGTATATTTGAAACGACAATAAAAACTAAACGAGCAGCGATAGAAATACACCGTTTGTTGCAATATGCTTGGGACAACAATACATTTTCAGGCGGACAAACTTTCGAAATTACAGTAGTTATAATTTTCAACAACAGATGGCGCTGCAAGTGATGTGAAAGATATAGAAGACAACGCAGTCTGTGGGTGCGCCATTCTGTACGTCGTCTTTCTGCTGTAAGCGTGTGCTGTTCACAACGTGCAAGTGTGCTGTAGACAACATGGTTTATTCCTTAGAGCAGAGGAGTTTTCTGGTGTTGGAATTCCACCGCCTAGAACACAGTGTTGTTGCAACAAGACAAAGTTTTCAACGGAGGTTTAATGTAACCAAAGGACCGAAAAGCGATACAATAAAGGATCTGTTTGAAAAATTTCAACGGACTGGGAACGTGACGGATGAACGTGCTGGAAAGGTAGGGCGACCGCGTACGGCAACCACAGAGGGCAACGCGCAGCTAGTGCAGCAGGTGATCCAACAGCGGCCTCGGGTTTCCATTCGCCGTGTTGCAGCTGCGGTCCAAATGACGCCAACGTCCACGTATCGTCTCATGCGCCAGAGTTTACACCTCTATCCATACAAAATTCAAACGCGGCAACCCCTCAGCGCCACTACCATTGCTGCACGAGAGACATTCGCTAACGATATAGTGCACAGTATTGATGACGGCGATATGCATGTGGGCAGCATTTGGTTTACTGACGAAGCTTATTTCTACCTGGACGGCTTCGTCAATAAACAGAACTGGCGCATATGGCGAACCGAAAAGCCCCATGTTCCAGTCCCATCGTCCCTGCATCCTCAAAAAGTACTGGTCTGGGCCGCCATTTCTTCCAAAGGAATCATTGGCCCATTTTTCAGATCCGAAACGATTACTGCATCACGCTATCTGGACATTCCTCGTGAATTTGTGGCGGTACAAACTGCCTTAGACGACACTGCGAACACCTCGTGGTTTATGCAAGATGGTGCCCGGCCACATCGCACGGCCGACATCTTTAATTTCCTGAATGAATATTTCGATGATCGTGTGATTGCTTTGGGCTATCCGAAACATACAGGAGGCGGCGTGGATTGGCCTCCCTATTCGCCAGACATGAACCTCTGTGACTTCTTTCTGTGGGGACACTTGAAAGACCAGGTGTACCGCCAGAATCCAGAAACAATTGAACAGCTGAAGCAGTACATCTCATCTGCATGTGAAGCCATTCCGCCAGACACGTTGTCAAAGGTTTCGGGTAATTTCATTCAGAGACTACGCCATATTATTGCTACGCATGGTGGAAGTGTGGAAAATATCGTACTATAGAGTTTCCCAGACCGCAGCGCCATCTGTTGTTGAAAATTGTAACTACTGTAATTTCGAAAGTTTGTCTGCCTGAAAATGTACTGTTGTCCCAAGCATATTGCAACAAACGGTGTATTTCTATCGCTGCTCGTTTAGTTTTTATTGCCGTTTCAAATATACCGGTCATTTTTGAAACACCCTGTAAGTACAAGACTACACTCCAGACAAAAACCTCCAGGAAAAAACTGATAGCATTTAAATGAACGAGGGCGTGCTGAAAAGTAATGCTTCCGAATTTTTTATTCTGTTCTCAATATCGGTTGACGTATTAAATGTAGTGCATTTTACTCAGTCTGCTTTCCCTCTTGGCTGAAGCAAGCCTCGGCCTCTAGAAGGCTTCGAATTGTAGCATGGAATATGGCGCTGTGTTACGTAACTATGATGGTGCGTGAGAAACAGCACGCTGTAATCAAATTTCGAATTCAAAGAGATCGTCCGCATATGGAGCACCCTCTTCTTCAGCATGGCAATGCCAAACCACACACGAGCGCTGCGACATCTGCAACATCCGAAGCCTTGGGTTCATTGTCATCGATCATCCTCCGTACAGTCCAGACTTGCACCCACCCGATTTTTATCTGTTTCCAAAACTTAGAGAACCCCGTCGAGGACGTTACTTTGATATTGATGAAGTGGTGCACGCAGAGATGATGTTGCGGCTCCGTCAACAAGTCCAACATTCAACAGCAACAGTATCAACACACTGGTAATCCGTTGGGATAAATGTGTTTGTCAACAGGATGACTATGTTGAGAAATCAATAGGTAAATATAAAGAATTAAGATATAGAATGTTAATAAAGTTTTATTTATAAAGCTTTAAGACTTTTCACATACAAATATCTGAGGCATTACTTTTCAGCACGCAATCGTATATTCGTTACCAGATTTTTCTTTTTCCGAAACGACTTTCTTGCTCCTCCTAGTCTGCGTATTGTATCCTCTCCATGTGGGCTATGATCAATTATTTTTCTGCCCAAATGGAAAAACTCGTGTCTCATTTCCTAATCTAATTTCCACAGAATAGCCTGATTTAATTCGCCAGCACTGCGCAACCCTTGCTACCGTTGATTTGCTTTTATTGATGTCGTCTTCTAACTTCTTTTCAGGATACTCCTTTCGACTGCTCTTCCAAATCCCTCGTCGTCTCTGACGCAATTACAATGCCGGCAAACCTAAAAGTTTTTATTCCTTCTCCCCGAACATTAATTATTTCCCCGTATTTCTCTTTGCTTCCTTCACCTCTTGTGCAGTGTGTAAAATGAATAACATTAGGGAAAGGATACAACCCTGTCTCCGTCCCTTCTTAATTACTGCTTCCCTTTGATGCCGTTTGATTCTTACAACTGCAGTCTGCTCTCTATACAAGTTGTGAATAACCTTTCGTTTCTAGTATTTTATCCTTGATATATCTAAACAACAATGAACTGCTTGGCAGGATGTACATCCCATTGTACCATTTACTAGGATTTCTTTCGCAGTCAGATAGTGAGTGCCAAACTATGGGGAAACCGAACTCAAACGTCATATCGACATTGTCCTACAGGTGGCACCATATGGATGGTCTAACGAGAAAACTAACGTGGCTACAGGCAACCGCAACGAATAGTAACGACACGATCATAAAGATCGCCTTCAACTATCACTGATCAAAAACATTGTGACGCTTATGACTAGACATTAATATGAGGTGTGTCTGACAGCTTGGAATCTGCTGTGGACGCTTTCAGTCAGGCGTCTGACTGTCGGCGGAGGAATGACAGCCCATTCTAACTCAAGAGCCGAAAACACCCAAGGTACTGATGTTAGACTCTGGGGTCTGGAGGGACCTAAAGGTGTTCCATTGGGTTCAGGTCGGGACTCTGAGCAGGCCAGTCCATTTTAGGAATGTTATTGTCCACAAACAACTACCTCAAAAACGCTGCTTTATCACAGGATAGATTGTCGTACACGTTGAACAAACAACTATCGCCTCCGAACTGCCCCTTTGCTGCACGCCGTACACAATTCCGTAAAATGTGGAAACTGGAAATCTGTGATAAGTTCCTATGGGACCAAACTGCTGAGGTCATCAGTCCCTAGCTTACACAATACTTAATCTAACTTCAATTAACTTACGCTAAGGACAACATACACACCCATGCCCGAGGGAGGACTCGAACCTCAGATGGGGGCGTAAAATGTGTTCATATCCTTCAGCATTCAGCGTTTTTATTTTTTTGCTTTTTTTACGCAAAAAAGGGACAACACACTAACCACGAAAACACTCCAGTACCGTAATACCGCCTTTCTGTACATTACTGGATGCACTACCCACGATGACAGGTAACGTCCTTCGGGCATTCTCCAAACATAGACCTTTCCATCAGATTGCCAGAGACTGTAGCGTCATTCGTAACTCCAAATCACCTGATTCCGGCCATCCAGTCTCCAGTGGCGTCGCTCTTTGCACCATCAAAAGCGTTGCTTAGCACTGACTATAGAAATGTGTGGCTTACGAGGCGTTACGCGACCACTGTACGTCACTCTCTTTCACTCCCAAACCACAGTCATCGTGCTAGACGGATTGCTGGTAGCTGTTTGGAACACACGCGTCATCCCTTCCGCTTATTTCGCGCAGTTTTTTACAACCACCCTCTGCAATGTTCGACCGCCCCTTCCGTCAGTACACGATGTCTGCCTGGTCTCGGTTTAGCTTAGTTGTTCCTTCATGTTTCCACTCTATAATCACATCAGCAGCAGTCGACACGGGCAGCATTAGAAGGGCTGAAATGATTTGTTACTCAAGTGACTAGCCCACGTTCGAAGTCATTCGTCTCTCCTGACCGACACATTGTGCTTCTTTACTGACGACACAGTTCGCTTTGCTTCGCAAATTCACGGAGCTTCATGCTCCGGTGAGTTGTGTTGTAGGATGGGCGGATCATGCCTTTCCTACTTCTTTCTGGGGGTGTTGAATATGGTCTTCTCGTCGGAATCTTCTTCATGGTTGCGTTGCTGCTAGTAGGTCTTCTTGCTCATGTTGCGGCGTTTCGCTACACCAGCAACAGGTCTGGCTATCTCGTGGTCGGGCGCCAGTGCACTTGGTTGCCCAAGTCGCGGAGGAGGGCGTTCTCCGACGTCCGCGCGGCCGCATAAAAACGTTGCGCCGCTTGCCGGAATCGGTGTTTTAGCATCGGTACTCCTGCTAATCTATGGAGTTTTCTGCTGCTGAAGTCTCGTGGCAGGTGAAGCGCTAACCTAAGTGCCTTGTTCTGCACCGTCTGCAGCTTTGCAATTGACGAGTCGGCCGCGTTGCCCCACACCACAGCAGCGTACTCTAACACTGGCCTGATGTCAGATACAGAGTAATGCCGCAGTGTGGGGGCAGGGTCGTTGCTGGGTTGAGTGCAGGGTCGTCGCCGGGTTGAGTAAGGGGTATAACAAGTGCAATCTGCCAAGCGCTTTATCCATTACTTCCCTGAGGTGCGCCTTCCACGTCAGACGGCGGTCCAGAGTAGCGCCTAGATAGCGTCTGGTGTTCGACCATGGGATGGGGCCTCCCATGATGCTGGATGGCTGTAGGTCGGCAGGACCTTCCTTGTGAAGATCACCACCGGACTTTGGGCTGCGTTAAACTTGAGCCGCCATTCGGTGGCCCAACCTCCGAGAACGTTGCAAGCCGATTGCAGGCGGTGACGCATCAGCCTGGCGTTGATGCTCCTTCTGTAGAGCACCGTATCGTCCGCGTAGAGCTCAACATGCACGCCCTGCCTCTTCGGGACGTCGGCGGTGTACAGTGAACGTCCCGTCGTCGGCGAGCACGTGGAAGGTGCGCCCAGTCAGGTAGGATTTGAACAGGCGGGCGTGCGACACCGGTAGCCCTTGTGTAAGTAGTTTATACACAAGGCCGTCGTGCCACACGCTGTCGAAGGCTCTGGAAACGTCCAGGAGTACCGCCCCAAGATACTCGCCACGTTCCAGCGCCCCCATCGCCTGCTCTACCAGTCGAGGAAGCTGCTGCTGTGTAGAGTGGCCCCTCCTGAAGCCGAACTGCTCGTCAGGGAGCAGGCCTTCCTCCTCGACGTGTCGCCACAGCCTCTTAACGTACAGCCTCTCGAAAACCTTCGAGACTGCAGGCAACAGGCTGATGGATCTGTGGTTTTGCGGCAGCCGCAGGTCTTTTCCGACTTTGGGGACCGCTACAACTTCCGCATGTTTCCATGCAGATGGGAAGCTGCAGGTCCCGAGCACGGAGTTGAAGATCCTCGTTGGTTGCCGCACAGCGCTCGGCGGCAGCATCTTCAGCAGGTCGCTGCTGATGTTGTCGCACCCCCCTGCCTTCCTTGTCTGCAGGCGAGCGAGCTGTTGCGCGACCTCATCCACCGTCACTTCTGCAATGACGTCGTCCACCTCTGTGTGCGCCAGGTACACAGGGAGGCGCCGCTCTACCAAGCGGACGTGTTCTTCGTTTACGACGGCGAATGCATCGTCTAACGCGCCAGCTTTGGAGTCAGGCTCGGTGATGACGTCACCTCCAACCTGGAGCGACGGGACTCGCTAGCGTTGTTGCAAAAAGCTTTTGGTCATCCTCCAGGCTATTCCGTCCTCTATCGTGAGAGTGGCAATTCTGCCGGCCCAGTCGCGGCTGCGGTGGTTTGCAATCGCGTACTTACTTTTCGCGACGCATGCGGTTTATTGTGGCCTTCGTTGACGACTGTCGCGTAATCTGCCACTCTCGGAACAGACGGTTCTTCTCCCGGGTGGCCTGGAGGATGTCTGGTGGCAGCTGCGGCGTGGCTGCTGCTGCTGCTGCTGCTGCTGCTGCCGCTTCGTGCGTCAGACGCGTGAATGCGGCACTCTCGGCCGCTGGATCAGGCATGGCGGCGACTGTCTCTTCTAGGTGGTCCCGGAAGTGGTCCCAGTCGACGTTGCGGTTCTGCTTGTGGCCCCTCCGGTGGTGCGACTCCGTCAGTGGCGAGATCGAAGATCACAGGAAGGTGATCAGATGATAGCGTCACGCGTGTGGTCGCGAATGGGTCATGTGCGGCCCCCTTGATGATAGCGACGTCCAAGACCTCGGCGCGGCCACGCTTGGGATAATGTGTGGGTTCAAAAGGCCCCACCACTATCGCGTCGTGTTGTTGGGCCGCTCGCAGTAGCCTTCTCCCGCTAGTGGTCGTCACCCGGGAGTTCCACTCCGGTTGTTTGGCGTCGAAGTCGCCGCCGATGAACAAGTTGGCACGCATCGACAACAGCGAGTGGAAGTCTTGCGGTTGCAGCAGCCGTACTGGTTATCGATACGCAGCCATAAACTTCACCTGGTACACTGAGATGTTGACCACGACACCAGTAGCTTCTAGTGTGGTCAACTCTGGCAGCTGGAAGGGATGGTGGCGTAATGATGTCTTCACATACACCGCTATTCCGCCGCCCGCCATCTCTCGGTCAGTGCGGTAGCATCGCAAGTTTGGCGCCCGCACTTGCACTCCTGGTTTCAGCCAAGTTTCGGTGACGAGGGAGAGGTCACGGCCTCGTCACGCAGAAACTTCCGAATCTCGCCAGCTTGGTCACGAATGCTGTTCGCATTCCAAATGCAAACGGTGAGCCCCAGTATTAGAGTAGTAGCCATGATGTGGGGCAGGGTCTGCACGTGTGGTGGTGGCCTGGTTGGGCGCAGTCAGGGCAGATACTATCATCTGCGGAAGCTGCAGTATGAGCTGCTCGAATTCTCGCAGCATTTCGCGCAGCTCTGCAGCTTCACTGGGCGCAGCTGGCGTCTCTGTCGTCTGCGTCGGTGGAGACAGGGCTTGCTCGGCGGGCGCCGAAGCGGCGGGGGCGTTGTCTGGCCGTCCTCCGCGTCTATCGCGCCGATTTTCTGCCCTGGCTGGCGTGGACTGTGCGGCCGGCGCTGGCTGCTCTCCGCCGTCCGCGCCCCCGGACGTTCGAGGGGGGGGGGGAGGGGGAGAGGGGGGGGGGCGCGGGTGGTCTTTTGGCCGATTCCGTTGTCTGTGCCGCGGATGTAGCGGCAGCCTACGCAAAACTTTTGCCCGCTTACACAGGCCCCCTGGCTACTGCTCTCTTGAAGGCCTTGCAGCCCCTGTAGTTAGCAACATGCGCCTCCTTATAGTTGCAGCAGGTCGGGGCGTCCTTTCTGGGGAGCGGCCACTCCCTGCTGGCGTGGTTTCCCGCGCATTTCACGCAGTGCGGCACCATCTGCCAATACTTTGCTATATGGTCGATGCCTTGGCAGTTGAAGCACTGTGGAGGTCTTCTGCGCCGTAATTACTCCACAGTGACATCAGCACTGCCCACCCTCTTCTCCTGGAAGATCTTACTACGAATAGGGTTGTCATCCAGGACAGCGAGGAAGAGCGGCATGTCACTGTTATCTCTGGGTGATTTCATCCGCGATGTGCTGCGGATGGCGTAACTCTTCTCTTCGAGCAGTTCTTGTAGGTAGACAGGGTCAATGTTGAAAGGCAGTTTAGGCTCTGGCTCTGAGCACTATGGGACTTAACAGCTGTGGTCATCAGTCCCCAGGCAGTTTAGGAAAACTATCTTAACTGTCTTCACAGGTTCCGACGAATACGTGAATGAATGGAGTCCCTCACGCTTCGTCAGCTCCGTTACACCGCTGTAATCGTCCGCGGTGTGTGAGATGACGCGGCACAGGTCTCGGCCTGCCGTCCGCGTTGTGAAGGTGCCCTTCACCACCTGCTTGATCTTCGTCTCGAACTCTTTGAAGGCGCCCTCCCACTGGATGACAACCGGTGGGGGAGGGGGCGCCCTCTCTGGCTGCTGTGAGTCGGAAGCCTCAGCTGTTGCATCAGGAAGGCTGCTGTAGCGGTTGGCGGGTTTACTCCGCCTGCTTATACTGCTAGCACGACTGCCCTCGCAGTTTGCTTCCTCGTGAGCCTTGAAAACCCGTCTTTGTCCGTCTCGGGTGGGGTCCTGGTCCCCTTCCGTGATTTCTTCTGCTGGTGCAAGTGCCGGCAGCGTTGCGCTTTGCGGACGCGTCGTCCGAAGCATCGGCACGACACTTCCAGCAGGTGCGCTCCAGAGCCGAGTTTTCGTCGTGGTTTCCCGCTCTTTGGGCTCCAGGAATGAGCGCCATCAGGAACTGGAGGTGCTTGTCGGCCTCCGTAGCTGCTGTTGCGCCCCCATTCTTTGCGTCGCTTGGGGCGCCGTTGCTGGTTTCGGTCGCTGGTCGTCCGGCAGCGGCTTCCCTGATCTCGGTGGTGGTGAGTGAGGATGTCTGCGGCCCTCCCACATCCAAAACACGAGCTACGGTCAACGACGGCAGGCCGTCGTTGGTGGTCAGAATGCGCCATCGCGTCTTCCCTTCGTACGCTGATTTGCCATAGGTGGCGGGCGGGACGTCCCCGCCGCGCCACTCGCCTCGCCAGCCAAGGCTAGGTCCGCATAACGGCTCGTCGACGCAGTAAGAGTGTTGCCCGTCTCGGTGTCCAGGTCCCAGGTCGAGGTCCATCGTAGGTAGCAGGCAGGAAGCGGCCTCTGCCAGAGCAAACTCCAACTACAACCGCCCCCCCCCCCCCCACCCACTAGCTTCAATGTCGTGTGCCACCTCCACATAACGAGTTACCGTACCCAGATCGTCAGCCAGTTCTTGTACCTCGACCATGTGCCAGGTCGTTGTACACTACTGCCCATTAAAATTGCTATACCACGAAGATGACGTGCTACAGACGCGAAATTTAACCGACAGGAAGAAGATGCTGTGATATGCAAATGATTAGCTTTTCAGAGCATTCACACAAGGGTGGCGCCGGTGGCGACACCTACAACGTGCTGACATTATGAAAGTTTCCAACCGATTTCTCATACACAAACAGCAGTTGACCGGCGTTGTCTGGTGAAACGTTGTTGTGATGTCTAGTGTAAGGAGGAGGAATGCGTACCATCACGTTTCCGACTTTGATAAAGGTTGGATTGTAGCCTATCGCGATTGCGGTTTATCGTATCGCGACATTGCTGCTCGCATTGGTCGAGATCCAATGACTACTAGCAGAGTATGGAATCGGTGGGTTCAGGATGGGTAATACGGAACGGCGTGCTGGATTCCAACGGCCTCGTATCACTAGCAGTCGAGATGACAGGCATCTTATCCGCATGGCTGTAAACGGATCGTGCAGCCACGTCTCGATCCCTGAATCAACAGATGAGGACGTTTGCAAAACAACAACCACCTGCACGAACAGTTCGACGACGTTTGCAGCTCCATCGACTATCAGCTCGGAGACAATGGCTGCGGTTACCCTTGACGCTACATCACAGACAGGAGCGCCTGCGATGGTGTACTCCACGACGGACCTGGGTGCACGAATGGCAAAACGTCATTTGTTCGGATGAATCCAGGTTCTGTTTACAGCATCATGATGGTCGCATCCGTGTTTGGCGACATCGCGGTGAACGCACACTGGAAGAGTGTATTCGTCATCGCCATACTGGCGTATCAGCCGACGTGATGGTATGGGGTGCCATTGGTTACACGTCTCGGTCACCTTTTGTTCGCATTGACCCCACTTTGAACAGTGGACGTTATATTTCAGATGTGTTACGACCCGTGGCTCTACCCTTCATTCGATCCCCGCGAAACCCTACATTTCAGCAGGATAATGCACGACCGCATGTTGCAGGTCCTGTACGGGCCTTTCTAGATACAGAAAATGTTCGACTGCTGCCCTGTCCAGCACATTCTCCAGATCTCTCACCAATTGAAAACGTCTGGTCAACGGTGGCCGAACAACTGGCTCGTCACAATACGCCAGTCACTACTCTTGATGAACTGTGGTATCGTGTTGAAGCTGCATGGGCAGCTGTACCTGTACACGCCATCCAAGCTCTGTTTGACTCAATGCCCAGGCGTATCAAGGCCGTTATTACGGCAAGAGGTGGTTGTCCTGCGTACTTATTTCTCAGGATCTATGCACCCAAATTGCGTGAAAATGTAATCACATGTCAGTTCTAGTATAATATATTTGACCAATGAATACCCGTTTATCATCTGCATTTCTTCTTAGTGTAGCAATTTTAATGGCCAGTGGTGTAGTTGGGGGGACGGATGGGGCCACCGACCGAGCGAGCTCGGCCGGACAGCGATCCTTCGATCCTTCGCTTCGTCCCTACAGTCTGCTCGCGATGGAATCTGACGACGCAACACTCCCCGCCTCGTTTTATAATAAGAGAATCACCTCTAGTGACATCTGCTGGTCAGCTGCGTATTACATACGAGTATCCGGATATCTTAGATCAGATGGACAGAAGGTTTCACAAGTGACTACTGGATGGCACTAGTGTGGTTTAATATTATTACTCTTATTGCAAAATTTGTCATGTGTTATTGTTAAAACAATTGCAGCTCGGAAATTTGATGTTCAAATTCAAAAGTTGAAATGTGTGTGAGTTCTTAAGGGACCAAACTGCAGAGATCATCGGTCCCTAGACTTACACACTAATTAGACTAACCTATGCTAAGAACAAGACACACACCCATGCCCGAGGGAGGACTCGAGAACCTCCTCCGGTGGGAGGGGCCGAGCAGTCACTGACACGGCGCCTCTAACCGCGCGGCCACTCCGCGCGGCGGAAATTTGATGAGCACTTTATTACTGCGGGCTTCCAAATAAATTGTGTTGTCCAAAAATGGACACTTCGCGCGAAAGTTTTAGTTGCACGACTTTTCACGATTCTCGTCAAACTCCGATTCAAGAAAAATGACTCGACTCCCATCGCTCAACTTTTTGTAATCAATAACTTCCAGGAAATACTGTTTACAATGGGTGCACGTGCTTCCGTCAGCGATTTAATGCGTGAAGGTCGATCCATAAACGATAGTTGTTTAAAAAAAAAAATTGCTGTGCCGCGCCACATGACTGAAAGGGAGCATCGTGTGATTTACTGTAATGTAGAGGTTTCTTGAGGCATATTCAAGACGGCAGTCCATTCGATTTTGCATTAATATTTACCTGTGAGAGATCTGTTCCCAGAGGATCCCGCACAGTATGGTCGAAACACAAAACCGGGATCATGTCAACTGGTGTACCGAATGGTCAAAACTTTGATCGAGGGCATCAAAATCCCTAACCGACAACGTAACAGGAGACGAACCTTGCATATTTATACGAGGTGGAAACTAAGCAGAAACTATCCAGTCTTGTTGATCAGTCTGGTATGACAATAGAAAACAGCAGAAGGAAAACTCGTGTTTTAAATTTCGCGTTTAAGAAATCATTCACTGAGGAGGATTGTACTAACATACTGTCGTTTGACCGTTGCACAACCTCCCGTATGGGAGACGTAGTAATAAGAATTGGCTCTGAGTACTATGGGACTCAACTGCTGAGGTCATTAGTCCCCTAGAACTTAGAACTAGTTAAACCTAACTAACCTAAGGACATCACAAACATCCATGCCCGAGGCAGGATTCGAACCTGCGACCGTAGCGGTCTTGCGGTTCCAGACTGCAGCGCCTTTAACCGCACGGCCACTTCGGCCGGCCAATAAGAATTCTTAGCGTGAAGAAACAACTCAGAGGGTTGAAAACAAACAACTTATCATGTCCGGGTGGAATTCCACTTTGGTTTTACAGACAGTACTCTACCTCAATTTCCTCATACTTTGCTCGCATTTATCGCGAATCTCTCACCCAGCGTGAAGTCCCAAGCGACTGAAAAAAAAAAAGAAAAAAAAAAACACGGGTGACTCCTGCATATGAGAATCGTAAAGGAACTGACGCGCAAAATTACAGGCCAGTATTCTTGACATCGGTTTACTGTACAATTCTTGAACATATTCGAAGTGCAAACATGATAAACTTCCTCGAGGAAGAAAAACTTCTGTCAACAAATTAGCACTGATTTAGAAAGCATACCTCGTGGCGAAACTCGCCTTGGCATTTCTTCACATGATATCCTGAGAAAAAGAGACGAAGAAGAACAGGCAGATCCCGTATTCCTGGATTTCTGGAAAGGGTCCGACATGGTGCCACACTGCAGATAGACGAATGTCCGAATATATGGATTACGTTCCCAGATATGTGAGTGGCTCGAAGACTTGTTAAGTAATAGAACCCAATACGTTGTCCTCGACAGTGAAGGTTCATCAGAGAGCAGTGTATCGTCAGAAGTGTGACGGGACCATTCTTATTCTGTACATGGATAAATAATCTGACAGAGTGACCAGAAAGTTGATGCAGACGAGTAGCAAAAACAATCCCGAAATGTTCGAATACAGCATTGGTAGTTCGCGCTGCTTGACTCAGTTACGTTGATTAGATATCTTGGCGTAACGTTGCAAAGCAATCTGAAATGGAACGAGCACGTAAGGGCGGCAGAAGGGATGGCGAATTTTAGGAAGGTGCAGAACACTAGTAGTGCGACGCGTTCGTGAGTACTGCTCGAGTTTTGGGGGTTCCCCGGGTTAAAGGAAGATGTTTAAGCAATTAGAGGCATGCTGCTAGATTTGTTACTGATTGGTTCGATTACCACACGATTATTAGACAAATGCACCATCAACTCAAATAGGGGTAGGTCAACCAATTTATCGCAGTAGTTCAGGGAAAAATCATAAGGCGAAGAGTTTGAGATACAGCAAGGGAGTAACATTTAAAGTTTTTCGTGCATCTTTAGTAGTAATGCTATTATAAATAGCTTGTTTATCTTAAGATAAGGTGAACACGTTCTTAAGCAACCTTGCTTGAGGAACGGCATGATTAACTTCGATTTAAGGCGCGAACAACGGGATAACGTTACTACACACAACTAATTACACTAATCCTACACTACACAACTAATCACGTGGATGGATGTATGGATTAGTCGACGAGAGTGATTTCTTTTCCAGTTCTCCCTTTTTATTCCTTTCACTTCCCTTTATGTGTTTTGTTTAAGTTGTTAAGATCTTCTGCTCATAGTTTTATATTTTTATACACTCTCAAGTTCATTTTAACTGACAGTATTCCGTAAAGAATTTATGCCAACTACATTAATAACAACTCCCAACGATGCCACCAGACATTTTGTTTTATTATCAAATTGATTTTGCTGGGCCGGCCGTGGTGGCCGAGCGGTCCTAGGCGCTACAGTTTGGAACCGCGCGACCGCTACGGTCGCAGCTTCGAATCCTGCCTCGGGCATGGATGTGTGTGATGTCCTTAGGTTGGTTAGGTTTAAGTAGTTCTAAGTTCTAGGGGACTGATGACCTCAGAAGTTAAGTCCCATAGTGCTCAGAGCCATTTTTTTTTTATTTTGCTGGTAAACTCAGCACTACTTTACATTTTTTTTTTCTACAAACCTAAGGAGCATGTCATAGAGACTGTAAAGTTTAACTTAAAATTTTTTTTGTTCGTTTGTCGTTTCTGTGAACTAAATAGTATGATACAGTAATTATAAACTTAATTTTCTTGTTTGTTAAGTTCATTGATGGGATGATTTTCAAATCGGATGCACGCTAAGTTTTTGTAAGACATCAGTGGCTCTATGGTTAATTAGTTTGTATAACTAGCTCAGGCACAGGCTAAGCGGTTGATGCCGTCACAAGGGCCACCTCATATCAACACAATGAGAACGACCGATTCTGCGCTGACGCGTGCAGCCGTCAGAGGGAAATGAACATGTGTCAAGGAGTCGTTAAGCTGCCGGCAGGACATTCAAACGGCAGCCTTTCAGTACCCCTGGCGTCTCCACAACAGCTGTCAGATGTCACCATCAATAAATAAACTGAACGAAGTTGCACGCAACACCACAAAAGAATCCACTTTCTCACAGATTGAGAAACACTCCCTGTGTTACTCGCCACGTACAACGGCGAAGCACGCAACAAACTTACATTGATTGTTCTAGCAAGAGAACTCGTATTTGAGGTCAGGTTTGCCACAAGAGCAACCAGTAACTTGCGGCGTTTATGCTACATCCCAGCCCAGGCTTATTACATTTCTATTGCCATGTTTTAATGTCAAGAATAGGAAGATTTTTGCTACGTGAGGCTAGCGAGTAGGTAGGACCACAATGCCGACTCATAAACGACGCGGGGGATCGTCACATAGCGTGAGAACGGCCAGGCAGCAAGAGCCGTATTGTACTGGAGCCCAGAGACAGTGGGGATGCACCTACTACGCTGGGCACCAAGAAGCAAATCTCTTATTATTTATATTCACTGTTTTAATACTACAGTACTGGCCATTAAAATTGCTACACCAATAAGAAATGCAGATGACAAACGGGTATTCATTGAACATTACATTTAAAATGGCTCTGAGCACTATGGGACTAAACATCTGTGGTCATCAGTCCCCTAGAACTTAGAACTAATTAAACCTAACTAACCTAAGGACATCACACACATCCATGCCCGAGGCAGGATTCGAACCTGCGACCGTAGCAGTCGCGCGGTTCCGGACTGAGCGCCTAGAACCGCTAGACCACCGCGGCCGGCTTCATTGAACAAATATATTATACTAGAACTGACATGTGATTACATTTTCACGCAATTTGGGTGCATAGATCCTGAGAAATCAGTACCCACAACAACCACCTCTGGCCGTAATAACGGCCTTGATACGCCTGGGCATTGAGTCAAACAGAGCTTGGATGGTGTGTACAGGTAAGGCTGCCCATGCACGTTCAACACGATTGACTGGCGTATTATGACGAGCCAGTTGCTCGGCCCCCATTGTTCAAATTTTCAAATGTGTGTGAAATCTTATGGGACTTAACTGCTAAGGTCATCAGTCCCTAAGCTTACACACTACTTAACCTAAATTATCCTAAGGACAAACACACACAACCTCCGTCGGCCACCATTGACCAGATGTTTTCAATTGGTGAGACATCTGGAGAATGTGCTGGCCAGGGCAGCAGTCGAACATTTTCTATACCCAGAAAGGCCCGTACAAGACCTGCAACATGCGGTTGTGCATTATCCTGCTGAAATGTAGGGTTTCGCAGGGATCGAATGAAGGGTAGAGCCACGGGTCGTAACACATCTGAAATGTAACGTCCACTGTTCAACGTGCCGTCAGTGCGAACAACAGGTAACCGAGTCGTGTAACCAATGGCACTCCGTACCATCACGCCGGGTGATACGCCAGTATGGCGATGACGAATACACGCTTCCAATGTGCGTTCACCGCGATGTCACCAAACACGGATGCGACCATCATGATGCTGTAAACAGAACCTGGATTCATCCGAAAAAATGACGTTTTGCCATTCGTGCACCCAGGTTCGTCGTGGAGTACGCCATTGCAGGCGCTCCTGTCCGTGATGCAGCGTCAAGGGTAACCGCAGCCATGGTCTCCGAGCTTATAGTCCATGCTGCTGCAAACGTCGTCGAACTGTTCGTGCAGATGGTTGTTGTATTGCACGCGTCCCCATCTGCTGACTCAGGGATCGAGACGTGGCTGTACGATCCGTTACAGGCATGCGGGTAAGATGCCTGTCATCTCGACTGCTAGTGATACGAGGCCGTTGGGATCCAGCACGCCGTTCCGTATTACCCTCATGAACCCACCGATTCCATATTCTACTAACAGTCATTGGATCTCGACCAACGCGAGCAGCAATGTCGCGATACGATAAACCGCAATCGCGATGGGGCTTAACTTCTGAGGCCATCAGTCCCCTAGAACTCAGAACTACTTAAATCTAACTAACCTAAGGACATCACACACATCCATGCCCGAGGCAGGATTCGAACCTGCGACCGTAGCGGCCGCGCGGTACCAGACTGTAGCGCCTAGAACCGCCCGGCCACTCCGGCCGGCGAAGATGAACATTTGATAATTAATACGAATGTTATCCATTCATGTAATTCATAATGATTTTTCAGGAAGATTGTGACTTTGTATGTGTCTAATGTCTGTATTATATAATGTATGTTCCAGGTATCAAAATGTACGGGGGGAACAGTGAGAGGGTGCCAACGACACCAGCAACCGGCAGATCAGCATGTAATTCTGCAGTTGGCCACAGAAAACAAGTGAAAGGGTGGGACGGTGTTTTAAAAATTGGAAACAGCCAGATTTTTTATATGAACAATTATACAGACGTTATTATATTCTGACAGTAGGACTGAGCACCTTCATAATTAAAGGAACTCTGAAAAATACTGAAAAGACAAAATATTAGGGAAATTTTATGTGACTGTGCAGTTAAGGTCCCAGTAGGGTTGGAGTTCTTTCTTATTTTCTTTAACTTTCTACTTTTTTTTTCAAAACCACATAATCTTTTAAAAAAACATTCATGTTGGGGAATATGTAGCGTTTATGCTACATCCCTTCCCACGTTTAATACATTGTTATTGACGTTTTTTAATGTAAAGAACAGGAAGATTTTTGCTATGTGAGGCTGCGAGTAGGTAGGATCACAATGCAGACTATCGAACGACGCGCGGGATCGTCACATAGTGTGAGAACGGCAGGGACAGCAAGAGCCGTGTCGTGCTGGAGCACAGAGAGACAGTGGCTGGGCACCAAGTAGTGAACCTATTGTAATCTATATTCACTATTTTCATATTAATATATAGTTACAACCGTGCTGATGACGTTACTTGCACTGAGAACTTGTTAACAATAATTTCAATATCACTCAATTCATCAGGAAATGCTAATTACAAATATTATTTACTGTCAGTGTTATTGATGGAAGGATGGAGCAGTCGCAAGTGCGCTCTGAGAGGGCAGTCGCCGAACTGCTAAGATAGCTTGCTATTGCTCTATGATCTGTTTACGAGAAGGTAATACAGGGTGTTTCAAAAATGACCGGTATATTTGAAACGGCAATAAAAACTAAACGAGCAGCGATAGAAATACACCGTTTGTTGCAATATGCTTGGGACAACAGTACATTTTCAGGCAGACAAACTTTCGAAATTACAGTAGTTACAATTTTCAACAACAGATGGCGCTGCGGTCTGGGAAACTCTATAGTACGATATTTTCCACATATCCACCATGCGTAGCAATAATATGGCGTAGTCTCTGAATGAAATTACCCGAAACCTTTGACAACGTGTCTGGCGGAATGGCTTCACATGCAGATGAGATGTACTGCTTCAGCTGTTCAATTGTTTCTGGATTCTGGCGGTACACCTGGTCTTTCAAGTGTCCCCACAGAAAGAAGGCACAGGGGTTCATGTCTGGCGAATAGGGAGGCCAATCCACGCCGCCTCCTGTATGTTTCGGATAGCCCAAAGCAATCACACGATCATCGAAATATTCATTCAGGAAATTAAAGACGTCGGCCGTGCGATGTGGCCGGGCACCATCTTGCATAAACCACGAGGTGTTCGCAGTGTCGTCTAAGGCAGTTTGTACCGCCACAAATTCACGAAAAATGTCCAGATAGCGTGATGCAGTAATCGTTTCGGATCTGAAAAATGGGCCAATGATTCCTTTGGAAGAAATGGCGGCCCAGACCAGTACTTTTTGAAGATGCAGGGACGATGGGACTGCAACATGGGGCTTTTCGGTTCCCCATATGCGCCAGTTCTGTTTATTGACGAAGCCGTCCAGGTAAAAATAAGCTTCGTCAGTAAACCAAATGCTACCCACATGCATATCGCCGTCATCAATCCTGTGCACTATATCGTTAGCGAATGTCTCTCGTGCAGCAATGGTAGCGGCGCTGAGGGGTTGCCGCGTTTGAATTTTGTATGGATAGAGGTGTAAACTCTGGCGCATGAGACGATACGTGGACGTTGGCGTCATTTGGACCGCAGCTGCAACACGGCGAACGGAAACCCGAGGCCGCTGTTGGATCACCTGCTGCACTAGCTGCGTGTTGCCCTCTGTGGTTGCCGTACGCGGTCGCCCTACCTTTCCAGCACGTTCATCCGTCACGTTCCCAGTCCGTTGAAATTTTTCAAACAGATCCTTTATTGTATCGCTTTTCGGTCCTTTGGTTACATTAAACCTCCGTTGAAAACTTCGTCTTGTTGCAACAACACTGTGTTCTAGGCGGTGGAATTCCAACACCAGAAAAATCCTCTGTTCTAAGGAATAAACCATGTTGTCTACAGCACACTTGCACGTTGTGAACAGCACACGCTTACAGCAGAAAGACGACGTACAGAATGGCGCACCCACAGACTGCGTTGTCTTCTATATCTTTCACATCACTTGCAGCGCCATCTGTTGTTGAAAATTGTAACTACTGTAATTTCGAAAGTTTGTCCGCCTGAAAATGTACTGTTGTCCCAAGCATATTGCAACAAACGGTGTATTTCTATCGCTGCTCGTTTAGTTTTTATTGCCGTTTCAAATATACCGGTCATTTTTGAAACACCCTGTACATGAATCCGCGTATGAGATCTGATCTCACGTAAAGGCGGAAGAGTTTCTGAAAAATTGCCTCGGATGACGTACTTGTGCGATGTGGTGTTAATCCAAGACAGTCTACGATTGGTTGTCGAGGTGGCAACATGCTATCTAGTGTGTGTAGTACAACTCCGTGTAAAGAAGGAATTAATTGTTAAATTTGCCTCGGATGCGATCTCGGGACCTAGTGACTAATGACCGGGAAACTTGTTATGAATATTAACGATACACTAGCTCTAGAATTTTGCGATTAGTGATGATAAAATTAGTTGGCATCTTAACATTCTACGGTTCTAATTATGCTTATCATTTAAACCTACCCAGTTGTTACACGATTATGCACTGTTTATTGGACAAGCGTCAGAAGAAACTAGCTGGGGCAAAACCAACGAGACGCGAGGTAAGCAAGTTGGCTACAATTCAGTTACGTTACATGAACGCGTGGTGTCTGTCCTTTCGAACATGAATCCGCAGCTGTTATACATTATATGTAAACTGAAGGTGGAGAGGGGAAGAAGGAAACGGAAGGGAGGGGATCAGTCGTGTCTGCTGCATCGAGACATAACGCGGAATCAGCGGCAACGAGTGAAAATGTGTACCGGACGAGGAATCGAATACGAATCTGCCGCTTATTAGGCAGGTGCGGTGACCAATGGGCCATCCGGGACACGGCGTTATCGCGGACTGACTCGGGACTCCTCACGACCGACCCACATTCCCACCGAGCCCCACCTATTCGCATTCGCTGTCCATTTCCTCCATTCGCTCTCTGAGATTCCCACAGGCTGTCGGACGTATTTGTGCATCCGCACTGAGAAGGTGGAGCCATTGCCCAGCCAGGCCAATCAAATTACCGTATATGAATGCGTGGTGTCTGTTCTTTCGGACACATACTACCTGTACTTAGTTTTGGAACATTCATTTTCATTATTTCATTTTTGTTGTGTGTTCATCTTTCGCTTGCGAATTTTTTTGCTGCAAATGCTTTGAGTTAGTTTATAGTCTTACTGATGAAAGATTGCTTCTTAAGTAACAGAACCCAGTACGTTGTCCTCGACGGTGAGTGTTCATCGGAGGTGAGGGTATCACCTGGAGTGCCCCAGGAAAGTGTGGTAGGTCCGCTGTTGTTTTCTATCTACATAAACGATCTTTTGGATAGAGTGGATAGCAATGTGCGGCTGTTTGCTGATGATGCTGCCGTGTACGGGAAGGTGTCGTCGTTGAGTGACTGTAGGAGGATACAAGATGACTTGGACAGGATTTGTGATTGGTGTAAAGAATGGCAGCTAACTCTAAATATAGATAAATGTAAATTAATGCAGATGAATAGGAAAAAGAATCCTGTAATGTTTGAATACTCCATTAGTAGTGTAGCGCTTGACACAGTCACGTCGATTTGGGCGTAACATTGTAGAGCAATATGAAGTGGGACAAGCATGTAATGGCAGTTGTGGGGAAGGCGGATAGTCGTCTTCGGTTCATTGGTAGAATTTTTGGAAGATGTGGTTCATCTGTAAAGGAGACCGCTTATAAAACACTAATACGACCTATTCTTGAGTACTGTTCGAGAGTTTGGGATCCCTATCAGGTCGGATTGAAGGAGGACATAGAAGCAATTCAGAAGCGGGCTGCTAGATTTGTTACTGGTAGGTTTGATCGTCACGCGAGTGTTACGGAAGTGCTTCAGGAACTCGGGTGGGAGTCTCTTGAGGAAAGGAGGCGTTCTTTTCGTGAATCGCTACTGAGGAAATTTAGAGAACCAGCATTTGAGGCTGACTGCAGTACAATTTTACTGCCGCCAACTTACATTTCGCTGAAAGACCACAAAGATAAGATAAGAGAGATTAGGGCTCGTACAGAGGCATATAGGCAGTCATTTTTCCCTCGTTCTGTTGGGGAGTGGAACAGGGAGAGAAGATGCTAGTTGTGGTACGAGGTACCCTCCACCACGCACCGAATGGTGGATTGCGGAGTATGTATGTAGATGTAGATGTAGATGGTAATCCGAAGCAATTTTTGTGTTTTGTTTGGGTCATTTTCGTGTAAGAATTCAAAACTACTACATAAGGAAATCTAATTTGAGTGAATGGGAAATTTCGAGGAGACACAACATATGCTCTCTGTACGTTCTTTCCTTTTTATTATTGCATTTTTAAACTTTTCCCGTTTCTTTTCTTTAATTATTGATGGCCGGATTGAGAGGAATTGTTTCGGGAAAGGTCTCACCATGTTTCTCGGTCAAACCTTTCCTGGCAACAATTTTGTATTGGAAGGCGGGTTAGATGTGAGGCGGCAGCCTCTTTCAGTCCTTTTTCCTCACGTTTTATGCTATGTGCATACTGAACTTCATAAGACACTCTCTTACTTCATTCACTTTCTGATCCACTGGCGCCAATTTTGTAACTTCGACATCTACGTCTACATCTACATCTAAGTAGATACTCCGCAAGCCACCGAAAGTGCATGGCGGAGGGTTCCCTGTACCACTGCTAGTCATTTCCTGTCCTGTTCGACCAGTTAATAGAACGAGGGAGAAACAATTGTCTATATGCCTCCGTATGAGCTCTAATTCTTCGTATCTCATCTTCGTGGTCCTTACGCGCAACCTATGTTGCCGGCAGTAGAATAGTGTGGCAGTCAGCTTCAAATACCGGGTCTTTAAATTTTCTCAACAGCGTTTCTCGAAAAGAACGACGTCTTCCCTCCAGGGATTCCCATTTGAGTTCCCGGAGCATCTCTGTAACACTTAAGTGTTGTTCGAACCTATTGTTAATAAATCTAGCAGTCCCCCTCAGAACTGCTTCGATGTTTTCCTTCAATACGCCCTGGTACGGATCCCAAACAGTACTCAAGCAGTACTCAAAAATAGCTCGCACCAGCGTCCTATACGCGGTCTTCTTGTGATTCATTTGCTTCCAAGTCTTATAGTTTTTTTTCTACGCCACGGTTGGTTATTACTATGTCGTCCGTACGGGAATCTGTCTGATGGTCAAATGACGGTATGTTTGCTCGATTCTCCTGTGTGAACGATTTCTTGAACTTGAAATTTAAAATTTGTAGATGGGGACGACACGACATGTTTTCATCGAGACGGTTTTGAACTTTTGTGTCCAACCACTATTGTAAATTTTGAGCACCAAGAGTGGGATGTATCGTAGCATTGGATAGTTCATACAATCCGGGCCAGGTGCAGTACCCTACCCTGCAGTCTGGAGCTCCTCTGGCGAGAAGTCTTGTGTAATGTCACTGTTGTCCTCTCCATATTCCGCTTCGACTTCCTGTCCATTACGTCAGATGTGGTTCACTATACAAAAGAAAGATTCTAAAAGTTCGTACGATGGTGGAGGTGCATGCATGTCCATTACCAGACCGGTTTTAATGTTCCGTATTCATCTACATCATTCTTCGCAAGCTACCTAACGGTATGTGGCAGGGGGTAATTTTTGTACCACTAACTGAACCCTCTAACCCTATTCCATTCGCAAATAGCGCGTAGGAAGAATGATTGTCGATATGCCTCTGTGTTGGCTCCAATTTCTCGAATTTTCTCCTCACGATTATTACAGGAGACGTTTGTGTGGGAAGTAATATGTTGTCCGACTCTTCTCCGAAAGTGCTCTCTCGAAATAACAATAGTAAATCTCGCCGTGATGTACAACGCCTCTTGTAACGTCTGCCAATGGAGTTTATTGAGCACCTCCGTAACGCTCTCGTGCCGATTAAACGATCCCGTAACGAAACGTACCACTCGTCGTTTTCTCTACCACTTCTATCAGTCCTGTCTGGTAGGGAGCCCAGATAAATGAACAATACTCGAGAATCGGTTGACCAAGCGGCGCCTTATTAAGCCACTTCCTTCGTGGATGAGTTACATTTCCTTAAGATTCCTCCTATGAATCTGAGTCAGGCGTCTGCTTTTCTCCCTATCTGCTTTATGTGGTCATTCCACTTAATGTCGCTCTGGATTGTTACTCCTAGATGTTTTACGGCAGATACTGTTCAAAAATGGTTCAAATGGCTCTGAGCACTATGGGACTTAACATCTGAGGTCATCAGTCCCCTAGAACTTAGAACTACTTAAGCCTAACTAACCGAAGGACGACACACACATCAATGCCCGAGGCAGAATTCGAACCTGCGACCGCAGCGATCGTGCGGTTCCAACTGAAGCGCCTAGAACCGCTCGGCCACTCCGTCCGGCGGCGGATACCGTTCCCAACGGTTTGTCATCAATAGTGTTGCTTTACAGAAGTGGACTTATTTTCCTGTGTATGCACAGTGTCTTACATTGATTTCCGTTCAGGGTCAACTGCCATTCATCAGTTCCTGGAAGTCATTCTGCAAATCTTTACTATCTTCTGGCGTTGCTGCTTTGTTATAGACAACCGCTTCATCTGCGAACAGCCTTAAAGAGCACCCGACGCTTTGTACGAGATCATTTATATACACTCCTGGAAATTGAAATAAGAACACCGTGAATTCATTGTCCCAGGAAGGGGAAACTTTATTGACACATTCCTGGGGTCAGATACATCACATGATCACACTGACAGAACCACAGGCACATAGACACAGGCAACAGAGCATGCACAATGTCGGCACTAGTACAGTGTATATCCACCTTTCGCAGCAATGCAGGCTGCTATTCTCCCATGGAGACGATCGTACAGATGCTGGCTGTAGTCCTGTGGAACGGCT